>NW_004955403.1:50349242-50553527 GCF_000276665.1 Chinchilla lanigera
AACCCTGGTGCCAGTGCAATAAGATAAAGAAATAAAGTCATACAGATTGGGGGAAAAGTAAAGTACACTTATTCATCTACATGTGACCAACTACTTACAATATCCTAAGCAACCTATAAAAAAGCTACAAGAGCTAGGCATAGTGGCGCACACCTGTAACTCCAGCTACTAGAGAGGCCAAGGAGGATTGCAAGTGCAAGGAAAGCCTGGACAACCTAGTAAGATTTTTGTCTCAAAATAAAACTTTTGAAAAAGTACAGAGGATGCAGCTCAGTGTGAAAGTCTCTGGCTAGTTTCAACCCCCAGTGCCAGAAAAAAGAAAAATCAAATAAAAAAATAATAGAATAAGTGAGTTTAGCATTGCTGCAGAGTACAAAGAAATCTACACACCAGAAATGAACAACCTAAGATTCTCTCCTATTAAAATGAAATTTTCTTATTTTAGCCATTTTTGTGTATGATGTGAGTAAAGGGTCGAGATTTGGTTTTGCACATGGACATACTGTTGTTTGTTGAAGATTTCTCTTTACTTACTGAATTGCCTTAGAAAATACCTTTCCCTCATGAGAGCAATGCGTGGAAGGAATGGGGAACTTAAAGCGAGTTCTTACAGACTCAAGCTAAACTGATTCTTCAAGTCATTAAGGTGTCAGCAAAAATAGTCCACAGGTGACCAAACTTTGTCTATTAGGTTTATTCGTTAAGACTGACATCCTGAAGAGTTGGCTAAAACTGCATGAAAGATAATAAAGAAGCAAACCGCAATAATACAAAGGCATTTCTACAGCAACAATGAAGAAGATACCTGGTAAGAAGATACCAGATTTCTTACCAGATTTCCTTTTTTCAGATAATTTGTTTGGTGTCTTGAAATTATTGATTCCTTCCATTTTAGCAACCACTCTAGGTCCTATGATGAAACTAAAGAAAAGTTACACTGCTGTTATAAAGAATACAGCTCTCATTCATGAAGAAAACTTGTAACATTAGCACTCATTTTGTCACATAAACAAAATCTGAAAACTAAAAAACACCTCAGCAAATATTTAGTTCAATTTTATTTACCGTGAGAAAACTGAGAGAGGTACAAATCCATTATCATATTATTGTAGTTAGTGGGGTTTTGTGTTTAATTATAAAATAATATATGCACTTTGTGGAAAAAAAAAAAGCACCTAGTTCAAAGAGGTACATAGTGTATCTCTCTCTCAAACTGACCAGGAGTTGTAAAAAGGTTTTTTATATACTTCAAGTATCCCTTAGATTATGAATGTATAAACCAAATAATAGTATAGACATACAAAGGAACATTTGTTATAAAAAGGAATAAACTATGGATGTACAGTACACTGGCATACAATATAAACTGCTCTACAACATGAATAAACCTTGAAAATATGCATACTAAATGAAAGAAGCTAGATGCAAAAGGCCACATATATGATGATTCCATTTATAATAATTTTCCAGAAAATGTCCTGATTTCCTGATGGGTGAATGAGGGTTAGGAATATTAAAAAGTCAAAAATGGCTCCAATTTCTCTTGATGAAGCAACTGAGAAAATGGGGGTACCATTAAGATTGAGAGGTCATATTTGGGTGTCTTTTTAGACATCTAGGTGAAAATGTTAAATAGGCAGTCTGGATTCCAAATTAAAGACGTCAATTTGTGGATTATCAGTACACGCACGGTATTAAAGCCAAGTTCAGGACATATAGGGCAATGATGGCAAAACTTTTAGAGACCAAACGCCCAAACTGCATCCCGAAGCCTACTTTTTTATAGCAAAGGGCCAACACTGCAGTTAAAACTGAATACTGAGGTTTTAGTTCACAAAAAATTCATACATTAAAAGTAAAACAGAACTTTCAATGATTCAATAACAACGTTCAATGATACAAACAGCTCACTGCAGCATTCATGCCATAGTTTTACCACCACTGAAATAGGGCGTTAGTGTAGAAAGAGAAGAGGTAGCTCTAGGAAGAGGAAAAGGCAGCCTGAGGAGCCAGCAAAGTAGAATGCAAAACAACTTTGACAAACAGAACCAGCTGGAAAGTCTCACTACCTTTTCCCCTACAGCACGAAGATTTTTAATTTTTTTTTTTATTTTAAAGAGAAAAGAAAATAAATAATACAGAATTTCAGGACAAGATAATAGATTAACAGTGGTTAATATATTGCATACTATCTTCAAATTAGTTGCTCAGATAGGCATGCATAACTGATCAAACAATGTAAGCACAACCAGTTTTTCTCAATGAACTAAAAGAAGTCCGTAGTAAAACTACTTTATCTATATATATTTTCTTTTCCCTTCCTTCTCTGCTTTCACTCATCCCAGTTTTCTTTTTGAGCAGTTTTTCTTTTCCCTTTCACAAAATCTATTGTAGATTTTGGGTCTTTTTTACTTTTTCAGTTTCTTACACTAGGGAGGCAATACAATGTTTACATACGCGAGTTTGCTTTTTTTCGCTTATGAGTATTGTCTCTAGTTGCATCCATTTACCTATTAAAAGGCTCAAGATTGTCTTTCTTTATGGCTGAGTAGTACTCCATTATGTAAAAGACCACATCTTTTTTATCCATTCTTCAGTTGATGGGCATTTGGGCTGTTTCCAGGATTTAGCTATGAGAAATTGTACTGCTATTGATTTTTTAGTTTTTTTTCCTTTTCTTTTCTTTTTTTGAGACAGCATCTTGCTATACAGTTCAAGTTGGTCTTGAACTCACTATGTAGCCCAGCTTGACTACGCACTCACAGCGATCCTCCTGCCTCCGCCTCCCTAGTGCTGTAGCATGAAAATCTGATGCAGACACAGCAGAAAAAAATTTTTTAAAGTCACTGCTAATCAAAAACTAGGTTGAAATATAAATTACTTAACATTCCCGCACATTTTAGGGCCACTGGAGGACTCAGTCTCACCTTCCACTTTGAGATTACTTGCACTTCACTATATCATATCCCATCCACTTCACAGCTGTCTGAAGGCAGCTTTGTTCATGACCGAACGCGCCATTGGATTTAGGCCTTCGTGGCTTTTGTCCACTAACCCAAACCCTGTCTCAAAGCCTGTCCACACATCCTACAGCCGCTCAACCTTACCAGGCACACTAATCCCAGATCCCGGTCTCTTGTAAAGATAAAAGCATCAAAAAGAGTATCAAAAAGTTGACAGGACTCAGCAAGCTACCCAACAGGTCCTCTGGAACAGACGTCAGTAACTTTTGGACCCTGAACCACCCCATGATTCAACGAAATACTGACGGCAAAGCTAAGACGTAGGGAGATGGCAGCCTCTACCATCAACGTATTTTACCATTACTTTACCATCAAAATAAAAGAACAGGAGGAAAGTGGAAGGTGATGAAAACAAAAATACAAGACAGAAGAAAGCCGAATGTAACGAGGCTCCTGGGGAGAAGGGACCCCAGCGGCCCCGGGCCGCCGCCCCGCCCGCCCGCAGAGCTGGGGGGGGCGTCGGGTCCGCTTCCGGCCGCCACGGCGGCCAGTCGCCCCGCCCAGAACACCAGGCCGCGCCAGCGGAGCGGCTCGGCGAACGCGGGGCCCCCTCCCCGCGACACTCCAGGAAGGGCAGAGTTTTTAGCCGACCCCGAGGCCCACTCGGGCGGCGCCCCGTTTCCAAGCCGCCGCCGCCGCGCTCCTCCAGGGCCCCGAAGGCTCCCCTTGCTCGGGTAAAAACTAGGCTTAAGAGCAGGGCAGAAAAGCCTACAGCTCGCCTTACCACAGCCGCACACCAGGGCAGAGAGAAAGAGCGAAGCGACGACAGCGGGCACCGGAGGCGGCCGTGGCGCGGCGCGCAGCCTGGCAACAGCCGTTACGTCTCCAGCGCTTCACGCTTTGAAAAGGCCGCGCGCCGCAGCGCCCGCCCCGCGGCCGCCCTGCACTACGGGAGGCCGCGAAGGACATAACACGCCCAATTCCTCTTCCTTTCGCCTTTTTTCTCCTTTCCTGTTTCTACTGGCTGCCAGATAGGGATTATTCCAAAACAAATGGGAGAAAGAGAAGCGCAAGAAAGGACATACTGATTTTACAGCCACAGGCTGCCCTTCAGAAGAACAAATTCTGGTGAAAAAGAATATATTCCCCCGCGTACACACACATTCAATATGAGAAAACGGAGTATTTCCCTAACAGGAGCACGGTGAGGTAGACCTTCAAAGAGAGCACCCTTTCCAGCACTTGGAGGAAAATCAACATTCAAAGTGGGCCTAGAAGGAATGAATGACCGTTTTGGTTTGTTTGTTTTTACGGTTTTATCACATGGTGACATAGTGCATATCAGTGTGCTTTTGTACACACACATTCACACACTCAGTGTACTGTCCTGGTGACAGCAGTTTCATTAACTACCTATTTGACTTCTAAGTTTCAAAAAACGATCCCAGCCCACTTTGGGGAATGTTTTGTATGTCTAGTGGCCGCTCCATGTACAAGTCCATAAAAGAAACGGATGGTCTTGCATGTATCTTCATATACAGTCATGAATTGCAATTTTTTTAAATGGGGAGAAATTTTTTTTGGCTTTGTATCTTATCTTCTGCCAGAGTAATCAAGAAGAATTTATTGTGTTCGCTTCAGCAGCACATATACTTAAAAAAAAAAAGAAGAATTTATTGGTCATTCCATATTCTGTGTTGTGTTGGATCATTACTGGAAAGGAGACAGCAAGGAGATTTATCAGGAGGCCAAACAGGAGGGATAGTAAGAGGTGGTAATTCCCTCTACCCACCTCTGCAACTATTCAGAATGCAATGGAAGCCCAGCACGGTGGTGCACACCTGTAATCCCAGCACTTGGGAGGCCGAGGCAGGAAGATCACAGTGAGTTTGAGCACAGCCTGGGCTACATAGTGAGTTCAAGGTTAGCCTGAACTATATAGCTAGACCCTGTGTCAACAAGCAAAAACAAAACAAACCAAAAAAACAAAATGAGATCATCTAAAGACTCTTACACAACTTCCACCCTTCAAAGGGCATCTATAGCCCTTTTTAGCCCATCTCCCCACTCTCAGGAGAAAAGATCTTTCCTCCTGCCCACGGTGATGAACTGGAGCACTGCACTCCACAGTCCACCCTTCGCCTCTCACATGCCATCTAAATCACCTTTCTCTCCTAAGTCTTTACCACTGACTCTTCTGATGGTTCTTTCTCTTCAAAATCAAACAACAATAGCAATAGCAAACATTTACCTAGTACCTATTGTATCAGGCATCGTTTTAAGGGGTTCACATATACGAACTCATTTATTCCTCATAACAACTATATCACACAGGTTATTATGATTGTAAATCTCAACTTTGAAATGAGAAAACTGAGGCAAAGAAAAGCTAAGTAATTTGCCTGAAGTCACAGAGCTAATAATTGGTAGAGTCCAGGATTTGAACACTGTTGAGTTTGGACTGACTTTTAAACAAAAGCATTCATTTCTGTCTCTGTCTCTCTCTGTCTCTGTCTCTGTCTCTGTCTCTCTCTCTCTCTCTCTCCACACACACCTCCAATGCCAGGGCCTTGCCATTTTGGGTAACCCTCTTCAAAAAACAGTATCTCATCTCACTTCTCTTTATTCCCATTCTAACTTTTTATGGGCAAGGGAATAATATTACACACCTCACCATTTTTCTTTAAATATATGTAATGTTCTATATTTTTTTTTTATTAAGCCTTACATTTTTACAAGCCCTCTATGTTCTGTTCTTGCTGGTTAATAAAATCCTGCCTAGAGCCAGAACCTCAAAGCTCCTTAATTAACCATCGCTTGTGAAAAGAACCTCTGGGGAGATGAAGTTATTGACACAGGTGTAAGATGAAGGCAGAAGCGTGTGAGAGAATGAAACTCGTTGTGTAAGGCTTATAACCGTCCTGTTCTCTATTGTGTAACCATAAATGCACCTCCGGAGATTATTCACAGAAATGTCTGAACTTCCCATGGTTAATGCTGTGCCTGTGAAATGCAGCCATTAATCTCCAAATCCTTGGTAGTTGTCACGGGACACAGCACCCAGCCCAGATCAGTTATTTCTCTCTGTAGTTAAAGCCCTGGGTTCCACGGCTTCGCTTAGCAAAAGAGCTTGCTCTGTATTTGGCTGTTGGCTGATTGGGCCCAAAGGAACACTGGTGCCAGCACTGTTCTGATGTAATTGATAGCTTCTGTTCCATCAAGGGCCTTGCCTTTTGACTTTCTTTTTTTTTTTTTTTTTTTTTTGGTTTTTCTCCAGTACCGGGAACCAAACTCACGACCTTGAGCTTGCCAGGCAGGCGCTTTGCCGCTGAGCTAAATCCCCAGCCCTGCCTTTTGACTTTCAAGGGCTTAGTTCTGAAGCTTTTTAAAATGAAAAGTATTAATATTTTCTTTCTCCTTTGGTACTATTTCATTCTAATTCTCTTTGAGACCATGTGGATGCTGACTGAGTCAGAGATGAAGGCAATGTCTAGGAAAGAAGCAGAAAAGTAAGGAATTTATATTTTGTCTTATTATATCTGCATGCCCAACCAATCAACTTCACATGTCCCTGCGTGTTATGGGGCATCCCAAAGCCATTAACTCCCCAGGCAAGGGCATCTGAGGCTCCTTCATGATGCTCCTCCGCTGTTTCTGTCCTAGTTTTTGTCCTTCTATCCCTAGGACCTAGACTGGAGTTTCCTTTCCTTCCCCCATCCAAGTTTTGACATCTCTTCCTCCTAATCTCTGAAATCCCTTCCTTCCTCTTCATCTAGCCTTCCTGTTTGTCTATAAAGACTCCACCTCACTGGTTAGTGCTCTGACAGCCTAACTCCCCTGCCCCACCTCACCAGAGCTCCTCCTTCCTGCCAATTTCCACATCGCTGCCGGGTTAATCCTTGTTTGTGAATCTTACACATGACTCCCCTGGTTGAACTCCTTCAGGACTCCTCATAAATTCAGAGTAAAATTCCCCCCTTACAATCTGACCCCAAATGTCTATAGCTGGAGTCTGTCATGTCTGATCTGAGAGAGACCCTCTCAGCACATATGTCGCCCTCCCCACACAACAGAAAACCACTAAAGGGCCATGCTGCCCTCAGCAAACAGGACAGATGACCATAAAGAAAATTTAGGACAAGACATACAATCTCCCCAGCACTGGAAAGTCCAGTATTACCTACACATCTGCACTGACCTTCCTGGGAGCCTTTACGCCAAACATTCCACCCAGATTCCTTGGGATTATAAACCCATCCCCAAACCCTATGAAAACCTAACTTCTCCTCGGCCAGCTGCTGAAATCATTCACGATCTCAGCCCATTTGCACTCAGACAGAATAGAATCCAGCTTTTTCTCACATAAAGCCTGTGTGTCCAAGTGGTTTCTAGTGCTCCATTGATAACAGGGTCTGTCTAGACTGGATTTGGATCACTGGTTAGACTGAGATCATGGGGTGATCCTGGGCACTTGTGGTTTGTCAGATCTCCAGAACAGGTGCATGCTGCCGCTCTGCGAGGAAACCCTCTGCACACCCTTCAGCATCAGTAATCCTTTGGGACTCGGTTCAGGAACAGCACACTCCTCCCATACGCCATCCCTACACCAGAAGTCTGGGCTGTTTCCCTCCCATGCTCCCAGGTGCCTTCCATCCTCCCAGCCCCACACACATCCAGCGCCTTGGATTTATCTGCTTCTGTCTTCCCATGGAAGTGTCAGTTCCAGATCCTTCCCCTAAGGAGAGTACTCAGAAATAAACGAGTACAGTATTGCAAAGGAAACATGAGGCCATCTTCCCTTGTTCACTGTTAAGACAAGTGAATTCTTTAGTGGTTGCCATAAAAGGAAATTCTAGGAATTTATAGTAGATGCCTCTTGTAACTATGGCTTTCTCAAAACTATAATCCTAGCAGAGGATGCCAGATACCACGTAATCATTAGCAAGGTCATCATAGGCAAACATATATCCATTCCCAGGCTAAAAGTGACCTTCACTGTATCTCTTCTCAAAGGGAAAGGAAATAATCAGATATTTATTTGGTTATAGGATGCTTTTTTTTCTCCTGGTCCATTTCCTGCTGTGTTGAGTATTTTCCTTCAACAGTATTGCCATCTCCCTAACATTGTCTAAAAACATGATTAGGCTCCCTCGTCAAATCTGCAGGCTTCCATTTTTGCAGCTGCAATGTACCATGCACCTGGTTTCTATTTCGTAACAGTGTGAAACTTCTAATTAGCAGACTGTGCCCTGTTTTTAGTTTTCAAAGCAATTTCTAATTCTGGTGACTGTGTGATATAAAGAGGTGCTATGAGGGCCATGCAATTAATAATATTGAAACAATACAAAGAACTTTATTGGATTCAGTGTGTGTGTGTTAATTAATGCTCTCAAAATAGCAATATTACTAAGCTACCCCAATTAATCTTGTAGGCTTCAAATACTTTTAAGATGAGTACTACTTCTTAAGGTTCTTTCCTTGTGGTAAATGTAAACGTGGAGACTGCATTCAGGGTGACCTGAATAACCTTTGAGAATGGGGTTCCTATGTTTTGATTCAGGATTAGGGAGATGGATAGTGGGGATAGGTATTCTATTTTTTCATATCCTGTGTTGTGTTTTTCATGGTTGCTCTACTTTGTGCAGTTTTACTTATAGTGGGTGGAAGATGATAAAGCTCTCTCTTGTCTACTAATAGTATGACCACAAATAGCAAAACCTAATTATTCCTGTCACTCCATTCCCTCTCCTAAGAAGTACTTGGGAATCTCATTCAAAAAAGGATGGAATCTCAGGGAGGCTCTCTAGGTGACCTAAATAAAAGTTCTCAATAGGGTCCTCTTTGAGTAAACTATAAAACCTCTGTAGCTACAACTTTTTAGAGCATGTTTCATCTTCATTTTTAATATCTTGAACTGAATGATAGTCTTTTTTTTGTTTGTTTTTTTGAGACATGGTCGCGCTATACAGTTAAGGCTGACCTTGAACTCACTACGCAGCCCAACCTGGCTTCAGATTCATGGCAACTCTCCTGCCTCAGCCTCTGGAGTGCTGGGATTATAGGCGTGTGCCACCATGCCCGGCTTGAATGATAATCTTTTTTAGATGAAGAATTGATGTCAGCCTGCTAGGTACTGTGATTTAGTCTATCCTGTTATTATATTATACATCAAGTAGGACAGTGAAAAATGTTTCCTTGCATATTTGTAGTCCAGTATCAGTTACTTCCTATTTTTATCCTTAAGTGACCATTGCAAATCAGTGTAATTATAGCACTTTGTCAAAGTTTGCAATTTCTTCAGCTATTTGATAATATCTCTGTGTGAAGAAACTGCTAAGTTAATCATTATTAACTGGGTAGGTTGTGAATGGAATGTTAGAAATGTGTGAGTTGAAGTTCTGTATTCTTTATAGGTATAGCTGTTATTTAAAACAGTGAAATCTATATTCAAACTAGAAACGAAAGTGAAGTATTTCTAAATTTGCAAAAGTGTATTTTTTGTTCATTTGAATATAATATATTTAAAGGAAGAATTACAGCAATCTGTCATTTTACCTGAAACAGGCAAGCCTATGATTATGAATATTTTCAAGCTTCCCTTTAGAATACAGCAAGAAATGCATTTGGTGTTAAGCTCTGCTTTTCTGTCATTGTAAATTTACATTCTGGGATAAGGCTTGGTGATGTGATGCGTAGCTCACAAGAAGCCAGAACTCGTCTTCCTACCAGATTTTGAGATGAAGGAACACAGAATTACTCTCCCCTTTATGCCTTGGTTTTAGCTCCTCTTTCCAAGTTGCATAATAATATTTTTGGTTGTTTTATTTAAATTGGTGCTCTAAAGCTTAATCGTAATACCCTTTAATCTCAACTGTCAAATTTTGATAACACATGTGCCATTTTCTTTGGTAAGATAAAGCTGGTCTTAATGTCTGCTAGAATACAATTTATATGCCCTATTTGCTCCATTAAACTTTTTAAAAACTTTTTTTAAAAAAAGAAGTGAACGAGGGAACGAAAAGATGCATACAGATTCCCTACTGTCCTTCCTTGACACTAAGTCTGCCAGTTAGTCTGGGAATAATCACCAAGCTGAAAATTTAATGTCTTAGCAACACTTTTTTTCTCTTTTTTTTGGGTCTTTTAGAGATGGGGTCTCGCTATGGAGTTCAGACTGGCCTTGAGCTCACTCTGTAGCCCAGGCTGGTCTTGAACTTGCAATGATCTTCCTACCTCAGTTTCCCGAGTGCTGAGATTACAGGCATGTGCCACCATGTGGCTTTAGCAACACTCTTTGAATCAATCTTTGCTGACTTCTGTGGACTGAATTGTGTCAGTCCTTCTCCCCTCCAAAAGAAGCTCATAGTTTGAATTCTTAACCTCTATTGTGATGATATTTGGAGATGAGATGCCTTCGGGAAGTCATTAGGCTTGAATGAAGTCATGAGGGCGAGGCTGAGGTCCAGTGGGGTTAGTGCCCTTAAAAGAGTCACCAGCTCTGATAGCAGCTCCGCCTCCAAGTTGATGCAATTCTGCACTGATCAAAGCTAGCACAGACTTCACAGGTTAAGGGCTCAGTCCCCGCAAGACTGCCCCTCATGTCAGGTGCCAACTGCAGGTAGTAGGTCCTGGATCACCTATAATTTATGTCCAACTTGGTTACAAATCACAAACTCCCATCCCTCCCTCCAGGGGTTTGATAATTTGCTGAGTGAGTCATAGAATCCGGGAAAACCGTGAACTTGTTATTGGCAATTATAAAGGCTGTTTTAGCCAGGTAGAGAGCATAGGGTGAGGTCTAGAGGCGTCCCAAGTGCACCTGGGGAGCTAGGGTGCATCAGCAACCCAAAAGCTCCCTGAACCCCATCTTTTAGGATTTCCCCGGGGGCATCATCACATAGGCATGGCCAATTATTACCTCATGTGCCAGCTCTCTCTACTGAGGACAGAGAGGCACTGAAACTTCTGGTTGTGCTCACGGCTTGGTCTCTCTGGTGAGCTATTTCCATGCAGTAGCCCACCCAGGGTCCCCTCAGAACAACAGACCCCCCTGGCACCCAGTCACCAGGAAATTCCAAGGGATTAGGAGCTCTGGGTCAGGACCCAGGCATCTGGGACAGAGGAGCAGCCACAGCCCTGGAGCAAGCCAGGGAAGCCCTGGGTCGCTGGACACCACCAGCTTGCACTCATCCCTGATGGCTAAAGATTTCCACTTGCAGCTTTCTGACTTTCCCTACCTCCCAGTAAGGGAAACTTTCCCGTTCTGGGAATATGGGGCTTGACAAACAAGAAGTGCTTTGGAAACTGTGCTGGGATCCGAGATGCCTGTAATTGATGAGTTCCTGCCTCCCTCGTGGTCCAGCGAACTGAAGAGAGGTGACAGGGAATTCAAACCCTCCCCAAGGGCAAACGCCCCCTTCATGCCTAACAAAGCAGAGGATCTCATCCTCCGAGATTGTGTAAGACTCTGGGCCGGCCCTGACATCTGGCCGCAATCTCAGCGCCCTGACGCTGTTTCTGCGCCACAACCATCTTCACTTTCTAACTCAGCCAGAAAAAACCATCTCCGGATGCTCACAGCCTCGGGTGAATCCATACACTGACAAACAGGAAAGCATTTTGGTGGGCTGCATTTCGGCCTCTGTAGCCTCCTGGAATGTATTGGATGGCCGGGGGCTTACAGGGAGGGGCAGGCTTTGTGTTTACCCTGTGCAGCTTGAAAACATCCTGCTGTCCTGCTCCAGCATCAAATGAACATATTGTGTAAAGAGAAAGAACCAGATCTTCTCAAATCACATGAAAATCTTTGGTTTGCATTCTCTCTCTCTATTTTTTTTTTTAAGCAGAGTCTCACCATGTAGCTCAGGCTGGTCTTGAACTCACTCTATGGCCAAGGCTGGCCTGGAACTTTGATGATCCTCCTGCCTCAGCCTCCCGATTACTGGGATTACAGGTGTGTGCCACTATACCAGGCTGTCTCATTTTATTTGTAGTGCACTGATTGAACTGAGGGGCACTCTACCACTGAGCTACTACCCCAGCCTTTTTAAAAAACCCTAGTCTGGCCTTAAACTTTCAATCCTCCTTCCTCAGCCTCCCTCAAACCCTTTATTAAAGGAAGATAATGAAATGAAGGAGTTGTCTGGGCTACATACACACATACCACATATTAGGACCCATGGAACAAAGCCATAAAAAATAAAAGCCCTGGAATGTGTCACCTCCAGACTTCCCTTGATAGAGATCTCTTCCACGTACACTGCAGTTTTTGGAATAACTTCCTCGGATACTGTAAAAGACTGGCTTCTGCAGCCTGAACATCCTCACCAAAACTCCTGCTGGAATGTATCCCCCTGGGTGAGGAGGGTAGAAACTTAATGAGCCTGTGGTGTTTAGAGGTGGAGCCTTTGGAAGGTAATTAGGATGGAGAAGGTCATCCGGGTGGAGCTCCCATTAGGGAATACTGGTGGCTTTGTAAGTGGGAGAGAGACCAGAACACGCAGGAAATACTCCCAGTCTTGCCATGGGATGCTTGGGACTCTGGAAATAAGAAGTTCATCACCAGATTAAGTCCCCTGACCTGGGGCCAGGTCCCTGACCTAAGATAAACCTTTTAGCTTTGTAATGTACCCAGACTGTGGTACTGTGTTATTAGCTCCAGAAAACAGTAAAACAGACTTGGAGACAGGGTCCTGGTACCTGTGCTCCTTCGTGTACCTGTTAACACTCTCAGTATACGTTACTTCAGTAAGCCTGAGCCAGAGAATAGACCTAAGTTATACACATATAGCTTGTTAGATGGCTGCTGTCATGAATGGAAATTCATGGTTTAGACAAATTGAAACCCAAACTAGGTGGTTCTGATGAGATTCTCCCCTCTATGTGAAGGGATTGTGTATTAAGAACTACTCACAAAATTTCAACTTTCTTAGTCCTTGTCATATTCTCTCATTTATTTGTTGAATAAATGATCCTGAGTCAAGTACAGGAGGTTGAAAAAATAGAAGAAAATATTTTTTAAAGGCAAAAAAGAACAAGAAAAACCTCCAGGGGGCTGGGGATTTAGCTCAGAGGCACAGTGCCTGCCTGGCAAGTGCGAGGTGGTGAGTTCGATTACCGGTAGGGGGGGACTCCCGCAAACGGAGACAATAGACTGTGGTAAATGTGTAACAAGAGTCTTAGGGATGGGGAAGATTTCAGGACAGTCCTGATGGATGGGCAGGAGGGGCGGGGCAGGTGAGAAGTTTGCGTAATGATTCTAATTGGTGGGTGGAAGGTGTAGGCAAATGCAAGTTTTCAGGACAATCCTGATCAGTGGAGAGGGTGGGCTTATTACACAGAAGACGACGTGGGAAGGTAGAAGAACAAATGCAGTCTGGAGGAAGAGCTGAAGAACAGGAGTAAACAGGGAGCCATCAGCTCGGGGGTTTTCCCGTGGCAGAAATTTGCAACTTGTTTTGTAGGTCTTGGGGAGCCACAGAAGGATTTACAGCTGGGAATGACATGATCAAAATCTTGTATGAAAGGAGGAAATCTCCTTGGGATGTCGTGGGGGGAGAAGACAATGGGAGACTGTGATAATCCAGGTGAGAGGTTAGGAGGGGTTGAACTGGCCAGTGGCAGTATTTTGGAAAAGACACAGCCAGGGCCGTGTTTATGGGGTAGAATTGACTGCAGCGCCTGTGAGGTCATTAGAGGCCCATCGCCAGAAGAAAAGGAAGTTGATCCCTTAAGAAGAGTTCTGGAACATGGTCCATAAAAAGACCTGAACAACTTTCCAACACATTGCTCCCCTGTGGGTGGCAGGGACAGGCAGAGTGGAAGCAAAGAAGCCAGGAAACACAGCCATCTAGCTGATCGTGCCTTTGAGTTCATAATGTGGTTTAGGCCTAACATTCTCATGGATTTAATATATATAAATTTGAGGCTGAACTAAGACTCAAGGGATGCCTCTTTACATCTGCAAAAACACCTTTGAAAAAGAACTAGTTTGAAAAATATGTTAGATTTATTTTAATTTGTATTCATTAAAAAATTCACATGCAGTGAAATGCATAGGTTTCATATGCACAGTTGGTAACATGTACGGTATCCACGCTTATATACAAACTCTTTGAATGTATTGCAAATATTTTCCTCCAGTCTGATTTCTCTTTTTTTTTTCTTGACAACTTTCCGTGAACAGTTTTAACTTCTAATAAAATCTAATTTAACAATTTTTTATGGTTAGTGGTTTTTTAAGAAAAACTTTTATCTTTTCCTTAGAGCTGTTTTAGGTTTTTGAAAAGCAGAGTTGCTTCCTATCCTAGTATACACACACTCTGCCCAGCTACCAGCACCTCCACCAGAGTGGTACATTGGTCACAACCGAGAGACTACACTGATACATCATTATCACCCAGAGGGGATAGTTTACATTAAGCATCACGGTCTTGAACATTCTACGGGTTTGCATAGATGTACAATGACCTACGTCCACTGTTATGGTGACATATAAAGTTCTCTGTTACCCTAAATTTTCTGTGCTGCCTCATTAATCCCGCCCTCTACCCTTGGCAACCACTGATCTTTTCACTGTTTCCACAGTTTTACCTTTTCCAGGATGTCATATAATTGGAATCAAATCGTAGACAGTCTTCAGACCGGCTTGTTTCACTTAGTAACATGTATTTGATGTTTCACCATATCTTTTCATGGCTTGATAACATATTTCTTTTTAGTCCTGAGTAATGTCCACTGTCTGGACCATAATTTGTTTACTCATTCACCTGCTCAAAGACATTTTTTTTTTGTCTTGTTGTGTTTTGAGAAAAGGTCTCACTATGTAGCCCAGGCTGGCCTTGAACTCAGGGCAATCCTCTTGCCTCAGCCTCCAAAGTGCTGAGATTGCATGTGTGTGCCACCATACCTGTCCATCTTGTCTTTGAGGACACCAAATTTTCAAAATCATGAATAGAGCTGTTATAATTATCCATGTACAGGTTTCCATGTAGAGGTATTTTCAACTCTTTTGATTAAATACCAGGATTTTGTTGTTGTTGTTGTTGTTTTTGAAACAGGGTCTCACTATGCAGCTCAGGCTGGCCTTGAGCTTACTTTTGTAGCCCAGGCTGGTCTTGAATGCACACCAATCCTCCTGCCTCAGCCTCCCGAGTGCTAGGATTACAGGCATGCGCCACCACACCTGGCTCAAGATATTTTTTTTTTTGAGGCAGAGGTCTCCCTGTGTAGCCCAGGCTAGCCTCAAACTCACAGTGATCCTCTTGCCTCAGCCTCCTGAGTGCTGGGATTACAAGTGTGCACTACCACACCCAGCGCTGATACCAGGACCATAAAGTCACTGCCACACCCAAGATCATCAAGGTTTTCACCTATGTTATTTTCTAGGACTTTTACAATTCTGCACTTTACCTTGAGGTCTGTGATCTAGTTTTATCTAATTTTTGGAAAGGGTGTAAGAACTTTGTCTAGATTAATTTCTATTTCTTTACATATGGATGTCCAGTTGTTTCAACACCATTTATTGAAAAGATTATCTTTTCTTTGTTGTATTGCATTTACTTCTTTGTCAGAGATCAGTTGACTATATTTATGTGGGTCTGATTCTGTTCTCTGTTTGTTCCATTGATTGATTGATCTATTTTTCACCAACTCCACACTGTCTTGATCACTGCAGCTTTACAGCAAACCATGAAGTGGGGTGGATCAGTCCTCTGGCTTTGTTCTTCTTCCTGTCATATCCCAACAATGACAGTTTTAGCTTTATTATTTCCTTTCTTCTACTGGTTTTAATTTGCTCTCCCTCACTAACTTCTTATAATGGAGATTTAGATAATTAATTTAAAACCCTTTGCTTTAGCTGGGCCTGAGATTATGATTAATAAATTATCGATAATTTATTATCTGCACAAGATCAGAAGCCAGCTGAAGAGGCTCCCACTGGCCAAAGATGTTACAAACAAGTGTTAGCTAAGGATAGTAGCTGCCATGTGTTAAAATTCCTGCAACCTGCCAAAATCCATGTATCCATAGTGAATCCCCAGTGTGGTAGCATTGGGGTGGTGGAACCTTTAAGATCATGTGGCGCCACATTCAAAAGAGATGAATGTGGGTTTCTTGGAATCAGGTTAATGAATCGGTCATTATAAAGGAGCCCTGCACCTCTCCTTAATGCTTTTCTGCATGTGCCACTAGCTGCTCTTGCCAGAGCTCACACTGTTGTGATATCATCTACCAGGGATCCTCAGCAGGGCTGAGCGGATGCCATGCTGTGGTTTTGAACCCCAAGAACTGTGAGCTAAATAAACTTGTCTTCTTTTTAAAGTATCCAGCCTTGGGTATTCTGTTGTAGCAATAGAAAATGGAGTAGCTCAAGTCCTTTCTTGGTTACTAAGCTTGCTACAGGCTAGTTGATCACCAAAATTACCTTCAGGTGCTGCAAACTGCCCAGCCCTAAGCAAAGCCCAAGCCCTCCTCACTGAGTGACTCCCACTTGTGATGAATTTTCAAGCAGGAAGGAGACTTCAGGACAGGGCACTGTAGTCTATGAAGCCTGCACTGTCATCCAACTGGCCCCCTTTGGAGAGATGGGGGTCTGAACCTGACTGCTCTCTCTAAAGCCCACATAAGAAGATGGTGTCAGAACTATGAGTTATTTATAAACATTTTATATTCTGAATAAAAGTAAAAAAAAAAAAAAAGACTTGACGTTTGTGTTGGAAGAACTTTTGCTGTGCCCCACTGATCCTCATATTCCAAATAATTTGTGGGAAGAGTGAATTACTTGATTCCTCCTGTAAAGAGGAAAAGAGGAAGAGAAATAAAACCCTTTAGCATTCTCTGGAGGAGCAACATGGAATTAAAAATGGAAAACGAAGCCACAGTGATACATTCTATTTACCTCCAGCAAACATTGTGAGGGGGACGCCTTGACCGCAGGGTCTACAGTGCCAGAAACGAGTGCCGGCTCTTCTTTCAGATGTGACGTATTTTCCAGAGCTGGATTCTGATCTTCGCTCTGACTGCCTGTGGCCACTCCGTTATTGGAAATCTAGTGTGCCAGTTCTTTGCTAAGTGGCTTTGGCAAGGCCTTTGCTAGCATTTAATCACAGTAAGGAGGCTCCAGAGGGTTTATTAGTTGTATAAAGAATTATAGAGACATTGGCCCGAGTTAGATGAAGCCCAGAGCAGCTGCACTGTTCTTCAAGCACAGAATTTCTCAGAGATATATTATGCTAACTGAAAAGTACCCTGGGATCTTAACTCCACAGCCTATTAATCACGAACACAGGTACCTCTTCATTTATAAAATCGAAGTATTCCTGAAAATGCTTGTGTAAATCCTACTTCCCCATTCCGTGTATTACAAGTTCAATTTCTGCTTAGGGCTTTTGCTTCTTCTACATCTCCAAGTTTTTTTGACACCTCCTACTTGAATTTTTAAAATATAAATATATGGGAATAGCTGTCCATTTAAAGATTTTTTAATTAAAATATTTTGGTGAAGAGAATAATCACTTAGCCTTGGCCTGTACCAAAATGTTCTACCTGAACCAGACATGGTGGTGTATATCTATAATTCCAGCACTCATGAGGCTGCGACAGACGGAGTGCCAAGAATTCGAGGCCAGCCTTGGCTGTATACTAAGTTCAAAGTGAGCCTGAACTGCCTAGAGAGATTCTGTCTCAATACAAACAAGACAAAACAACAAAACACAAAACAGTACTATCACCATAATGTACTGCCAGGAGAGGATGATGATGGTTTGGCTACTAATTGGGATTAGTAGATTAGAACAGTTTCTTCTGAAATCATGCATAAACATATCTGACTTTTGAAATAGGGTACAATCAGTATATATTCTACTACTCAGTAAATATCATTTTCAATTTAACCTACTTCTCCGTTTATTCCAATGATTACTTAGTTTACATAAACATGACTCAGAGGTAGATTTTGTAGAGCACCCCTTCCATGCATGATAGTTTTCTATAGCACAAGAGAAATCACTGAAAGGTTAACAAGTTAGAACAACAAGCATTTAGATTTCCACTTCCTAAATGTCAGCACAGCCTCCAGCAAAACAAGCACAACTGCTGAAAATTATCTTTAAAATGCCAGAATTTAAATCTTTTGGAAATTGTCCTATGGGTATATAGCAAATGAAGAAATATTTATTCAAGAAAATCTAGTAAAGCTTGGTTAGAACACTGAGAATCTGTGGCATTTGAGCCATGACTCCCTCCCTCCTTCCCAGTTAGCAGTGACAAACTCCACTGCAGGCTGGTGAAGCCAGGAGCACAGGGCCCCCACTTAATGCCTACGGTGCCTTTCAGGGTGGGGCTGGGGGCACACAGAGGTTTTCATCAACTCCACCTGCATGTTATAGGGCCCAAGTTCCAGGTGAGTATAGGCAAGAAGTGATTCCCCCCTCCTTGCCTCACTAGGTTGCCCAAGTGGACTCAAATTCCTAGGCCCAAGCAATCCTCCAACTCAACCTCCTGAGTACCTGGGACTACAGCTATGTACCATTGTGTTCAGCTTTAGAGAGATTTTTAAATAAACCCAAAATGTTCTTTCAAATCAAATATTTGGCTTTATGCCTTAGATCATTTTATATTTTCATTCTGTATTACCTCCCAAGGCAGTCTTATCCTTCCCTTGGCTTTAGTGTTACCTGATTTTCATAGGAAAAACTAACAGCTTCCGCTGTATTGTGGCTTACAGTTGCAGAAGACTCAGTCCATGGTTAGCCAGCTCCAAGGCAGAAACATCGTGGTGGAAGGGCATGGCAGAGAAAAGCTGCTTAGCTTGTGGCTGCTGAAAGGGAGAGCAGGGGAATAGCACCAGAAAGGAAGGGGCCAAGGACCAGACATAGTGCCCAAGATCATGCCTCCATGACCCACTCAGACACACCTAGAAGTGTGATCTTCTAATCCCCTAGGTGGCTCCCTAGCTAATCAAGTTGACAATCCAGCATTACTTATCTCAGATCTGAAAATGTGCACTTGCAAGAAATTCCCATGCAGTGCTAATGCTGTTAGTCCAGAGACCATAATTTGAGAACTACTGTCCTAGGAAGACAGGAAATTTTGACTCTTGTTACAAATTGTGGTAAGTGCCCCGAAGAAAAATTCCAGGATAACATGAAAATTATTATAAAAGTTTCCTGTCCTACTCTGGAGGAATCCCATAAGTCTTCAGGAAGGAAGGGACATTTGAACTGAAATTGGAACAGGAATGGCAGCCACCATACCAGGGTGGTAGATGGGAGACCTACTGGACCAAAGAGAAGAGCATGTCAAAGACGGAGGCTCAGTGGAGCCTGACTTTGATTTCTCTGGGGGAAACGAAGGTCACTGGGTGAGAGTGCAAAGGGGATGGGAGAGGAGGCACCTGATGGGTCTAGAGAGAGAGAAGCAGGGGCCAGACCTTGAAGATTCTGAATTTCATCCTAAGATTGGTGGAAATTTGTGCAATGACCAACTTTGCATTTTATGTTTCTCTCTGGCTGCTGATTGGAGGCAGGCAAGAAGAGAAACAGTGAGCACTGGAAGGTATGGAAGTTTCTAGCAGAGATGGTGGCAGAGAAGGTCTAACTAAATGAGGCAGAGGGCTGCAGAGAGGGTGAGTAATACACTGGATACAGTGAAGAGAAAAAGCTGAAAAAGAGATTTTTGAGGATACATTTCTATTAATTTTGATAAATATGTAGATACACATAGCCGTTACCATCAGGAAACAAAAAAATTCATCTCCCCCAAATTGTCTCTTGCTGCTCATTGAAATAAAATTTTCTTACACCTAAAGTCTGGCAAGTAGGGATATAGTTTTAGCTTCTATACTTTTGTTTTCAGGAGCTCCTTTTAAATGGAATCTTACAGCATAGAACCTTTAGAGTCAGGCTTCTTTCACTCAGCCAAATGCATTTGAGGTTCATTGCTAGTGTTGTGGATCAATAGTTCATTAATTTTTGCTCCTAAGAAGTATTATTCACTATGAATGTACCACAGTTCATTGAGCCATTAATTCAAGGATGTTTGGGCTACTTCCACTTGTTAGCATTTTTGAATAATGCTGTGATAAAATTTCACATACAGGTTTTTGATGTCAGCATAGGTTTTTTTTTTTCCCTCTCTAGGGTAAATGCTTAGAAACACAGTAATGGTTTGTATAGGCTTATGTTGAACAACTAAAATGCAGATCAACCATTTCTCAAAATGTCATTTTGTAGTCCCACCGGCAAGGTGTGAGAGTTCCGGCTGCTCCGCATCTTCACGACTACTTGATGCTGTCAGATTTTTGTTTTTGTTGTTTCACTTCTTAATTTTGGTCATTCTAATGAGTGTGTTCTGTAGTGGATTGATAACTAGTGGTCAACTTGTAACCCCCAGCTGAACTGAGTGAGTGTGGTGCTAGGTGTGGGAGGCCCACCTGGGGACTTGCCAGCAGCATAAGAGGCAGACCTGGAGAAGAAGAAGCAGGCTGTTGGGAGCTGAGAGAGGCAGTGGGGAGCTGGCTTCCCTGATGAACTTGGCTGTTTTCATCCTTCGAGGAGCTGAGGACCTCAATGGCACTGAGAATGGCTTCGGTTCACTTTGGGGAGCTCTGGTCCTCACTTTGAGCATTGCTTCCTGGTTCCAGAGGGGAAGATGGTGCACTGCTGGCCTCCAGGAAAAGCTTGCTGTGTTGGCTTCCCTGATGGGAACTCGGACATCCTGATCATCAGAGGAGCTTGGGACCTCACTGTTGCTGAGGATGGCTGTGGTACATTTTGGGGGAGCTCTGGTTCCTCTGAGTATCACTTCCTGCCTCCAGTGCAGATCCCTCAGCCTGCTAGCACGGGTCCTTCTTCCTGCTGGCACCAACTTTGTAGATTCCACTACTGATCTTTGGACCTTCCCAGCAGATCTGTGAAACAGGCCTGCATGAGACATTGTCATGGGCTCTGGGCCTCCAGTTGGATTCATGGAAGGCATTGTTATGAGCTCTGGGTATTCAGCTGGACTCATGTAGGACATTGTTGTGGGATCCAGGCCCTCAGCTGGATTCCTTGGTCTTAGTGTGTGGACAGATTTCCTGTACTCTTTTGTATACTGTTCTCTGGGTGACTATTATAAATAATCATATGAAGTATGTGTCCTGTATTATATTGTTCCCCTTGCAAAATAAGCCCCAAACCAACACATGTTCTATGGTTCTCACACTGCTTTGTATCTTTTCAGACACTTATTTGATGTATGTCTATCTTTTTTGCCGAAATGTCTGTCCAAATCTTTTGCCTGGTTTTTAATTGGGCCACCTGTTTCATTGTCGGTAGGCTACACACGGTGCACTGGGCAGGCGTTTGTACTGCCTAGGGGATGATGTGGACCTTGAAGATATGAGCCAGATATGGAGATGTCTGGGCTGGAGGTGTTCATTTGGGAGTCAGTGTGTGTAGGTGCATGAAGTAGTCCAAAGGATGCTCAGTGAGCTGGTCCTTGAGGTGCCCCAGGACACAATGGCAGGAAAGTTGGAGCTGTAGGTGATGCTGAGAATAAGCAACTGTAGGAGTTGGGGGAGTCAGAAGAGAGCGGTGTGAACATAGCCTTGGCAACAAGCAGAAGGTGGACAAAAGGGTTGAATCCTGGTGGCAGATCAGATATACAAAACTCCAAAGGCCCATTGATTTTCCATTGCAGATCTCGGCGGCAAGCTTTGACTTACGTTTGTGGCTCTGAAAGGGCAGATGGACGGGAACACATTGAGGGGAAATGGAATTGAGGAAATAGAGTCAGCTGGTCATCTCGTTTGAGATTTGGCTTTCAGGCAGAGAGAGTAGGCTTGTTAAGGACACTGTGTTCTTCAACCTTGCCAAAACTTTAGGATTTCTACAGTAAGTGTTCTAAAAATACATTGAATGTTTAAATTTTAAAGAAACTAATTACTATGAAAGGTACATTGCCAACAGCGATGGGATAAATGTGTTCAAAATGAGAGGGTGTGTCTTCATGGCAATATGTCTTTTATTGCAATATGTTCTTTAATTTAAACAGTCATACTTTTTGAATACCTCTCAGTGATCAACTGTTCCCAGTGACTGCACTGAGAGACTTCTGGCCCTTCCTCCAAGTCAGAATGACCATGAAAGGTCAATATTTTGAATCGATTCAGAACATCAAGGCAGCCATGGTGGTATACCCATGACCACTCATGAAAGAGGACAGAACTGCCTCACAAAGCGGCCAAAACAGTGGGATATGTGTGTTCAAATGGAAAGGAAGTATTGTGAGGGGGCATTCATGGCAATGTGTCTTTTACTGTAATACAATTTCTAAAAATTAAAGCATTCAATATATTTTTCCATCACACCTCATAAGCAGAAGACTGATTTTTGTTGCTCACTCAACATTTAGCAAGGTCTATAGTGCACCAAAGGCTGGGTTACCAGCTGTGGGAACAAAGGAAAATGGAGCACAGACCCAGATGCCCAGCAGAAGACTGTGCATGCAGGTCCCCATAGATCCTCCCACACAAAAGAGACATCTCTCTGAGGTAGAACCTCTCCAGTCGAAGGACCTGGGCCCGTGGTAATTGGCAACGGTGAACAAAGAAGACACCGGAGACCAGGCTGATGGTGCAAATCCACTTTATTGCAGAAGTACCAGGCATTTTATTGAGCAGGCTAGAGGCGTGGCAATGGAGGCGGGCTAGGGGCGTGTTTTGGAGGCGGTACTTTTGGCCTGGAGCTGTGCGGAAGTAAGAGGTCAGAGTGGGACAGCCTAGGCAGGGCGACTCCCTCGGTGTGCCGAGGACATGAGGAGTCCGAGTGTGCTCAGACTCGCTCCTCCGCCACGGCCGTCAACCTCTGGACCTCTCTTTCCCACATCTCTCCATGTGACATTAAGGTGCAGAAAAGATCTCTCTAGGACCTTTTTCTACTGCAGAGATTCTAAGTTTTCTTTTAGGATATGCAGGTAACAGAATAACGAAGATGGGAGGGAACCGAGACATGATCTAGTACAATCCTTCCATCTCCCTCGGGAGGAACCTGAGTCCCCGGGGGCTCACTCACTTGTCCAAGGACACACAGCTGGTAAATGGCAGATTCAGGGAAAAATCTCTTATCTTCTGCTCCCCAGCTCAGGGAATTTTCCACTACTGCATGCCAGATTATACATGCAACTGTCAATTTCTGCATGTCTAAGTTCCTATAAGCTTAACCATTTCTTTAAGGGGTAATGTTAATGAGTTCCATGAGTCAGGGCTTGTTTTCTATCTTCTGCCAATTAACTGTGGTTTGAGGGCAATCCATTCCAAGTCCCTGGATTACAAAGTGTGTTGTCAGCTATTTTTTTGAAGGTAATCCGTTCCAAAGCTTGGAGCAATTACATCTAATATAGATGAGGGTTAGCTGAATGTGTCTCCAAATGTCCTTGAATTTAAAATCAATAGTCTCATTTGTTTCCCCCATAGCATGGCCACTGGGAGCCATCGTGGCCTTGGGAGGAGTGAATCACCATGGAGACCAAGGAAGTAGATCCCCTAGGGAGTAGCAAGAGTTACATGGTGGGTGACAGCTGGAACAATCTGTTTGAAGAGTTGTCTTCCATTGTTTTACAGCCAGAGATAAAGGTAAGAAGGATTTACTGCTATTCTTAACCTGGACACCCATTCACCTCTCCTTATCAATCTATACCCTGCTCCATCCATCTGGAAAATGTCAATTTTTTTGGAAACCAGGGACATCTTTTACCACATCTAAAACCAATTATCCTCCCAGCCAGAGGGGTGTCAAAGACAGGGAAAATATTATTCAGTATACACAACAGTCCATTTTCATGTCCAAGGGTTTTGGCCATCAAGTTAAACTCTGCCATCCAACCTAATCTCTCGAGGAGGCAAAGATGAGGTGTACCCCACTCTCTCTAGCAGTGTAGTCCTGGGCAAATGATGCTACAGTGAAATATTACAGCTGGAAAGTATGGGGGAAAATAATTTCTGGGACCCCTGTTAGAAAAGACAGATTGACAAGAGAACAAATGGAAGTGTATCACGGTGTATGTCTCTTGCATGCATGAGAGAAAATCCAGGGAAAGAAGAGTCCTCAAAGATGTGGCTTAGAATCTTGCTTATTAACATCTTTGACAAAAAAACTCATACATTTTTAGAGAAGTGACAAGCAAAAGAGTCAGACTTTGAGTCTCTAGGGGCAGCAGGGTATGGGAAAGGAAATGTGGAAAGCCAATGGGAGATACAGGGTAGGTAGTAAGGTTTGTTACAGTGGCCTCCAGGCTGATAAGGGCCTCAAGCCATCTCTGGTGACCAACTTGATCCCTCCTGGGAGAAAGGGTAGAGACACCTTTGCAAGTCCTTCTTTTAGACATGGGGCAGGCAGAGAGCTTTTCTTATATTTGTTTCTTCTCCCTTGCTTTCAGCTCAAAATAATCCTTAAAGTGATATTCCAAGGCAGCATAGTCTGCTGGCCTTTGAAAGCCTTTCTTAACACACAGAGTTTGATATTACAGGCAAGACAATGGGCTTAGAAAATGGACCAACTTCCATTATATCCCCGTGTGAGAGTTCTTGCGTCCTCTTTCTGTCCAGTGTCCTCATTTTAAAATAACAAGTTAGATCAAGATGCTATCTAATATTCTTTCCGCCTCTGAGCTCCCTTCAAGCCTTGACACTCAGCACAGCGTTGGGGATGCAGCGCTGCAGTACCCTCTGAGAGCCTGCTAGGAATACAGAAGCCTGGGCCCTGCCCCAGAGCTGCCGAATGAGAACGTGCCCAGGGGACTGCGTGTACACCTTAGAGTGAGTTTTAGAAACTACGGTTTTCCCCTAAAACGTTCAGAGCCCTTTCTCTTATTCACCTGCAGATGTCGCCAGAGAGCCAACAGCAGTCTTGCTGACCAGAAGGGAGGTGTGGTCCAGATGGCTTTATTTCTTCCCCCTTTACTTGCTCCCTACTTTCCTTGGCTCTTTGGCCTGATGCCCAGTGAAACTACAGAGAAACGGGCTATGAAGCGTGTTCTGAGCTGTCCACACTATAGTTACTTTGGTCCCTGCCATTCTAGGAAAGAGCTGACTCGGGCGCCCATGGATAGACAAATCCCATGGAATGAGTTAAAAAAACAAAAATCCTGTCTCTGAAACTTTAAGTGAACCTAAGGTCAACATTACACTCTGACAATGTAATCTCTTCAAATAGGATTTATGTTGGTCCTAGGACTTACTTATTTAATAACACATTATATTGTATTTTATTGTCCAGCAGTTTCCTATAATTTTAAATTATGATGACCACCTCCCCAATGAGCCAAAGAATAAGGTCTTCCATGTTATTGTACAAGTGATATCATTTGTACAAGACTTCAGAGTTTGGAAAAAAAATTCCTACTGAACTTCTTTTTTAGTCCTTATAAGGTATGTAGGATGCCGCCATTTACAGTGATGATCCTGAAGGTAGTCTCGTGACTAAGACTTCAATTCGTCTAATCCCCTCTTCCCGTTAAATACAATGTTTCAGGAGACATTGCTTTTGATTAGGTTTCTGCACTAAGTCAAACACACCAAACTAACATGGAATTTAATCACAGTAGCTCAGCTTTAGTGAATTGCAAAGGCTCTGTAGCCGATTAGCTAATGAAGCCATAACCAGTGAAGGTGTCTCTATCTCACTGCCATTTTCCATAAATGTCGTCAGTTCGCATTTTTGGTTGGAGTTCTCAGAATCTGATCTGGTTCTGGGAGCTGCCTGATTCTAAAGTTTTTTGTTTGTTTGTTTTGCTTTGCTTTCTTTTGTTTTGTTTCGCTTTGCTCAAATAAACTCTACTAAACTTAGTTGGCCAAATGAATTTTCCTTTTAACATTCTGTACTCTTTTACCAAGTGGCCTCCACTAGCTATAATAAAGTTTTTGCTTGATGTAGGATGCCAAGGTGTATTTACCAGCCACTGAGAGGTTTTATACGGGAATTTTTAAAAATCTGCTAATATTTTTCCAGCAGTGCTATCCACCACCAATAACTGATTAGATATCGTAAATCCCAAGGAAGATCCCATTCTGTCCGCAGTTGGGAAGTTGTTTCTGGGCAAAATGGACTTTAAAAGTACTATTGCATCATCAGATGGGGATGTTTCCCCAGAAAGCAAAGTCAGCCTTCTTCACCCACACTCTACCACCGTGTAAGTTTTTCTTCCAGAGAATTAGTGCAGAAAAGCAAAGATTTTCCTCACCTCCTTCCCATCTTCCTTCTTTTGCGTATGGTTCTGGGTGCTAGGAAGTCCAGATCGGGGCACCAGCAGATTTGCTGTCTGGTGAGGTCCCATTTCCTGGATCATAGATGACTGGTGCTATGGTTTAAGATCCAAAATGTCACCCCTCAAACATCACGTGTTCAGAGGTGGGCCTTTGGAAGGTGATTGGATCACGAGGGTGCTATACTCAACAGTGTGCTAATCCACTGATGAATCCATAGCCAAACGTGCTGTTAGGAGGTGGAGCCTGCTCAGCAGAGGTGCATCGCTGGGGTGTGGCTTGGAAGGGTGCCTCTCCCTCCCTGTCTCCTCCTTTCTCTCTGTGCTTCCTGGCCCCCATGATGTGAGCAGCTTTTTTTTTTTTTTTTTGTCAGACCCTTCTACTATTCCCATCCTACCTTGGAGCCAGCTGAGTATGGACTAAATCCTTTACAAACTGTAAGCCAAACAGACCTCTTATCCTTTCAGTTGTGAGTGTGGGGCCTTCTTCTGAGCAACAAGAAAGTGAGTTAGAAAACCAGTTTCTCTCTGAAGATGCACCAGAAGGGAGGAAGGAGCCCTCTGTTATGGTTTGTGTCTAGATGTCCCCCAAAAGCCTCATGGGGCAGGCTTGAAGAGTTTGTGATTAATTCACAGTCCAATGCTGGCATTAAGGGTATGAGTGCTACACCCACCCTAGGGTGGGTAGCCTGCATACAATGTAAGGGACAGAAAGAGTCTTCTCTCTTGCTTGCTCCTCCCTTTTTGCCTTGTTGCTTTTGCTGTCTTCCACCACCATGAACTGTTGCCCCTCTGACACGCCACCACCCTGCCTTGGGTCCAGCTGATTATACTGAAATCTCTACAAACTTTGAGCTAAATAAATCTTCCCTTCGTTAATTCTGGGCACCATGCATTTTGTCTCAGCAATGAGAGAAAAGTAACCACGATGTCCTCCATAGATCTCTTTTACAAGGGCACTCATCCCATTCGTGAAGGCTCTGACCTAATCTGACCTCTGATCTAATCTTCCTCCAAGGTCTCCACTTCCTAATACCATCACCTTGGGAGATAAGATTTCACCATGTGAGTGTGGAAGGGGATGCAGACATTTAGCCCATAGCATCTAACACTTCTCAAGCCCCCAGTCAGGTGCAAATGAGACAACGGAGAATATGGTGCAGTTCCTGGCCTCAAGGAGTTGACTAACAGCCTCCCGAGGAAATCAGATGCTTCACAATTGGGAATGATGATGTAGAAGTGGGGGTGACAGGAAGCTGAGGACGAGGGACTGATGGAGGGTGAGGTCAAGGAAGGCTCCCTCAGGAGCGGTGGTGAGGCTGAGCAACAGGGGCAAGAGTGGGGCAGGGAGAGATAAGAGCTGCGCGCAGAGGGAATGGCCCAAGCTGGAGTGGTCAGGGAGGATGGCGGGGAGGGCATGGGCCAGGAAGCAGGCAGCGGAGCAAACACTGCCGGAGAGATGGCCCAAGCAGGATGGCCAAGGTCTTCACCCACCCAGTCACAGTCATTTCTGCTCCAAAATTGTTGGTGATGGGCTCATCTGTTTGAATATCTCAGTGGGCATACTCTGCCGCTAGTCATGTCTTCCAGGATGTTAATTTCTCATTGTGTTTAGGCTTCCAAGTTAAGTGCCTACCTAAAGTAAGGAGACGTGCATGTAGACATCTTAGTGGTTCGTGCATGCACTGAGCTCTAATAATTTATTCTGATAATTTGCCCATTGATTATTCTGGGTTTTCTATGTGTTCAATCATCTTACCTGAAAATATTTAATTTTGTTTCTTCTTTTTTCTTTTTGAGGCAAGGTCTCACTATGTAGCTCAGGCTGACCTTGAACTCATGGTGATCCTCCTGCCTCAGCCTCCTGAGTGCTAGGATTACAGGTGTGTGCAGTCACCCCCAGCTTAGTTTTGTTTCCTCCTTTCCAATTCGCATAGCTTCTTTTTTTCTTTGCTAACTGTGAACTCAAGATCTCTGACATGTTGCTGAAAGGTAGCAGAAACAGCTGGCATTTTTATCTTTTTATATTTATAATATTTACATTTAAGTCCTTTTATTACATGTTCATTGACAGATACCCTTATAAAAGTTTCCGTCAGTTCACAAAGGGTTTTTGTTATTGATAAATATTGAATTTTTTATATTTATTTGGATAACTATATACTTTTTCTTCTTTCATCTGTTAATGTGATGAATTACTAATGGTTTCTAATGTTAAACCAAGTTTGCATTCCATGGATAAATCTAACTTGGCATAATGTGGAATGTTTTTCCTAGGATTCTATCTGCTATTATGTTGTTTGCAGTTTTGCATCTATGTTGATGGGTAAGATTGGCCTGTAATCTTTCTTTTTTTGTATGTTTTTGTCTCATTTTGTTATGAAGGAGATTCAAATTTCATAAAATGAATTGGGTGGAGTGTTTTCTCTTTCCTAGTCTCTGGAACTATTTGTAAAAGTTTCAGATGTCTTGTTCTTTGAATGTTTGCTAGGGTTTACCTTTTAAATTATATGAGCTGAATTTTCTTTGTGGGAATATTTTCAACCACAGATTTTGTTTCCTTAAAAGTTGTTGAAATAGTTAAGGGTTTTTTTTTTCTTGATTCTGTTTTGTTTTTAAAAAATTGTCATTTTATCTAAATTTTTCCAAAAGATATACTGGCATAAAGCTGTTCATAATATTCTCTTATTTTTTTTTTATTTCTGCTACATGTATATTTTGTCCTCATTTACATTCTGTTTTTCTTCTTGATTAGTTTTGCTTCCAATCTATTAACATTATCTGTAAGTTAAAAAGTGGTACTGGGGAATCAAACTCAGGGCCTTATGCATACGAGGCAAGCGCTCTACCACTGAGCTACACACTCAGCCTCTATTTATCTTTTTAAACTTCCAGACTTCATTTCTGTTCATCACAATGCTGTTCATACTGTTCACCTGTTGGTGGACACTTACATTGTTCTCATTCTTGCCCGTTACAGACAAAGCTCCTCTGGATGTCTATGTTCAAGTCTCTGTGTGAACATGTGTTTTCACTTCTCTTGGGTAAATACAGTACTTAGCATTGAAATGTTGGTGTCATCAGAATTCTAAGTGAAATAAATCAGACACGGAAGTTTAAATATCACATGGTTTCCCTTATGTGAGAGACCCAAAGTATAAATAATTTAAAGAGCAAAATAAAAGCTAGATGGTAGGAAGCAGGAAGGTAGACCTTCTGCAGAGGGGAGGAGAACCTAGGAATGGAGAGAGAGGGGAGGGAGGCCAGAGAAGGTGAAGTAGAAAGCATTAAGATTTAATATGGACGTGTACCGACTCCCCACAATGAATGCATTCATTATGTAGTGTGAACAGATACTAATAAAGAAACTTAAAAGAAAAGAAATGATGGGGTCCTATGGTGGGTACTTGTTTAAGAAAATCACCAAACTTTCCAAAGTGCCTCTACCGTTTTACTTTCCCACAAGCAGTGTATGAGAGTTTTAGGGCTCCACACCCTGTCCAACACAAGTCATCGTGTCTACATTTGCTTTGAGCAGTTCATTATTTTTTAAAGGAGATTTTTTAAGTGCCCATAAAATAGTGGCCATATCTACCCACGTAGTGACCATCCAGGGCTGCTGGTCTTTGGGTAGCTTCATGTCCCATCTCGTGTCATTACCTTCTGCATGAAGGACTTCTTGTAACATTTCTTGAAGTGCAAGTCTGCTGCGGAGGAATTCTTTCAGCTTTCATAAGTCTGAAAAAAAAATCTGTATTTCTCCTTGGTGTTCGAAAGATATATTGGCTGGATTAAGCATTCTAGGTTGATAGTGTGTTTTTTTTTCCTTTTAGCATTTAAAAGATGTTGCTCTCTGTCTTTCAAGTTTAATTTTTTCCAAAGAACTATCTGGTGTTATTGTTATCTTTACTCCTTTCTAGGTAATGTTTCCCCTACCCTCTGTGAGTGTGTGTGTGTGTGTTTCTGTGGATCAAACCTAGGGCTTTGTGCATGCCACCTCTGGCTACTTTTAAAACTTGTCATTGGTGGTTTCGGGCCATATGCTTTACCATGTGACTGGCCTCCCACTGGATCATGCTTGGGGATTGTGTGTCTTTTTTGCAGTGAACTGAGACTTGACTTCGTCTTTGGTGACTTGCTCCTCCAGCACCTACCATGGTGCCTGGCATAAGGGAAGGATTCAGTAAACACCTGCATGGGCTCCTTCTTGTACAAACTGAGAATCTTAAAAGTAGTCATTTAATTTCTTACTATACATTAGGCTTGATTGATAGCCACAGTATCCACTGCTTTGTAGTGAGGATGGAAGATGCAAAAGAGGGGAAGAGTTTCATGGGATGGGAGATTCCCAGGAAGTTCTTGATACACTAGTTTAGAAGATGGCCTGGGGATGTTTCCACGGCAGGGTGGAGCAGCTCAGCACATCCGTGCTCTTCATACCTCCAACCTCACCCCCACCAGGGAGGGGCTCAGGCAGTGATGATGCCAGCCAGAGAATCTGCAGGTGCTGGTGAGGCATCCCCTGCCCGGTTAGCAGCCCGAACACCGCTGTCCAGTACAGGGCAGTGATGGTCCACAGACCAGAAATCGGTGCAGTGGGGACTCAGGCTGGGCAAGGAGATAAGAAAGGAAGAAAGGAGCGTTGTGAGGGAGCGGGGGCTTACGGTGCTCATCAGCTTGAACTCTGTGAACGACAGTATAAGACGGGAAAACTAAGCCACAGCACTGTTTTAGGGCTTATGACCAAGTAAAGTATCTCAACAGCTATAGATACTTTCTTTCTTTTTTTGACAGGGTCCTGGTATGAAGTCCAGGCTGGCCTTCAACTCCCAATTCTCCTGCCTCAGCCTCCCAAGCACTGTAATTACACGTGTGGGCCACCATGCCTCACTCTAAATTTCAATTCTAAGTCTTATGCTGGATTTTAACTAATGGGAGAGCCCATCTGTTTTGGTTGATGTTTACCTTGGTTTTTTGTGTGTTTAAATAGAAGGGTTGGTCTAGAAGACATGGTAGCCTTTGCTGCTACTTTTGAAGGCGGGAGTGCCAGCAGTGAGCTCAGAAGTATAAGTGCACATCAGGTAAGAGACAGAACCCTTCCAGTTATTTGAGAGGAAGTGCAATATAAAAAATTGTAAGCTAGGTAACCACAAGGGCAAAAGAACTCTCAGATGTGCTGGTGGTAGCACCTGGGTGAAGGGACAGAAGAAGGGACCAAGACACCTCTGGGAGAAACAAAGAGAGGAGCGAAAGCCAGGCATGGGGGCACAGGCCTGTAATGCAGCACTCTGAGGGACTGAGGCAGGAGGATCACAAGTTTGAGCCCAGTCCAGTCAATTTAGTGACTTAGCAAGACTCTGTCTTAAAATAAAAAATAAAAACTGTAGGTCTAGGGATGTGGGTCCGTGCAAAGTGTGCTGGAATTCCATCCCCAGTACTGCAGAAGCAAGGAAGGAAAGAAGGAAGAAAGGAAGGCAGGGCAGGGAAGAGAGAAGAAGGAAAGGAAGGAAGCAAGCAAGCAAGAAAGAAAGAGAAGGGGAGAGGAAGAAGAGGGGCTGAGCTGCGGTTGGGGACTCAGAAGGTGGCGCTATCCAGCGGTGCGGAGTCTCCAGGGCCTGGGACAAGGCTGGCACCACAGAGTCGGGAAGACACGGCTGAACCGGCTCATGCTGCAGGAAGGAACTCAGCGGCCAGGAGGAAGCCGGTGTGCTGCTTACGGAAACAAGACAGGGTCACAGAGGAAAGTCTCCTTCCTGCAGACTGCAACAGACAGGATCATGCCTTGCAGTCTCCCTCCGGAGCTGCCTCTGGGGGGAAGCCACCAGGGAGCCCTCAAGGCATAAATGCACTGCAGAGCGGGGGGCAGCACCGCAAGAAAAGAGTGTCCGGTGTCAGGCTGGAGCTGGGTTGAGAGATCGCTTCAGAATGGACTCAGATGCTCAGCATGGCCTCTGCAAAGTGGCTTGGTACCAAGCCGGTCTGATGCCCCCAAAGCCCTACCAACAGAACTTTGGGCTAAAAGAAGCGAGGAGTCACCATGGGCCCTTCTAATGGAGCCCCCGTGAAAGGATAGAGTTTGGGCGTTGTGATACACACAAGCAGGAACTGGGCTGGATATTTCACCAAATCTTACCGGTGAGGTCATCTTTGTAGGAAAATGAGTGAATGTCATTATGTATAACTGTTTTCATAAGAATGCCTGGCTTTATTCTTACTAAAATCAGTAGGGAACAAATGGTTCTAGATTTTCTATTGGCACCCAAAGTCGAGTTGCTCCAACAAAGGCCACCCTGAGGTAGCACCCCTCTCGGCCCTATGGGACACGAGAGGACGACCCGAAGACACAGGGAGCTGCGTCAGCTGAGTACATGAAATGACTCCTAAAGCAACAGACTCACAGTTCTTTTCCCGAGGCAGAGGAATCTTGTCATCAGAAAACACACAGCCTAGAACTTTAGCTAAGAAGTTGACAGTAGGAGAGGATTTACAGCAATTATAGTAAGATCCCCTGACTGCCTTTCTCTGGGTTTGTTTACAAAACAGAATCTGAATTTTTCTGTGTTTCAGTTTAAAACTATGAATCCTCATAGGAGGCTCCAGAGTTCTAACAAATCCAGTTCCCACCTCATATTTCCTATTGTCCTTCACCTCTTCTCCCACCATTCGCCCGCATATCTGGTCTGGACCAGCTCCCTCTGGAGGCTCACACATCCCACCTGGGTAAACACAGAGACACCCCCTGCCCCTTGCACCCTACTGCCCTGTACTGTGCTGCCCAAGGACTCAAAAGACTGACCTGTAAGATATGTTTCTCAACTTCTTTGTTGTCAGTGTTCATGTATAACCACCTCTCAGAAACACATGGAAGGAATGTAATATTTGTCCGATTATAACTAGACAACCTGGGAAGAAAGTTCAGTGTAAACAGTAAAGGACTCTTACTCTTGATTTGGGGAATGCTGCTCCATTTTTCCTGATTAGCATGCATTATGGCGAAACCTACCTGATGTTCTCATTCTCATGTACTGAACAACTTCCTCCTCAGTCCAGTTTGTGGTTCAAGAATAAATGAGTATGCCCAATAATCTTAGTGAGGGAGGACATATAAGCTGAAATGGTTTGGTTTGAAATACTTTGTTAAGAGAGAAGATTTTAGGAATAATTTCAGAAAGATCAAAGGTACTAAGCAATATGAGAAGAAAAAGAAAGAAACTTGAAGTCGTCTGGATTGTGGGGGGACTCTTTTGATAATGTGGCAGTGAAGGGATAATACGGATTCACTTGATCTTATCCTTCCCTAACTCCTTTAAATGCTTTGAAAAGCCAGATGTTCCAAGGTTGGCCAGGGAGCAGGAGTCTCCAGCCTCTTTTGCAAGAGTATTGGGGGTTTATAGGAAGGCTGTGATCTCTTTGCCGGGTTGATAGGGGCCCACTCTCTACAGGTGGTCTACTGGGGGTCATTTGAATGTGGAGCTGTTTATCTCTGTAGGCATATTAACAGGTCTAAGGCTCAAATGTTTTCTATTTCAACATAGTTGCTCTATGATCTTTCCTGCTACCTTTTTTAGAGTTGAACTTGCAGAGTATAGTACTGCTGTTGCTTGTGTCACATAAATAACACCATAGCAGTGATTAGGATTTCTTGGATATTCAGGTCCTAACTTCTCTACTTCTGGTGTGATTCATTCAAGGCCTCAGTCTCCTCTCTTGGAGAACTGGGATGATTAGAACAGAGCCAGAGGTTGTACAGGTTCAGGGAATTCATTGTATGGTAAATGCTCAAGGAATGTTGACTATCACTTCCATCAGCTGAGCTCTGCTTATGTGTTACCACTTTGTATGAAACATTTTATTTTATTCTATTTTATTTTCAGGGCTGGGGCTGGAACCCAGGGCCTCATGCATGTTAAACAAATGCTACACCACTGAGCTACATTCTCAGTCCTTCTACCATTTTGGATGAACAGAGCTATCTTTTTACTCTTTAACCATCTCCATCTCTTAATTTTTTCTGTATAACCAGAGCTGCCTATGCTATTGTTAACTCACTGGAAATTAAAACGGTGTTTTAATTTTTTTGTGTTTTGCTTTGCTTGACACACAAACACTACCACTTTCCCTAATGTGCTTCTTATTGTTGGATAATGTTCTTGGGTTTCTAATGTTATATTGAAAGCCTGTGGAAGTGTAAGAGCTAGAATGTAAACTCTAAGAGGGCCTTGCTTGTGCTAGGTACTCAGTAAGTATTGGTTAAGAGACACACAGTGGAACTTGGTCCACACCATCCCCCTGAGATAGGGCATGGGTTTCCAAGGGGAAAGAAGATTCATTGTGTCCATGAAGATGAGTCTGGGTCTGTCAACTACAGAACATCCCCTGGACCTAGAGCTATGTCTCAGCGAGTGCATCTGGGTGAACCAAAGAGAGCATCATGCCCCCTCCTGGTGGAGCCAAAAGCCCTGTGGGAAGTAAGAAAGCACCCATAGTATGGATGTAAGTAGGAGCCAAGAAGCAAGTGAGCCAGGCAAGAGGCCAGGAAAGTTCTACCAGCTCTTTGGGGCCACAACAGAAGGCATTATTGAATGGTCTAAGACCTCTATTTTGGACCGCCTGTTTAAGGCCATCTGTATTTTTTCTGAAATTATTTCCTTATTGCTCATCTGTAGCTCAACTCGGCTAAGGAGAACCAAGTGAGAGCTTCGGGGCTGACCTTTGAAGGGAGTCTGGTGAGAAGGGGTGCGGGAGAAGGCAGGGGGAGCCTCTCCCCACCTGGAGACTCATTCCAGACCTTTTCCCTGCCAAATCCTTGAGCCATGTTTGCACAACAAAGGCTGTTCCCTTATGATTCTCCTGGACCAGAAAATAGCCATGGGGAGGACTTCTTCCAGGCATGAGAGGAGACCTAGCAGAATAACCCTTCCTCCAGCATAACCAGGAAGATACAAATTGCACAAAATACTTGAAACCCGTCATTTCACATGTTGGGTAACATGGAGCACAGATCCCTGGGACAAGGGGAACAGCAAGGGGAGTTCTACCTCAGCCTTGGTTTTCTGTCTGACTACAGCCCAGAGGGAGGCCCAGAGTCCAACAATTTTGCTAAGGTGAGAGGCAAAGACTAGCAATAACGGAGATCAAGTGACCTTGAGCTGCAGAATTTCTCAGCACCTGAGGGACAGGAACGACAAAGAGCAAGGTGCAGAAAGGTACACAGACGTTCGCTTGGGTCTTCGGCTCACTCTTCACATACATGCCTCGTCTACCAGAAATAGTTGTGTTTAATGATGACATGTAGGCTGCAAAGCGAGGCATCGGGCACTGGAGACAAAGACAGTCAGCAGTCAGCATACCTTCCAGGCAGCAGAGAGCGTGGAAGGGAGGGGCTGCTGCCCTTCTCTCTGGAGACCATTTATAGAACCAGAATCACCGTAAGTGTGCGTGTGTGTGTGTGTGTGTGTGTGTGTGTGTGTGTGTGTGCATGTGCCAGCATTTTGAGGAGAAAAAAAAAACGTATTTCCTTTGTAGAGTTCCAGAAAATCTACTTTGCTGTTTCTAGGGTGTTAGGTGTTTCCAGAGGTGCCACCTACAAGCCTGTGGCCACGGCTAGGCAATGCCTGGGTCTTCCCAACACACTACTTGCAATTCCTGCTTCCGATTCAGTGATGGGCCCAGTAAACTCACAGACTCAGAACTCACTCCACACCACCTTCTCATGTGGGAGTGGGCCTCCAGAGGAAAGCGTGCCCGTAAGTGAGAACTCTGGAGATGGCAGGAAATGGGCAGGAGTGCATTTCTTCTCTGAATTCAAAAGCATTTCTCTCATGGCAGCAACCTTGGGTATTTTGTTTCTTGGGACCCATTTCCTTTGGTTAGCAAATGATGTTTGAGCCATCACATTCTGCTGTGTTGGGTGGGTCTCCCAGAAGTTCATGTGTTGGAAGCTTAAGTCTTCAATGTGCAGGGACGTGTTTGGGTCACGCCGGGTGTTCTTATGAATGGATTAACACCTTTCTCCCATGAGTTCTGCACCTCACAGGACTCTTTGACAGACTGTGAGACAGCTGGTTATAAAGCAAGCCCACCCCTTGTTTTCTGTCTCCTTTGCCTTTGCCAGCGGGAGTCTCTTAACAGACAGAGCTGCCATCTTGCACTTCTCAGCCTCCACAACTGGGAGCTAAAATAAACCTCTTTTCTTTAAACATTTCCTAGTCTCAGATTTCCTGTTATAGCAACAGGAGGCAGAATAAGGTCTGTCATCCCAGCACTCTTGGAACCTGAGGCAGGAGGATTTTGAGTTGAAACCTAACCTGGGCAAGCTAGCAACATAGGAGACCCTATCTCAAAATTTAAAAAATAGATTTTAAGTGGGGAGAGCTGGGGACATAGTTCAATGTGAAGACCCTGGATTCAAATCCCACTACTACCAAAGAAAGAAACAAACAAAAAAACAAGATAACACACTAAGACATGTACTATCATGGTCTTGGTCTAAAGTGTGTTGATTGTCCTGTGGAAGAATTAAGATGACTTTTCATAAAAGCTCACCAATCCCCACTGAAATATGACCAGACCACCCAGTTCCATCAGCCCTGTGCACACACCCTGAGCTTTCTTTTGTTTGTTTGTTTGTTTGTTTTTTGTTTTCTTCTGGTACCAGGAATTGAACTTATGACCTTGTGCTTGCCAGGCAGGCGCTGTGCCGCTGAGCTAAATCGCCAGCCCACCCTGAGCTTTCATGAGAAAAACCATGATGGAACACTTGTTAGTGACACGTTTTTTTCACTTTATTGAAATTCTTTTTTACAAAAGATCTGGTGTACTTAGGCCAGGCCTAATTCCTCTAGTCCCTGAAATACAGGTCCATGGTCATTTCCATGTCCTCTTAGATAGGTATGTAAACTAGTCGACTTTTATTTTAAAGGTTCAAACATTTAACATTTCAACATTGTTTTAATTTGACATAAACAAGACTTGAGTTTTCCTAAATGAAAAGACCAAGTAAGGAAATCGTATGATTTTTCATGGGTAGCGTAACTAGGTTCTTTACTAGAACCAAGTTGGTGATTTTTAAAGTGACATTTTCCCACCATTAGTAATGATCTAACACAAATTTTGCAAGTGCTGAGCTATGTAGTAAAGAGTGCTATGTTTATATATACATACATATATTGGCTCTGAAAGAAAATGCATGAGTACATGCGCATTATGTAAACATAGCGGTGGGTCAGAAGGAGTCTCTGATCATTAGGACATTAGTCACAAGCGTATTGTAAGCAAAGAATGACCGAGAGCACATATGGGCTTGGTTGTCAGCCAGGGCCTTTGCTGGACCTGTGACTGTAGGAGCGCAGGTCCCACTTTGTCCGGGCAGAATGACGCTCACCTGTATCTGAGGCCTGACTGTGAATTTGTTTCTCCCAAAGCGAGGTGTGTTTGTATCCACTCGTTATATGGGGCTGTCCCAGGTCTAAGACTCGTACAGTTCAACCGCTCTTCACGTAAACAGCAGAGTACGATCTCCCTGACACTCAGTGGGGCTGCAGTTGCAAACTTGCAGAGGCCCGTGGCCCTTCCTTCTCCTTGGAGGTTACAGGGACTCCTGACTTCTGTCACGCCTGTAAGATCCTTCAGAATCTGTGTTTCCCCTGACCACAGGATCACACTTGAAGGGTCCTGGAAGATGCAATGTCACCTTCAACAGCTCTGAGACACCGCCACCTTGCTGTTAACCCCGAGTGCCCAATGGCTAAGCGATGGACTCAGGTTGACATGGACGGCCCCTATGTTACCCTCCAGATCAGCTCTCCTCCTGCACAGATGGTTAACCTGGGGGCCCGTCGTGTCTGATCTTGCATCACACAGCACAGGGTTTGCCATATGCAGCTTTCTAACCACCTATGTCCCTGGCCTAAGATAAGGTCTGGCCAAGACATGCTAAGGTGCAGGTGGGACCTTGGTTCAGTCATTCTTGATCTTCTGACTTGGAAGCCAGGTGGAAGGGCCAATTGAGCACTACCTGGAGGTAGGTTCTTACCCAGACTGATGTACCTTGTACCAATGTGGCAAAGTGGATAAATGAATTTAGCACCCAAGATACTATTAGCACACCACTGTAGTCATTCAATAAATGCCGGGTTCCCTCCCCTTCTCCCTTGCTGGGTTTCTGCAGGAATTTTGCATTTCCCTCTTGCTCCTCCAGCTGGTTTTGCTTTTTTTTTCTGTGTCACCTCCACAAATTAAGGTACAGTGTGTAGAGGCAGAATAAAGAGGGGAGACCAGGACACCCAAGATTGCCACTTGCTGGGGAGGTGGGTGTTGAAACTCTTGGCCTAACTGAGGTTTGGGAATTATCTCATGAATAAATGATCCATAATTCGTCCCATCTCCACAGCTGCCTCTGTCTCTGAGATCTTCTGGACATTCATCTGTAACCAAGAGACTGAAGAGAACATGGATTCTGAGGCCCTAGGAATGATGGTCAGAAGGCTGAGCCAACTGGTGGTCCCACTGGCCAGGGCTCTTCACTTGGAAGCCCCGGCAGAAGGAGAGACAGGCAGTAGATCCCGTAGAGCACTTTGGAGCAGATGTCTGAAAGGAGAGTGACAACAGGCCACCACAGTCCTGGCATAGGGCTATGGGGACTGGGGGTGTTGGATTGGGCAGAGCAGAGGCATGGCCAGGGTAGCCCCAAGTGATGCCCCCCTCCAAAAATGCAGGAAGGAGGCATGGAAGCAAGGCCCCGACCTCGGGTTATGCCCGATTTTAGTATCTATTGCATGTGACCCCAGCATCCTCAGCATGCCCACAGTTTGTCACCCCCCATTTGGAGAAACTGCAACGGAAGATGGTGTCCTCTGTACCCTTGCAGGCAACGTCATCCATCCAAATCCTCCCCGTGCCTGTGGAGACAGAACAGCGTGACTTCTTAGCAAAGAAGCAGGCAGGAGGCGAGAAGGAGGTGGGACTGTGTCTGCCCTTAACCAGGCTGGCCCTGGCTGTGCAAGCATTTGTCAGATCTGGTGGCTTCCATCTGCCACCTCCACCCCACCAAGAACTTGTGCTTGTTTCTAGGCTGTATTCCTTGCAGGCAGAATAACAATAAATGGTGGTGAGGCTATTCATCTCTCCTAGGTCCCAAGCATCTTACACCTACGAGCTTCTTGAGTCCTCACCATGGTGCTTTGAGGTAGGTCTTAATAAACCCATTTTATAGATGGGAAAACCATGGCTCCAAGAGCTGTGACAACTGATACAAGGTGACTCAGCTTATAAGTGGCAGAGTCTGGCCTCAGACTCAAGTCTCGCTGCTCCCAGGCTCACACCTTGTAAGATACACTGCATAGCTCTTGTGACATGGTGTCTCAAAGCCTTCGCTGATAAAGAGTGAGGCAGGGCCCAATCAAAGGTAAAAGGTAAGACAGACCCAGGATTTCCTAGTGTTCCAGACGCAAGTGCATCTGTGTCAACATCACTTCCAATCTTGTGATCCCGTTCTATGAACCCAAACAGTGGTTCTGGAACGACAAGTGATCCCAGAATTTAACACTGTGACATGACAAATATTAAAGGATATGCAAGGGCATCCGTAAACCACAAGTAGTTAGGTCAGTCTACAGATACAAGGTCTCTGAGATGATCTGTTGGTAACTCTACCTACACCCAGTCCCGCTCACTTCACTCTTAATTGGACTGACCTGCTGTTCTGAAGGTGCCCATGCATGGAGGCCTCCCATTTATGGTTCTCCCAGGATTCCACCTGAGCCATGAACAGCATAAACATGGGATAGCTGGGGCAGCTGGGCCTCCATGAGTGATTGGGAGGTCTTGTTTGGGCTTGGGCGTGGTGGGGCGGCAGGGAGTGGGATCCCTTGCTCCCATGATTAACTGGCAGGAACCAGTGGGCTCTCTGGGCTGATAGCTATGCTAAATCAAGATGGCAGAGCCCATTCAGGAGCCTTCTGGAAGGACAACTGGGCTTCAGGGCTCCCATGGAAACTGCAGCTCTGCTGCTCAAAGTGAGATCCTGGACACAGAGGTTGCATCATCAGGAGCTTGTTGGAAACAGATCTCCGAGTCCTGCCCAGCCCGGACAGAGGCAAGATCCGCATTTTAACAAAGGTGCTGATCCTGGCAGCTTGAGAAGCACTGGCATAGGGGCAGGAGAAGGGCGCTGCTGTGGGGCATGCTCCAACCAAAGCTTTAGCACCATCTGGGGTAACCATTTCCATTGTCAGACTGGGATGGGCATCCCAGGTATGAGATTCTCAGTGTTAAAATTTACTAGGTCCTGTGTGAATCGGGATAACTGGTCACCCCAGCAACTCATTTGTTAGATCTGTGGCCAAAAAGCACAGGGTTAAGGGTCATAAAGCGGGTTCCAACATTACTGGCCATGTCACCTGAGCAAGTCATTGAGATAACAGCTCTTGTATTGGAAAGCGTTTTGGAATTTGCCAAAGCCTACACATAAGGAGCTTGGGAACCAGTATTGTACCTGGACCTCACACTGTGTCCTCCTCCTCTTGTTTCCCAGCAGCTTGACAATTTCTACCTCTTCCTTAGTAGAACTGACTATTAAAACCTTCGACTCTATTACTCACTCTTGGGCTACCAGGTAAAATCCTTCTGTAAAGAATGTCAAGGGGCCATGTAAACCCCGGTGCTGCTGACTATTTTTGTTCTGTAGGGATCTTCAGCATCTGCTGTCAGAGGATTGCCGTGAAATGATCTGGGGACAGGACGGGGAGGACCCTGTCTTTGCAGAGCCTCTCCTGGCCTGGAGAGCTGGAGCTGTTACACAACAAGCTCCTGCAGTCCAGCAGTAATGCGCAGATTAAACATCTCCGGGAAAACGTATCAGTCTACAAATTACCCAGCAAAAGGCTGAGGGCCCCAGAGCTCTGTGGGATTAGTCACACCCAAAGCAAATAAAGAAGCAAATAAAGGAGACTAACAAATAAAGAACAGGCCCAGGGTTACCGGGACTAAATGTGCATTTAGAATCTCAAAGCTCCAAGCTCTCGCTGGAGCTTAGCCAGGGAATTCTGGCTCATGTCCACGTGTGGAAAGCACAATAAAACGGGAACAGGGTCGTTAAATGAGCAGCCCTGAGTATCTCAGTTCTGACAACCGTGTGGGGCCTCCCTGGAGGGTGAGGGAAGGAGCAACCATCTCTTCCTCGCCCCACTGCCAAAGCCAGCACTCTGCAGATATCTGGGTGCCAATCCTCACCTCAGGTTTAGAATGACAAGGATTCCTCAAGGTGCAGTCCCAGGGCCTGAGAGTCACCATCACACACCTGGGAATTGTTAGGAATGTGCCAGGGGTTCATACGTGTGGTGCGGCGTAAGCTGGGTTTGCACCTCCACCCTGTTATCTCTGAGCTTGAGCTGCACAGTACAGTCCTGTTGGGTCAACACAGGGTGGAGGGGCTTCTACTCTCTGGAGAAAATGCAGCAACTGGGAAGGCGAGACCGGAGCTAGGGCCCAGGTGTTCTGACCCTCACAGCACCAGATGTGAAGGTGACAAATATCTGAGCATCTGAGGGCCTATTCTGTGCTCAGCACTATTTCTAGGTGTTTGGAATACATCAACAAACCAAAAAAGACAGAACAACAAAAGCAGAACATCTGCCTCATGGAGCTAGCGTGTGAGCTTTGGTATGTTTACCTACAGTAACGTGACTCACAGAAATAAGTCATACAGAATCGTACAGGTGTTCGCCTGAGCTCCACAGAGGTACACAGGACAGCTACTTAACGGATGGTGGAGAAAGAGAGAAAGGTGGAGGTGCCAGCAGATGAAGTGACTTGGGCATGGTCCTGTTAACTGTTATGGGGCAGAGTTCACTCAGTCTAGGCCTTGCTCCTTATCAGAGAACCACAGGCCACAGTTCACAGCATGTAATTTAAGTCAGGGGCGGCAAACTATGGGACAAATGTGTCCCAATGTCTGTTTGTGTAAATAAATTGGAATATGGCCCCACCTATTTGGTTACACATTGTCTATGGTTGTTCTCCTGTTATAACCACAGAGCTGAGTAGTCATGACAGTCCCTCATCCATTCCTCTCTTGCAATTTTCCCCTTCTCTGCTTCCCAGCCACCATGAACTAAGCAGCTTTGCTCCACCATACCCTTCCACCGTGATGTTCCTGCCTTAGAGCCAAAGGGCCATGAACTGAACCCACCAAAACTGTAAGCCAAATTAAGTCTCACCTTCTTTAAGGTTGTAGGTATTGGATATTGTGTCCCAGCAATGAGAAAGGTGACTAATGCAGAAAATTGGTACCACAGAAGTGGGGTCATTACTGTGACTATTTAACCAGAAGGTTTAGAAGCCTTTGGAACTGGTTTACTGGAAGTTTGGGAAGGTAGTAGAGTAGTCTTAGACATCTGTGTGCAGATGTTCATATTAGTGTGGGTGGAGGCTGCAAGAGGAAACCGAACGAGAATCTAACCCTCAAGGTGATGGTGTTAGGAGATGAGGCCTTCGGCAGGTGATTAGGTCATAAGGATGGACCCTTCATGATGGGATTGCTATCACTGGGGACACATCTATGAGCCAAGAAAGGGACCCTCACCATACACTGAACCTCCTGCTGCCTTGATCTTGGATTTCACAGGCTGCAGAAGGGTGAGAAATAAATTTCTTGTACTTATGTGCTACCCAGCCTCTGCTATTTTGTTATAGCAGCCTAAACAGATTATCACAGTAAGCACGCCATGGAATAAAGACTGTAACGGGCTGAACTGCATCCCTCCAAAACACTTATGTTGAAGTCCTAACTCCCAAAAGGACTCAGAATGTGACAGTATTTGGAGATGAGGTCTTTGAAAAGGTACTTAAGATAAATGAGGTCATTCGGATGAGCTCTAACTCATTACGGCTGACGTCCTTATAAGCAGTGGAGGTCAGGACATGGACACACACAGAAGACCATGTGGGGACACAGGCAGAAATGGCATCCACAGGCCAAGAAGAGAGGCCTCAGGAGAAGCCAACCTTGCCAGGACCTTGACTTTGGACTTCCCTTTGGCCTTTCCAGGGCTGTGAGGAAATCAATTCCTGCTGATTTTAAACTGCCTGGTCTATGGTATTACTGCAGCAGCGGTAGCAGAAGGACATAGAGTCAGCCAGAGAGACAGATACAATGGGGGAGTGGAGACTGGAGCCATCTTCCTCGCCACAGGAAATGTTTGCATGGTTAATGTCACCGTCTGGCTGGCTGGGGAGCATCCGGGTCCTCCCTCCCAGACTGCAGGACTGTCTGTGGGGAGACAGCACACGTACTTGAGCAAGTCAGAAGGAAAGCAGCCGCACGGCGAGGGCTTTGAAACCTCACCCTGCAAGGACAAGGTGGGCTATCTGGGGATGCCCAGCAGAGTGGGTAAGGGTCTGAATTCCCGAGATGCCTGTCTGGGCTGAACACGGGCCCTGCCATTTGCTAGCTGAGTGGCCTTGGGCAAGTTACTCAACTTCTGCGTTTCCTCATGTGGAAAAGAAGATGATCTGTGTCTGCTCAACAGTGCTGTAGGAATTAAATGAGATTTTGTAATGTGTTTAGAATATAGCCTGGAACACAGTGAGCACTGTCTGCATGGGAAGTAATAAAAGCATGGGGAGATAAGACCAAGCCTGGAAGAGGGACGGGTGATGTGCCTGAGGGACTCATTTTGTGCCTGTGAACCAGGATGGAGAATGAGGGCTGGTAGGGAAACTGACAGGAGACAAGATTTAGACGCAAGGAAAGGAACTGCTTGCCTGGGGGACAGTGATCTCCCATTGCTGGAAACACCCAGGCAGAGCCTGGCACCCTTGGTGACTCAGTCCAGGGGATGGAGGCTTTGAAGAAGAAGGCGGTCCCAGGATCTGCCACCCCCTCCTCAGGTCTGCTGCCTCGTGGGCCTCACCTTGCCCGAAGCGAGCTGTCCGGTACACTTCCCCCGCGCTGCGGAAGCCCAGCATGCGGCACACCACGTCCCCGTCCTTCTTGTCCCAGCCGTCGTCACACACGGTGCCCCAGCGCCGGTCATGGTACACCTCCACACGGCCCTCATGTGGGCCTGAGCCGTTCACCAGGCGGATCATCGGGACTTCCACGCCACCTGAAGGGACAGCCACTGCCAGTCACCACCTGGCTCTGGACACACCAGGGCCCCACCCGGGCAGCCTCTCTGAGGCTGTTCTACACGAGGTAGGAGGGACATGAGGCTGAGGCCACAGGTGAGGATGTGTCACTCCTGCCCTTTGTCAGCTTTCTTCCCCTCCAGACCCCCTTTTTTGTTTTGTTTTAGGTTTGTAGCAAAGGTGAGTGGAAGGTACAGAGCTTCCCCACAGTCCCCCCACTATCAGTCTCCCACCAGAGTGTGCGTGTGTTACAGCTGACGAACCCCACTGATGCATGATGGTCACCAGAGCTCATACTTCTCCTTGGGCTGGATGTATGCTGTAGGTTTGGACAAAGCCTAATGGCAGCATCCACCGTGACAGTGCTGTACGGAATAAGTTCACTGCCCTAAACACCCTGTGGGCTCCACCTGTACATCTCTGGCACCTCCAATCTCTGCAGCCATTGATTGTTCACTGTCTTCATAGTTGTTCCCCTTCCAGAACGTCATGCACTTGGAATCGCACAGTGGGTAGCCTTTTCACATTGTTTTCCTTCAGTTAGTATTACGGTCTAGATTTAAAATGTCCTTCTGGAGTCTCATGTGTGTGGAAGGTGACTGGATTATGGGGCATTATACTCACAAGTGGGTTCATCCACTAACGGGCTCATGGATGAATGTGCTGTAAGGAGGTGGGGCCTGGTTGGAGGTGGCCCTGGTAGAGTGTGGTCTAGAAGGGTCTATTCCTGCCCTCAGCTCCTCCCTTCCTCCTCTCTGCTTCCTGGCTGCCATGGGTTGAACAGCGGTCCTCTGCCACACCCTACCACCATGCTGTTTCTGCCTTGGAGCCAGTTGACTGCGGACTAAACCGTGAGCCAAAATAAACCTCTCTTCCTTTAAGGGTATTTTGTCCCAGGAACGGAAAAGTGACTAATCCAGTTAGCAATATGCATTTACATTTCCTCTGTGTCCCCTCATGGCAGGAGTCAGGGATCTGTACCTTTTCCAAATGTCCCAAATGATTCAACAGTAATTGATCTATAGATTAGCCTTCAAGGGTGACAGGATTAGGAGATCAGTAAGGTTCCTTCTAGTTCCAACTGTTCAGCAAGTCCAAGACCAGGGTCAAAATGATCCTTTTTTGTATCTGGGAGATGTAGGGTGGTGCTAGGGTAACTGTACTGTAGCACAGTGACAAGTGGGTGACACTATGTAGGAAAACATCTTTGTGAGCTGCCAGAGAAAACAACAAACTTATCCCACCAAACCTGATCAAATATCACTTCTCAAGCTGCTCTTCCTCTTCTCTCCTCTCTCCTCCCCTCCCCTTTCCTCCCTTCGTCCCTTCCCTCCCATTTTCCTTCCCTCCCCTCTTCCTTCCCTACTACACACTGTCTGGACAAGGAAACCCAGAACATTTTGCACAGGGTAACAAGAAAGCCACCAGGAAATCATGCCATTCCCAGCACACCAGCTGATTACAGAGTGAGCCCACTGAAAGGTTCCTCTCAATATTTAACATATTTGCCTACATCCTTCATCCCATTCACCTTAGACAGAGTTAATGAAAATACAGCTTCTTCCGGCTGCCAAAAGGCAGGCCAAGGAGCTCTTGGGGAGCAAACCATGGAGGGAAGCTGGGATCCAGAGGCCAGGTCTGACACAGTGAAACTGCCTAAGCAGTAATGAGGAGCTAACCTGGAGCCAGTAGCAGCAGAGGAGGCTGGGCCCAGGGTTGGCTCAGGTGGTGTCCACCCTGGATTCTCACAGACTTGCCTCACCTCTGCTGGCACCATGTCATGGCCAGAGGCTGAGTACAGGAGATTCAGTGTGGGAACTGTAGAATGAGAGATGGCAGGAGTATGCCATGGGTCCTGGAAAACTTGAATTTTGGGCCAGGGAAACAAGAAGAAGCCAAATGTGACATAGGCATACAGCCAGACTTGACGCTCAGAGTCCCTGACTTAGCCCCTCTGCTCTGGCCAGCCCCACTCGCTCCATTCCTTCCTTCACTTGCCAGGCAAGCAGTTGAGAGTCTGCTAGCCATGTCACCCTACCCAGGCCACAGCACTAGAGCTTACTGCTTGTCACTTGTCCCAGGGTCCCCAGACTGAGGGCTAATCCCCATGAGGAGCTACAAGCCACCTATGGGGCTATGCTGCATGTCCCGAAGGGGTCAAGACGATTCTGAAGGCTGTGTCACCTCCTTCGCACTCACCCAAACCAGACAGTACATTCATTCTTTGTCTTAGAGAATATGCCGCTAATCTGTGCTTTTTGCATTCTCTTTCCCCCCAATAAAATCTCAGCTCTGTCACCACATCCCTGGGAAACAGCAGACTGAGGTTTGATCTGTCCCACTCCCCGCTGTTCCTCCTCGCTTGGTCCCTGGTAGGGAGACAAGCAGGCAACACCTTTCTCAGGCCTGAGCAGTGATGCCACCTCAGGCAGTGCACTTGGGCAATCACCGAGCAGACACCAGAAACCCCCTCTCTAGCTTGAGAGGGACGTCATGACTTGCTCAGAGGCTTGGGTTTCTGCGGGCGTGGGTTTCTTTGGACAGAGGGTTTCACTTCAGCCTTTTCTCTGCAGCTTCTGCAAAGTTTCCCCCTAAGCAACCAATCACAACAGGAAATACTCTCACCCTGCGCCTAATGAGCCATCCCTCACTTAATCAGACAGTGCCCGGCAGGCAGTCTTGGCCTGCTTTGCGGCCCTCCCAGGACATTTATTGTTAGTCCTTCTTCCAGAGATGCCCCACCCTGGTCCCTGCAGGGTGGGTGAGGTTACTTAGGGTCTGGAAGGTGCCTTTTTTGCCCACGACAGGGTTCATGACTATAGGAAAATCAGGCACTCCTAGGCTCACAGCGTGAAGGAACGGCCCAGCTGGAGGGCAGAGGTCAAGAGTGTCTGTGATAAACAAGGGGACCCAGGCTTTGGAGACGCAGCCACTTCCCTTACTTGATAACTGCTCTCCTGGACCAAGGAGCCCATTTAAAACCTCCTTTGCATCCCTTCTCAGTGAGCCCTGGAGAATCCCTCACAAACAAAATGAGGATCAACAACCCCAAAGAAAGTCCTGCCTTCACCACTGCCATGTGGCTGTCTGATTGGACTCATGGGGCGAGAGCCTGGCTTAGGAGACTATCACACACTTCCTCTTGTTCCGGGTCCCTAACTGGGACTGGGGCCTGCCTGTCTGCGTGCTCACAGCTTGCACATGGAGAGGACAGTACTGACCACGAGCCTGGTCCTGCTCAACCCTGAGCAGGAATGGCACCTTCTGCCTTCCATCTCTTGGCTGGGAAACCCCAGCTGAAGGGATATGACAGTAACTGTTCCTCACCCAAATATGGAAGGCAAGTGGAGGTTGTTCCAGCCCAATAGTTTATCCCAATCCCGAGCTCATAAATCCTAGACAGAGTTTTCCTTGTGACCTCCACCCTACCCCATCCTTAGAGGAAACACACAGATGTACTCAGGCCCAGGCCTCTGTTCCTCTTTCCTTGCTGCCCTGCATTTGGGGACTGTAAGCCCCACCAATACCTCTTTTATGCAGAGAAGCAGAGAGGAAAGTGCCCTTCAATCGAAGTTCAGCAGAGGAGCATCTCTGCTGGTTCTACTCCGTGTGATATAGAGAAACTGTTGAGGGGACCCAGGGTAGGGGATGTATCTCTTCCAGCTGAGCAGCCTCCTTACTCTTGTAGATCAGTAGGCTCATTGTACACCCCCGCTCCCTCCACACACACAGTTTTTCTGGGCATCAGTGAGTCTAACTTCTGCTTGAGGCTTTCTGTCATACTACAGCCCCAGTTGCTAGAACACATTTCCTGTTCCATGGCCCGCTGAACTGATCCTGCTTCCTTACCCAGGCCGCTCCTGGGACCAGCCCTGTGGCCCTCACCCACCCTCCTGTAGCAGGCCTTGGATCCCCCAAACCCTGACCTGGTTCCCCAGTGAAAAAGAGGAAAGGAGACCCACATGGGATCAGGTCTCATGGTGAAGAACGGGGCATGAGTCTGGATTAGGCAGTTCCGCATCTTCTGCGGATTTCGATAGCAGGAACTTGCATTCGTTTAGTTGTGGGTTACAGATGTCCGCAGTGCTTCGTGTGTAGGCCTATCTTAGTTGTAACACAATCTTTGGGATTTTCCAATCATTCTTGTTTTGTTTTGTTTTGTTTTTTTTCTGGTACCGGGAATCGAACTCACAACCTTGCTCTTGCCAGGCAGGCACTGTGCCGCTGAGCTAAATCTCCAGCCCCAGGATTTTCCAATCATCACAAATAATGGAGAAACAAAGGATTTTCCAGCTGGTAGAGACTGAGAGATGATACAGTTCAAAGGCTTCATGTGACACCCGAGGGAATGGAGGTCCAGAAAAGACATGTGGCTTACCAGGGTCCTCCTGCAGTGAGTAGAGACCCTGGGGTCTGAACTTGACACAACCCTTGGGCTAGTTCTTCATCTATCTCTTTCTCTCCTAGAGTCACTTCCCATGAGCTCTCTGAGCAGGGTCTGCCAATCTGCTTCACAACTTTGATGAAGGTGCTTTGTAACAGAGCAGCTACACTACAAACAAGTGCTTTAACCCTGGAACTGTAATGCATCCAGCTACAAGCCATGGAAACACACTGGCTGTCCCCGCAGTCTGCTGGGAGGGCCAGGACAGCAGTGATGTCTCTGAGAAGCAAGGCTACCGCTAGTTATATTTAAATGTGTCAGAGATTCCAGGTGGGGGAAGTTAAATCAGCCTCTGCTTTTAAAGAAAGTCCACGATAATTCTACTTCTTGTGCAGAAACTGGGGCATTAACAATGCATTACCTGTACTGATTCTTTCTACCTATCTTTATCGATGTATTTATTTCAGTGACTCATGTATTTATCCATCCAGGAGCGCACCCAGAAGCCCTATGTCATTTCAGGGTTGCAGAGGGCACCAGGGATGCAAGGACAAATGAGGATTCTCTTTACCCTCAGGTCACTCAAACTAACATGGAGAAGATCCCAGGATGTCAGAGCTGGCAGAGAACTCAGGGACCCCCAGCCAAACTCCTTATGTAGAGATGAGGAAACTGAGGTTGAGGGAGGGAAGTAACCAGCTGTTGCTGGGAGGCCGGGTCCCTCCCTTCCGAGACCACTGCTCCTTCCATGCAGGCCGCTCTTTGCACCAAGTCACCTATCAAGGGAACCCAGGGGGATGCTGACCCAGGAGGCCAAGGGTACAGATGGCTGCGCTGGGATTCTTATCCCTCCCTGGTTCCAGCCGAGACCTTCAGTGCCACGCTGAAGGACACAGGGTTATAGGACCCTGTCTCTTTTTTTGGACACAAAATGCTGTGAGACAATCCCAGATAGCCCCTGCAAGTGTGGCCCTGAGACAGGCAGTGTGGGGCGGTTAGTAGCCCAGCAAAGGGAGGGAAGTAGGCAGGGTCAGCCAAGGCACACTGCTCATCTTGCAGAGGCTTTCTTTTGCTTGTGGCTTCACTGTCATAACTGCTTCCCAGGTTGTCGAGGGGATCAATGATAATAGGTCTCTCCAGCAAGAGTCCTCTGGGTCCTCCTCTCAATGACTGGGCCTCCACCTCAGCCTATAAAGTCTTGTACAAGACACTGACATCACTCCTAACAACTTAAGGCCATACCTCCAGGATCCTCCAGCCCCACCCTACTTCCAGTGCCTGCCTGGGAAAGCTCGAGCCTGCTCTCCAAATGTGCTATTGCTTCCAGCCAGCACTTGAGAATAGGACCTCTGTCCCCAGCCTCTTGGGAGGTCAGGACTTCACTACAATAGGCACCAGTTACCAAACCTGGTGGGTTTCCCACGCAACAACTCCCTTTCTGCTTTTTGCAACTCTTTACCTCTCCAACTCTACTGACCCCTCTCACCTGTCCCTGGCCCTTGAAACCACTGCCTTTGAAACCATTGCCTCTGTGCAAATCAAGGTTGCATCCAGTTCACGCTAGATTCTGTTCCCTGCTGCAATAGTTACTGCGGTTAAATCTGTCCTGAGCACTGTGGCTAGTCCCCACTTGTCTTTGACATCAGATGTGGCAGGGCCATGGTATGTGGCAAACTGGTCACGGTGTGCTGTGCCCACAGCCTGTGGAACTACTTTGCACATGGAAAAGGCCATGAAGGGCTGGCTGGGCTCAGGAGTCCTGTCCGAGCCGCTGGGAGGGAGATTGCCAGGATCACCCAAATTCTCTCAGAAATCTGAGCTGGGAATTTGGAAAGAGGATGTGGGAGTAAAAGGCTGACAGACAGGGACTGGAGCCAACAGGCCATGCTGGAGGTGGGCTACAGTGACTAGCTGCCCCGCTGTGGTGATGGCCCCCAACACGACCTTGGATTCTGAATGTCCTTCTTGTTCGGGCTCTGCAAAACCCATACGTATGATGGGTCATGGGCTTCCAACGACTTCCCAGATGCCATTACCCAAAGTGACCCAGATGAGTCTCTGGTCCTTGCTACCAACGAACCCCGAAGAATGCCACAGGCCCATCTAAGGGCTGCCTAGCTACCTGCCTTCATAGGCCCGGAAGGGCAGGGAGTTTGATTGAGTCTAACAGGGTAGAGGTGATTCCTACAGAAAGGAGACCTAGGCTACTTCTGAATGCAGGAGTAGGGCCAAGCTGGCTTTACCACTGGCCAACACCATCTCTTATCCCCAACCCTCTTAAACACTGGTAGAGTAGTGGCGGCAGGAACTATAGCACACAACAAGAAGGTGACACACAGAGGGTCCCCATGACCATGAGCTTCCTCCAGCTGGTTGCCCAGCAGTTGTGGGTCAGCTCCAAGCAGTCTCCCTGAGGACATCCCGGGTCCCAGCCGCTAGGATAGGGGTCAGACCCTTGAAAGCCTGTTCACAGAGTGACCGTTTGCCGAGCGACTGCAGGAACATGGGTGTCACTCCTCCCGTTGGATGAGTCTGCTCCCAACTTCCTCTCTTCTCCCCAGAGTGCAGTTCCTGGCTTCTCAGCATACTAGGGGAGGGGGACTAGGACATCCGGCAGAAGCCTGACTCCTGCTGTCAGCAGCTTTCTGCACGCTAATGCAAACTGGCTGTGATTCCGTCAGCAAGGCAGCTTTGGAATGGTCCAGGAATTCCCTGCTAGGACCAAGGCCACTCTTGGGCTCCTAACACAGACTTTATAAATCTCCTAATGTGTGGGATTTTCTTCTCAAAGCAGGCATTTCTTTGCTCTTGCTGCCTTATACAGTACCTATATAAGTAGGAAAAGCAGGGTCCCAGGCGAAGCAGGCTGGGTCCTCCCCTAAAGTCCCCTGGGGTAACTCCCTGAGCACCAGAGCTGGAAGTGGCCTTGGAGGTGCACCTTGAGCCCCTCCCCAACTTCAAACGCAGCAGCCCTGTCCTTTGTGGACCAAGCCTGACAGCTGCTCATCCTGCCTCCCGGAATGGAAGGGAAAGCACAGTGTCTCTCGAGAATCCATTCCAGGATTTTCAATCCAGTGTCTGCTTTCATTTTCCAGGCCCTGGCATCTCAGGATGTCTCCGGTGCTTTTTCATCCAATTATCCCTTACCTGATGGATGCTCTGTGTTTCTAGGGAGTGAGATGTGGGCATCTTTCTCTCAGTACCACGGAGCAAGCGGCTTCCTCACTCTGCTTCTCAGGGGTCAAGGGGGACCTCTTGGTGGCGGCAGCTGCCATCTCTCAGACCTGGGTTCCAGGGCCGGGGCAGCCTCGAAGGCACCCAGTGGCGGCCAGCTTTGTCCATGCCCAGCTCAGCCCCCAAACCCAGACACAGCAAAGCCACGCCCTGGGCACTTCCGGGAGAGGCTTCCCAGGAAGTCAGGAGAGAGCAAGGTCTGTGTACTGCTCCCCCGCACACCAGGACATGCTGCAAAGTGCTCTCCTCCTGCATCCTCTCGTTATTCCTCCCAGTGGCTCCTTAACTTAATTATTAGGGCTTTCACAGAACTGAAGGGGAAGAGACCCAGAAGAGTCATGTGACTTGCCCTGGTTTGCACAGCTACTACAAGCTTGAGTTAGGGGGAAGAACACAAACTTCTTCCTTTCCAACCACAAGGTCAGAGCTCAGGCTGAACAATTAACGTCCCTAACAGCCTTCGCTAAGTGTGAGGTGGTATTTATATAGCTCAGGACAGGCCTGTGGGCTCCATAGTATTTCCTGTCCTTGGACCAAAGGAACTGAGTCCTAAGCTTAAGGTCATGTTTCTCAGCCCTGACTGCATATGGGAATCACCAGGGAGCCTTGGAAACCAGAGTCTGTGGCAGTTCTGAACAGGGCACAGGTGGTCTTCACACACAGCCAGGGCAATGTTAGAGAGGACAGCTCTGGGATGGGACTGGGTTTCATGATGTTCCAGCTGTGAGGCACATAGGTATCGGTGCTCCTGGGAAGGCTTTTCGGACTGGTGCTCCTCTATGAAGAATAGTAATCGCAGTTGTCTTCTGTACCTCTGTGCATTCCTCCTCATACGGTGTCTGAACGCTAAAGCCACAGAGAGCCTGGCCTGCCCGGTGCCCGACATATCACACTGAATGAATGAATGTGTGAGTAAATGAATGGGACTCACATCACTCTATAAGGCTCTAAGAATGGAATGGGTCACCCAGCCTAGGACCTGCTGGGCTGTGCATCAAAAGAGCCTTCCAGCCCAGGGAACTTCGCCTCTGAAGGAGAGAGGAGAAAAGCTGAGCTAAGCCTGGAGTAGCACAGCCCTTGAAGTTTGTTTTTCCTGCCTTCCAGTCCCCCTGCCAAAGCAAAACAAGAGGAAAGAAAGGAGGTCGTGGAGAAGAGAAATAAACACATGGAGCTGGGAAATAGGCTCTGCCTTCCTGCAGCTGCAGAGAAGGGCCCCAGGGATAATTTGGACCATCTGCCCATTAAGGAAGTTGAACTTTCATTCTGTTGTAAAGAAAGAACTCCCCGTGCCCCAGCCGGCCTGCCGCCCAGCCTTCCTCAGCTGGGTGACACTTCTCAACAGGAAATGTGATCCGTATGGGAGGACAAGAGCCACCCCCAAGCAAGAGCAGGCATTTCTCCTCAGGCCCTCCTGAGGGGCATGGTTTTCACCACCAGGCCTGGCCTGTGGGTGGCGCTGTACAAAAATGCTATTTCCGGGACAACTCATTCAGAACTTCATGCAGAGTATTTTTATGGATCTCTGTAGCCCTCCTCCAAGGGAGGTGGTGGTGTTCCATTTCACAGGTGAGGAAGTTGAGGCTCAGAGAAAGGAAGTGACTTACTCCAGGTCACATGATAAAGGGACCTCACCGGGGTCTCCACTGTGCTGTCTCTGATACCGGCATCACACGGGGTGCTCCAGAAATTGCTGGACAGAAAGGGGCAGCCAGAATACCTTACAAAAGATCTAGATCCCTATTTCCTATTATCTACCTTTTATTTTGCTCTTTATTTACACTTTGGGTTTCTCATATGGGAGAAACCATGTGATATTTAAACTCACATTCTGATTTATTTCACTTAACATTGTCTCAAGGTGCATCCATCTTCTTACCTGTGCACTATAAAAATGGAAACTAAAAAGAGAAAAAGAAATACCTCCTGAGGTACCGTGGCAGACCTCACACTCATCTTTTCAGACCCATGGCCTCACCCCTTGGGCTGTCTCCCAGCTCTACTGCTTACGCTTTGGAAACCGGGAGTTTATCTCTTTGATGTTGCTGCTCCAGGCCCCTTGGCTTCTGACAGGTATTTATCTGCAGTGAAGATGTGCCTGATCAAACAATAAATGAAGAGCTTTTCCTGCCCACAACAGAACCAAGAGCTCACCCTATCTCAGCGGGAGGGCATCATTAAGGCCCAGAAATTCTGCTCAGAGCGGGATTTGTGGGGATTTCCTGGGTGGCATGGGTGGATAGAAAGCCCTTCTACCTTTTGCTCCTGAGCCTCTCAAAGGGCAGTAAGGTTGGTGCCAACCAGCAGTTAGGACCAGAAAGAGCTCTGGGGATCCCAGAGAAAAATCATTGGTGCTAAGAGCTCACATCAGCAGGCCTGGGGCTTCCTAGTGACACACTGTGAGGAGGCGCTGACATTTACAAGGCCTCCCTGGACCCGTGCCTGTGCCTACTGGTCTCCCGGGAGGGCTTTCTCTCCACTGTCCCTGCAGCCTGGATTTCCATCTCTGTTCTGCTGCCCCAAGTTCCAGGGCTGAGACCCTAGCTGGAACACTTCCCCATTCCGCGCTGGAAATCCTCAGAGGCAGCACCATCTGGAGAAGCAGCGTAGCACTAGCTCTGCAAGCTCTTCTGCTGGAGGGGCTGGGGACACGCATCAGTGTGTCCCTCTGCAACAGGCGTGAGCTCAGTGACGGGTGGCTGGGTCCCAGGGGTGTGGAACTCAACACAATCGTGGGGGAAGATCGTGGTGAGCCATGACGCATTGTGGCAATGACCCTCCCTGCCCTTCCCCAGCAGGGAAGGCAGCACGAGTCCCTGTCACCACACAAGTCCTCTCCTTGTGGGCCTCAGCTCTGCCTGTCTCTCGTGTCTCTTCTGTCCAAATTCTACAAACAGCTTCTGGAAGAAAAGAGGCTGACATCCAGCTCCGAGGGAGGTAGGCCTGTCTAGCGCTGGTCCCACACCCCTGTCAGGGTTTTGTCCCCTTCCAAGGACACGGAGCAGTGGGAGTCACCCCGGTGGCTGCAGTGCTCCCAGCACACGTTGCTTCCCACCACCTCGGGGGAGGGCTCAGGGTCATAGGGATTAAGAACAGTTCTCAGATTTGTTTGAAATGTTTTCCAAATAAACAGCTCCACTGCTCCTCCTTTCAATGTACGTCTCAAATTCATCTGGACTTAAAGCTTTCTTTGCACAAAACCCACATCAAAGACTCAATCGTCAGTTCCCTGAGGGTTTCAAGGTGTCATTTTTCTAGAAAATTCTGTGCTCACTTCAGTCTGAGGTTTGTATTCCCAAAAATGTTCTCTGGCAGAGCAAACCCTAGAAACTGTTTGCCACAGAAAGAGCAGGGGCTCGGAGCAGTGAAGCTGGTTCTGGGCAGTACTCTGCTAGTGAAGCGGGTCAAAGCAGCCAACTTGCCCGGTCCTGCTTACAGACTTGCTGCCAGCCCTTACACAAACTCCAAACATTGGTTTGTTGATGATTTCCCAGCTAGCAGTTCTTCTCAGGCTTTGGCGCCTGGTTCCTGCCTCCACCTAGCACATAGCACAAATATTAGCCACCCTCTTCAGGACCCCAGAGCACAGCTCCATCCCCAAGGGGCATCGTTCCTCCTGGTCTTACTGTGTCTCCCGTCTGGGTGCAGGCCCCACTCTTGTCTCTTGTCCTCTGGCTAGGGGTGCTAACAATGTTGTTTGTAAGCTATGAATGTAAAAGCCTGGCATAGCAGATTACCATGAGTTTGAGGCCAGCCTGGGCTACATAGTGAGCTCAAGGCCAGCCTGGGGTACATAGCCAAACCTTGTCTCAGGAAACCAAGAAGAAAGAAAAAAGAATGTGAGGGGCTGGGGATTTAGCTCAGTGGCACAGCGCCTGCCTGGCGAGTGCAAGGTCATGAGTTCGATTCCTGGTACCGGAAAAAAACCAAAAAAATAAAAACAAAAAAAAGAATGTGAAAAGAGTAGCTCAGATGTTCCTCCCTCTCAGGAAACCCCCTCCCTCCACTTGTCCACCTGGCTTTTGTGTGTGTGTATGGTACTGGGGGTCAAACCTTGGTAAGGCCTTAGGCATGCTGGGCAAGCAAGAGGTCTACCACCGAGCTGCATCCCCAGCCCTTCTGATTTTGAGACAGGGGTCTCTGTAAGTTGCCCTGGTTGGCGTTGAATTTGTAATCCTCCTGCCTCAGCCTCCTGAGCAGCTGGGATTACAGGTATGTACCACCTGCTTGGCTTCTACCTGGCTTTTTAAAAGCACTAGTCTTTTAATGCTGCCAGGCCCTCTTACATCTATGTGAAGCTGTCCAGCACAGATCAGCCAGAAAGAATTGAACTCTTTGCAGCACACAGCAATCTGAACGCTCCCTGGAAGGGGTCACCAGAAACTTTTGGGAAAAGTTGCTGGGTTTGTTTTTGGAAGTCTTAAGATAGAATCTTGGCAAAACAGAACATCTGAAGGGCAGATACCATCTCTGCACAGAACAAGGAGAAAAAAGAGAAAACTGTAGCTAGAGAGGCTAAGGGATTGACCTTCGGGCCACACAGCCAGCACGGGACCTGGGTCTCAGGTTTGCTACCGTGCTGTTGTGACAGAACAAGAAGAACAAGATATTTGGTCTTCATCCCTGGCTCCTAGGCAGAGCTCCTAAGACTCTTGCATTCACTTAAGTGGTACCAGAGACAGGAGCATCTTCTGTTATATGTGTTTTTTGTCCCTTGCTCCTGAAATAGCACCTGAACACCTTTGCTCTCAGCCACTCCTGAGTTCCTGTTAACAAGGTGACTTTTGGAACGCTCCTACGGGTGAGGGAGGGCTGTTTGCCAGTGGAACCAGCAGTGAGAAGGTTGGAACTTTCAGTTCAACATCCAAGAAGGGTCCAATCACTAATGGCCACCAGTTTAATCAAGCCTATTTATGTAATAAAGTCTCCATAACAGCTCAGAGGACAGGGCTGGAAGGCCTTCCAGGCTGTGGGGCACAGGGAGATGCTGTGTGTGTGTGTGTGTGTGTGGGTGTGTGTGTGCACACCCCTTCCCATACCATGAGCAGTTCATGCTCCCCTGTGGCTGTGCCTGAGCTGTAAATGTAGCTGTTTTCCTGAATTCTGTGAGCTATTCTAGCCAACAACTGCACCTAAGGAAGGGGTCATGGGAACCCTCAATCTCCAGCTGGGTGATCAGCAGTTCTGGGGAGCCCAGACTAGCAAGTAGAGTGGAAGTAGGGGCAGCCCCAAGAGACCGATGTGCAACCCGTGGGTCCGCGCCATCTCTGGGTGGACAGAGCCAGAACTGAGTGCTGGCTGGTGCACGTCACTGTGAAGAGCCAGCTGGTAGCTTCCCAGTGCCCAGAGGGCCACGCCCAACCCCTGACCGCTGTGAGGCTCCCTCCCCACCTCTGGGCTTTTCTTAGTTTCTAACATGCCAAACTTGGTGGTTACCAGAGGCTTCTTTTAGCTCATGCCTGTTCTCTTCACCTGAGATGGCTTCACCTTCCCCAGCCATATGTTGGACCAGCTTTCCCCTCCGGACTTGGCAGCGCGGGACACCTCGCTGACTTGGTCCTGGGGGCCCTTCCATAGTCCCCTGTGACTGTCTACGAGGCTTTTACCTGCTACCGGTGCATTTTCAGCCATCAGCAGGGGGCCTGGGACATGGCAAGGGCGCCACAAACATTTGCGCAAGAAAGGAATAAACCAACGCTCTCTACCCTAAATGCTTCCCTTTGATCTGCGCATGCATCTGTCTTTTCTTCAAAAGGAAGGGAGGCCGACTTCCCCGTCCCCCAGGTCTCCCTCCTCTCTGTGGCCTCTGCCTCTCTCCTCGCCGCTCTGCCAGCCCCATGCACTCTGACCCCTGCTCCCCCGAGAGCTTGCTCTGCTCAGTTTCAATCTGTTCCCCACATAATCTCATTGGCCACTGTCCTGAGCTCCTGCTTTCTGTCTCTCTGCTGTCTCCCCACTCCCCTGTGGTTTCTGCCTCAAGACAATTTTCCAGAGTGAACTTTGGGTCTGAGTGTTTTTTCAGTCACTAGATATAAACTTTGGGAAGGAAATAGTTGGAAAGCCCTTTCCTATTTCCACATACAAAGGATAATTGAAAAGTACAATGAATGTTAAATTTTTTTTTTTTTTTTTTTGGTCTTTTTGAGGCAGTGTCTTGCTATACAGCTCAGGCTGGCCTTGAGTTCACTCTGTAGCCCAAGCTGGTCTCGAACTTGCAACGATCCTCTTGCCTCAGCCTCCCGAGTGCTGGGATTACAGGCATGCGCCACCGTGACTGGCTGAATGTTAATTTTTTAAAAATTATCACAATAAAAGATATAGCTGCCATTAATCCTCCTCAAAATACATCCTCTTGCTTTGAACACGCTTATCCCATCGTTCTTGCCATTTTCTAAAGCAGTTCTGGAGTTTTCTTTTGTGAGTATCTTTATAAGGTGTGATCAAAAATAGGGAGAATGCTGCTACCAAGCACCATCCAAAGGAAAGGCAGAGTGGTAAAAATACCACGCTATGTCCTAGTCTACCTATTTACTGGCTCTGACACCCTAACTCCTGGCTCTTCCCCACAATCAAAATGACCACGAAAGGTAACCATTCTGAATAAATTCAGGATATGAGGCAGCCACGGCAGCACAACTAGACACTCACAAAAGAGGACTTGCAGAACTGCTTCAGAGAGTGTGGCAAGGACGATGGGATATGTGTGTTCAAACTGAGGTAGGGTATTTCAGCAGGATTAATGGCAATTGTTTGTCTTTTAGTGCAATAAAAAATTTTTAAATTTATACCTTCAACATATTTTTCAATCATATCTCATATACTTTTGTATTTTCATCTGCTACCCAATTGCTCGAGACTGTAAGAATGAAGAAACGCATAAACTGAGCAAATGCACCCAGGAGTGAACGCTGCCTGATGCATCCAGGTGCCTTGGCATCCAAGGGTTCGGCCCATACACACCCAGGATGTGCGTAAAGGGCGCACAGGCTGGAAAGGCTTCGCTGTCGGGTGCACAGCCATGCTGAGAGACCTACTAGGGCCCAGCTCAGATCCGCAGGAGCAGAGGAGGGCAGCCAAGGCCAGCAAAGAGCAGCAAAGTCTGACACAGAGAAGAATACCTTAAAAGCAGTGGAGAACTGCTAAGAAATTGTCACCATCATTCTAAACTCTTGGGATAGATGAAGCAGCCTGTGAAGACTCCAGCCAAACAAAAGATAACCAGGGATGGTGGCAGAGGGATGGATAGTGTAGAGTCCAGGCCACACAGATCTGATTCATCCCAGTTCTGTCTCTTATGATCGCTGGTGACCACTGGCAGGCTCCTTGTCCTCTCTACCCCGGCCTCCTCATCTCCCTACCAGGAATGTGACCGTGTAACAGACAAGCTCCTGGCAGCTAAGGGACACGGCGTGCGCAGGGGCAGTGGTTCTCACCATTCCAGGCACATGAGGAAGTTAGTAGTACAGGATTATGGGAACAGTTAACTTCTTAGAAGTGTGATTCACCGCTAGATCACCTCATTGCTGGGGTGTTCAAGTTTTATGAGAAAGTAAGGCTGCACACATGGTTAAATAAAGAAATACTACTTGTACATAAAAGGTGCAAGGGCCCTGTATTTTCAGGCCTGAAATAAGGCTCATTTTTGGTGTGACATTATTTTAAACAAATTCCCCATGGTAAGGATGGGAGGAAGAGAATCTGCAGACTCCAAGAATTCTCAGAGCCTCCTTCGTTCTAGAACAGAGATCTCCATAGCTCTGGGGAAAACCCTCTAGAGCTCCTCCCTTGATTATTATTTTAAACTTATGCTATATGCCGGGGTGCCCACCAGGATCCTACCCCTAAACGTTCCCAAATACACACAAAGTACTAAACATTTTTCAAGTTTCTGAGCTTTCACCCCATATCATCTGAATATGTTTTTCCATGTGAAACCAAATTGAGACTCATTTTTTAAACAATCTGAATGTATAATCTGCTTTAAATGCATGTCATGGGATTTAAACAAAACTGAATCCTTTACCTACCCTCTCACTGCAAGATACTATTTATTTTTCCTGCAAATGGACCATATATCAGGGTAAAATAAATGTCCTTCCCTCTTGAGATGTGTATATGGAACTTTTTTTCTCCTGGCCAAACTTCCAAAAGCCAAACATCTAATCAAATGATTGATATTGCGTTGGCCTGAGGGGAGAGGGTTTTACTTCTCACCAAGCAAACATCAAGGATCTGGAATCTAGACCCTCTTTGTCCATGATCTACGTGGGGGTGACCTTGGTGACCTCTACCTCTCTGTTCTTGGTCTTTGCTCCATGAGCTGGTGGGGTGGGGTGGGGTTGAGAAAGGGAGAGGAATTGATCTGAAACCCATCCAAACCCCAAAAGCCTATGACTCCAGATCAAAACACGGGTAAACAATGGCAAGATTTTTAGTCTGAAAAATACTTCAATACTGACTCAAAACACAGGTCCCGAGAGGATTTCTCTGCTATGTCCTCCTCAAAGGAAAACCTCCTGACCTCCTCCCATGTGAGGGGTGGCTTTCTTGCTTTTGTCACCAACATCTTTAATGCAATAACAGGCCCACCTGCTGGAACTTTTTGGTTTTGGGCTACAGGTAGGCACTGGAGGTGTTGAGCCAAAGCTGGTGACCACAGCAGACCCCAGTCAGTGGCCTCTCCTGCACAGAACCAGCTTTTGGAGGAGGGCAGCTCCCTGGTGCTGAGAACTTTTTCTTTCCACACTAAGGATCCCATGGTGGGGCTGCCCAGGCCCGAGGGATGACTAAGAAAGCCTCAGAAGTGGGCACTGTGTTCGTCAGCATTTCCATACTTCTCTGAAAGATGAGCTCTGGGCCTCTCCTCCGAGCTTGGGTCTCAGGGATATAGTTAACACCTCTGGGACAGGACAGCCTTGGGAACTCAGTGGGAATCTGAACACAGCTGAGCTTGGCGTGGTCTAAGTGGGCTGGGGAGTGGCAGCCATGGGAAGGAACTTGACATGGGGCAGACCCAGACGTTAGCCCTGAACCGTGGTGGCCGTGGATCCCCCAGGGCTTCCATCTGTATCCAGAGCTGGCAATCAGGCAAGAAGCCACAGGTTTTAAGGACCTTAGCCCAGTTCCATTTTTCAAGGCTCCATGGCCCAACATCCGGGGGATGAATCAGGCAATCAGAGCCCTAACCGGAGCCTCTGCCCCACATAGTGGCACAGAGAAGACTGTCCTCCCTCCAAGCCTAGATGGTGGAGAAGACAAGGATGGCCTCCAGGTTCACTGATTCATGATTCCAGGGGGACCCCCAGGTTCCTGTCACACAGAACAGCTTCCACTCAGTGAGCTATCGTGGCTGAGCCCCTCACCTTCCAGCTCCATCGCCCGGGGGGCCACTTTTAAGCTCCTGGAAGGCAAAGCTTAGAGCTTTGTGTAGCGCTGGGCTGGAGGTTTTCATCTGAGCACCAGGCTCCGGGCAGGGAATAGTCCCTTCGAGCCTCAGTCCCTGGAGAGGGGCGTCCTCTGGCAGAGCAACCAGCAGGCCCGAGAGCCAAGTAACAGGGTGCCCTTGTCCAGGTCTCCCACCTGTTCCGGGAGAGCTGCACACCACTGGGCTCTGGCTCCCGCCTCCCCACGGTATGCTCCCCCCTCAGAGCCCAATCAGCTCTGCCCACAGAAGCCAGATAAGTCCTGACCAGAGCATCCCTCCTGGCCATGATCCCCGGGCTGGCTCAACTTCCTGTCCCTGCTCGCAGGTCAGTTTAAAGAAGCAATGCCAGGGAGTTCCTGACAAGATCCCTCTGGTATGTGGGCAGCATCTCTGATCTCCCTCTAAAGGTCATTTCTCTACACAGTCCCGCCCTTCCTGCCCAGCCCATCCAGAGTTGTTTATTTCTCAGGGCTAAATGCCACAGTCCTTCTCAGCTACCTTGGCAGCGGCCTATCAGGAATAGCCAACCTACCCAAAGACATGTTCAGCACCCCACCCTTCAGGGAGGACTCGCTGGGGTCCAGCTTGTGACTCTGCACTAGTCCCAGAGGATCAGGCCCAGAACTCTGAGAGCCAAGGCTGGAACACAGACCCTGAGGAGGCAAAAATCTGCTCAGGCCCTCGTGTATTCCAAGCCAACAGCGAGATGTGCTGGGTGTTCCGCTTGAGGCTCAAACTTGGGTCCAAGACACTATTCACTCTTCTCTGGCAGCTTCTCCAAGATGCCACACATAGCCGTCTGGGGAAAACATGCCCTGAGGAAGCCGCCACCACTAGACAAGCCAGTATCTCTTGTACCCCTTTCAGCACAGACCTTGGCAGAGGGGTGCGAAGGCCACCCTGGGTGGTCTGCCAGGTACCCAGTGCTTCATCCTGGCAGCTTAGAGGAAACGGAAGAGATTCCACTTAACCTCATGCTCATCTTTCAGGGGAAGACAGGCATTTTAACAAAGTGAGTAACAGAATTTTAGCCGCCATCTCTGGTGACTTCAGGAAGTATGTCTGATCAGTGTATTACCTGGAATAATAATGCTTGTTGAGTCCCAAGCCCATGTGCAGATACTGTATTAAGTACTTTATATAATTTAATTCTCACTAGGACCCTAGGGGATAAGGACTCTCCTTAGCCCCATTTTACAGATGAAAATGGAGGCATGGAGATTACACACTGGCAGCCAGTGAGGCAGTCAGGAGGCCTCCAGATCCAGCCACACACCGCAGGCTGATGCCACACAGAGCCCCCTGTGTCCCTGGGCTCTGTCCATATTTCCTGCTGGACCAGCAGAACCATAAGAAAGGAAAGATAGCTCTTTGACACTGGAGCCCAGCGCACGGTTCTGGCCCCTGGGCCCCCCACCTCAGGCTGCAGGAGTGATTGGCCCACCCTTGCCCACACAGCGCCCAGGGACCCCACAGAACTTCCTTACTGGCATCCCCTGCTCTGTCTCCTCGCTCTCCCTTCTCTCCTTTCGGGCCGCGGTCACCTAAAACACAGGAGGAACAGTGGCATTAGAGGTAGAAACAAATGCCAATTGTTAATTAAGCCATCTGTGCAGACTTATTAACCCCAGGCCGGAAAACCCCTCAGGCAGGAACCAGCAGCAGCCAGAGGGCACAGCAGGCAGAAGAAGAGCTGGGACAATTATGCTCCCTGTTCTGGTCACCTCAGGAAAGAGGAGGGGCCCAGCTGAGAAAGTCTCATCTCCTAAAGCACAGAAGAGCATCATCTGCCACATAACCTCAAAGAGCACACGGTATTCAGCAGGAAGATGAGAAAGCAAAGACATTGCTATTAAAATGTCAAAGTTTTAGAAGTCTACATCCAAGTTTGCTCCAAGGAGCGCAGCGGAAGAAATGGGGTGGGCTTCAGTCACATAAGAAGAGACACAGGTTATATGCCAGGCAGATTTTCCGGTGGGGCAAACAATAAAACATGAGTGAGAGTTTCCAGGGAATTATGGGATTTCCTTCCCAGGATATGGTTAGAAGACCAGAGCTTGTTTCCCAGCTGGCATCTCACTCTACAGAGAAGTAGAAAATCCTGCCACCACTTGGGAATTCTATTCCAAGGATCTCCAGAAAAAAGGCTGCAAAGCAAAAGCCTACAGCATACTATGGGTGAAAAATGCAAGTCAGAAATTTCTAGAAGAGAATACCTAGCATGATCTAAGCTTTGAAAAAAAAAAATCCTCGTATATGCATATGAGTGTGTTCAGAGAAAGGTCTGGCAGGATGTGCTCCAAAGAGCTTACAGTGGTTATTCTAAAGAGTAAGAGGTGAAGGGAACAAGGGGGAAGGGACTTCCTCGTTATTCTTTGTACAAAGACACAAGGTAAGAATGATTAGCAATAGTGTTTTCTGAGTTGTCACTGTAACAAGAGAAGAGTAGGAAGCCTGCGGAAAGAGCACTGGATGGCCTTGTCTTGTGCAGTAATGATAGAAAATTTTCTTGAAAGAAAATGGAAAATCAGGGACTGACTACCCAAGGTAAGTTCCCCTAAAAATGAACAAGACCCTATCCATAGCGAGAAAAAAATAATCAGAAGAAACTGTTGGTAACATAAGTGCAAGAAGTGAATTAAAGTTGTCAATACTGGGGGACATGGAGTATTGCAAAAAGGGGAGGAATCTGGCAGTAAATGCCAAGGAGTAGCCTCTGTGTTTGTCCTGGGGGCCCCTCTGCCGCCTTCCTGTGGTTACATCTCCGGATGGAAGCCCATAGTAACACCCATAGAGACTTTAAAGACATTTCGCACATGCACACTCACTCCTCACGACAGCTCCACCGGGCATGGCGCATGAGGACGGTTAGTTTTAGATGGAAAACTGAGGCTTAGTGGGATAAAGACACCGGCCCCAGGCCGCTCTGCTGGGTGGTGGAGACATGATGCTACCCCCGGTGTGCCCACCCAGCTCCCATGTGCTGCCCACAGGTGCAGTGAGCTTTGTTATTACCTTTGAACCCACGCAAGCCCATCGGGCCAGTGGCCCCCAGCTTGCCGTCATCGCCCTTGGGGCCAGGCAGTCCTGGGGTACCCCGCTCGCCTGGTAGACCTGGGGAGAGAAGAGGTAATCGTAGAGCTTCAGACTCAGAACTTGAAGGTCCCTGAGAGGTCACTGTCTGGTTCAGTGATCGACCACAAGCACACATCCTCCGGCACCACTGCTTCCTGAGTCTTCCTGGTTAACTGAGACCTTCTCTCTGGCATTGCTTAGGCTCAGATCTTTCCCCTTGAAAGGCCCAGTTCTATTGTGAGCAATGGTGGTGATACCAACCCCATTCCGTACTTCTGGAGGTTTAGATTTGGCAAAAACTTTTGGAGCTCTTTCTGTGTGTGAGGCTTAAAGATTCTCGTTGATTCATTGCACCAAACTGGGAGGTATTGTTTTACTTGCACTATCAGTGAGGCAATCAAGGCACAGAGAAGTTAAGTAACCTGCCCAAGGGCACACAGCAAAGAGTGCTGTCGGGGGGTGGTAGGATCTGAGCTTCTTGAGCAGAGAGCTCTTGGTTGGTCTGCCTCACCTCCTGCTGGGTCAGAGGGGCCTACTGGCCCTTAGGGAGGTGCGTGGGGATGACCATTAGTGAGCAGGAGGAAAATGAAATAGTGCTCCATTCTATGTAAAGAAAGAATAAAATGACCACTTCCTTCCCGTTAATGCAGGAGGTGTTCAAGGGGACTGGAGGCTCAGAAGGATGGGAAAGCCACAAGGTCAGTAAGTGGACACGTGGCCTGCTGCCTGATCAGGCCCCAGGCTCCTGGCCATTAGGCCGATGGCCACAGCCAGTGCTGATTGCACCCGGAGAGCCAGGACCAACAAACACTTTCCCCAAGCAAGAGCCCAGGGCTCCCGGGGGACCTGGCCTCAGCCCACACTTATCTCTGCGACGCACCCCGCCCTTTATTGACTGACTAATTTTCTTCCCCACTTGGAAATCTAGTTGGCTTTCTTTGGGCTTCTTTTCAGGGGGCCTGAGAAACTCTCCTGGTCATGATTATTCCCCCAGTGCTCAGTCCAGAGGCCAGAAAGAGGAGCACGGCCTGGGGATGGAAGGACCTCAGAAATGCCCACGAATTTTCCTCCTTTGCCTTCCTAATGGGAGGTACGTGTTCCCAGAATCCAGTCGTCCTGTGGCCACAGAAGTTTGGTTCTGACACAGGATGTGCCCAAAGCTCCCCCACCCCACGATTTCGTTAGGCAGAAAAAGTAGGTACAGAGCACCTTAACGGAGTTTTCAGAGCTCCTCTGAGACGGGGGCTGGAGTAAAGGCCGGGCTGGGGCTCTCCGTTCTTCGGATCTGCCTCCTCTCTTCCTTGGATATTTAGAGGGTGTGCTTCCTAAAATACGCTCCCAGACACTTCTCCCTATATTTCCCCTGTGCCCCCCATTCTGAAGTCTCTGAGGGATGCGGCAGGCAGCGCAGGCCCGGGAAGGGGCAGACTCAGCTGTGACGTTCGCGCAGTAACCTAGCAGGAGCTTTTGGGATAACCGAGTCCAAGAACAGCACAATCTAGAAGGTCCCAAAGTGCCCTCCCCGCCAGCCACTCGGTCTGCAGGGCTGCCATGTGCACAGCAGGACGGACAGGGCGGGTGTCTGCGACTCGTTTGTGCGTTACCTCGGAGTCCAGGTAGGCCAGGGACGCCAGTCTTGCCTTCCTTGCCTTCCTCCCCCTGATCGCCTTTGGGTCCTGGTGGCCCTGGAAGGTGAAAGCAGCACCAAGGTTAGAGAGCTGCTTTCTGGAACAGGCCCCGGATGGCTGCCGAGGAAGCAGAAACTCCTTTTCCGACGAGAGGAAGAGTCCGGGTGGTGATGCTTCGGAAGCCCATAAGATGTCAGTGCCGCCTAGCTCCGTCTTGGGAACGTCAGGGAGGGCTCCCTGGAGGAGATAACTTGCAAGGGAAATCACAAGGAGAAACCAGAGCTGGTCACAAGCGGTTGGGTGGGTTATAAGCGGTGCACCTGTGTCCCCCCAAATCCGTGTGCTGAAGCCCCCCCAGTGGGACTGGTTAGGGGGAGGGAGCCTTTCCTGAAACCAAACCAGGAACAAACGCCTGTGGTTCGTGCCCCGGTATGTGGCGCTTTGTTACGGTAGCGGTGCTCACTAAGCCAGGGTGAAAGCGATAGTCCAGGCAGGGGGAGAAATCCCCCAAGACCGAGCTATGGAAGCCGCCACGGGACAAGCAGCTGGTGGTGGAAGAGAGCACTGGGGAGTGGGAAAGGGTGGGTCTTGGACTCCCAGCCTAAGTGCCCCACAGGAGGGGCCCAGGGAAGAGCCCCGCCTGCGTGCGAGGCTGCACTGTGGGAAGTGGATCAGGGCGGGAGGGAGCAGGGCTGCCGTCTGTCCAGGCGGGAGGTGGTGGAGCCCTGGGTCGAAGAAATGGCTGTCGGGGGACACCAGGGACAGGAGAGCCCTTGGTTCCTGTTGGGGAAGGCCAGGAGGGAGCAGTGGGCACACAGACCTCTGCCGGGCACAGGAGGAGCGCAGTTTCTACCTGCTCCTGAGTGGGGCTGCCTTTCAGGGTGGGGTGTGGAACTGGGTTTGATCCCCACAACTGCGCTGCATGTGGAATTTATTTGCTTTGGGCCACACTGCCAGCTAGCGAGTGAAGGAGCTGTGGTTTCAGCCCAGGTCTACCTGGCATGCTCTTCTCGAACCTTTTGCCACTTGCTGTTCCAGGGCTGTCAAGCCCAGGAGCCCCTCTGTCAATCTCCTAACACTGCCAACCCTCAAACCTGCTCATCCTGGCAACAGCTGCTCGGACCCATCATTTCTGCTAAAGTGAACATGATCCGTTATGTAGACTAGGGAACCTGGTGCCATGTGACACGCTCCATCCTGCAGATGTGTTCTCTTTGCCCTGACAAAGACTGGCTCCCTGAGGCAGGACTGTATTCTTTAGACCCCCAGCTCAGGAGCCTCTCTCCTGCTGCTCTGTGAGAGATACTGTACTAGGCTGAACAACTCCCACCCCATTCACATCTACTGGAAATCACCTCACTCTTGTCAGGAAATGGGGTCTTTGCGATATAATTCGCCAGGCTGAGGTCATGCTAGTGTGGAGTGGGCCCTAATCCACTGACTGGTGTCTTCATAGCAAAAGAAAACAGAGATGTGAAAACCCCATGTGACCACAGAGGCAGAGATTGGAGGGATGCGACGTAAGCCAATCAAACACTGCCAGCATCCCCCAGAGGCCAAGAGGAAGGCAGGTTTCACAGAGTTTTCTCGGAGGTGATGACCCACGGACACCTTGATTTCAGGCTTGCAGCTTCCAGAACTGGAAGAGAATAAGCTTCTATTATTGTATGCAATCCAGTTCGTCATGCTTTGCTAGAGCATCGCTAGGAAACCAAACATGTATACTCACAGTGTCGTGGTAAGGTCTTGCACAATAAATAGTTGATGAATGAATGAGTATATGAGATCAGAGGATGTTAATACATACAAAACAAATGGGCCGCCAAGACCGAGATGTACTGATACATTCCAAAAGTTGGCACCATGCTCAGACCCTAACCGAAGTTGACAGATGTTTAATAACTTGATGGCACATCAACAGGGGAAAAGTAATCATGTTTTCTTAACAAAAAAAATTCATGAGTTACATAAAATATTTAAGGAAGGCTGGGTTTATGGCCATTATCCACTTTTCTGTGAAGAAAAGCAAAGTAAGGCTGCCATACTGATCCCAGTTTTTAGAACACAGGATTAAGAAGCAGACCCTATTTGGAACAGGCTGAAGATGAAACAGCCAACGAAAGGCAGACTTAAGATGCAAACAAACTCCACATTCCCTGGAGTGAATCTCCAGGGTGATCTCCCCTCTGGGTCAGGCAGCAGCAAAGGGAACCCAGAGAGGATGCCTGGATCTCTATTGCTGGACCCTGACCCCATAGATCCCAGCCCCTGTCAATCTGCTCTGCCCTCCACCCTTCCCACAGAGAACCCTGGGCTCCAGGAATTGAGCTGATTATGGATTCAGTGGATCACACACTTCACACTGATGCAGGTGCGACTCTGTTATAGTCTGCATCTGAAGTGTCCCCAAAGCTTTCATCCCCAGTCTATGACATTACTCTGAGGTGGTGAGCCATGCTGGAGGAAGTTAGGTCACTGGGGGTGTGCCCCTGAAGGAGGTATTGGGACTGGTCTCTTCCTCTGTCTCCCGATTGCCATGAAGTGAATGGCTTCTGTCTTGGTTACTTTTTTCTCATTGCTGGGACAAAATACCTGATGCCCAAAATTAAGGAAGGAAAGGTTTATTTTGCTTACAGTTTGTGGAGGTTTCAGTCCGTACTTGGCAAATTACAAGGCAGACTGGCACATAGCAGAGAGCTACAGCTCATGGCGGCAGAACACAGCAAAGCAACAAGCACACACCAGGGCGGAATGGCCTCAAGCACCCTCTTCCTCTCCCTTACATATGCAAACTATCCACCCCAGGGCGGGTGTAACTCTCACACCCATAATCAAACTCTAAAAGCCTGCCCCATGGCCGCATGAGGCTTTCAGGGGACACCCAGACACAAACCATAACAGCTTCCTTTTGCCTTGATGTTCTGTTCAGCATAGACCTACAGCAAGCAGGCCAACTAACCATACACTGAACCCTTCAAAACCATAAGCCAAAATAAACCCCTCCTCAGTTATCTGGGATATTTTGTCATGGCGCTGGAAAACTGACTAACACAGACCCCAGAGCAGGGATCTTCCTGAGACTGATCCTGGTAAGAGGAAGGTGCTGCCCAGTGCAACCTCCCTGATGTGGCTAACAGGATGGAGAGAATTTGGACGGTGAGAGCTGAATGTGGACACACAGCATCTGGACTCAGGCCCTCTGGTCCTATTGAAGGTGGGAAGAACCCTTTTTGTGTAATTGTAGCAGGAAGTGAAAAGATTCAATTCAATGACTTGATGGCTATGGAAGGGCTTCCTGACCTCGGGAGTGAGGGCATCTCTGACCACCTGCACTATACTTTTCATATGCTTCATCAAAACTATGATCAGATTACTGTTGGGGTTGTTCTAAGGTGCACCCCAAATCACCCTGCTGACTTTGAATGGCTCATCCTGGGACCAGCAGGTCTAACAGCATCCTCCACATGTGTGCATTTTTAAACACAAGTAAGTGGCTAGTGCTGGAGGATCCTTAGTGGACAGCAATAGGCAGGCACTGGAATTAACAGTGATGGTGAGTGATCACTTCAAGCTCAGGCCAGACTAGCCTGACTGACTCACAAGAGCCTGTAGGGTGGCCAGAGCTTCATGGGGCCAGGCCACCTGGCGCCCCGAGGACAGGTGCCTCTTCAGATCACGGTTGCTGCCCTTTGCCACGCATTCTCAGTCTTACCATGCCTTGGGGGCTGTGGTGTTCTCAGGAATCCAGTCCAGCAATCTGTGGTCTGCTTTGATTCCTCTCTCCTTCATTCCCCTCAACTGCCTCTCCCACCACACACACCCTGGCACGCAGGCTTGTCCTAGAGGAGGGTCTGTCTCCTGTCTGCCATGTTTCTGACTGGCACTACCCTTGTGGGGTCCTTGTGGTCCCACTTCTTTCTCCCTTGTCTCTGGTCTTTCTCTCCAACCCACTGTGCACACTGCTGTTAGATTAATCTCTCCAAAATGTGGAAACAACCAAGCAAATGCAGAGTCCTCAGAGGACCCCCAGCATGGAACAGGCCCCCCGGAAGAGTGGTCTTGGTCCCCACGGGAGATGCCACAGTCTGAGCTTCTGCTGCACTTGCAATGTGTTCCTCCCTCTCAGCAAAATCTTTCTCCTGGGTCCCCAAACACTGGCCAATCCCTTTCCTTTCTAAGGGTCCAATCCCTCTAAGCCCATAAGTTGCTTTCATGCTCTGCTCTTCGATCCCTTTGGGCATCATGATCAGAGTCCCCTGCTCTTGGACACAGTTGTGCAACACTGTGGCTGGAGCACTTTGAGTCTGATCAGGCAGTCCCTGTTCCACTCACTGGATGCCATCACCCACCTCAGACTGCAGTCCCCAAGGAGGACTGGCCTATCTGCAGGATAAGTCCCCTCTCTGTGACCCCATGGCTCACACAGGCCTGGCCCACTGTGGGGATTAGCAGGGTGACTTCTGGGCAGTTATGTGATGAGTTGCCCCTGGTGACGCCTGCGTGAGCTTTTACACTTCTGCCCTTTCTACACTGTCACATGTCTCATCTTTGCCATCAGCCGGGAAGGACAGGGTGAGGAGGTGGCTGGACGAGAAGCAAGGTGCAGGCTGCCTGCATAGGCCACACTGTCTCCCGTGCAGTCCTGTCTGTGACACGCCACGTGGATGCATGTTCTGCCCAGAGGAGGACCAGCAACTGAACATCTGGGAGAAGCACCAGGGTTGTCATGGTGACCAACCAACATGGAGAGATGCAACTCCTTTTTCCTTGCCAAGTCCTAGGACAAGGAGTGGGGTGGGGGGGAGCTGTATGTGCTGGAATCAGGGGAGTGATCTGCTCAGAACAAGTGATCGGGACATCTGATGATTTGGGTCCAAGACCAGCAGTTCACTGACCCACATCATACAATAAACACTACCCCAGCTACGCTAACCCCATCTCCCCGAGGGTGGAGTCCTTCCACTGGCTGCTCTACCCCCAGTTCCCTGAAGTCACGGAGCCCTCAACCTTGGCACCTCCCCGATACAGTCTGAGAACTTGCTCACGCCATCCCTTGGGGCCTCTCCCCACACCCCTGGAAAGTGGGCACTGTCAGCCCCACTTCACAGCCTGGAAGACCCAGCCCTAGAAAATGAGGGGCAGCCCTGGCCTCTGTCCTCTGGGCCTCAAAGGCAAAGTAGGTGGGGGCAGGCTGGGTGTGGCTGCTCATTTCTCCAGCGCACACTCTGCTTTGCAGCGAGGTCAGATGTGGAAAATGAGACAGAGGGCACACAACCCACCCTGGGAGCTCACCTAGGCCACACGCCCAATCCTTTGCAGAGGAGAAGCACTGTTGTACATGTCATTCCCTTCACAGAGATGCTCAATGCCTTCCACACAAGGGTTGCCTGTTAACTAGAGCCTCAGCATTTGGGATCAGAAACACCACTCGAACTAGATTCCCCGTTCCACTAACTTCCCATTCTACTACCACAGATGCAGCCCACAGTCACAGCTTGGTGCATGAAATTTGCTAGGTCCCATCTTGGGGCTGGTTCATCAGCCCAGCCCACACAGTGCCCAGTGTGGTCCTGCCCTGTGGATGCGTCTGTCTCCTGGACACACGAGGACAAATGTTGAGTGTTGTCCTCAACTGCAAAACAAGAGGATCAGACAAGATGCTGTCGAGAGATCTGCTCCTACTCTACAGTTCTGTTATTTTAGGGACTCACACTTAGCAAAGGCCGTCTGGGTATGCCTGGAAGTGCCTCCTGCCCCTCCTCCCCCAGGCCTCCCTTCTCTCTCTGGCTATCTCTCTCCTTCCAGCGGTGCCTCCCTTCTCTGATAATCTAAATTCTTGGCTTCTTTGAAATCCACACACATTTCAGCAGATGTGACTGATGCTGAAAACCCAAAGCAGAAAACAGAAAGCTCCACTGTGAATGTCCACAAAGGGCAAACTGGAGACGAAATTCATAGAAAACGGCATAACAAAGCAGGAGAATGAAAAACATTTGGGCTAAGCTCAAGAATAATGTAAATATACTCTTATTTGAAAAATACACGTAGTTGAGTATTTGTAGATTCTGAGCCAGGAAAGGGTCAAAGATAAGAGAATGGGGTGTATATGTAAATTTATGCGTTTATGTGAATGTGTATGCACATAGGTGTGCATGCATGCATGTGTGTGTGTGTGTGTGTGTGCATGCATGTGTGTGTATATTTGAAGATTTTAAGAAAGGAACTGGGCAAAGGGAGGGAGCAAGGCCTCTCCAGACAGGGTATGGGCAAGCAGAGACGCTTTCAGGTAGAGCACCCCTGTCCAAAAGCCAGGGCAGAGTTCTGTGATCTCCGAATGGGGACTACCTGCAACCCCGAAAGGGAAGTGGGAAAGGGAAAAGACACCCAACAAAGGGCAACACCGAGAGCTGGAGGGCTGAGGGGTGTTCAGCTGCAGGAGCCAGGAGCCCCTGAGCTATGGTCGGAATGTGGTGCCCCCACCCCAAATTCATGTGCCACCACCCAATCACAGGGCCGTGGCATTATGAGGTGGGTCCTGCAGGGGGCAATTGGGTCAGGAGGGAGGAGCCCTCTGGAACGGGATTAGCGCCCTTGCAGAAGTGGCCCCAGAGAGTCTGTGTCCCTTCTACCACATGGGGACACAGCAAGAAGGTGCCACCACTGCTCACAGTGGGAAGCAAGGCGTCAGTGACAACAACCTGGGCTCCCAAGTTTAGCCCTTGGCTTTACCTCTTGCCAACCTCATAAGAAGCCATGGGAACATTATTCGGGTTCCTCATCTATAGGGTGGGGGCAATAATACTATTTGCGGGATGTTAGGGTTAGCAGTCTTGCACGTCTGCTTGGAGAATGAAGGTCTGTGAAATGCCCAGCTCAGTGTAGCTTATAAATCAGAGTGGCTTTCTCATTAATAAGGGCGGACTAAACATCTTCAGGCAGGGGAAGTTGAGGGAAAAAGACAGGAAAAGCCAAGATTCAGGGCATAGAGTTGAAAGAAGTTCTACCCTGTCTTCCTTTGACTTCTGAGACATGAAAGCCCAAAGTGACGAGGCCCCATCAACAGGCGCCAGGGGAAGCCTCTGCTTGTCCAGCGTCTATGTTTCATGGTTGTGCCAGTGTCCTGAGTCCCAGCTGTGTCTGCACTTTAGCACTAAGGATGCAGCAATGGCCCCAGGTCCTGCAGGGCAGCAGGATGAGTACAGCGTGTTGGGATTGAAAGTCCTGGTCTGTTCATTGAATTCAGCACTTACAAGGGCTAAATTTTATTGCATGGAAATTAGATCTTATTAAATCTTTTTGTTGAAAACAAAAAGTCCTGGGTTGCATCATCACCAGTCACGTGGCCTTGGTAGTCCTCCCTGAGTCTCAGATGTTTTTTGCTGAAATCCTACCACTCTCTCAGTAGTGAGACCTCCCTTAGGCTAAACTCACATGAGGACCCACTTTCAAACAAAACCATGCACAGGACAGCACGCTGGAAAGCGAGAAGGACGATGTTAATGGAAGGTACCAGGATGAATATTTTTTGCAATGGTCAACGCAGAAGCCCAGGGGAGGGGGCTGCATGGCGCAGAGATGAGGCAGCTGTTGGAGGAGATGGGTTTGGAGGAGATGTGTGGGTTCTGAGGAGATGTGCCCAGGCCTGCAGACAGCTCAGTCCATGCTCCCCAATGGAATCAAAGAGAAGGCGGACAGGACAGAGGGGAATGTGACAGACAGCACAGTAGGGCCAGGATCAGAAAGGCTGGGGCCAAATCCCTCCCTCCCTGTGACCTGGGCAAGCTGTTTAAGCTTCTTGGACCTCATGCCCTGGGCAGTACAAGGGGGACAGGGGCACTTCCTGAGGAAGATGCCCTATGAGACACGCTTGGTGCAGTACCTGCCATACGCAGGGTTCACGTGGTATTGTTGGTGTCAGGCTGAGGAGGCTTTAATGAATGCAGAGCCCTCCGGGAGCAGTGCTGGGGTCTGACAGGACGTGATGCGGGGACAGCGCTCTGTGTGAAAGGAGCCCCTGACAGCACAGCACATGCAGTGGGAAGGACTGGGAGAGGGAGGGGCAGGGAGGGGTCACGTGACCGGAAGTGAAACTGGGAGTCCACACACTACCATTTCTGGCCCCAAAGCAGGAGCACGCCGGAGGCCTGCGGTTTTCTCATTATACTTAAGAGTTACAAATAAAATGAACACACTGTCGGATGAAATATATCCTTCAACCTAGGATGAATACATCTTCCTAACAGCCCAGAAGGCCAGATTCAAATGTGAGATTCTCCACTCGCTGGGGCTCCACCGTCAGAGCGCGGGAAACCTAAGAAGCCGCTTTCTCCTCCCTCCGCAGCTTCATCCCCACGCCGCCTCTCTACCCCTGCCTCAAGCTCTTGGTGGCCCCAGCCCAACATCCAAGCTCTGACTCCCACCCTCTTAGCCAAACCCCCATAGGATTTTTATGTAGCCCAGGCTGGCCTCCAGATTGTGGCAATCCTCCTGCCTCAGCCTCCCGGGTGCTGGGATTATAGACATGTACCACCACGCCCTGATTACCACTCTCATGACTCCACTGTCTGCCTTGGGAGGTTTGTCCACAAGAGAGATCTGGGCAGGCCCTGGAAGTGATGATAGGTCACACAGACAGAAAATCTCAGAGTCCTGTGAGGCAAGACTTAAACGATGAGGTGTGGGCTCAGACAGACAGGCATACTTGGAAACGCCAAGGGGACGTCTAGGCTCTGGGGGAGGGCGGTGCAGGAGGAAGGCCGGTGCAGAGAGCTCCAGGGGGTGGGGGCAGCATTACCTTTGGCAAGGGAGATGTTCCGCAGCGCGATGGAGTGCTCCCAGTCTTTAAGGCGCAGGTCCTCGGTGACCGCGTTGAGCGTGGCCAGCTCCTGCTTCAGCTGCAGCTCCATGCCCAGGTGCACCAGCCGCAGGCGGCGCGTGTCCTCGCTGGCGTTGCTCACCAGCACCTGCAGATCCTGCAGCCGCGTGCGGTGCAGCGCCACGTCGTAGGACAGGCTGTAGTTGAGGCCGCGCAGGGAGCCGCGTACGTCGGCCAGCTCCTCGCCCAGAACGCCTACCTTGCGCGCGAGCCCGTCCAGCAGGCCGGCGTGGCGCCCCAGCAGCAGCTGGCTGCGGTTGCTCTCTACCTGCAGCTGGTAGAGCTCCAGCTGCGCCGCATCGCTCTGCTGGCCCGTTCGGTCACGCAGCAGGGCCACCGCCTGCTCGGTCTGCGCCGCCTGCTCCTGCAGCCCCCACAGCGCGCCCTCCAGCCGCTGCACTGCGCTCGCCAGCGCCAGCAGCGAGTCCGACTGGTTCTGCAGCGCGTCCTGCACTTTCCACACCTGCTCGGTCAGGTCGGCCTGCAGCGGGGCCTGCAGCAGCCGCAGTTGCAAGTCCCGGAAGCTCTCGTTCAGCCGGTTCACGTTCCGAGTCAGTGCCTTCAGGTCGTCCGGGGAGCTGCGGGGTCTGGACACTGCGGATGAGCAGAGGAAGGATAGGTATGAGCGCTACTGGGGAGGGAGGTCCAGGTATCCAGAGTGAGCAGCGTTGGGACATGACAGAGAGGGTTTCCATGGACCCAGGCACCCGCTAAGTGTGAGTCCCAAGCCTGTCTGCGTAGCGGCTGCGCGGTAGAGCCCCTGGCCTGCAGAGACTGGTCTGAGACTTTGGCAACCTTTTTTTAGGGTATGTTTGCCATACATAATAATTACGTTCATCTTGCGGGGGTTGGTACATACTTTATATATGGCATCCTGATATCTTTACTCACCCTTCTGTCTCCCCATTCCCACCGTCACACAGTCTGCCTGTCTCCTAGCATCCCTTTTTTATTTTGCTTTGTAAACTGCTTGTATGGGGCTGGGGATTTAGCTCAGCGGCACAGCGCCTGCTTGGCAAGCGCAAGGTTGTGAGTTCGATTCCGGGTACCGGAGAAAAAACAAAAAAACCTAAAACTAAAACAAAAATAAATTGCTTATATGTTGGGTTTCTCACCTAAGAGAAGCTGTGCGATCTTTAACTTCTGTGTCTGATTTATTTCACATAGCATTATGGAGACACTAAAGTCTTTCTTTCTTTCTTTTTTTTTAGACAGGGTCTCACTGTGTAGTACAGGCTGGCCTGGAACTCATGGCGATTCTTCTCCCTCAGCCTCCTGAGTGCCTGGATTACAGGAGTGCACCACCAGGCTGTGCACTAGGGTCCTGATCTAAGCATCTTCCGCTGGGTTGGTCCCTAAGAACTTTTGTATCTTGCATGTTGCAAAGTGGTTGAGTATGAGCAGATTTCTGGGGTTCCACTTAAGATACGCGGTGCTGTGACCCCCTCGATTTTAGGAAGTAATTACCCGCAGTGGTCTGGCTGTCCTCCTCCTCCAAATCCATTAGTGGGAGCTAAGTGCCAAAGTGATAGTTGTGATGAGCCACAGGGGAAGAGCCTCAGGAATGAGGTTGTGCCCTTGTCAGAGGTGCCAGGGAGCCGCTTGCCCTTCCTGCCATGGGTGAGGACACCCAGGAGACATCACCCATGAGAAAGAGACCCACACCAAACCCTGCCTCTCTTGGCACCTTGATCTTGGTCTTCCCACCTCCCAAACTGTGAGATATAAACTGCTGTCCTTTAGAAGCAATCCAGTCTAAGGTATTTCATTACAGCAGCCCAAATGGACTAAGCCAGCAACATTATTATCCCTGTTTACAGTTAGACACGCTAATGTTACCCAAAGCAGCATAGCAAGTAATCAGAACCCAGAGGGTCTGCTCCAGAGCTGGGGTTTTGCTCCAAGTCTGCTCTAGAATGGTTTAAAGGAACAGCATCCAGGCAGCCGGGCCAGCTAGGCTCAAGGCCACACACACAGTTCGTTTTATAGCCTCTTGAGCCCAAGGTCCCGTTCCTCCTGCTGCAGCAAGGGCCCCTCTGGGCAGGTGAAAAATGGCTTTAGATCTCTCCCCTCCCCTCTCTGCATCCTCCTACCCTTCCTCTAGTTCCCTGACTTTAATCTTGAGAAAAGGAGCCATCCCAGAGACTCCCCACCCTTTCCTCTTGGAGAGGGTCCCTTCTCTTGGTTACAAACAGCTGTTTCACAATCCTAAGACGAGGGAACTAAAGGCTAGACTCTAGCATCCCATGTCTGCGGGGGTTTAGGGATAAGATAAATTCTCTTCCAGAACTTCATGTTGGGGTGGGGGAAATAGACTGGAGGTTTGGAGGTCACAGGAAAATGTGTGACCACAATTACCCAGTGATGCTTCTGGGAGGACAGAGCACTGCAGTGGTCACCCTGCGGGAGATAAGCCACTTCGGGGAAGGTTCAGAGGTGTCCAGAGCTGGATGGGGCCCCAGAGCCCCACCCTCCTAGACTTTAATCCAAAAAACTCACACCACTAAGCGATCACCCCTCCTCTGCTTATACTGCTTTCAGTTAGTTCTGACTGCTGGAATATTCTGCACTCTGCTCAGGTCCAAAAATGTGCTTCCTTGCCTTTCTATCCACTGATCTGCCCTTTGGGGAAGTAGAGAGCAAGTGGACACAATTCCCCCCACAAGACACCTTTTAGCATTTCAAAAACATGTTCATGCTGTAGGATACCTTCTCTGGCTTAAACACTGCAGTTCTGGGCTGGGGATGTGGCTCAGCGGTAGAGTGTTTGCCTAGCATGCACAAGGCCCTGAGTTCAATCCCCAGTACCACAGAAAAACATAAATCCCAATGTAGCATTTAAGTGTATTTATTTTGTCTTTTTGAGACAGGGTCTCACTGTGCAGTTCAGGCTGGCCTTGAGCTCACTTTGCAGCCCAGGCTGGTCTCAAACTCACAATAATTCTCCTGCCTCAGCCTCCCGAGTGCCAGGATTACAGGCGTGCGCCAAGATGCCCGGCTCTTAAATTTAAATACTTATATAAACTCTGCAGTTCTTTTTTTTAATTTTCTCAAAATGAGCGCTACCCTCTGTGCATCACAGCTGACCTCTTCTGTACACACTCTAGTTGGCCAACATCCCCTGAAAGGTGGTTTTCCAAGGTATGCAAAGACTAGACAGAGTATGGGAGAAGGATCGGCTCCTTCTTCTGGGCATGAGATGTCCAGTGTGATGACCCAACCCGGCCGTATTCAGCTTCATCAGGGCTCCGCCAGGCCAGCCACTAGGCTGGGTCTACACAGCCTCTGGTGAGCTGGGTGTTCCACCCATTCTACAGTTGAAGCGACTGAGGCCAGGAGGGTGGGCGTGAAGGCTGACCACAGAGCTGCTGACACACAGAGTGCTTCCAGGGAAAATGGACAGCCCAACGCCGTGGGAACTGTCCACTGAACACATCACCAGAGGCCAGGACCGGAGCCCCACACCACGGCGTTGCCCATCTTGCACCCACACTGGGCGACAACTGTGAGACCCGGCAGATGAGGGGCAGCAAGACCGACATTCTCCCCGCAGTGTCTGGAGCTCAGAGGCATGGCGCAGCTGGCCAGCAGTGGGACAGACGCTGAGGTGTGGCTGTTCCCGCTCCGGCTGGGGACCGGGAATGACTCAGGAGCCCGGGGATCACAGGACTGGGTGAAGGCCATGGTTGCCCAGAGCCCAGAGCTGAGGCCGGCCACTTCTTTCCCTCCCTGTCTCTCCCTGGCTGCTGTGGCTCCCTCCAGCCCTCCTCCGGGAGCCCGGTATCACCCGGTCCTCTGCCCTCAGAGGCCTCGGGCCTGCTCATCGGCACCTGCCGGCCCCCGTCCCTTCTCCCTGTCCAGGAACCCACACGGAAACTGTCCACACGGCACAGCTGACAAACAGCTGCCCTTCCCGGGGAGCTCATGTGCGTCCTTCCTCGGTGCTCACTGCACAGCCAATATTAACATAAACCCAAAGGAAAGCGAGAAAAAGCCTCCCGTGATCCCACAACCTCCAGCAAGGCCCTCTGGCTTTCTGTCCATCTTCTTTCTCTAGCTCCATCCGTTTGCACAACCAGTCTTCACAGTTTGACGTCTGGGCTTTTCCCCCACCTGAAGTTATAATTACTTCACAAGCATTTTCCCATCCTACTTCCTGTCTTTTATAATTGTCGGGATTGCATAAGAGTCCCTGAAGGGGACATACTGTAATTTACCCATTTTATTTCTGTGGAATCTTTTTTTCCTTCATGGTAAATACACACAGAAATGTTTCTTTTTTCTTGAAAAAATTTCTATAAATTTTTCATTAAATTCCCAAAAGTTGGTCAGAGTTAGTCAAAAGGCATGAATATTTTATGATCCTTACAAAATCCCAGCCAATTTAATTCCCCCAAGTTATACAAATTACACATTATAGACTATACAAATTACACATTATAGGTTTTTAAGCATACTAATTTCCATGCAAGGACATTGCACTTTTACAATTTGTGTAAGGTGTACTTCCTAGACACAAACTGGTACCTAGTTGTAATTGCATTTTAGAAGTGGCCTTTCAAAGGTGATGCATTAACTCATTGGCATGATATCAATAGCTTTGGTACCTGGGTTAGTCAGGACATTACTTGGGAGGTAAATACTCTTTAGGCATCCTGCCATGCTGTCTAAGGCTAGCATGGCCTCCTTCCTCTGGGATCATGTACACACTCCAGAGTGAATTATCTCCTCCCAGCAGTCACTACATTTCTCTGCTTACACTCCTGCCCCACCCTCTTCCCCCTCTAATTCCTTCCAGATGTCCGCTGTCCTCAACAGGGAACAATTCTTATTTGAGTGTGACTCTCTTAATTCGTGTTTATGCAAACGGTTCATTCATCTCTCTGCCTGGCGTATCTACTTTTAATGTGTTTTCATTATTCTTTAACTTTTATACTTTCACACAGGAAAATAAATCATAGGATAACAATAACCACTGACATTTCCTGAATACCTATTGTGCTCCAAACATAGTTCTAAGTGCTTTCCATGTTAATACATGAAATCTCAAAACAACCCCATGAGATAGTCATGAACCCTACAAATATTAGTAGTACCCTCATGCTCCAAATGAGGAAACTGAGGCATGCAGAGGTTAATAACCGACAAGGTCACATGGCCAGGAGACAGGGGGAGGCTGAGTTTGAGCCCTGGGAGCCTGGTGTCTGAGTCCTCAGCCTCAACAACTTTGCATATTCCTGGAAAGGTATAAGGTAGAGAATAAAGTCTGTAACAGTGAGAGACACAGATGTGGAATAAATTTTGATGGTAGTGAGCTCCCCATCATAAACCCAAGCTTGAGTTAGGCTGCTTGGTAGGAATCATACAGAGATTCAATTTGAGATTCTGACTCTGCTGGATGCTGGATCCAAATGAATGTATTCATGTTTATTTTCTAAGAATACGTGACCGGTGTTGACGTCGGCTGTAAGCCAAGGTGAGGCTTGGTGGCACACACAAATGTGTGTCTTGTAGCTTCCCCCACACCACGTTGTCTCCTCATCCACATCTGGCCCTGTCTGTGCCCTGTCCGCAATTGCCTGTTATGTGCAGGAAGAGATAATCACCAGCAGGCTGAGTCAGGGTGTTCCATGAGTGATCCGACCCATCAGCGTTTGCCCTAAACACATCAGGTGTATTATAATTCCAGCCAGCCAGGTGTGTGTGTGTGAGAGGAAGACAGTAAGCATTCTGTTGACCTTGTTACATTGATAGGTTACTGGATATCCACTGCTTTATTTAAGTTGTAGCCTAACTCTCCTTGGGAGGCAGGGCAAGTGATTGTTCGCTATATCATTTACAGATAAGAAAATAGAGACTCAGGTTGTCAAGAGCTTGCCTGAAGCCTAAATTAAGGATGCTTTCTGGCCATCTGTCCCTTATTCTAGTACCCTGTCCTCTACCCCTGTTGCTGGGTTCTTTGGTCACATGCTGAACTCCAAGCAGGGGAGGCAGCAAAGGAAACGGCAGTGTCCAGCACCTCCCAGGTGCCACTGCCTGGACTGGTCTCTTAGGACAAGGTGTTTCCTTCCCTGCCCACCACCTGAGGGGAGTAGGGATTGTCACGCCCATGTTCAGATCAAGCAGCTCAGGAAGGCCCAAAGCCAGCGCACACTGCCCAAAGCCCTGCCATCATCCCGGGGTCCTCCCAGCACTGGGGGCAGGGAGTGGCACCATTCTGCAGATTAAAAACAAACAAACTGGAGCAGTTCAGCCCAAGTTCAAGGCCACCTGCTTGTGGGAGGTAGCTCTAAGCCCACGTGTCATCCATGGCCCCCGTGAGCCCTGCTTTATCTTCTGGGAAGCAAGGGAGGCGGGTGTGGGAACTCACAGGCCATCGTGCGGAGGGCAGTGTGGGAAAGACTGGGCTGCAAGGCCAGCTTGGCAACAGAAGCATCAAGGAACAGAGGGGCCTTGTCTCAGGTGACGCAAAACTGAGCTCAGTTATCAGAGCGCTGGATACGCGGGACTCGAATGAAAATTCATTTCAAAGCAGAGCATACTATTTGTTCAGGCTTTGTAACAAGAGGTTACTGGCAGAGCTTTGGCTCCTAAAGCGATGCACACTGTAATTGGGGTTCCACTGACCCCAACACGCAGGAGAGAACTCACCCTTGTGGTGTCTGACCGGTGCAGAGGCATGGGGCCCGGACTTAGGTTGTTTTCTTTTACTGGGGGCAGGTAGGGGAATACTTGGGATTGAATGCAGAGCCTTCACAGTGAGGTGCATACCCAGCCCATTTTCATTTTTTATTTTGAGATGGGGTCTTGCTAATTGCTCAGGCTCCTGCTTCAGTCTCCCAGAGTGCTGTAATTACAGGCATGCACCACTACGCCTGCTCAGTCTGGGAATTTCATCCTCCTGAAACAGATGATATATTTGTCTTTGAATTTGTGTTTTCTCAGCGAAATCCATGGGATGATGGAGCCTCACATGTAGCCCCCTCAGCTTGGTCCCTGGAATGGGTCTCAGCCCTTCACCTCCACCTCTGCCTCCAGTGGGGACAGTAGGGCTCTCGGGATCCAGGTACCTGTGAGGGTCTGCACTAGCCTTCAAATGTCCCATGCCCAAAGGAGCAGGACAGTGCAAAGCAAATAACACCCGATGACAATCAAGAGGGAGGCCACGGAAGCAAGGGATGGCTCTCTCCTGCTTGTTGGACACAGAACCCTGCAGTTTTGTTTTGAAATGCTCCTTGCACACAATGAAGCTAGGCTTGAAGAAAAGTAATTACCATCCCTCTGGGGCCTCAAAAACAGCTCTGACTAAGCAAATCCCAGCATGGTAAAAGTCAGCTCTGCCACCATAACCCAAGACCACAAACCAGCAGCTTGAGCAGGGGGCTGGAAGTCTGTGTCCAAGTGCCACCAAGGTAGGTTTCTCCTGAGGCCTCTCCTGGTGTCTCTTCCACGTCGTATCAGGGCACAGGTCCAATGTGACTAGGACCTCATTTAGCCTGAATAGCTCCTTAAAGGCCCTGCCTCCCAATTCAGTTACTTTGGGGCAAGGGCTCCAGCATTTGAACTTGGGGGGCACAAACATTCAGTCCATCACAGGATTCCTCAACATCCCAGTTAGCTGGCGCACACAGAGGAAAGCTTCTGCCCCTCTCTCGGGGTGCAAGGAATGAGCTTGCTGATCGATTTCTATAATCTTCAAAGGAGACAAGGGAGGTTGTAACTTAAAGCTGGGTTTCAGGACACAAAAGTTACCCAAAGTGAAGATGCCTTTTTCCCTTCCAGGAACTCCCTGCAAAAGTATTCCTGAGGGTCTTAAGATACAATAGGTCTAGACATATGAGGCCCTGAAAATTCCTCTTCCTCTCCTAGTCAGAGAGGCAGCGCCATTAAAGCAGACAGCAGATATCAACTTCAAACACACGCAAAGGGCTCACATCCTAACCCGGCCCCCAAATGGGGAGCCGGACCGATGGTAGGAACACACATCCTAGATTACTCATCTTAAAGACAACCCCAAGACCACAGAAAAACTCCAGATCCCAGACCATAACGTGCCCCCACTCTGCCGCACTCCCCTCTCAGTATGGACCTCTTCATTCCTCTCATTGATGTGTCTTGAAAATTCTTTCTCTGTGATGAAATTCAGAAAATCTGCTCTAATCTACCCTACCTGTGGGTGGAGTGAGTTGGGGTCTCCATTGCCTCTTTGGGGAACCTCACAGTGGGGGGTAGGGGGAAATGGTTAGAACTGAGCAAATTCCTGACGGTGTATGTGTGTGTGTGGAGGCGGGGAGCATTTCGAAGTCTACAATGTAAATATAAATTGGTATAACTTTTGGGAAATAACTTGGCTGGAATTTTTATGAGTCATAAAAATGTCCATACCTTTTGACCTCCTAATCCAATTTCTGGGAATTTATTGTCAGGAAAAATTTCAAAAGAGGAGGAAAGCTTTCTGTATTTATGTACCATAAAAGATTCACCAGTAAAATAATGGATAAATTACAACATGTCCCTGTGGTATTGTGAAATACATACTTGGTCTTCATCCCTTTTCCTGGCATATAACAGCTAAAATCCAGAGTGCTAAGTGTCTATTGTATGCTCATGAGATGACCAGCACCTGGACCCAGGTAGCTTCGGAGGAGGGCTGGTCACTGGAAAGACCAAGACAGGTTAGAGGGTTGGAAATTTCCCCCCATCCCCCAAATCTGGGGAAGAGGAGAAACACAGAAGGTTGGTCAGCAATGGCCAGTGACTTAATTAATCATGCCTACAGTGGTGGATTGACAACTGGTGGTCAACTTGTAACACCCAGCTGAACTGAGTAAGCGTGGTGCTACGGGTGGGAGGCCAACATGAGGACTGTTGCTAGCAGCATAAGAAGCAGACCTGGAGAGGAAGAAGTTAGGCTGTTGGTAGCTGGTAGAAGCTGCTGGGAACCTGTTGGAAGCTGCTGAGAAGCTGTAAGGAGCTGTTGGTTCTGTTAGAGGAGCTTGTCATGCTGGCTTTCCTGATGAACTTGGCTGTTTTCATCCTCCGAGGAGCTCAGGACCTTGTTGGCCCTGAGAATAGCTTCTGTTCACTTTGAGGGAGCTCCGGTCCTCACTCTGAGCATCGCTTCCTGGCTCCAGAGGGAAGATGGTACACTGCTCAGTCTCCTGGAGAAGCTTGTTGTGTTGGCTTCCCTGATGGGAACCCAGCTGTCCTGATCATCAGAGGAGCTCGAGACCTCAATGTTGCTGAGGATGGCTGTGGTACTTTTCAGTGGAGCTCTAGTTCTTATTTTGAGCATCACTTCCTGGCTCCAGTGCAGATCCCTCAGCCTGCTAGCACAGATCCTTCATCCTGCTGGCACAGACTTTGTAGATTCCACCACTGACCTTTGGGCCTTCCCAGTACAGATCCTGAAACAAGCCTGCATGAGACACTGGTATGGGCTCTAGGTCTTCAGCTGAATGCATGCAGGACATTTCTGTGGGATCCAGGCCCTCAGCTGGATTCTTTGGTCTTTAGTGTGTGGACAGATTTCCTGCATTCTTTTGTATGTCATTCTTTGGGTGACTGTTATAAATAATCTTATAAAATATGTGTCCTGCACTATATTGTTCTCCTTTGTAAAAACCCCAAACCACAAAACCTATAGATGAAGTTTCAATAAAACACCAAAAAGCAGCCTGGTGTGGTGGCACACCCCTGTAATCCCAGCAATCTGGGAGGCTGAGGCAAGAGGATTTCAAGGTCAAGTCCAACCTGGGTAACAGTGACTTATCAAGATCCTGTCTCAAAAATAAAAACTAAAAAGGGCTGGGGCATACCTCAGTGTGTGGGCCCTAGGTTCAATCCTCAGCACTACAACACACACACACACACAGAGAGGCACACGATAGAGCTGCAGGTGCTCTGGATAGCTAAGCAGGTGGACTTTCCTGAAGGGCAGCACATTGGATGGGGGATGTGAAAGCTTCAATTCACTCCCCAGAGGCTATGTACTATCCTTTACCTCCAATCTTGGCAGTATCCTTTATAATGAATTGGGAAATGTAAATAGTGTGAGTGACTTTAGCACTTTAACCTAAGTCAAGGATGGGTGTGTGGGAACCCTGCTTTGCAACTGTTCAGTCAGAAACAAGCAAACCAAACTGAGCCTGTGGACTGGCAGTAGAAATTGGTGACAGTGCTGGGGGCTGGGTCCTCAACCTGTGGGGTCCTGTCTCAAAAATACTGTCTCTGGGTAGTGTCCAAATTGAATTAGGGGACACATAATTGGTGTCCACTACAGAACTGGTCTGTGTGTGGTGTGTGAGAGAGCCATTATAACATCAGAGGGTCACAGAAATCTTGTGTGATTGCTAGGAGAAACTAGAGGGAAAACAGTGTATTTTGCTCAGAGTCCCTTTGAGGAACTCTTATGCAATCTGACAAGTATAAAAGATAGGAGTAGGATGGGAAAATGCTTGTGAAGTAATTATAACTTCAGGTGGGGGAAAAGCCCAGACGTCAAACTATAAAGACTGCGTGTGCAAACGGATGGAGCTAGAGAAAGAAGATGGACAGAAAGCCAGAGGGCCTCACTGGAGGTTGTGGGATCACGGGAGGCTTTTTCTCGCTTTCCTTTGGGTTCATGTTAATATTGGCTGTGCAGTGAGCACCGAGGAAGGACGCACATGAGCTCCCCGGGAAGGGCAGCTGTTTGTCAGCTGTGCCGTGTGGACAGTTTCCGTGTGGGTTCCTGGACAGGGAGAAGGGACGGGGGGTGGCAGGTGCCGATGAGCAGGCCCGAGGCCTCTGAGGGCAGAGGACCGGCTGACACAGGGCTCCCGGAGGAGGCCTGGAGGGAGCCACGGCAGCCAGGGAGAGACAGGGAGGGAAAGGAGTGGCCGCCCTCAGCTCTGGGCTCTGGGCAACCATGGCCTTCACCCAGTCCTGTGATCCCCGGGCTCCTGAGTCACTCCTGGTCCCCAACCGGAGCGGGAACACCTCAGCGTCTGTCCCACTGCTGGCCAGCTGCGCCATGCCTCTGAGCTCCAGACACTGCGGGGAGAATGTCGGTCTTGCTGCCCCTCATCTGCCGGGTCTCACAGTTGTCGCCCAGTGTGGGTGCAAGATGGGCAACGCCGTGGTGTGGGGCTCTGGTCCTGGCCTCTGGTGATGTGTTCAGTGGACAGTTCCCACGGCGCTGGGCTGTCCATTTTCCCTGGGAGCCGTCCATGTGTCGGCAGCTCTGTGGTCAGCCTTCCAGAGTGGCATCGAGCTGGGACCCCCCTGGGGTAGGAGTGACCACTGTTAGTGGGTCACGTCCACCCTCCTGGCCTCAGTCGCTTCAACTGTAGAATGGGTGGAACACCGAGCTCACCAGAGGCTGTGTAGACCCAGCCTAGTGGCTGGCCTGGCAGAGCCCTGATGAAGCTGAACAGGGCCAGGCTGGGTCATCCCACTGGACATCTCATGCCCAAAACAAGGAGCTGATCCTTTCCCTGATACTCTCTTCAGTCTTTTCACACCTTGGGAAACCACCTAGTGTCCAAAGAGCGCCTTTGAGCAGAAATGGACAAACCGTACGTGGACAGACAGCTTGCCAGCCATGCCCTCGGAAACCACACAGGAATCCAAGGCTTGGAAATTTCCCTCCCTATCAGGAGCAGTTAAAAAGCTGGTGTCACCCAGCCCAGTACCCAAGCCAGGCTGCTCTGTGGTGATGCAGACGGAAATGGCCATCAGGAGGGTCACTAAGAGAAGAAAGCATGGGTCTGAGCACAGCACAGCTGCCGGGGCCCATATCAGTGCCGAAGTCATCAGGACCCAGGAAGAAGGTAGCAGAGCCATAATTTCTCGGTGTGCTTATTATTATTATTTTAAGCACCATGTGCCCCATTTCTAGCTCACGGGACACACAGGGTAAACATTTACAGGCCGGAGACTGAGTTCTCCTTCATGACCACGGCCCCTCCAGCCTCCGCACTGAGATCAGAGCGAGTGTGCAGCTTTCTGCTGCAGCTTGGAGCACAGCAGGCCCCCGACAAAGAAACCAGACAGACTCTGTCTTTGTGCAGGTGGCCTGTGCGGTTGGATGGAGTCACACCTGGACACTCAGCTGCCAGTGGCTTCAGGGCCACAAGGTGACGACACAGGTACCCTACCTGCCTGCTGGTGCTGGCCCTTGTCAATTCAGAGGCAGCCAATTCTAGGTCCAACAAATGAGCAAAGGGTGAGGATGCAGGTTACACATGCACTAAATCTTCCACCCCTGCAATTGTGCATTGGCTGCATACTACATGCCCCTCATTTACAAATAGATCCTGTCCCTGCTACCTCGGAGAGCACAAGCTAGCACACGTGCTGATGAGCAGCCAGCTGGCAGTCAGAGGTCATTGTTAGGATGAGCTGTGAAGAAAGAAGAAAGCCCCGCAATGTGTCTATTACACTCCCCAGAGGTGGGGCTAGGCACTGTGTATCCAGAAACACAGGTCTCCTATTGGTAGTCCAAGCACACAGAGTCTCTGATAACTTAGTGATGATTACTGTGGAAAATGGATCCAAGATCAATTACAAACCAAAAACCCTCCTATCAAGGAGATTATCCCCTAGATTCCCATTCTGGAGGCTTGAGTGTCTGAAATCATGACCAGCAATGCAAGGAAACCCAGTCTCAGTGAAGCACATGCATCTAATAGGAAAGTGACTGATTGAATTTGCAAGTGCAGTTCTTGATTGTGTATCTACACTAGCATCATGACATTGTGCCTCACCCTGAACCTTGAACCTCACAGGTGATCAGCAAGTAGCTGAGGATGACTGGAGATGAAGAATATTGGACCAGCCCCCTTATCTCCTCCTGGAACAAGATGGGCTTGGACTGGAGGACATGTGCTGGCAGGTCTTGGGCTGGGCCTCCCACCACTCAGCCTGCTGTTTACTCCAGCAGTGACTGCAACTATCAGGTCCCAGCGGGTGTGACCTGGCAGCCCCACACCCAGCACACCTCCTGTCTCTTCCTTACTGCACTCCGCGCATCTGACTTCTCAGAATCATGGGAACGATCTGAGACTCATGCATGCAAGACCTTAGCCGTTAGGAGAGCCCTGACCAAAGGAGGCAGAGGCTGAAGGACAACAGTCTCCCCAGACAGACAGATGAGACTCTCGGGACCAGCTCCTGGGCTGGGGTGGGATGGAGCCCAGTTGTCACAATGGAGACCAATGTGGGGTCATATCCTTGCCTTGGCTTTTCCTTCTTCCTGGTCTCACTGTCCCCTGACCCTTAGTCCTGCTTCTCTGGATCTCTTCTCCTGATTAGCTACCAAACCCCTGGCTTGGACTCTAACTCCACAGAAATCCTGGGGCAGACAAGAAGCGTCCCTTCCTCCGTAATGTTATCCCATCTCACTTTTTGCTCTTTGCTTCTTCACAGCCTGACTCCCACGAGGTCAGAGATAAGTTTGCGTGTAGGCTATGTCTTTATGCATGCACTGTCATTGGCCCAGGTGTGGGAGGTACCAACTCACCACCGAGTCTGGTTGCTGGTGAATACCAGGGAGTCTAAAAGTTTTCACATCAGTGTACTTTTGGGGGAAGAAAACTACATTAGCAAACTTACCTATACTTTGTTTTAAATGCTTCTGTTCCAATGACTTTAAAGTACTCATCGGGGAAAAAGCAAAAGCAAAATCCAAATCCAACACAAGAAGATGTAAAGAAGTTGAACACGTCGGTGTCATTGTGGGAGAGAAGCCCTGAGCCACGACCAACCCTGATAGGTTGCAGCAGGGGATGAACATGAGACTGCAGGGAAATGACAAGACACAGAAATGAAATGGCCAGGACTTAGTAGCCTTTGGGAAGCGGAGGCTGAAGAAGGGACAGACCCTGGTGCTGATACAGGGGAAAGACTCCCAGCCTGCTAGATGTCTGGGATGAGTTCATGTTCCCCAAAATTGAAGAATGAATTTTAGGAACATGGTGGTTAAGGGCAGAATATATTTATTAGGGAAAGAAAGCTTCTGTTAGAAAGAGAGACAGAAGGGATCCTGAGTGGGTTGCCAAGGAAACTGCTTTCTCTAGGGATTTTTACAGAGCAAATCCATGAGATGAGGCGGGTCCAAGGTAGGAAACATGGGAACTCACAAGGTGGGCATGAGGTGGGACAAAACTATGGCCAACCAATAAGATGACGAGTACAATTGCTCAGGTAAAATTGATTAAATCAGGATCAACTGGGGAAGCAAGCAAGGGGACATGAATATAGAACTGGGACTTTTCCTGTAGGGGTTGGGTTAGTGACTTTTCTTTCTCAAGGTGATAGAGACCTGTTTAGAATATCAATCCCTGATGTTTATCCTTAGGGAAGTATGTGGGTACATTTGTTTCATCTTTTGTCTTGAGGTCTGGCCCACAGCTGGAGGTGCTGGTCTCCCCCACAGTTGCAAGGCATCTTGTCTTCTGGACTGGCTCCTTTGAGGGCCTGGTCCTATCTGACTGCCTATAATATTTCTGTCTAACTCAGCTGCCTACAGCAGTATTGCTGAGGGACACTGTGCCCAGGGAAACGAAGTCCACAGCTCCAGTGGGCCAGTAGCTCTTTGATGATCATCACCAGGAGTCACAAAGTCAGCATGAGGAACACTGTCAATGACAAAATCAAACTTCAAAATGATCTTAGCAGATGTGACATCTCAACTGAAGGTACGTGGACTGCCTTATATAAGGGGACAGACGCATCAGGCATTTGTAACATCTGAAAGAGATTGCTGGGCTGGTCCTCCATCAGCTCCACTGATCAAATTCCCATCTATTCCTCAGATGTCCCACACACATTATTCCCCAGACTCCTTGCAGCCACGCTGGGAGGGAGGTGTTACTATCCCTATTTTTAAAGAGTCAAATATGAAAACCTTATGAAATTAAGTAAACTTTACAGCTAGGAAGAGACAAGACATGGCCTAGAATTGGGGGCCAGGAGCTTTGATGTGATCTCAGCTTCTCCCCACCACCTTCCATGTGGCTTCACGTTACAGGGTGGGGGAGAGCAAAACAACACCATGGAGCAGAGTGCTGTGATGTCCTAATCAGGTGTTGTCATAAGACTGCTGGTCTGAGCACCCGGTTGAGGTTGAGCAGGACACCTTCCACGTGGCCAGTGCTGTCTTGGATGGCAGTGCGCTCAGCTACTTTGGGCAGGAGATGACAGACGAATAGTGCTGGAAGGTGGCCTCCTGGTTCCAGGGCCCCTCAGATAGCACCAGTGGCACTAGGGTCTCAGGCGGGCAGGTCTCAAAGCTCATCTTCTATGCCTGAGGGCTAGAGGGGCCGCTTCTTTGTGGAAAGCCAACCAATAAGTGCAGGAAGTGTTCCATGGCACACCTGAAGCCATCTTGGGTGAGTCCACCAGGAAGGGGTGGGTCTAAAAACATTCTGCACAGGGGTGTATGTTTAAAGCATCAAACTAGAGGTGTATTAGATTGCCAGGGCCATCTTCACGTGATACCACACAGACATTTACAAGATGTGATCAAAATATACAGTGGATGCTTAAATTTTTTAAAAAATATTTATTACAGTAAAAGACACATTGCCTTGAATCTTGCCTCAAATTTTCCCCCTTACTTTAAAGTACACACTTATCCCATTATTCTTGTCACATTCTGAAGCAGTTCTGGAAGTACTCTTTCATGAGTGTCTAAAGGTGTGATCAAAACTATGGTGAAAGCTGCTGCCTACTGCCATCCAATAGAAAGGCAGTTAAAAACATCTGTGCGCTCTTGTCCATTCTATTCAGCAGCTCTGGCACTGTGTGACTTCTGGTTCTTCTTCCAAAATCAAAATGCCCACGGAAGCTAAACCTTTTGAACTGACTGAAGACATATCAGCCAGGACAGCACAACTAAAGACACTCATAAAAGAGAACTCTCTTGGGGGCTCAAAGATGGCCACCTTCTCTGTATCTTCATGTGGTCGTTCCTCTGAGCACATGTGCCCTGGTGTCACTCTGTGTGTCCAAACTTCTTATAAAGACTCTAGCGGCACTGGATTAGGGTCCACCTCACTTGAAATTAATCGCCTCTTTAAAGACCCTATCTCAGGGCTGGGGATTTAGCTCAATAGCACAGCACCTGCCTGGCAAGCACAAGGTCTTGAGTTCAGTTCCAGGTATCGGAAAAAAACCAAAGAAATAAAAAAATAAAATAAGGACCTATCTCCAAATCCATCACCTTCTGAAGTATCTAGGAGTCGGGACCTTAATATATGAATGAGGAGGGCAAAATTCAGCCCAAGATAAGTAGTTAGTGAGAGCCCTTAAAGAGACTGACTGGAAAGAAGCCGGAGTGCACAGTAAAGGCAGATACCCACTGCCCAGCTGTGGTCATGTCATCAGGCAGATGGGCCTGGGGGGCTCCAAAGGGTCTACAGAGTGGCCAGGGTGACTCTCTGGGCGCCAGGCCAGCTGGTGTTCCCAGAACCCAGCCCGTTCTCAGACAGCTCGGCAGCCGCTGGGCAATGCACTTGTGGGAGGGGCTCCTTAGTGCAGGACCTTCCGGTCTCCTTGTGAGGTGCAGCAATATGAAGCTGCTTAGCACTACCGAGCTGTATACTTGGAAATGCTTAAGAGGGTAAATTTAATGGTTTGTAAATATCTCCTTATCTCCCGCTGTCTTGGGGGGTTTTGGTGCTGTCTTGCAGTTATTTCAAGAAGGGGCTCTCAACAGCCTGCAAACTGAGCACTCACTGTAGCTATAAAGAAATTAAGTCTGTTCTTAGACCCAGGAGGAAAGCTGAATTTGCCCACCTGCCCTAGCAACCTGCTGACTCCAAAACCATTGTTTTTGCATTTAACTAAAAATCCTCATTGATATGCAATCAAGTAAAGCCTCCATCTGGAAGGAAGGGCTACAGAGAGAGATGGGGTGAGTACTGCCCTTTTATAGACCTGAGTTAATCTTATCTGTAGCACTTTTCATTCTACTCAAAAGGGTAAAAGGAGGAGCTAAATTTGCTTCCTTAACACATAGTCCTTTTACATAAATATGGCACCTGACCGTAATAAAATGGTTTCTCCTTTCTGGAATCTCATTTCATCGCTGTGCTAGCAAACTGATTATGTATGTATTTTTTAAAAACACAAATACGTAGCTTAGACTTTATTAAGGAAAAAAACCCCATGAGATTTGTTTCAAAACTCACTGCAAAGATATTCTTCCTGTTTCCATCATAATTGCACCCTGAATAATTAATAGAAGAAACTTTCATTTATTTAACGCTTAAACTGATGGCCAGCCACTGTGCTGGACACTGTAAAGTACGTGGAATATCTGATCCATGTGCAGATCTTTTACAGCAGTTCCCAGCAGAAAATGCGGGGATTGGGATCTGTAGTCAAGGGACCCAAATCGTTGTGAAAATTGAAGTAAGTGTGGTTCAGCCGGGACCCTTTGTGTTCCCTGGTCTCCAGTGCCATATCGGTGCTCCCTGTTCCATGAAGATCTGGGCCTGTGGTTGGACACTGTGGGAATGAACCGTGTGGGTTCCAAGGAGAACCTCAGCTCAGGCGTGGACACTTTGTCTCTCACTTGAGCATCTTGCTTTCCAGCCTTGAATGTGCCCTGTTTTCCCCATGCGCCTCAATCTCGTCCTTGTCCTTTGAGCCCACACTGCGCACTGCCGGTCACAGACCCAACAATGGCAGCATTGGACCTGAAGGACACCTTGTGTCCACTTGGATGTCCCTTCGTATTTCACAGGTAAGGAAACAGAGTCCTAGACAGGGAGCCCTCTCGGTTCAGGTCATGCATCTGGCCACACATACCAATGGGATGACAAGCTCAGTGGCCCATCCACTTAGCCGGATGGAAGAAGGGAGGCTAATATTAATGCATCTACTCAGTGCCAGGCAGTGAGTGTGAGCTGCACGTCTTTTATCTCATGTGATCCTCTGAGATCAGTGATCATATCTCCAGATTTATAGCTGAAGATTAGCAAAATCAATGGGCTTACTCAGGATAACACAGTATGTGAATGGCAAATGCAAAATTGAAATCCTTACTATGTGTCTCATCCAGCTCTGTGCACCATCCACCCCTCTCCCTAGTGGGAGCCCACAGAGGTTGGACAGAGACCCTGCTTGTATTTCCCCTGACTGCTCCTGGCCGCTGTCCCATGAGGCTGGAATCTGAAATCAGTGAGGATGGCCAGCATGTTTCTCTGTTTCTATCTTTCTGGACAATTTGTTCCATAAATGCTTGTTTTCAAACGATTCAACATCATTCCCCCAGGGGCTCCACGTAGCTTTTGGTTGGAGTGATGTTGGCTGATCTTCTCAGATCCATCTTTCTTCACTTGTTGAGCCTGTCATAAAGTGTTTTAAAGAGGCTGGAAATTACTCTCACTAATAAGCATGTAGGGAATCAGGGACAGACTTGCCAGGAATCCAGGCATTTCGAACATGAGGTCTGGAGCCTTCAAATTTCTCACATCACTGTTCTCCAAAAGGCAGACCACAAGACAGTAAGGTCACACTCACTCTGAGCTGAAAATGATCTCGATAAACATTTACTTCTCTTTTCAGATGAAGAAATAGAGATGGGAGGTGATGGAAAATGTCCCAGGTCATCTAAATCATTGGTGGCAGAACTAGGTCTAGTATTCTTATTTCTTGAAATGTAGTTTACATCCTTCTACTATACCACACTAGGTATCGAGTGTGTCTAGGAAACCAAAATTGGGTATCCATCCATCTGTCCACTCCCTCATCTACCCATCCATCATCCATCCATTCATTCATCCATCCATCCATCTGTCCATCCATCTACTCATCCACCCATCATCCATCCACCCACCTATGTGAATCATTACCGACAATAATACCAAAAGCATTCTTATACAAATAGGCAGTTTTTCCAATTAAAAACATTGAACCTGAAGAGTAAGAGTTACATGGAAATATTGATTCCCAGAGTATTTTGCATTATTAGTTTGGTTGGATAGTCCTAGTATTATGAAAATATTTAGTATTGCAAAAGAGTCAAATGAAATTATGCCAGTGACAATCATCAATCACAATGCGGTTTTAGATAGATTTAGAGCCTTTTCTGCAAAATAGAAAATTTTTGATGACATTTAACATCTTATAATAAAAATATTACATGCATCTCATGTTTAAAGGTTTTCAAAACTTGGCAGGTTTGCATGACCTGCAGACATAAATAGTGTTATTCTCTTTATTTGGTTTTATTTTTTCATAAAAAAGAATTTCATGGACTTGGATGGGTCCTTAGCTATACTGGCTGTGATAAAAAATGCAGTAAATGTTAAAAATGTTTTAAAAAGTTTATTACAGTGAAAGACATATTGTCTTAATTGTGTTCTCATGACTGCCTCAGTGTCCTGAATCAATGCAAAACCCTTATTTCCATGGTCATTTTGAGATAGGGTCTTGCTAAGTCACTAAGTCACTGCAATCTTTCCCCCTTCAGCTTCCCAAAGAGCTGGAATTATAAGCATGTGCCACTCTGTCCAGCTGTTCTGTGACTTCTTTAAGCCCGAAATGTAGCTCTTCACCCTCACTGACCACCAGGACTAGCCTCCCTAGGAATGGCAATCACTCAGTACTTTCCAAAGAGATCTAGAACATTGCCTTCCCTCTTTCCAATCACCTCTGCTAAGGCTCAGTTCTCTCACCATCAGAGTCTGCCCTTTGTCCTGTGTGCAGGTGCGCCCACACTGCTGCCATCAGGATCCGAGTCAGAAGCACTCCTTTGCCTTCCCCAGTGGACCTGTACCCTCTGTGCTCCATTCTGTTCCCCGCCAGCAACTCCACATGAACGCCGTGGTGGGAAAGGCGCAGTCCTGAGCTTTCCTCAAGGACTCGGTTGTGAGTGGAGCTCTAAGTGGCAGGGAGGGTGGGGTGTACCTGCCTAACTGTCAGAGTCTCAGGATAGCCCTTTAGGGATCTGAAGACAGGTCCTCCTTCCTTAAGGTTTCAGATCCTTTCATTAGCAAAACTATTCCTCCTTGGATGATGTGTTTCAGCTCGTTTGCATCCAAGGGTGTGCTGGTGTTACAGCTCGATCCAAAACACCCCCTAAAAGGCCCTTTTTGGAGAACTGCTGAAGACTTTGAAGAGCTGCTGAAGACTTGTTTGATGGCTTTGGGGGCCTGGGGAACTCACTGGATCACAGCAGTGCTAACTTCATCAATGGGTTAACACACTGAAGCATTCTAGGGGAATGGGCTATGCGGAGGCGGAGCCCAGTTGCAAGAAGAAAGGATAGCTTGGCTCTCCCTCTCTCCCCCACCCCTTTCGGCCGGCTGCCATAAGGTGGGCTTCCTGGGAAGGTTTCCTCCCTCACGATGTTTCTGTTTCACGGCCAGCCGACCATGGACAGAAACTGTGGGCACAAATAAATCTATCCTCCTTTAAGCTGTTTTGTCCTAGCAATGGAAAGGTGATGAATACCGCTAGCAAATGGCCAACCAGTTATTCTTCAGAACATGTTGAGGCCACTGTGTTCTCTCTTCCATGGTGGCCGCCCTCACGCTGTAGGATGTACTTCTTTTCCTACTTTTACTTGCCCCAAGCTCTCTCTGCAGAGCCTGTTTCTTGTCCCACCTTTAATAAGACTTTGCTACCATTAGAAAAAGAGCTGCTGGGGGTGAGGGGAGTCCAATTTGTATACCACAGCTGCCTCTACCTTTAACTGTAGTTCTCAGAGAGGAAAATAACACTGTAGAGGGTTTGAAACACCACCATTCAATAACCATGTTTGTAATACCGATTAAACAACCCAAATCCAAAAACCTGAAATCCAACATGCTTCAGAATCCAAACCATTTTGAGCACCAACATGAACTCACAAGGGGAGAATTCCACACTCAAGCTCATGTGACAAGTTCCGGTCTCAATGCAAGGTATTAAAAACACCATAAAATTACCTTCAGGAGGTGTACGTAAGGTGTATTTAAAACATCGATGAATTCTGTTTTTAGACATGGGTCTTATCCCCATGATTTCTCATTATGCATATGCAAATATTCCAAAATTTTTTTAAAAAGTCTAAAATCTTGTTCCGTGCATTTCAGGTAAAGGATCTTCAACCTGTAACTAATTCAGGCAAGAATCATCAATGAATGTAACCCCACTGAACAAAAGATTGTTGGGAAGCACCCTATTTACACAGTAGCAGGGTGTCTCCCCTCAGGCAGCTGCTCAATCAGTAAAGGAACAAATGGACACAATCCACTTCCTGAGCAGGATTCGCTGCCAAGAATGTTTAGTGTACATCAGGCAATGGGAAACAATCAAATCCAAGTTGAGAAACAGTATACCAAGTAACTAGCCTATAGTCTGCAAAAGGATCAATGAAATAGAGTGAAAGACTAGATGTTTTAGCGTTTTTCCTAAAAGAAGACTAAAACATCTATGTTTGTTAATCTACATCAAGATTTTTAAAAAAGGCTATAAAGGACATTATTGGAGCACTTGAAGTACATTAAATATACATAAACTATAATCCTATTGATGTTAAATTCCTTGAATTCAATAAATATGTGGTAGTGATACAGGAGATTGTCTTTGTTGTATTTATAAATAGATACTGAAGTATTTAGGAGCAAAGTTTGCACCTTACTGCCAAGTGATTTCACAGAATAAAAAAGGCAATTGCAGTTGGGAGGGAGAGAGAAAGTCAGAAAGTACAGATACAGCAAAATGTTCACAAGCGATAGATCAAAATAAGGAGTATTGGGTGCTCATTGTAGTTTCCAACTTCTCTGTATGTTAAATATTTTTCAAGTGCACAGCAAAAAGACAGAAAGAAGTATCTAGTCCCGGTAGCACTAAACAGGACTGTCATTTCCCTTATCCTAGGTACTATACTTCTATCAATGTAACTTTGATTGCAAGAGGTTTTGGTGGACAACTATATCACATATTTACTCATATGGAGTAACTGCCAACCTCAAATCCTAAACCTTGCTTGAAAAATTTTTATCAGACATAAATTGAAATTTCACACAGTAGCCCTTAAGTATGCACAATTGTGTGCCAATGAAAACTAAAAGTTAAAATAAATTGTCAAGTCACATCTTTCCCATTTCTGCAGCGCATGAGTGCATGTTCATCCCTATTACATTATCAGGTCTGAGCTATCTCTTTGGGATTCAGCCTCAGATTGGACTGAGATTCTACATTCCCTTCAATTCAGCCCAGATCTCTGTAAACCGCAAAGAAGATAAACATGTCATGTGGGGCTGAGCTACATATAACAAAAATTTATTGACCATGCACAATGTGCAAAGCACTGGATTGGGTACAAAAAACCCACAACAACAAATAAATAAGATGAACTTTTTAAAAAAACCTTCTGGGAGATAAGAACCAGGCCCTCTCCTTCCTTGTCATCCCATAGCATAACGTGGTCCTCAGTAGGTATAGAGACTTAATGCCTGCCATGACCTTCCACGGTCTGCAGGAAAAAAGCTTACCAAATCAATTTCCTTAAGGCATGATACAATAAATAATCAAACAGCTGAAAAACTTAATGAGTTCATTACTTATCAAAAAGGCAAAGTTTTTAAAAAACTCAAAATAGTGGGATGACGCAACATCTAGCTGGCAAGACCAGGGTGGAAACTAGTGAGCTTATGCATTGCCGATGACTGAGCAAATTCTTTTTGGAAAGCAATCTGGCCAATGTATCAAGAGCTATAAAAGATGTTCACATCCTTTGTAAAATAACCTCACCCCTGGGAATTTACTCTAAGGAGTAATCCAGAAGAAGGCAACATGCTATAGTGCAAAGAAATTCATTGCATTCTCATTTGTAGCAGTGAAAACTGCTAATAACGGAGAATAATTAATTCATGGTATGTCAGCTACATGGACTTTGCTGAAGCCTTCAAAATGACAAGCATGAGGCTTGGTTCATAACTGAGGGAAATGCATATGTTATAATAGTAAGCAAATGTGTGCATCCATGCAAACATAATGAGTAAATAAATCTGGCATTACTGAAAATAACTGATTTTAGAGAAGTGGAATTTCGAGGAATTTTATATATATATATATATATTCTAATGGATTTATTATATTTGGGCAATAGAAAGAGTTTGATAGAATCCTCTGTTGACCAAGGAGGAAAGAAGTGTGTCACTGACTGTGTTTTCCCAAAATTCATGTGTTGAATTCAAACCCTGATGCCTCAAACTGTAACCACATTTGGAGATAAGGTAAAGAAATGGTTAAAGTAAAATGAGGCTGGAGGGTGGGCAGACACTAATCCAAGCTGATTGATGTTCTTACAAGCAGAAGAGAAGACATTAGAAGCTGGGCCTGCAGGTACGGAGACGAGACCAGGGGAAGACATAGGGAGAGATGGCATCTGCAAGCCAAGGAAGGCGATCCTTGCAGACACTTCGATCTTAGACTTCCAGTCCCAGAACTGTGCCAGAACACATGTCTGTTATTTCAACCATCTGATCTATATATCTTGTCATGGCAGTTCTAGCATACTAGTACAGACTATAACAAATAACTCAGCCAGGTATGGCTAACTTGGACAGTTCTAAGTGTCAGACCAGAAAACTGAATGTGGCAGATACTCATCATTATCAACAGTCCCCTTGGTGCCCAGGGCCACAGAGAATCTAGTGAAGCCTCTTTTGCTATCATCTTCCCATTAAATGGAATGTCCAACTTTCTAATTCAGGAATGGGATGGAATCTGTATTTCTAATATTAATCTGCCCCATCCCATTTTGGTTTTGGGGATCTAGTTGGGCTGAGATCCTATAGGATGATTAAAGTTCATTGACCAAATAGCTTTTGGGTTTTACCTCTATCCTCCATCAACCAGAAACTCCCAGCAGAGATCCCAGGTGGCCCGAATGTGCTGTTGGACTTTCAGGTGCAAACTGCCTTAAAAATTCAAAGGGAAAAATCAATTCCACTTGTGACCATACACCCAAAGGAACTGATAGCAGAGACTTGAACAGGTGATTACACCTGTTCATGTTCCCAATAACCAGAAGGTGGAAGCAACCCACACGTCCACTGAAACATGAATAGATAAGCAGAAAGGGGTATGTAAAAGGAAGGAGATTCTGACTCATGCTGTCACATGGATGAAGCTTGAGGACATTATCCTATGTGAAATCAATCAGTCATGGAAGATCAAATACTGTACTACCCCACCTATATGGGGTACCTAGGATAGTCAGACTTCTCAAAGAAACAGAAAATACAGTGGGGGTTGCCAGGAACAGTCTCACCTCAGGGACGTGAGAAGTTTTCTGGAAATGGATGGTGGGATGGCTGCAAAACTATATGAAGGCACTTAATAGTACTGAGTTCTACATTGCAATGGTTAAAATGGTAATTTCCTGTGTGTTTTACCACAGTAAAACAGTTCCAAAGGGTATTTTAAGAGGGAGGCAGCGTGGGGTGGTGTGGGAAGATGGACAAAGCCTCAGGCTGGGTCTCAGGGTGCACCCCAGCGGAGACGGTGGTGACTTAGGGGAGGGTCTGGCTGGATGCAGGCAAGCAACTAGACTCAACCCCGCCCCACCCAAGCCCGAGTGATGGATGGGCCATCTGGGAAGGACTCAGCATAGCCCCAGATCAGCTTTCATGATTGAAGTTTCAAGACCTGGCCTGGAGCCCACTGGCCAGAGACTTCTTTCTCCTCCCCCATCTTCTCTTCCATCAAATAAAAAGGTTGAGGGGCCTGGGCTGGGCCGACTCTGTGGGCAGCTCTGGACTGCAGGCCCAGTCCCTCTGCCCCCGGGGAGGAAGGGCGTAGGCCAGCCCTGTGTGTTTAGGGTTTGTGTGGCTGGGGACCTGAGAGCGCCTCAAACTGGCCATTCCCGCGGGGTTTGGTGGGTAACATTCCCAAGTCCCTCTCCTAGGAAGAAAAACAAACAGCTGAGAGTGAGCAAGCCGCTCCAGCTGTGGGACATGTTCCAAGCCCGAAAGGGGGAAAGAATGATTCCAGCCCCAAATGCCTAGTTAAATCGAAAGCAATGGGCCACAGGAGGGAATGGGAACTCTTCCATAAACCCATTTTATCAAGGAAATGTGAAAGTCCATCCCTGAGAGTTCATGCGCTTTGCTTTGTAATTTGCAGTGCGGAGCTCGAGCCCTTTAGTGCGTAGGTCCTACGTGCCATAAAAGCCGACGTCGTAAAGATGCACGCAGCCAGGCTGTGTGTGCTGAGCCCAAATGGTTGGAGCAGAGAACTGGCTTGGTCCTGGCCCTCTGTTTGGAAATTCATTCTCCATTTCCCTCACTACTCAGTGCCTCAGTTTCCTTATCTACATCTTGCTAAGAGGCCAGCGGGGTGGTAGAACAGTGAACGCTGGGAGACATGAAACTCAGGCCTGCTGTGGTCGCAGATGAATAGAGTCCTCCTAGTCCAGGCTGTCGATTCAGCTTATTAGTGGGGGCCAGGTGGAAATCATGAGGGGACTATAGGGGCTCAGGGGACAAGCTCTTGACTAGGAAAACAGTGTGAACCCACCCCCTACCCTAACCACCAATGCCATTTAAATTTAATGGGCCCTCACATATCTTCTCTCATGAGAACTATGAACTTCATGGGACCTCAGTCTTCTCATCTGCAAATGGGGATAGTGACATCTATTTTATAATACCTGGAGGATCAAGTGATACTGGGTGTGGAATATAATTGCTACTGTAATGTAATGGTGGCATTCACTGGCTGTGAAGTTGGTAGCTGCCATGTATGGGAAGGGTGGGGTGTTTGGGGCACCCTAAACAGGGCAGCTAGGGAATCAGGCCATTGTTGCTGCATGGAGCTTCTCAAAGGCTAGCAAGAGGAGGGCAGATTAGCAGTAGTACAGGGCTCACTTCCACCTGGACTCCCCCCATTCAAAGTTCTTTCTGTGGAAACTGCTGGCCAGAGTGACCAGAGCAGGGTGGAGAACCATGACTGTGTTTCAGGCCTGCTCCCCACCCCCACCTGCCTGCAGGTGGAAGGAACCTTGGACTTGAGTCTGGCTCCTGAAGTGTCTGGGGCTGCCTTGTGATGCGGGGCCCAGGACGAGTCACCATCCTTCTAGGCACAGAAAGAAGGGCTGCTGCAGGAAGTTCCAGAGCCAGCCTGAGCCGGCAGGGCGGAGGGGCTGCTTAGTATGAGCCAGCAGCTGGTCTTGGGCAGGTTCCACAGGTCCTGAGTGAGACCCTAGAGGGTGCCATAAATGTGTCCTGAACACCATTATTCTTCACCATAGGGGCTGGGCTGACAGCCCTGGAGCAGCCAGAGCAGCACCTCCTCTGGCCACCGCAGAGCAGAGTCTTGTGGCCAGCTGAGGCCCAGAGCTGCCAGGAGAGGAGAGGGCTTAACACATCTCCACTGCCAACTGGAGACCAGCCCCAGGGTCCGGGGCAGTGACACCAGCATGTTTATCGTCATTAATTTGCCCGAATCTGGGCTTGGAGGACAGCCAGGCCTCGGAGGTGCCCGGAACAGGACTCCTACTCAGAAGCTAGCACAGACCCCTGCTGTGTGAAGAGAACTTCACTCCACACCCTCAGTTCTGCAAAGAGCTCCCCACTTTGCCATCCTCTAGCCAGCAGTGTAGAGGCCCCAGAAGAAAGCTGGCCTTCAGGAAAGAGAAATCCATAGTCCCAGGTCCCTGCAATATAGCCTAAAAGGAGGGGACGTGAGCACCAGGAAGGCACGTTCTCCTAGCACCAAGGACACCTCATCTTGTCGGTTGAGAGTTGGTGAGATGAAGGGCAGAGTGGGTCCTGTAATATCTTGAGACTAGGGCAGGGGCTTCAGTGCAGGTACTTGAGTCTCAGGGGGACACTACCTTTGATGCTCCTCAGCCATGTGCAGGCATCCAGTGCTGATGTTTTCCCTTGAATATCTGTGTTACGGTTTAGATATAAAATATCTCCCCCAAGTCTTATGGGTTTAGAGGTGGGGCTTTCAGGAATTGAATCATGGAGGCGCTATACTTACCAGCATACCCTTCCATGAGCTCATAGCGGAATGTTAGGGGGTGCAGCCTGGTCAGAAGAGGGGGTGACTGGAGGGCATGACCTGGAAGGGTGTATTCTTATTGCTGGCTCCCTCCTTCTACTTTCTGGCTGCCATAGTTTGAGCAGCTTTCCTCTGCCATGCCCTCACCATGCTGTTTCCGCCTTGGAGCCAGTTGACTCTGAACAGAACCCACTGAAACTGTGAGCCAGATAAACCTCCTTTACATTACAGGTGCCTAGTGTTTTGTCCCAGCAACAGGAAAGTGACCATTACAATGTGTTAACAGATACCAGATAAGATCTATCATGAAATGCCTCTTTGGGTGCTGAGTACAAAGAGAAAAAAATAGGTTAATGTGGACTAAGCAGCTTATGATGTAATAATTACCATTAAGCAAGTTGGGATCGGGCCCTTCCCAAGGGGGATGGTGATACGTAAATGCATTGCCTCATTCAGGGGTCACCCCATGACTCCAAGGATGGCATTATGATCCCCACTGCATAGATAAGGAGACTGGAACTCAAAGTCACAGTGAAAAAGAAGCAGATGGGACTGGAACCTAAATCTACGTAACTGCAAGCTCTAGTCCATGAGGATGGCACAGAGATCTTCAAATATGGCCCCTGCCCTCCAGCAGGTCTCAGTTCAGTGAGGAGTCAGCCTTAGAAACAACTGGCTTCAATACAAGTACAGGATGAAAGGGTTCTAAGTGGACACAAAAGTTGTTTCCAAGGACCTCGAATTTTTCAGAATCAATAGGGCTTTAAAAGTTTGACAACTTATCAACCTGAGGTCTCTCCATAGAACTTGAAAACAAACAGATGAACAAACAAAAACCAAAGTAGGTTTTTTTTGGTGACCAATGACTGGTGATCATCGATGTATCTAGTACTCAGGGCCCTGTGGCTGTCAGATGCAAGGCCTCGTGTTGTACATCACACAGCCAGTGATGACGCTGGGGAGTGACAAAGGCCGGCCCATGAGCGTGAGGACCTGTTCCCCTCACTGTAGCCACTGATGTGCCCATGGCCACATGATAAGACAGAAGGCAGAGCACAGTGTGAGGGTGCTTCACCTCCCAGAGCGCTGGGCTGGTCACCTAAGCTGGGGACGTGTCTCCTGCAGCAGCCACCAGAGCCAGCCCAATCCTTCTTCCTCTTGGCAGGGAGCCTCCTCCAGACTCAGCTGGAGAGAAGGAAGCCTGCAATGCCTTCTTTCTCTCAACGTTTCACCAGGAACAATGTCACATGAACATTCACATCCTGGTATAGCGAGTGGGTTGAATAGTGTCTCCCCAAGTTCATGTCCACTCAGAACCCATGGGCATGACCTTATTGGGAAATAGGGTCTCTGTGAATGCCATCAAGTTCAAGTGAGAACATCCTGCACGAGGATGGGCCCTACATCCAGTATGACTGGGGTCCTTACAGGGAGAGGGCCCTAAAAGATGGAGGTGCAGGTACCGTGAGGCCACTTTGAACCAAGAAACACTAGAAACCACCAGTCCCACCGGAAGCTGGAAGAGGCAAAGGAAACTTCTTCCTTGGAGCCTACAGAGGGAGTCGGGCCTTGCCAGCACCCTGACCTTGGACTTTTAGCCTCAGAGCTGAGACAATAAATTTGTGTTCTTGTAAGTGATCCAGGATACAAAATTTTATCATAGCAGCCCTGGGAGACCAAGAGCTGGGGAGTCATTTTCTGAGCAGCTCCCACTGGAAGAGACAAGTTTGGGTGGTGGAGATACCAGTCTGTATGAACTGGGTCCTTGCAAAGGACCTTGCAGTGGCCTCTCTTTCCGCCTTTGCTGGCACTACCCCAGGCCATGGGTTGCAGACAGAGCAAAATATCTTTTTCTGTGGCCCTGAGCTCTCAGGCAAACTGCCCAAGGTCTAACTAAGTCTCCTTCTCTATTTCTCACAGGTAACAAGACCTTTCTTGTGAGGCCAGTAGTAACAACCCCTTTTCACACACACAGAGAAACAGTAGTTAAGAACCCTGCTCTTCTGTGTAAATTGGTACAAGCTTTCCAAAACACCTTAAAAATATGTGTCTACTTTGACCCAGCAATACAGTAGGAATCTATCCTAAAGAAGTAATTGGCTATTTATAGTATTTATATAGAAAAACACTGCGGGACAGAATGGATATTTTTTTCTCTTCCTTCACCTCTTCCTAGTCATGACACATATCAAACTCCTTTTGGGACTACACACAGGCCAAGATAGAGTGACAGAAAGGGCCTTTTGTAATAAATCACAAAGACAAAGAAGAGGGCCAGGAGCCCCTTTAGTACCATGGTTGTGCTTACAACAGGTGACTTTTGCAGGATAAAGTCGGAAGTGCATGGACGCTGACCTGGAAGCAGAACCAGGGAGAGCTGCTTCCCTTCCCCACTTCCTCTTTCTACAGTTGAGCCCAGGGGAGACAAGATGGCCCAAAGGCTGGCAAGTAGGGCAAAGTCAAAGAGAAGGAAGCAGGATGGGGCGGAAGGTGGCAGAGCAGCAGGGAGGCTTCCTGGGCTCACTCCAGGGACTCTCACAGGGTCCCAGGAGCCCAGGGCCAAAGGCCCCTGCTCTTCCTCCGGAGAGCCGAGTGGAGGACCACCCTGGCCCACTCCTGCCTTTGCCACTGGAGAGTTCTGGCTCATTAGTTCTGGCTCTGTCCTGTCCCACAGGTAGAACTGGAACTCTTAATGCCAACAGTAGGGATTTAGATTGAAAAGGACGGAACAGCCATACAACGGATCTCACACCCCAGATGGCTACACCACAAATACAGATGAGGAATGCGGAGATAGGCGTGGGGCACCCTGGCTTTAGGTCTGGGAACTGAATGTGCCCAGAACTGTCATGGAGAGTTCTCTCAAAGCTGCTACCTGAGCAGAGAGAAATCAAGTCTTGGTGCTGTAAGATGTGTGACAGCAGGTCCCTTGAGGAGACCCTGAGGCTAGAACACCCAGGTGCCCTCCTCGTGCGGAAGGACAGTGGGGCTCATGGGAGGAGTTTCCATAGAAAGTTTAAGGGGAAATGGGGAACATTCAGGAATATGATGCCTTTACTGCAAAGAAGGAAAAGTATTTTTAAAAATTAGGGAATTTTAAATTAATTTTAAAAATTGAGACCCAAGAGAGGGCCCCAAAAGCAGGTGCCTGGGTCTGCCTGACAGCTGGGACCCCTGAAGAGGGAGGCGGGATCCTGAGGATGGAAGCCCATATAGAAGCCCCTGTGCTGCCAGCCTGTACAGGCAACTCCCCCCAGCCCCCCGGTTTCTGTCCCATTTGCCGAGTTCAGACAGGACCAGTGCTCCCAACGCGTTGTAACTCTGCCTCTCTGTAGTGGATTGACAACTAGTGGTCAATTTCTAACACCCAGCTGAACTGCATAAGTGTGTTGCTGGGTGTGGGAGGCCCGCCTGAGGATTGCTGCCAGCAGCATAAGAGGCAGAACTGGAGAAGAAGCAGTGAGGCTGTTGGGAACTGAAAAAGGCTGTCGGGAGCTGGTAGAAGCTGTAAGAAGCTGTTGGTTGTTTTGGAGGAGCTTGTCACGCTGGCTTTCCTGATGAACTTGGCTGTTTTCATCCTCCGAGGAGTTTGAGACTTTGTTGGCACTGAGAATGGCTTTGGTTCACTTTGGGGGAGCTCTGGTCCTCACTCTGAGCATCACTTCCTGACTCCAGAAGGGAAGATGGTGCACAGTTCAGTCTCCTGGAGAAGCTTGTTGCATTGGCTTTCCTGATTGGAACTCGGCTGTCCTAATCATCAGAGGAGTTCAGGACCTCTCTGTGGCTGAGGATGGCTGTGGTACTTTTAGGGGGAGCTCCAGTTCTTATTTTGAGCATCACTTCCTGGCTCTAGTGTAGATCCCTCAGCCTGCTAGCACAGATCTTTCATCCCGCTGGCACAGACTTTCTAGCTTCCACCACTGACCTTTGGGCCTTCCCAGTGCAGATCCATGAAACAGGCCTGCATGAGACATTGTCGTGGGCTCTAGGGCTCCAGCTGGATTCGTGGGAGGCACTGTTATGGACTCTAGGTCTTCAGCTGAACTCATGCAGGACATTTCTGTGGGATCCAGGCCCTCAGCTGGATCCTCTGGTCTTCCGTGTGTGCACAGATTTCCTGCACTCTTTTGTATATTATTCTTTGGGTGACTTTTACAAATAATCTTATAAAATATGTGTCCTGTATTATATTGTACACCTTGCAATAAGCGCCAAACCACAACGCTGTCCCTGCAGGTGCCCTCAGGGAACTTGTCAGCTGCTGGACTGTGGCTTTTGATGCCGAGAGCCTCTACTGATCCGTTTCCATCCTTTATACCTTTAGCCAGTTGGGGGCAGCACCTGGACTGAGCTAGAAGACACCCTCCTGCCCACCTGGGAGCTTGCAGGGACACCTGACACCAGAGCAGGGAAAACTTCACTGGGTGCCCCATTCCCTGGGTTAGAAAGGATTCCCAGGGCTGTTTAAGAGAGCAGTTTTATTAACAACACCAACATTAGAGAAAACTAGATCTTGAGACTGTAATGCTAAGTGAAATAAGTCAGACACCAAAGATGAAATATAGTGTAGCTTCTCATATATGAGAGACCCAAAACATAAATAATTTAAACAGCAGAGTAAAAGGTGGATGGTAGGGAACACGCAGGAAGACTTTGGGGAAATAGGCAGGGGACCTGGGGAAGCGAGCAGAGAGGGGAGTAATGATGAACATGTGGTGTATGCATCACGTGTTCATCCAGGGCTACGTGGGGCTCCAAAGACCCCGCCAGAGATGCAGATCTCTGCAGCGAGCGCCAATGGGCCTGGACCTCCCCATAGTGACTGCTGATTTCAGGTTGGTGTTCTCGCCAGACAGAAAACAGCAAGGGACCTGTGAGAGGTCCACCATGCACCCCGGGTGGAGTGGGGCCTGGGCCTAGCTCTCCTCTGTGGTTTCCAGAGACCAGGCTTCTGGTGGTGTGTGAGATGGGAATACAAGGTGTGCTGCGGTTCTCTCACCCCTGGGATTGTTGCAGAAAGGATCTCAGGGTATTTGGAGTTCTCATGAAGAAGGGCAGGAGCCCAGGAGGCCTGGCAGACATCAGGTCATGCTGAGCTGCCCGATGGAAGGGGCAGAAAGAAGACTCAGGCTTCCTGTCTCTGAGGTCTTCTCAGAGATGAAAGGTATGGGGTAAATCCAGACATTATCCTAACAAATATGAATATACCACTTGCCTAAAGGCCACAACTGTGGGCTACAAGCTCTTCTGAAACCAGAGAGAGACTAGGAAGGGTCACCGTCCACCTCTACATCACTATCAGCAGCACACCAACAGCACCATTACCACCACCACCACCATCACCATCACCATCACTGTCACCATCACCAACCATCACCACCACTAAAACACCCAACACCACCACTAAAACACCCATCACCACCACTAAAACACCCAACACCAACCCCAGTTCTGCAGGCTTGAGTCTGGCTGGCTGGTCACACCACAAAGCCTTCTGCTTCCCTCTCCTTCCCACCAAATACTATGCTGACACCATAGCTTCTGTGAAAATCAAATGTAACTGGGGTTCCCATACTTGTCTTTGCTCACTCTGGCACCTCTGTGTGGGAGAACCTGGAAGAGCCCAGGTGAGAGAGATGAAGGCTGTCAGGACTTGTGGATGGAGTGGAGGTGGAAGGGGAGAAGTCCAGGGGCTTGGACAATTGAGTGGATCGTGGTGCCAGATCAAGATGTCAGGTAGGTCAACAGGAAGAGCAGATTTGGGAGCATTTGAGATGCTTGTTAAATATCCAGAGGGGATGTCATAAGAGACATGGGACATGTTAGTGTGGGATTCAGACAGGGGAAGACAGAGCCAGAATCCAATGGTACTCAGTGATGATGACCAGGAAGAGAGTGCAGTTGGAGACTTTGAGGGCCAAGGAATAGGCTCCTGGTTACACCAAGGAGTCGGATGAGGCAAGTCCGGGTGAGATCGCCCAGGATGTCCACTATCTCACTGAACTAAACTGCAACTTCTCTGAGCATCTTGGCATCTGTTTTGAGACTTGTGGGGAAACATTTATTGAGCCCTGGTATAAGCCCGCATTTTGCATTTCAGTTTCACTGCTGTTAGGTGATCATTCTTATCCCCATTAAAACAGATTTTAACAGTGAGGCTCAGACAGGCACAAATAATTTCCCAAGATCACAATTTAACCTGCTGAGATTTAAGCTCAGGTTTTTCTGGCCCCAAAACATCTGTTCTGCACTGTGTCTTGTTTATTTTATGTGTATCTGGTTGACCAGTTGGCCCGATCCTTTCCAGGTGGGGCTTTTCCTCATCCCTCTCCATATGTGTCTCCCATGGGGCTGGGCACATCGCTGGCACTTGCTCAGTTACAATTTGGACTTTAATGGGTGAGGGCACCACCCCTTTGGGTAGGGTCAGCCAAGGCATGATGCTTACAGAATTGGAATTTACAGAAATTCCAAGAGTGTATTGCTTTTTCTCTCCAAAAGGGTGCGAATAAGAGCTTTTTAGCTGCTCTGTCTGAATTCCAGTCCAAACACAGAGTGAGTAGTTGGTGCCAAAATCTACCCCAGGCTCCTCTGGCAGAGAGCAAAAGAAAAGGTGGGCGTATAGGGTTCCACGCCTGCGCCCAGAAGAAAGAGAGTTAAAGCCACAGAAGGTCTAAGAAAGGATTCCTCCAGTTCCAGCACTTTGTGTTTTGCTCAGATAGGGAGGCCCATGTGAGCTCCATGTGTGGGGAAGTACCTCTTGCATGCCCTCCTGTCCCATTCCTGGGGTAGAAATCAAAGCACCTGGCACATCTCCCTTGAGAGTTCCGGCAGCGCAAGGTGAAATGAGGGCGGGACTATCCCCAGTAATAATCACCTACCAAGCACTGAGGTACTCACTATACAAGAGTGCTGTTCTAGGCAACTCACATGGGTGAGTTGGTGACTTCCGGATCACAACACTACAAAGTGGGTCATGCAAACCCTTCTGCTTTATAGAGGAGGATGCTAAAGACCAGTAGTAGGGATAACTTGCCTGAGGTCACACAGCTAGCAGCAAAGCCAAGATTCGTGCCCTGGAAATCTGATTCTACTGACCATGCCTTAAACACTGGGCACCAAATCTTGCCTCTGACCAGGAGGCTCAGGTAAGAGAAGTCCCACACTCACATCCATCACCCTGGCCCGGATCCCCAACAAGGACCATAGGCCAGAACAGACAACTGCTCTGAGTTTCAGTTTCCTCATCTAGAAAAGGAACTGCTTTCTGGAATCCCTAGATTGTGATAAGGATTAGACAACATGCATGTGAAAATCTTTGAAAACTCTGAAGCACAATCCCAAGGCAAAGGATGAGCGAGTTAACCAATGAGCAGATAAGTCTAGAGCAGGGATGACAAATTTTCTGAAAAGGGCCAGGCAGTAAATGTTTTAGGCTTTAGAGACCATACAGCCTCATTCACAACTAACTCAACCTGCCACAGTATGGCAAGAGTGGCTAGCCACTGATGCTATGTAAATGAATGAGTGCTGCTGTGTTCCAATAAAACTTTATTGACAAAAACACATGGTGGTCTAGATAAACATGGCCCTTTGTCTAGAAGAAGGACTCCAGTGAGACGTGGCTGAGATGTGTCCTCTGCTCTACCCTTCCTAATTAAAGGAAGGATTTGGCCGAAAACCCACTTGTCTAATGCATGTCAACTTCCTCTGCACCTCTATTATTCTAGCCCCATTAGAGGTCAGGGCATAATGGGAGTGAGGGTGGAGTCTTTTAGGAAGAGGGAGCCAGACTGTCAAAGTTCTCTCAGTCCTTCCTCTTCCTGACTCCCTGGGCCTAGTGTAAGACCGGAGTACTCCTGCTGGGGAAACTTAAAGATAGGATGCCCAGCAGAGCCAGATGGGATATAGGGAATGGCTTCATGCTTCTCAGGTGACAATGGTCTGAGTCTAAGGAAAAGACTATGGGGCTCCTGGAGGTCACCTCACTTCACCTCACAGGACACGGCGTAAAGGGCATACATAGACCAGTGCACCCCTGGTCACATCCTCCTGGGAACCACACTTGGCAGCAGGCGATGGAATGGGGACTGGGCCAGGACACTGCTCCAACATGACTATGGCCCAAGACTAAAAGGGAAAGCTAAGTGACATAGTCAAGTTGACCCAACAGGCTGCAATCCTCAGCAGGGACCTGTGTGAGGACATTTTGCTGGGATTACTGACAGCTGCATTAAAGTTGAGGCCGCAACCAAACCAACAAGCCCAGTTGTACTGAGCCAGAATGAACAATGTGTCTTTTGAAAAGATCTGGGGCCAGTGGGAGGAGAACGGATGTGATCACTGGGGGCTTTGTGGTAGCCCATCCCTAGGGCAGTGACCCCGCCTCACTGTGAGTCATCGCCAGAAAGGTTCGTGCAAGTTTAGCCTGCATCAACATCCAGGGCCCAGGTCGCAGTTGCCCCTGCCCAGTGTGCCGTGGCCTGGCCACACTACACTGAATGGCGTCTATTTACTACTCAGATTGGGGAGAGGGGTGGGCGTTAAGTTCAGTCCATGCATTAATGGAGCACCTGCCATGCACATGGCACTGGGAAGACGAAGACGAGCAAAAGAGCTGCTGTCAGCTGGAAGGGGAGCAGGAGCCTGAAGCAGTAATCTCAGTGTAATGTGGCAAGGTGTGAAGAGCGAGGCCTCCACATACGGATGTTCTCCCAACCAGGTCTCATAAGCTACCACTGTAGGAAGAAATAGGCTGCTCTGTCTGTGTTTTCACCTTGCTGACAAGTAGTCCTGGGGATGAGCACGGAGCCTTGTTGAGCTGCCTGGGGGAAGAACTAGAAACAGTACAAGGGAGGTTCTGGGGACAAAGAGGACAGTCTTGTTGCTCCTGGCTGTTCCTCAATAGAAGCATAATACTCCGTCTGCCTGGGAAGTCGTGATGGAGGTTCCTGCCTTGTGGGGGAGGCTTGCTGTACAGGACGTCCTGAGGTCCCTTCCAAGGCTGGGCCTCAGTGCCATGGGTGGGGCTGGCACCCAGAGCTGGCTCGAGTGCTCTCCCTGTTTGGAGAGACTGTCGGTGCTGGAAATGCTGGCCTGTTTCTTGGCCCAGTGAGCCCTGAGCTGTCACAGCCGGTCCAGGACCCCTGAGACAATCCTTCTGGGCTCCCGTGTGTGTGATTAGGAACAGGGGGATGCGGGCACGCACTGTGCTCAGTGCAGCCTCTCTGTTCACAGACAGCCTGGGAGCTCAGGCTAAATAAGCAGCCTCTGGCCTTTTGTTATCCTGAAAGCAAAATCCCTCTAATTGTATTAATAACAATGTCTAACATTTGCCGAGTTCTTTTCAGTGCCAGGGACTAAAAGTATTCCTGTTGTGAAGTCTAATCTTCACAACAATTCTACAGGATACATTGCATTTTATAAATGAGGAACCAAAGGGCCTTGGAGGTTACCTTATTCACCCTCTGATGGTAGGCCCATTCTGTGGCACAGTCTAGATTTGAACCTACAAGTTCAGTCTCAAAGCCCACAGCCTGAAGGAAATTCAGTGATTCTCTTAGAATGTTTGAAACTCAAGGGAAAAAAATAGAACTGTCATTTAGCCTGTTCTTTTGTAAACTACAGTTTATGTCTCCTTAGTGAATTGTGAGATAAACGGATGGGTTGTGGTCATTAAAAAAAATATAACAGAGTAGAACAGCAAATCATCAGTACTCACCACGCATTTAAATGTTATCTCAGTTATGTTTACATGTGTCCACTATTGTGATGTAAAACGCATCTAGGTGGTGGTCAGAAAAGACACACAGATTTTATGGAAACTGCTTATTTTCACAAATGAGTGTACTAATATTGATGTTCCCAAAAGCAGATAAGCAGAGACTAAACCTCAATTTACATTATCAAGCCATTACCAAACTTAATTGACTGCAAAGAAAACCAATGAAAAGAAACAGTAGGACCAAAGAAGCAGCTCAGGGTAGGGTGCTTGCCTAACATGTACAAGGCCCTGGATTCAACACTCTGTACTGAAAAAAAAAAAGAGTAATGATACCAATAATAGTGATAGTGTCGCTACAAGTAATAACAGCAATAATGACAGGGCTGGGGATACTGCTCAGTGGCACAAGAACCCACCTAGCCGGCACAAGGCCCTGATTCCTGATGCCAAAACAACAATAACCAAATATTGACAGCTGCTTACTATGTGCCAGTCCCTTTCCTAAGGGCTTTACAGATATTACCTTAGTACAACCCAGCAAGGCAAGTAGAAACGTGACTTCCTCTGTTGTCAGATGGAGGGACTCAGGTCCAGAAGGGTCAGCTAACTTGGCTAACATCACATAGTGATGGAGACACCAAGGTCAATCCCAGATAGCCTCACACTGAAGTCCAGTCTTATACCAGGATGAAGTACTGTACAGTTTCCCTTGGCCTAATATTCTTTCTGAATGCTATAATGTCAGTACAGACACTATGAAGAGTGGGTATTTATGTAATTAATTACACACTGATTTCTCCACCTAGCCAAATGTTCTTGCATGACAATTCAGTTTTCACATCCCTTTGATACTTGGTTAAACTGAAATAATCTTTTTTTCACAAGGATGTTTCTAAGTTCCCCTGTCTCCATCATTTCTTCATTCATTTATTCATCCATTCACATACTTAAAATGTCATGCATTTAAAGAATCAAATAGAGCAGGCAGAATTTTTAAAAGGTAAAACTATGCATAACACCCTGCCTTGTCCCAAGAAAAGACCAAGGCAGTTTACACAAAATACACTAAGTAGAGACAGACAGAATGAGGCAAAGGTAGAACAGGGCCAGGACGAGGCTCATGCACACTTTCCCACAGGCTGTATGCTCGCTATGGGTAGAGCGCAGAGCTGGCTCCTGGCTTTCTTTTAGTTACTTCTGAGCCCACACATGAGGCAATGGCTAGCAGCTGACTCTCAGATTGTGTTGATTACGTCCTTCAGAGATCTCAGTGACTTTTAGATTCACAGCCGCAAGGTGAAAAGAAACTAATTCCTCAAGAAGCGTGGGCCTCCTTCTTCAACAAGACAACAAATAATTTCTCACAGGTCCTCAGAAGTCAACATTCTGTAATGTAATGAACAACCCCCTCAGTGGTGTCCTTGCAGTAACTACAAGGATGAAATGTCATGGGGTTGTTTCTGATGAGTGCCCCAAGAAAGCCCAATAGGGTCACAATCTGATTTCCAACACTAGATTCAGAATCTAGTGCACAAAGGATGTGGGATCCGAGCACACTGTCTCTGAGTGTAGAGTCCAGGAGCTGCCCTGCTTGAAACAAGATGATTTTAAAAAGGGGACTTTTAGTTTAAATGACATTTAGATAATTTTTCCTTAGGCTGAGCTGTCCCCAAGACTTTAGCCCTCAGGAATTGGGATTCCTTTGCATTATTTAGCAGGTAGCATGTGCTACATCATATTGCCCGTGTGTGTGTGTGTGTGTGTGTGTGTGTGTGTGTGTGTGTGTGTGAGATTTTAAATCCACCCCACCTCATGAGTTTGTATTCTCAGGCCTTGTCCCTTTGTCTGTACCACCAAGCACACGTGCACAAGTTAAGTGCTTACTGAAGATGCCAGTGATGATGACTGCTACTGCTAAGAAAGAGTTAAATGAAGGTGTGAGAGGACCACCCCCCATCTCACCAGGAACTCTGCCTGGTCCAGTTGCTCCATCTGTTGCTGTAATCATGCAGCATCCCCCCAGATTCTGCCCCTTTAACTCCACCACAGAGAACATCTTGCCTAAAGTGCTACTTGATCACTTTCTGAACACACGACCATCCAAGTTCAAGTCTCTTACTCATGAATTTAAACCCAATGGTCTGTGCTGTCTACAATGAATCTCGAACAGAATAAAAACATAGTAATATAATGAGGAACTATTAATGAGATCATTGCCAAAATGTGTTGAAGACAGAGAACAAAGAAAAGTTTGGAGGTGGAAGGAATTGACTGTGGCAGTCTCTTTGGAGAAGATGGAAAGCTGTGAAATGAGGGGATGGCATGGGATGGAATGGGATGAGATGGGATAGGATAGGATGGAATGAGATGGGATGGATGGGAGGAGATGGGATGGATGGGATGGGATGGGATGGATGGGATGGGATGGAATGGGATGGGATGGATGAATAGGATGGATGGGGTAGATGGAATGGGATGGATGGAGTAGATGGAATGGGATGGGATGGAATGGTCTGGGATGGATGGGATGGATGCAATGGGCTGGGATGGATGGGATGGGATGGATAGGATGGATTGGATAGATGGGATGGGATAGGATGGATGGATGGGATGGGATGGATGGGGTGGATGGAATGGGATGGGATGGATGGATGGGATGGATGGATGGAATGGATGGACAGATGGGATGGATGGGGTGGATGGAATGGGATGGGATGAATGGAGGGATGGATGGATGAATGGGATGGATGGGATGGATGGAATGGGTGGGGATGGATGGGATGGATGGATAGGATAGATGGGATAGATGGGATGGGATAGGATGGATAGATGGGATGGATGGGGTGGATGGAATGGGATGGGATGGATGGATGGATGGAATGGAGGGATGGGATGGGATGGATTGGGTGGATGGAATGGAATGGGATGGGATGGATGGATGGATGGATGGATGGGATGGATGGAATGGGATGGGATGGATGGGGTGGATGGGATGGATGGGATGGGATGGGATGGATGGGATAGGCTAAGAGTGTCAAGAGACAGTTCCTGGGAGGATGCTGCTTAGGAACAGATGGTTAGATGGAAGGCAGAAAAGCCAACTGAGAAAATCATTTGAGTGATGGCTGGATAAAGCTTCTGACAAGGGAGCTAGGGTGATGCACTGACAGAAGGTACAATGTTTGCTTTTTATTTTGAATATTTGGGGCAAGGAGATAACATATGAGAAATCCTGGGCAACTTATAAGAGTGACACATAGACACAATGAGGTTATAATTTTTAAATATTGGAACAGTAAGAGCATGTATACTCCCATGAAATGCTGCCAATCAGCTATGAGATATGGCACCTGTCACAGTGGATAATTTTGCTGTCTAGTAGTAGGGTATATGAGATTTGTGTTGACAGGTTTTGAAGTTTAAGAGTGGCTCAAATGGATGTCTTGGGCAAGATGACTTCTCTAGAGCATGGACAACAAGAGGATGGTGCTCCCACAGTAGGACTCCAACAGAAAGCCAGGCCAGCTCTGGTTCACCCTGAACCATGGACATCTGCCACTTTGATATTTGTGGGAAGGGAGCATCACTGGAGGTTCCCAGTCAGGTGATCTGAAGAATCCTCCCTCAAACCAGACAGAACCCCTTTAAGGGACAGGGGACTTGTCTACCTTGTTCCCCCCTGTGTGGGACAGGCACTGTGAACTCTGCTCTCTCACTGGTCATCCCCACCATGCCCCCAGTGGCCAGCATGATTTCCAGATAAGAATCTGGGGAGGTGACAGTGGCCGCACGCCCAGAGCCAAGAGATGAAGTATGACACCTTTCTTCATGTCATTTCCAATCCTCCTAAACTTTTCATTCCATATTGACAATGCGGTGGCCAGAAACTTTAGGTTCGAAGGTGATTACAATGATCAAAACATCTTCTCTTGTTTCCCACCTGGAATGACTAAAGAACACGCAGCAATATTTTCATGAGATTGAGAAACCATGTTTTATCCTCCTTTCCGAAACTTCCAAGATGTCATCATAAATCCCATTCAACCTCCACGCCAGGGAAAGCCTTTCTGGTCATGTTGGACAGCTTGACTAGTAAGGAAACTCCTCTATTTTGAATGGAAATCTATCTCTTTATAATTTCCACTCACTGGTCCTCGTTCTGCCCTGAGGTCATACAGTATGGTCACTCTTTCCCGCACGACAACACTTCACACATCAGAAGAAAACTTTCCTCCCCTGAAAGTCTCCTCTTTTCTAGGAGATGATGCTGTCCTGGGGCTGAAAGTCTCTGTTCCAAGGCCCCCACCAGTCTTGTCCCTTTCCTGTAGACCCTGTCTGTCACCTAAAAGTTCCTGGTCTGCAGAGCAGATGTAACACCATTGTCTGGTTTTCTGCTGGGTTGAAATGATTTCCAAACATTCCAGAAATTTGTTATGGTCCTGGCAGCCAAACCCACAAAACCCAGATCCTAAGCTCTCACTGAGAAACCCAAGAACATGCTCAAATCATCCTGCGGCTGGCTCGGCCCATGATAGATCTGCTGGACACTATCCTTTGGTCCCTGGGATGAATCATGAAATTCTCTTATTGTTGCTGTTGGCTGTCCCCCACCCCTTGCCGCAGGTCAGTGGTTGTTGAAACAGATGGCACCGCTGATCCCCTGAGCACAGAGACCTGAAGGCACAGGCCACATTGAGTATGCCATTACAATGCCCAAGTGACTAGAACTACTTGGTGGAGAGTAAGTCCCAACCAGGGAGGTCCTGGGCATCTGCCTCAGGATTTCCAGCAAAGGGTCATCTGCAGGAGTGGAACCTCCAGATTCCCACCCCAGAGTTAACTCAGGACCCCACCCGCAGCACACCAAGTCAGCTGTGCCTGGCCAGCAGCTACAGGACAACTCCAACCTTCTCCAAGCACAGCACGGTCTCTAAGTAAGGGTATGCTCCTCTGTATCCCCCGCCCCATCACAGTACCCACTGCGTCCCACCTTGAGATAGGACTTCTTCTGCCTGACCCTCCCACAGGCTGTAGACTAGAAGTTCCTTGAGAAGCCCTGGGGTCTTATTTCTGTGTCCCCAATCCTAGCACAGAGGCTGGCAGGAGGTAGTTCTCATGCAAGATGTGTTGGACTGAGATAAACTGATAGCGTGGTCCTGTGTTATCAAGCCTTACATATCTCTGATGAGAAAGCTGGGAATGGAGGACCCTCCTGTGGAAGGGAGTCAGGAGGGATGGCTACAGCCTCTGCTGTATGGCCCCAACCCAGTGGGACAGCCTACGGGGTGAACGGTGCTGCTTCCAAACACAAGGTCCACAGGCCCCTCATTTGATCCTTTCCTTAATCCACAAACTCTTTCTCCCTGACTAAAGAATGTGTTCCAAACCCCAGCCTATCTCACAAACAGGATTGGGGAAGAGAGCCTGGCTGATTCTACCCCCAGTAGTTGTGAAGGTTTACCAGGACCCTGATTAGCCTTAGCAGCAGAGTGCCTTGTGAGTATTTTCATGGCGACCTGAAACAAGGAGCTAGGATGATGTCCCCATGCCCAATGCAAATCACATCCAGACATCCAAGGAGGCCCAGTGTAATGCCATGTCCCATGATGACAGAGGAAGTCAGGAGTCACACTGAGCAACTGGATCTCCACCACTACACTCAGATTCTGCAGCTCATGTGGTCCCTGCCACCATCCCCCATAAAACAACCAGTGCTACCAAAGAGCCCTGTCCAGCTAGCTTCTTTGGTGGTTTCCATGGCAACAAGGGTAGCACTGGGGCTCCTGAGAATGGGAGTGAAGAGCTCCCCTTCTCCTCCCAAAAGGTCAGCATAGAAAAGGGCTGCTCTTACCTGCTAAGATGAAGATGCCCACGAGAATCAGGAAGACCAGCAGGTAGAGGCCCAGGACAGCATGCTTCAGGGCCGACAGGGAGCCCAGCTGGGTACAACAGCCACTTGCCCGCCGTCTGTGGCATGGGCCTGGACAGTAAAAGAATGAAGAGGAAAAGACACTTGAAAACTCCACAAGTCTCTTTTTCTCTCTGGGTCTCATCGCTCTCTGGTGCACACAGATGTTCATGTAGAATCTCTCACAGCCTTTCTGCACATCTGTAATGCAGCCACCTTGACGGGGAGCTTCTAGAACCATCACCAGATGTTCAGCTTCTAGCTCTCCTCCCATCTATGCTCATGAACAAACCAGACACGGATGTCCATAGCCCACGCACTCACACGAATCCCTCTGCTGAGGCAGTCCAAGTGGCAGAGAAATGGGCTTGAATATGTGCCTTGACCAAGTGTCATTGTCTCGTGTGATCCAGGAAGTAGAGCAAGTTTTCAGAGGAACTTGTAAACTCAAATCTCTGCAGTGGTCAGGAAGGGATAGGAATGAACAAGATGGGCCAGGTGCACAGTGGACAGGCATGCCCGCTCTGGAGGAGGCTGCCGCCTAGGAATGAGGCCATGTATGACCAGAGCCAGAAATTTTGAGACATGCTGGAAATGACGAGGATACATCTCCTTATTTTTAAGTGCTGGCAATTAATTAAAAACTAAAAACACAGTAGAGTATAAACAAAGCACACTTGGAAGCCAGATATGACCGCCAGTTTGTAACCTTGGGTTTAGATTTACCAGAAAACGTGGTAACCCCACCTTCACAATTACACGGAACTCACCCGCTTCCCCCAAGAATGGAACAGTGAAAGGTCACTGCTGTAGTGGACTTCAGGGACAGTGTAGTCCAATCCTGCTGATTTGCAAGTAATGTCAAGTGCAAATTAGCGGCAAGTCCTGTGTCAGGACCCAGCTGATCTCTCAGCTGAATTTGTCCTGTGAAGCAGCCATCTGAAATGGCCCAGGAGAGGCCAGGAAACTTACTAACCTCACTTGTTAAAGAGGAAAGGAAGGGGCACTCTACCACCCAAATCCTAGCATGGCTTGCAAGAATTGCTACAGGGCACTTTTTTCCCAAAATCTGTATGCCTCCTGCGATGCTTACTCCCTGCCCTCTGTGAGTGAGAGACCCCTCCGGAGAGCCCGTCCCCTACTTTGATGGTGTCACTTACTGGAGAGGGCCACACTGAGGAAGGTGTGGAGCAGAAGCTTGGCAAGAGAGGTTGTAACCATCGGCAGTTTTTAAATGTTTGAAAGATGGAGGAGTGTTTGCAGTTCTGTGGTAAGTTTCATCTGCAAGGAGGGGCTTCAAGGGCTGTGCTGTGCCTCTCGGCATCTGTGGCTACTTTCCTGGCCTCAAAAGTTTGGTCACTGTGAGGGGAGGGGTGGTGGCTATTGATGGTCTAGAAGGCAAACAGTCCTGGACCCTTAACACTATTGTTATGTGAGGGACATTTTCCCATTAATCTGCTCCATTTTATTCCAAATACTGCTTTCCCAACAACTAAGCAGAACTGTTACATAACACTTCCATTAAGCATTGGGTATGATGTGAAGCAAGTTGTAAAGAAATACAGATTCAATGACCAGTCTCATAATTCCTTAAATGTTAGCAAATTTAGAACAGTCAACTTGATTTTCCACGAAGTTCTGAGCAGAGCTCATCTCTCTACCTTGCCCTAAATGCTCTTTCCGAGGATTTTACATCCCTTTCTATACTAGAATATAATCAGTTTTACTCCTAAATACATAGGTTGTGGTAGCATCGCACCTTTTTCTCCCAGGAAGAGTCAATAGGTGTCTGATTGTAACTTAAGAGAGCAAAGTCTGTCTCCTTCAAGAGCAAGAACCACAGGCAGAGCATTGTGCAGTGCTGTACAAATATAAGTCCTTATTCCAATGGTAGTTTTAGCTCTCCTGCGCTGGGTCTCCCTTCCCTGAACATCAAGGCAGAAAAGGAAGAGGAAAATCACACAGCCATAAACACATACGGCTAACTTGCATTTTACTTTCATCATTTGCATACATATCCCTAGCTCAACACGGGAGTAGGTCAAATTGCACTGATATTGCTAGATTTTTCCCATAAACAGAGCAGCTCCTTTGCCCTCTATGTGAAGCTTCTATTTAATAGCAAGCATCCACACATGACAGGTCCCTTTGTCAACCAATATAAAGAATCTAGACTTTCTTCTGAGAGAGCTTAATTCTTTCAACAGGACTCAATTGCTTTGTACACTAAATAAAATCTAAATATTACATATAATGATTTTGGATAGAGATTTTTCACAAATGGTTGGACAAGCAGAACACAAAAGGTCTGGCAAGATGCTGGGAGCAAGGGAAAGAAAGAAATAAAGATGAAGATAAGTTATTAGGGAACCTAAACACAATGTAGACTTTCTTCTTCAAGTGATAGCAGCATGGTAGCCGAGTGGACTACTCACATTATTTAAGTTTGGTAAAAGATTAAAAACACTCCAAAATTATATCATCAACAAGGCCGGGGTCAGGGGAAAGTATGCCTAGGTTTTGTTTTTTGTGTTTTTAAAAAGGAAAATAAATGTGCTCCAAACCACCAGAAGACACAGGAACTTGAACGAGGCCAGTCCCCAAAGGCTGTGCATGCTCTAATTCCAACTGTACGGCATTCTGGACAAGGTGAAAGTGTGGAGCTGGTAAAAGATGAGTGGCTGCAGGAGTAGGGGCGGTGAGGGAGGAATAGTAGAGCACAGGGAACGTTTAGGACAGTGGGTGTCTTGGTTACTTTTTTCTCGTTGCTGAGACAAAATACCTGACGCCCAAAATTAAGGAAGGAAAGGTTTATTTTGCTTACAGTTTGTAGAGGTTTTAGTCCGTACTTGGCAGATTATAAGGCAGAGTGGCACATGGCAGAGAGCTACAGCTCAGGGTGGCAGACAACAGCAAAGCAACAACCACACACCAGGGCGGAATGGGGGAGGAATGGCCTCAAGCACTCTCTTCCTCTCCCTTACATATGCAAACTATCCACCCAGGGCGGGTGCAGCTCTCACACCCTTAATCAAACTCTAAAAGCCTGACCCATGGCCGCATGAGGCTTTGGGGGGACACACAGACACAAACCATAACAGTGGGACTGCTCTGTGTGACAATCACCATGGGTACATGTGATCTGGCTGATTTCTTAGATTCTCTGCCTATGTGGCATCTACAAATCAGAGGACCAAATTGCTGACCCAACATGGACCTCCCTCCTGCATCTTGCCTCACCTTCCCAGGAACGAGCAGCTGACTCAAGGCCTCATCCCTTTTGTCTAAACAGGTGTGTCCTGGCCCTAATCCTCTCAGGGCCAGGCACTAGACAATTAGAGATAATCCCCATAGGTCAGAGCCCACCTGAACTGTTCAAAGCAGCCAGCCCTAAAGCCCTCACTCTGCCCTGCCCCGCCTTTCCCAAGGACACCCCAGTAATGCTTCTGACCTCCTCTTCCCTTCCTCCTACAACCTGGCTTTTCCTCCACGTCCCACTTGGCCCCACTTGGCATGGCCTGTCCCTTCTCTCAAGAAAAGTGAGGAACATGTCCTTCTTTCAATAGCATTGGCCTCTCTGCATTGACCTTCATTAATAGCTCTCTATATTATATCCATGTAAGATTTTAAAACAATATGTTATCGCAATCTGTCAAGACCCACAGAATGACCAGCATTTCACATCACTCCAGGGTTGGTCTGTGTGTCAGACAGAACACGGCAGAGCAGCTGATGTGTCACTTCTGAGACAAGACAAAAGACACTGCAGCTTCCTTCCTGCTCACTCCCTCTCTATCTTGGACCATTCATTTGGGGAGCATCCAGCTTCCATGTCACAATCACCTCAAGGAGAACCCATGTGGTGAGAATCTGAGGCCTGCAGCCAACAGCCACATGAGTGAGCCTGGAAGCAGATCCCCACTCCAGTCCAGCCTTCATGTGGCAGTCCCTTGGTGGACAGACTGACTCAGCCTCACGGGAGACCCTGAGCCAGAAATACACAGCTAAGCCACTGCTGGATTCCTCTCAGCTTATAGGAAATATAAGCATATTGGTGAGCAAAAATGTTACCTGAAAAAAATCGACATCTTGGCTTTCCTTGTATAACCATAACGTCCTCAGAAAGTGTACGAGGCATGCATTTATGTTTGTTTTCCTCTGCTAAGTTTTGGGGCAACTTGTTATGTGGCAGTGGGTAGCTAATACACCTATAACAGATATGGGGAAATGGAAAGACAGTGAGCGGTGTGAGCAAGAGGCTCATCTGCATCCCTCACATCCAGTTCCCCAGTTCTCAGGGCCTGGCACACATGGACCCGCAGCCGCTACCTGTCAAGTGAGAGATTAGGAAGGAGCAGCTGCCCTCAGAAGTTACCACACGAGAGGAAGAAGTCCCACGACTGTGGGTGGAGAAGAATGAAGCTGAGACAAGGCACTGTGGGCCGTTGTGTTGATTCCACCTGCAGAGTCTGTGTGGAGGAGGCCACAACCCAGCAAGCGTGAAGGACAAGCCTTTCTAGAGGAGGTGACACCCATTCTCTCCTCAGCTTTGTCCTCCCATGGGCAGTTATTATACATTTGAGGATTCTACCCCTGAGCCTCCAATGCTGTCTGTAAGTTATTAGAAATTTGAAGGCTGTGGCTTTAAGAAGAAAATGTTCTTCCTCCATGGGAGAACAGGAACTGAAGGAAGTTCCTGATGAAGCTGTTAGTTATTAAATGGTGTTGTTTGCAGACTCGGGCACACTTGAGACCAGACTGATGAGGAATATGGTGAGTGACCACCCCAATAAAAACAACTAACAAACACCCTTCCAAGCTCCCGGAGGATCGTGGGAAAGGTTCCTGCATCTTGCTTTCGAGCTGAGGTGACCTCTTGTAAGATCAAAAAATCAAAGGGAGTTGCTCATAAGGTCCAGAGAGGACACGGCCAGTGGCTCAGAGCCAGCAAACAGACACTAAAATATCAGTGCTCGGTGACTTGAAGAAAGAGAGGAGAGAATCAATCTAGGAGACGCTGTTTACCTCCACGCAGAGCATGTGGCTTCCTGATGGCCCCAAAAGGGGGCAGATGTCCCCACCCTTTGGGCCTCTTTGCCTGACAGAGCCTGCAGGACTGGCCACAGTAGGCTATTCATTTCTTGACATCATTCCACTGTTTTTTTAAGCTTTATTTTAAGGAGAATAAAAAAAATCAACAAAATAACAACAATACAGACAAAAACAAAACAAAGCAGAAACAATAAAAATGATTCAAGGTTTCAAAACAAAATGATAAGAATTAAGAGTGATAGATACCTGGGATAATTGTACTGCTAATGTCTAATGGTTTATCGAAAGGAACAGTTAATTCTTAAATTTTTTTTGACTAATTTTGCATGCTTGTATCTGGTACTCTGAACAACTAATTTGATGTCCACTGGTGTGTTTTAAAGTTACATTTAAGAAAGAAACTACATCATCACAAGTGGAAAATTAACATTTTTTCATTATATAGTAAAACAAATACCTAACCATTAAAATAACAATTCACAGCAGCACATGGGTCCAAGTCTGTTGGGTACCAGCGTGCTACACACGGTCACATTCTGGGGAACACTGACATTAGAGTTTCCCACACCTAGCACCATCCTCACTATGGACAGCTGTCTATTTGCATTTCGGTCTGCAACATCTTTGAGGCAAGGTGTGTCTCCCCATCGCCCCCACATGGTTCCCCATGAGCAGCAGAGCTTCAACAGGTTCACTGCAAGATCAAACCCATGTGCACATTTACTTTTGCTACAAAGACCATTGCTTACATGGCTTTGTACAAACTGATACACTGGCAAATTGTAATCGACAAATTCTAGTTGGCTAGGGAAACAATTTGGAGCAAAATTTTGTTTTGAAAAAGATAATAAAAACTTGGCTTTCCTTGCCTATCAGGACTCTTGATTGCTACTTAGTGCCTACATAGGTAAACTGCGTGATGCATTCCTTGGAACTGAATGGACAGACACCTTACTCCTGGCTCAATGCGACATCATACGTGGAGCTTCCTAGATGCCTGAGCCCCACCCCTGGACAGTCATTCTGACTCGATGATGAAATGACAGATCCAGGGCACAGAGGTCCATAGGGCTGGAGTAAGGCATCTGTCATATCCACAGAGGATGTGAAGACACATTCTTGGAAAGCAAGTGAAAAGCCTATTATTAAGAGCTCAATTTATTGGGGAAAAAAAACTTTTGATTTCTTTTTTTAACAGGACACACTCAAAATGAGGTTGTTTGAAACTCTTTTATTATTCCCAGAGATTAGACCTCTACTGGTTCTTAATAATGGGACAAAAATTTGCGCAGAGAGCTTTGGCTGAAACACTGTATGCTGAGGGTGGGGGTGGGAAGTGTGTGTGATTGGCGGCATTAAAGAAATTGAAAGGAAAGTTTATACAAAAAACTGTGGAGCCCTAGAGGGATGAGCTGTGGTTCTCCAGTGACACAGGGATCTGGGGTCCTGGTCTCCTTACACTAAACAGCTCGCCATCCCTAATCCTCCAGGGAAAAGGCACAGCTTTGAGCTCTGGAGATGAATTCAAAGTTGCAAACTGACCAGGAGACCAAGAAAAGTATTCTGAGCCATCTCTCCAACAATGCAACTTTTTCCTCTGCAAATATGACCTCCAATTTCTTGAAAAACAATATTTTAATTTCTCAATAATAAATTTAGAGCACTGTGGGAGTCATCCGTTTGGATTTATTCTCCTCCCATTTGCCAGAATATTCATCAATTAGATCTGATAAAAATAGATATTTACTTCCAAAAAAAAAAAAGCTGGGGATATAGCTCAGTGGCACAGTGCCTGCCTGGCAAGTGCAAGGTCCTGAGTTCAATTCCCAGTACCAAAACAAAATAAAGAAAATTGAGCAAACTAGGTCTAAACCACATAAAACACAAGACACAATGATTCTATAAACATTACTTAAGTTTTAACAGCAACAAATACATTTTCTTTTTGTTCTCTTTGGTTCCACAGCTCATAAACAGCAAGGGGAGACAGAGTTTTATTGCTGGGAGGGGCCTCAGCGCAGCTCTTCCAAGGATCTGCATTAAACCCACCCAAGACTGACTTCATTAGGATAAGCCTCATCCTTCCCGGGCGGGTTACTCATCACGCACATTGTTTTCATTGTACAATCTGCAGGCCAAGAGGCAGCCCCGAATAACCTCTGTCTTTGAAGCTGTCACGATTTTGGGGCTTTAATGGGGATCTCTGCTCACCTATCCTCCAAAAAGGGGAGAAGAAAGGCATGAGGCAGGGACACTGCCAACCAGAACCGCCCCCAGGAGCACAAGCAGGGCCGTGGGACGTTTCACCTGCATCTGGAAGGGTCCTGAACAGCTGTTTTGTGGTGATGTATGTGCTGGATCTTCATCCTGCACCCTGGCAGAACAGCTGGCCAAGCTTTTAGAACCTCTGGGCGCGGGGCTCTGTGTGCTAATGAGATGGCTGGTGGTTGAGGGCACCAAGGAGTCTTCTGCATTTCTAGGGGTCCTAGCCTTTCTACCCATTGCTAGGAAGGGAGAGTAGGTAGAAGGAGGGGCAGTCCGAGCTAATTCCATTTAGATTGCATGAGGACCTAGGACAGTTTCTCCTAGTAATTCTGGAGATAGCTTATCATTTTGGCACTTCCTTATAAAGTACCTTTCCCAATCGTTATTTCCCAAGTTACTCTACTAAAAATTCTTGCAAACAGTCTAGGGACTGTGCTGCATTCTGCAAGGAGCAAGTGCGAGGAGGATAAGGGCTGAGGCTGAGGGGTGGGGAGAGAAGCCAGGTGGGAGGGGACAGAAGGGCAGGCAAGGCGAATCTTCTAGTCACTGATAGCTGAGTGGAAGGAAGAGGGCCGAGGAGCCCCCCAGGAAGGACAAGGTCATGGGGCTGGCGGAAGAGGCCACTATTCACGCCGCAAACGGACGGTGCACAGATTGGAGGAAATGTGGTGTCAATGCAGGAGAGACTCAAACAACAGCAAGCTCAGGATTCTGCCCAAATTCTGCCAAAACACCCTCCTGCAGAGCAGCCCTAGACCCTGACAAAAAGATCCCCAGTTCCCCTCCTGGCTGCTTGTGAAAGACAGAAAGTCACCTGAAGGTGTCTGCAAAGGGGAGCCCAGGCTCAGCCACTCTCACCACGACCTCACTACTCTTTCTAGGACACTGGTGCCCCTACCACCCTGTCACCTCCTCTGCCGGGGCTTGATGAACCGCTTTCTCCTTTAGGCAGGAATGGGTAAGTGTAATTCTCCTGTCCTTAATTCCACTCCCACTAACAGTGGAGTTGGACGGGTCTTGCGGGTGTATCTGGTTTTGAAGACAGGAAAGCTGAGATCCCGGCCCAGGCCACCGCTGTGGGACCGAGCAAGATGTGTGCCTGACACCTGCGTCTCTGTCACCTCTGCACAAAAAGCTTCCAACTTTTTGGAGCTTGGCAGATCTGCACAAAGACAATGGACCTCTGTCATCTGGTGGGGCCCGGACCCAACAGTTATCTCATATAGATTTTTGTTGGAAAATTCTGGCCAGTGATGGTACGGCAGATGAGGTGAACAGAATCACAGCCATAAATCACTTCACACAGAGATTTGTAGAGGGACCGCTCCAAGACAGTAAAGTATGTGCTTGATTCATCTGTTCCTGGCATACAGCAAGTGCTCAATTAATGTCTGTTGACCATTGTCTTGGTAGGAAATAAGACTAATAAACTGAACAACTTTAATGGACACCAGATTTCCAGTTTCTATGTTTGATGCCTTCACATATAGGTCCCTGCAGACCTCGGAGGGCCAATATTTGGAAATAGCAAATGGCTCACTTACGAGCAGACCTTTCACGTGCAAACTTACCAGGTCAGACCCCAATCTCCACTGCTTCTTTACTGGGCTTCACCCTCAAGGCTACTATCTACCCAGCACAGGTCCCGCATAACCAGGGCCTTAGGTCCCGAAGTCTGCTGAAATTATTCACACGGCCCAGTCCTGAGCCAGGTGATTCAACCTCATCTGTTCCTCCTATGGAAACCACAGCAGAGGCTCCTGATGGTTGTTCTCTGACCGCTCTGCCTCCTCTACCTCCTGGCCTGCCGGGTGCACTCCCATGTGGCCCCCAGCGTGTGAGCTCTGGCTGATGTTCCTCATCAACCGGGCTCAGCGTGTCATTTTAAAAACAGCTCTGCAGCCTCCCACAAGGTGACACACAGAGTATCGCCTGCCACCTCGCAAGCACCGACTCAAGCTGAGCACCAGACACAGCGATGACAGACATGGGCATTGTTCTCCCCTTCTTGCAGATGACAAGGCTGAGCTTGGAGGTCGGTGACTCGCCCAAAGCACATGGCAGAGCTGGGGTGTTCAACTGTGTAGAAAGGAGGAAAGCAGAGGGCTGACTGAGCAGCAGAAGAGCAGGGAAGAGGGCCTAGCAAAGATGAGTCAGTCACTCCTTCAGCACCCACTGCTCCAGCAGGGTACAGCGGTGCAGCGAGCTGACTCCTGGAATCCATCTCTGCTGCCCACTTACTTTAGCCATACAAAGGGCAGCTCTCTGTCCTTCAGGGAACCAGTTCCAGGACCCAGCCAGTCCTAAGATCAAAGATTCCTGGATGAGGGATGCTGTTATAGGCACCTCCAAGGGAAAGCCTGGGGCTGTCTACTTAATCTGTCTTGGTTATCCTAACTGACTGCCTCCAAGGCACAAGAGATTGGAAGATTCTCCTTCTTGACCACTCAACTTGCTTTTGTATCCTGGGTTTGTTCTGTTTTTGGGTTTCCTTTGGGAATATCTACCCCTTCCCCCACCAAAGTTTATTATGTCCTAGAATTCGGGGCCTATAAACAAGACTTTAGAACTTCAAAAATGTACCTAGAAATAGAGTAGCAAGAACAACTCTTTTTATATTCCTGGTTAAAAGCATACCTCCTTAGCCGGACGTGGTGGCGCACGCCTGTAATCCCAGCACTTGGGAGGCTGAGGCAGGAGGATCGTTGTGAGTTCAAGGCCAGCTTGGGCTACAAAGTGAGCTCAAGGCCAGCCTGAACTGCATAGCGAGACCCTGTCTCAAGAAAGAAAAAAGAAAAAACAAAAAGCATACCTCTTTCACGAGGAAGGCCAGTCACATGAGGGCATACCTCAAAAGCCAAGGGCACACCCTAAAAATTAAGGCCACCAGAGACTGCTGTAGGCATCCACAAGGTTGCCAGACTCTTCCCCACCCACCTCCTCACAAGGTGATGACCCCTTGCCTTTAGCCTGTCAGCTGCCTTCAGGGACCCCTAACATAACAAACCTACACGCTGAAGACTGCTTCCCTTGGGACCCTAGAGATTCCAAAAAAAAAAACAAGAGTGAGGAACCAAAATCCCTGGAGGCCAAGGAACAAAGTCAGCTCGCTTTTACCTATTGACAAATTACAACTAATACTCTGCCAAGCAGTACGCATCCTCCCGCAGTCCCGGGGTGGGTGTGAGTGACATCATTCTTATTTAGAAGATGAGGCCTCCTAGCACGGGGGCCAGCGCCCTGGGGAAGCAGCTGGCTCACTCTGACGCAGTGATCTCACAGGGCCAGTACCTGCAAAGGTGTGGCCAAGGTCGAGATGCCCCCAGCGGACAGAGCAGTGTCTTCACGCCAGTGCAACTCTTAGCCACAAAACTCAGGGCTGGGGAGTAGTAACTGGAACCCAGAAGTAGACCCAAGGGGACCCCCAGCCCAAGGTGACCGCGTGGGTGGGAGCGGGGGGACGGCCCCCTGCCTTTCCTCCTTCCAGCCCCTGCCAGGGCTCCCTGCAGCCAAACCCAGAGAAGAAGAGGGCAGGGCATGGGATAGCACTGAGCCCGAGCTCACGTGCCCAAGGTCCAGGCAGGGCGAGGCCCATGGATTCCAGCCCAGGCCTGTAAACTGCAGTGTCTGGCCCCTGTCATTCACCAAGCTGCTCCCACCCAGCGCGAGAGACCAGGAGGCCACCTGGCTGCCAGCTCCTCCAGGGCCACATCCTTCTCTGCCAGCGCTTGGCTCGCTGCTCTGGTCTGGCAGGGCGCATCTCTGACAGGGCTGTAGCCCGAATGAGTCAATCCCCCTGCTCTTCCCCTGGCCCAGGGTCCGCTTCTCCGCCCTGTAGAGAATGGTGACCCTGTGGGTGCGTTCCCAGGCCCTCCTGGAAGCCCACTCCAGCTTTGGGCAGCTGCAGGGACACGAAGCAGGGACATTTGATGGATGGGACGGTGGATGTGGGGGCTCCCTCAGGAGAGTAATTTAATTTTACGGGGAAGGAGCGGGAAGCCCCTGGGCCCAGCACGCAGCCAGGCTGCAGACATCCCAGAGCATGTGTAACTCATTACGTCCGCCAGCTTCCCATCTGCAACCACGGATGACGCCACGGGCGTGGCGGAGGGGCCGAGCCCACGGAGCCAGCAGGACTGTAATATTTTTCTGACACTAACACCTCTCTCGGGCCCTTGGAAAGTGCGGCCAGGAACTGGGCCGAGCCAGGCACCACCCACTCGAAGGCCTTGGCCTCTACCTCCTGGCGCCACACTGGAGAGGTCCCCAGCTGCACGGGGAGCACAGAGGGGGCAGGAGCACCGCAGGGAGAGGGGACCCTGGTGGGGGTGGGTTTGGAGGGAGAGTGAGGGGCGCCATCAGAGCCAGTGTGGCTGTGGTCCTTCCAGGTCACCGCTGGGATCGGCCCTTGAGGTACCAGGTAAGGGGACAGCCCTGCCTTCCAACCCTCCCCATCAGCAGGGGGCTCCCAGGAGGATGCTGGGAAGAAAGAGACGCAGGGAAGAAAGCAGGGTCCCCAGGGGAGTCCCCCAAGGGTGTGGTGGAAGGGGTGTCAGGGAGAGACACCTCAGGGGTGGACAAAGTCACCCATCCTCTCTCTTATTCTGCCCCTGTCCTGGCAGCTACAGGAACTTCTTTCACTCTTCGGAGTTTCCGCCCAAGTGGCAACGCAGGCCTTCTCAGCCCTTGCGCCCTCCCCAGAGGTGCAGCCTTGGTCCCTGGTGCTGCCTGTGACCCCACATCCTCATCGCTGATCCTCTGGTAGGGGCGGCTGTGAGCGGGTGGGAGGCAGCGCCAACCCGGGTACTCCGGCTTGCTGGCTGGGGAAATTCTAGCCCAGGGCTCCACTGTGGAAGCCACACCCAGAGCTTAGCTTTGCCAGGCAGAAGACAGAGTCCATATTTTAATTTCCACCTGGTTTCTAGTCCATTTCTCCACTGGTTCCAAATCCAGAGGGAGGGGAGTTATTCCTTCAGACCATCAGCTCAGTACCTTCAAATTCCTTCCCCGGGAAAGAACTCAGAATTAAAGATAAGGATCCCTAGTGCGAGGAGCTGAAAGAATAAATAAGACCCAAAATGTACAACAGATTTTGTAAAATGAGAAGAAACTTCAAAAGGAAAGAGAATCTGGGATGTGGGGGATGGAAGAAAAAAGGGAAAAGCAAAAAAATCTATCTGTCTATCTACATGATAGTTAAAATAGTTATACCACTACTTTCTCTTAGTTTGTTAAAACGAAAGGTTTGTGCTAATATTATTTGGACAATTAAATGCTGATGTCTTGTACTCTGAGTAACTAATTTAAAGATAACAATACGCAATGTGTCAGCCATTGTTACCCTCCTATTATCTTCTTTTGAAATTTTGGGTTTTTTTCTCTCTTTAAAATAAAAAATAAAATAAAAGTAAGGAGACCCCAAGGCAGTCGAATACTAAAGTCACCACGGTTTCCCGGCATCTGCCGGGTACATGGCCCCAGCAGAGCCCAGAGAAAAGCCCATCGCCCTCCCTGGCCTCAAGGATCCTGCCATCCAGTGAGGCAGGGACCAGCCCAGCCCAGCCCAGCCCAGCAGTGACACACACAGCACGTGAGACGTCAGGGCTCTAAGGCAGTGATCCGCAGGGTCAGGACTGGCCCGCCATCCTCCAGAGCCTGGGGAGCATGGGTAGAGAAGGTAGGGTGAGGCAGAAGGGGCACCCCAGAAGGGCACAAAGGCTCAGACCACAAAGGCTCAGGCAGACCCCATGGTTTCATTTTAGGGGTGCCAGGGAGGGACAAGGGGCCCAGACAGACCCTGGAAACCCAGTTGGTCAGAAAGGTAAACCAGGATGTGATCCATCTACCAAGACGTGTTAACACCCTGCCATCACCAAGGTCACACCTGAGTAGCTGGGCTGCCCTTGGGGAATTCTCATCCCCATACCAGACCCCAGGGCCAGCCTTCAAGGAGGGAAGTGTGTCGCTCCCCTGCTCCCACCCAGCCTACATCTAAGCAGGATCCTCAGAGGAAGATGGCACCCCTCCCGGACCTGACACTTCACTGTGAGGCACACGGGGTGGGCTTGGCCAGCCTCGCTCCTCTCCCTCCTCTCCCTCCTCTCCCTCCTCTCCCTCCTCTCCCTCCTCTCCCTCCTCTCCCTCCTCTTCTCCCCACCTGGCCCAACCTTCCTCCACTCTCTGTTTTACTTCTAGAGATGAAGATCAAAGGAACAGCGAAGCCCTTTGGCGAGCGATCAAGCCTAGCTTGAATTTCTCCCAGTCAAGCTCCCCATTTATCTCTTAGAAAGGAAAGAAAGGAGGAAGTCAAGCCAGAAGCCCAGGAGTTTCCAGAAGCTGGTTTCATCTCCACGGTGCTCTGTCTGCTTTCTGATTCCCCTCCTGGCACCTGGCAGAATGTGGAAGACCTAGGAAATTTGGAGATCGGGTTTGGAAGGTGTTTACTTTGCAGCCTGGGGATTTTAAGGACCACTCTGTCGGCTGCCCACCCATTCACTCATGAGTTTGCTCATGCATTCGTTCCTTAGCTCCTCACTCAGCCGTTAGGTTGTTCATGCAAGTCCTAGTGAGCACCTTCTCTGCGCTAGGCTTGGGAGGGAGGCAGCTATGAGCAACACAGAGAGGACCCCTTGTCCAGCCTCTGCTCTTGTCACGGCGGGCAGGGGAGCGAGTTCAGAATGCAACAGCCAGGTCTGTTTCTATGCACAGATTGTGAACTACATGGGACCTCAGTAATACCTTTTGCATCCCATTTGACAGATTAGGTCACTGAGGCCCCGAGAGGGGACCCCAGCCTCTGCTGTCTGCACTGTACTTTCCCACTCCTGGGCCCCCCCCGGCACTCTGAGCTGGCCACAGTGATGCCCCCAGTCACCCCGCTGTGCTGACCCCGGTTCTTTCTGACCAAACCAGACCCCTTTCCTGATGTGCCATGGGGAGATAGCCAGATCAAGGACATGGACAGGTGTCGCTTTGTGACTGTGCCTAGCCAGCCAGCCCTGCAGGCTTTCCCTGATAAGCTGGCAGGGGTTTTCTCCCCGCTTCTCATATAAAATCCTTTCAGGCTCTAAGGCCTTTTCCAGAAAACCATCTCCTTACTGGACCTCGACACCCACACGCATTTCCGCCTGGTTCCTGTTTGGGCAGTCGTCCCCAGGCAGCCCCTGCGCCTTGGAGGGCCGGGACTGGGCTGATCGTCCTTTGGAGCAGCATGACACCTCTCACACAGTGGGACACACTGTCTCCTGTCGCTGCTGGGCTGCTACTGCCTGCCTCTCAAGCCACTCCACTCCCCCTCCTGCATCAGCATTTATCCAGCGCCTGCTCAGTGTCAGCAGCGAGCATTTATTAAGTGCCTGCCCGGCACTGAGCTCTCTGCTGGAGCACGGGGACCAGCCACTGGCAAAGTGCTCCAGGCCTCTTGCAGCAAGAGGCACCGGCTCGCTCACCAGAGCTTTAGCAAACACTCAGCCCTCAAGTGGTGCCTCTGGGTCCCCTTCCCATTGCATGATGGGACAGGCACACCCTGTCTTCATGAGTGCTTCAGGAGATGGGCTGGAGGCTCCTGCTTTTCCCAAGAGGGTCTGGGCCGAGTCGCTGGACGCCCTCATCTGGCCCCAGCCTCTTTCTCGAAGGCAAAGCCGTGGCCAAGCTGCAAGGAGACTCACTCCTGGGGCCTCTCCATGACTGACCCATCGTGGGCTCCCCACGCTGCTCTCAGCCTCAACTTAGCCACCTGTAGATGTGAACTTAGCTGGCCGACTGCACAGCTCTGTTGAGGTGAGTGAGAGAAACACACCCGAAAGACCTTTCAAGGCCTGAAGGTCCACACAGACAGCGCTGGACAGAGAGGTCACGAGCGCCCTGGGGCAATGCCACGGCGGATCTTGTACTGAGATGGAGCTAGAGGCACTCACCATCCTCACACAGGTTCAGCTTGGACAGGCTCCGGCCGTCAAAGGGCTCCTCGAAGACAGAGCCGGTGTCCCGGTCGCTCACGGTGTGCAGGTACATGGCTTTGTTCTCCATCAGGTCCTGCGACAGCACAGATGGGGTACGGAGAGTTGAGCACAGGTGGACACAGTAAGCAATGCACCAAACAAGGTGCCCGATGCCAGGTCAGCTCGAGCCTGAGCGCTGGACCTCTCCTCATCAAAGCAGCCAGATGCCACCCTCCAGGACCTCGGGACCCCAGCCCGCACCCTGCAGGGCTCAGTGCCCTGGGCCTTTCTGACTGTGAGTTCCGTCCCCTCCTTTCAGTGGCTCTCAGACTGGGCTGGGGGACAGTGTGGCAGTGCTGGGCAGGGCCTGGGAACCAATCTTGCTACGCTTAGGGGATTCTCGGTGCCCAGGGAACTGTCAGAGAGATGTAGGCTTTCCTTGTGCTGGAACGAGGGAAACTAAACACACGGGCACATCGAGGCGACACAAGGTTTGGGGCCAGCAGAGATGAGAGGGACCAAGCAAGGACTCAGATTCCAGGGTCCTGAGAAGCAGGCAGCCTCAGGTGGAGCCACCTGAAGCCAGGGAGGGCTCCTGTCTGGATGTCCCCAAGCCCGGCCCACGGGGGTTTTGGGTCCACCCCACAGCGGTCCAGGGACACAGCCCCTGCCTTGGGAAACCCTGTGCTCCTGGAGGGGAGCCACGTGTGTCCAGCAGCGTGTGCGTCTGGTAAGGTGCGCCGTGTGACAGGAAGGCCTTCCTGTCGGGGACCCCGAGTGAGCCAGGCACTGAGGAAGGGATGGTGGGTATGGTATATTTCACTTTGCTTCCAGATTTTCTGAGTTGACATTCCTTGTATAATGAGAAAAATCCTTTTTTAAAAATAAAGACATTACAAAGTATTTATTTACATACTTGTAAAATACTCTTATTCTTACCCTGCATATATGCTCAGGGAATTGAATCCAGGGCCTTCACACTGAGGCGCATCCCCAGCCCTTCAACGCTTTTTATTTTTTTTTTTTTGTTTTTTTCTCCGGTACCGGGAACCGAACTCACGACCTTGCACTTGCCAGGCAGGCGCTTTGCCGCTGAGCTAAATCCCCAGCCCCTTCTTCAAGGCTTTTTAAAAAATTTTATTTTGAGACAGGGTCTCACTAAGTCACTGAGCTGCTCAGGCTGGGGCGGAACGTCTAACCTTCTTGCCTCAGCCTCCCAGAGTGCTGGGATTACAGCTGTGCGCTTGCACACCTAGGTCTATTTATTAAAAAATGAATTCTTTAAAAGATGAACCATCCTAGGAGTTTGGGTCCCAGGCCCAGCACAACCTGAGGAGTGTGCAGAGGTCTGTGCCCTCGGAGGTCACCCAACAGTGCCTGGCAGGTTTTGGGGTTGTGGCCTGTGGGTCCAGGGATCAGTCTGCTCCTCTTCGCAGGTGGGGTGGGATGATGGGTGGGGTGACACGGGAAAGCCCTGCTTTCATGACCTGAGCTTGGTCTGCAGAAACCTCTGGGGCTGGGATAAGTGAAGCCCAGGGGTAAAGCAGGTGTGCAGGCTTCTTCTCTTGTCCTTTCAAGTACTGCGCCCCTATACCGCAGCACAGAGATTCACCCGCGCACACGTGTCACTGGCACTCCCATGCGGGGTGCCCAGTCTCCTGGGCCTTCCTGCAGCTGGAGGAGGCCAGGAGAAAGCGTGACTCACTGCTCTGGCAGGATCTCTCCTCTTGGCCAGGTTGCGCCCACCCAGCTTGATGTCTTCGGTGCCTCCTGCTACGATGTCTTTGGTCCACAGCCTCCGCCCAGTGAGGGCCTCTAGGCGGAGCCGCGGGCTGCTCCATCACTGCACAGTGAGACGGACCCTCCCTGGTCTCACAGGCTGTGCACAGCGCCCCTCCCTTGGCCTGGCTCCGGGGCCAGTGTCTCCTCTGCCGGCGATAACCCTCGCTCTGCCAAAGGCAACAGCAGCTGCAGCCAGAGGTCCCCGGCGAGCACAAACAGGGTGCTGCAGCCTCTGCGGGGCCGGCGCAAACGCTGTCCGCGTGCTTGTGCCGCCTCGTCCTCTCCCAGCAGCTCCTGGGCCACACAGACCTGGTATCCGGGCCTTTCAGGTCGGGCTCCAGCGACCTTCTCTGCCTCCCCGCAACCCCTCAGCTGGTCTGAGAGGAGCCAGAGGAGGGCAGGGAAGAGGGGCTGGGGCCCAGCCGCCAGATGTGAGGGAGATGGGCTTGGAAATGCTCGGCTGTGTGTTACTTGGAAGGGAGAGCCGAGCACTTCATTCTGCTGTCCTGGTTTTGTGTGGGACTGTTTTTCTCTCCTGGAGAGCTTGAGGCGCAGGAACTTGGCCCTCAGATCATGGATCTTTATCAGCTTTGGGTCAAGTCTGTGCTCTGGGGCAAAGCAGAGCTGAGTGTCCAGCATGAGTGTCCAGCTGAGTGACCACAGCGCAAACCGCTGGCATGTATCAGGACCAAAGTGTTCGGACTGTTTGCCCTGGCGCCATCCCGAGGGCTCCTCCCAGGAGCACTGCGAGGGGCAGGCAGGTGCATCGCCATGCCATGGTTTCCATTTTAAAGATGCGCCAACCAAGACCCAAGAGGCAAGAACCAGCGGGCATCAGGGAGGGGACAGTGGGCAGGGGCTTCCCACCACGACACTGGCTCAGCTGCAGGACGCTTTGCCCAGGAAGTGCATGTGGCCGCCTTCAGGATCCCAGACCAGGCAGTGAAGCGGGTTGCACCCCACAGGGCAGCAACACACCCCAGCAGGTGGGGGCCTAGCGCCAAGGGAGGCTCTGAGAGCCGGGAGGGGAAACATGCACCGGGTGTGGAGGCCACAGGGACCTGGGTACACAGCCTGCCGAGCCTGGACCTCAGCATCTGGAACTGGATCGAGGCCGCCCTGCAAGCAGGGAGGGGCGCTCCAGATGCTCACTCCCAGATGATGGTACCCAAGACACTTACAGGGGAGGTTAGAAACCAGGTTCTCCTCCCAGACTCTGCAGCTGAAAGCTGCAAAAGCCCTTGGCCCCCTGCACCCACTCTGTGCGGGTCGGTGGGCAGGGGGCACTCAGAGGACCAGCGCTCTAGTCCAGCTCCTCCTCTCGTCGGTCACCCTGGGAACACGGCCCGGTCCTCTGACCTCACTCAGCCTCGGGTGCGTCGCCTGTGTGGGTCGGGGCCCATGCCGCCAGGGGAGCCTCACATCATGTGGAAGGGCTGCACCAGTAGGTCACACCAGGCAGCCGGGGGCACAATCTGGTGAGAACACCCTTCCACCAGGTGAAGGGGCTCAGGTTCCCTGAGCCAGTCCCCAAAACAAGCTATGCAGGATTCGCTTTGCAAAGAGCAACTGTGAATGCAGTGTGGGGCTGGGGAGAGGACCCTGGCTTCCGAAGTCCTCCTCCGGGCATCAGAAGGACAGAATGAATTCTTGCTGCCAAGGGGGTGCCTGTCGCCCTGCAGCTGGGTCCAGCCTCTAACTGTGCAGCTTTCTTTGGACTGCCTGGTCTCACTCATCAAAACCAAGTGAAAATCACTGGGAATGTGGCCCCGAAAAAGAACTGCTCAGGAGGTTTTACACCCTTTCCTGCTCTGACTGTACTTAGGGAACCTAAACTGTACCCCACAGCTGGAGAAGTGCAGATGTTTTATAAAAACCTTACGAACCAAAGGTCCCAACCTGTTGCGCTGAGAGTCACACATGCACACACAGCACTCGGAGGGAGGCTGTCCCCGCCCCACCTGCTCCCGAGCAAGCCCCGGGGCTATGATGCGAGCCGGCCAGCGCTGCCACGAAAGCGCCCACACCCAGGTAGACGCCTGGGCAAAGTCGGGGCCAAGACTCACCTGACGCCCCCGCTGAGGCCACAGAGCCTGGCGCTCAGTCCCCAGCATTCGCCGTGGCGGTCGCAGAGCTGGCTGAGGTCCCGCTGAGACACAGGCGGCCCCTCGGAGCTTGTCCCCACAGCCAGCCAGGCCCAGACGGAGTCATATGAAGAGGCTGCGGGGGCTCCCTGGCTTGTCGGGCCAGGGCCGCACAGTCCCCTGTGCGGGAGGACCAGGCTGGGAGGCAAGGCTCAGGCGGTGGCGGAGTGCGTGGGGTCTGCACCTGGGACCCCTGGCGTGGTGCCTCGTCCCTGTCGGCCTCGGGCAGCGACCTGATGTCCCGGGCAGGCACCGGCAGCTCTGTGAGGTTCTTTCTGACTGAGCAGCCGGCAGCAGCTCCCGCAAGAACTCTTTATAAAAGCTCCAGGAGTGACTGCGGAGGCTGCGCCGGCGGGGTCTGGAACACGGCCCCCCTCTAGTGGCCATTCTCGGCATGACAGCTCCACGCAGGCTGACCGCCGAGCCTGCTTTGGCCTCGGGACTCCAGCGCCCGCCTATCCGCAGGCGCTGCTCGGAATACTCTTTGGCCTGCTCCTGGGGAATGGCAGCTAGACCTGGTGTAGCAGCCGTGCAGGAAAACCGGGCTTATAAATTTATTTATAGAACAGAATTGGCATCGCTCAATTCATTCACCAACTTGGTGTGGAAATGACTATTTTTCTGAAGTCGCAGCCACCTCTAAAGGACACAGATTCAGAAGAATACCCCAGCACCTCGGAAGGAACTTCCCCAAATCGAGTTCAACGCAGCTCAGCCACAAAGCCAGAGTTTACGGAGCATTAACCTGGCACAGGAGAGCACAGGACAGGAAAGGCTGGCTGACCATGAGGGACGCGTCATCTCATAGAGAAGCTAGCCTTGGGCAAAAATACCTGGAGCAATTGTGTTTTTAAAAAAGCTCTGAAACGGGCATGGTTGTTCACGCCTGCAATCCCAGTACTCGGGAGACTGAGGCAGGAGGATTGCTATAAGTTCATGGGCCAGCCTGAGCTACACAGGGAGTTCAAGCCCAGCCTGAACTATGCAGTGAGACCTTAGCTCAAAAAAAATAAAAAAAAGGTAGCCAGATGTTAGGGAACAATTAAATTCAGATTAGGGTGGTGGAAGGCAGGGAAATATCAGGGAACTCCAAAAATACAGCAAGCCATGTGGCACCGTCAGCTCGCAGGGACTTTCAGCCTCCAGAGCAGTGCTTGGGAGGTAACCTCCATCAGTCAGATGCTGTTGTTGGTTCATGTTCAGGGTCAGACTTCGAACATGAGAATCTTTGCCACCTCCGCCCTGCCCGTGGCAGAGCGGCCAACCCACAGCTGAGCCAGAAAAGCCTGAGTCATCTGCAGCGCCTGCTCCCCCTGGCTGCTCCAGTTCGAAGCTCAGTGCTTCCAGGACAGAGAAGCAGTAATCGCATAATCATAAGAATAATAAGATGCGGGAGAAGAGGAGGAGGAGAAAGAGAAGCGGGAGAGGAAGGAACGATGCTCATACATGAAATCATTTAACCCAGACCGTCACCCTGGGCTCACCATCACCCCCTCTTCTACTCTCTCCAACAGCATTTTTTGTCACCCATCAATTCTCCAACATTTTGAGGAATGGAATCTTAAAGACAGCCAGAAGCATGCTTAGAACGTGGCAGCCAGGGATCTTCAGTGCACAGATGCGTGTATTAGCAGGAAACGGAGTAGGTTAGTCAGTGCTGTGGCTAGAGTCCATCCCCCCAGATTCCCACGGTGGAAATGTAATCCCCGACGCAAGGTGCTGCTTGGGGAGGCCTGCTGGGGAGGTGAGGACTGGTGAGGCTATAAAGAGGGTTTTGGGAGTGGACTCAGCATTCATCCCCTCCAGGCCTCCAGCCTCCTGCACACAGCGACAAGGCCACCCCAGATGCCAGCGCTTGATCTTGGACTTCACAGCTGCAGCAATGGTAGGAAACACATTTCCATTCATTAGGAATGACCCAGCCTCACACATTCTCTTGCAGCACAAATGGACTGAGACAGTTGGTGAAATGCTGTGAAATCCTACTTTACCTAAAATAAAGTCCCCTTCTTCACACGCTTCACTGCTATGCCCTCACTGGGAGGGAAGGAGAAGGATGAGGACAGAATAGGGAGATGAGATCTGAGTGCAGCGCAAGCTGTGGGCTGGGCCTGTCCTTCCCCACCAGTAATTGATGAGGCAGACTTAGAGATGGCCTGGTGTTCTGCCCGAGACCCATAAATAGGCATGGAACTGTTCAATTCTAAAGTTGCAGGAAGAATGAAGTTTATACTTTAAATTCAGTGGCTCTGGGCCAGGAGAGACTCTCTTTCCTTTTTGTTTCTGGTTTATTTCACTCCTGGTGGGGAGTGAAATTGATGGTCATAACTGGTTCATTCTTGGTGAGTCTTTTCTTTTTGCTGAGTAGTATTCTGTTACGAGCCACGCTTTATCTCTTCTCTGGCTGATGGGCATGTGCACAGTTTCCAGTCTGTCTCCTTTAGCTCAGATCAGACTTTCCCAGCTCCTAGCATCAGAATGGTCCAGCAGAGGCTCACTGCCATCCGGTCACATGGGACATCTGCATCCTGCCCCGCAGTGTTTCAGGGGAATGTGCGTGCGCTGCTGGAGGGCGGATTGAACTCTGCAGTAGCGTGGCCGTAGAAGCAGAAGGAACATGGTCTAGTATGCAGCGTGGAGGAGAGAGCTTTTGCATAACCAAGAACTCACTACAGTGACCACAACAGCTCGTACTCCCCGAATGTCAGCTGTTCTTATTTTTCAGAGTTGACAGCTCCTGACAAATGGGACGCTAATTGCTGTGTGGGTCTCTCCAGTGTCCAGCTGCTGACAGCTGGCGCAGAGTCCAAGGCGGGAGAAGTAAAAGCCTCCGCCTTGTGGAGCGCCCCACCCCTCGCCCATCATGGAATCCACGCAACCATCTGCTTGTCTGCCCGCACTCAGCTCACTGGATCTGTTTCCCGGCAGGTGTGAGGATGATGAATGGCGTTCAGCAGCCCAGGGCTCCTGACACTGGCCCGGGCCACAGGTAGGAACGCAGATGACACTTCTCCCCATTGTGTGCATGGGCCGGAGGCCCAAGACCAAAGCCTGCCCATAGCTCTTCATAGTATCAAACTCAGAAAGCCAAGGTCCCCTCTAAGGGGGTCTGTCTTGGAACAGAGATGACCTAGATTTTGCTTCGGAATTAGATGATGGAATAATTTTAAAGAGAACAATTTGTAACTGGTAGCCAAACATGTTCATTCAAATGAATCATAAGAAATTTCTCAAAACAGGGTGAGACTTTGGGGCCAAAACCCTCAAGAAGAGATTTAGAGGGACAAATGGAAACCAGACAGCAGTGCTTTAGTAATAAAACATCTTCCCATATACGGGATGTGGACTACCAAGCTTTTCAAGGGCACATAAGGAAAAAATCTCACGTTAGACACCTTTGAGGTTGGTGCAAGTCAGCAAGAGTTGAGGAAACAGCTATTGTAAAATTTAGGCTGCATTGATAAAAGCATGACGAGCAGAACAATGGAAGTCCAGGAGCCCCTGAATTTGGCAGAACGGGACCCTACTTGATGCTGTGGGTCCGGTTCAAGGGGCATCTGGCTGAAAGATTAACTCAGAAGTCGGGGGTTGGCCAGGGTGGTGCAAAGTCTGGAAACTACAGGAAGGGCAGTGTGGCATGATTCCGGTGTGCAGGTCATGAGGACTGTCGTGCAGAGGTGTTGGGTTTTCTGTAAACTGTCCCCAGCGACGCCGCTGAGGCAGAGCCCGGGAGTATGTGCCAGCCAGGACTGCCACCCAAGAACCTTCTGCCTCGAAAGACTGGCTGGACCCAGGGACCTTGGATGCCTCTCCCAAGCCCGTGCGAGGGCGTTTCTCCTCTCCAACAAGAGGTTACTTATAACTTTGTCTGGGGGAGAGAAAGAACGTTCCATGCATGCTTTCAATAGTGAGAACTAAGAAGAGGAAGCAGTAGATCCAACAAACATTGTAAGTAATAATAATATAGCTATGTCTGCTGCATACAATGCCAGAAACAGAAAGGAGGAAATTGAGAGAGAATGGTGGAGTGTTATTCAAGAGGAGAACGGGCAGTAAATGGAAAAAGAGGGAACAAGAAGGGAGGAAGCGGAGGAAAAGGATGAAAACTTAGGATACAAAGTGATGTCATTCTTTTATTTCTTTCTCTCCTTTCCTGCAGCATAACTTACACAGGGCTAGTGCAAAAGGGAAGTCTCCTTTTTTCATAATTTAGATGGCACTTTTATCAAAGTTATGTGCATATGCATTTCAATAATGTTTTAAAATAATAAATAATTCCACAAGGCTTGTGATGAAAGCAGTAAGGCCCTAACCTCTCACCCCATACCCTGCTTCCCTTGGTCCCCCGTGTCCAACCCTGCCATGGTTACTTTTGAGACTTAATCTTCACATTTTTAAATAACATGGTTATACTACTTTTTTCAGTCTTATGCATTATTCTTTTCCACTGTGGATAAACAAGTTCGTTTTCTTTTACTGTGTCTCCCATCCTGTCCCCATTCTACAGTTATGTCCTCCTTTGTCTGGATCATTTCTCAGTACACTTTATCATAACTATTGAAACACTGTTCACAGCCAAGCTACACCAAATAGTAAATTTCCTAATAAGGTCGACATTGAATCTAGCCATTGAATTTGATTCGGTTCTTTTTCAGTTCCGTTTATGACCAGAATGGTGGAAAGAATTAAGGCTGTGAACCAAGTGCCACTGTGTTTTCTTCTTCCATTTTTTTGTTTCTTCTTTCATTTTTTAATTCCCATTTTTATCAGCCTCATTTTGATACAGTCAAATGCATCAGGTATTCTACTAATTTTATCATTACATAGATGTCATCCCCAAACTTTGTGAGTTGCTTCACATTAATCCAATTGCTCCCAACACTGGGTCATAGCTGTTATGCAGAGATTTGCCAACACCATGATCCTGGAACTTCTCTTTGATATTATCTTGGCTTGGAGCCTCTGCTTTCTTAATATTCTGCCTTTTTCTTTCCTAATTTATTTCTGTTTTGATGGAGCTCATTTACTGGAGGATACATCTTTGGAGACCTTGCATGTCTGAAAATATCTTTATTTTTATCTCACCTCTGAGTGATAGTTTGTCTGGGTATAAAATTCTAAATTGAAAATTTTCCCCCTCTAAATTTTGAAAGCATGTTTCTATTGTCATCTAGCTTCCAACACTACCAAGTTCACAGCTACCTACATTCTTGATCCTTTACATATCACCTTTTTACTTTTCCCTGTAGAAGTTTTTAGCATCTTCTCTGTGCCTATTATTTTGAAATTTTACCAAGACAAGCATTGGCGTGGGGTAGTTTTCATCTATCATTCCAGACATTAGCATTCAATTGAATTTTCAGTCAGGAACCTCAAGTTCTACCTTTCTAGGAAATTTTATTTTAAAACATTATTCTTCATTACTGGAGATTGATCCCAGGGCCTTCACACTGAGCTACATTCTTACATCCCCAGTGGTTTATTTTCTCCTTTTTTGAGATGGTCTCACTAGTCAATAAATTACCTAGGGCAGGCTCAAACTTGTGATCCTCTGTCTCAGCTTCCCAGAGTGCTGGGATTACACTCAATTATCTCCTTAATGAGTTCCCCCTCTTAGTTGTTAGGGAAGCATATAATGTCTGGGGCTGCAGCTGGGTGGACTCAAATGGCTGGAGGTGACTCCAATGGCTAAAGCTTGGAACAGGTAGTACTGGAGGGTTCATTTCCAATATAGGGCCTACGTCACCTCTCTGGTAGCCCAGGCTTTGATGCTCTGCAGGCTGAGAGGGACCCTTAGAGCAAGCATCCCCAGACAGGCTGCCTGGTCTTTCCATGTGCACTTCACAAGCTCTGTACATCACGTCTGCTACACTCTGTACATGGAAAATGTCACAGCCCTCCCAGACCCACGGGGGGAGGACAGAGATGTCACCTCATACAGGAGAAGTGTCAGAGCATGTGAGGGCTCTGTTTTAAAAAGCACACATTGGGTTTCAGGCCAAATTATTCCTTACTTTCTCTGCTTTCCCCATTTCCAGTTTAGGTTTCCGTTTTCTGGAATCTGTCAAATTAGTTCATTGTCGTGCTTTTCAACTTCTATAATTTTTTTGCTTTGTCTCCTCAACATTCTTCAACTGGGTTGGTACCTGGGAAAAAACAATGTTACAGCTGTTTTAGTGAGACCTACAGCCACTCCATCTGCAGTATTTAACCAAAGTCCCATTTGTCTCTTCCCTCTTAAAAGTCCTTTGTACCTTTACTTTATACTGATTCATTACGTAATTGTATCATCCGTGACAGTTTTTGGTCAGTTTTTCAAGTATCACTGTGTCTTGGCTGTATCTAGATGCTTCCTCATGCAGGTCACTCTCCTCTGGACAGCCTGTTCTTTTTTTTTTTTTGGTTTTGGTTTTTCTCCGGTACCAGGAACTGAACTCACGACCTTGCGCTTGCCAGGCAGGCGCTTTTGCCGCTGAGCTAAATCCCCAGCCCCTAGACAGCCTGTTCTTTCTTTTTAAAAAGCCCATTACCACGGACCACCTGACACCAAACCAGGTCTGCGGGTACCCAGCACTGTCTGACAATTGCCTCCTTGTCAAGGCAGTTCTCCTCCGTTGCAGCCCGAGACCCAGTGACACTTCTTAACTGCTCGTTCACACTGTGGCTGACACAGCCTGCGTCTCCCTGATCACCGAGATGAAGGTACAGTCTCCCGGTAGGCCAGATTCGTTTGTTTTCCACCTACTTCTTGTCCAGCTGACTTGTCCACTCTAAGCAGGATACTTTATATTTATCCCCAGTTATATTTCATCTTGCCCGCTTCAAACAATGACTCCAGCCAATTGAGATCTTTTGAACTTTGATTCTGGTTTCCGGTATTAGCTAAATAAATGTAGCTGTGTCATTTACAACTCTGGCCAGCCTGCCATCTGCTCCAACCAAGCCTTTAGCAGTGGGCTAAAAATTTCGGGACTAAAGTTTTGGGCAACTCCAGCAGCTTTCTCCCTCTCTCTCTCAAAGGTGATGCTGAGCCATTGGTAACTGCACCGGGCTCTTTTAACTCATCTTGTATCTACTTGGCATTCAGTCTGTATTCATCCGTCATGGGCACTGGAATGTCATGGGTCTTCTGGCTTCTCTATGTCTATGGAAATTGTTTACAATACATAAATAGATTATTTGAGGCATGGCGAGGCCAGAGATCAGGAGACAGCAGCCACTGAACAGGTATTTTATTACTCACAATTCCCAGGAGGGGAGGGTGTGCATGCCGCAGAGGGGCAACAGAGAAGCATCAGGGCTGGTCGGGAAGCCAGGAGACAGAGGGAAACTGCAAGCAAGAGCCAGAAATAAGAGGTGAAGCAGGGTAAGCAGGCCTGGCCACCACCAGCGTGAATTACTTCAGCAGGCTCTGGACAGATAGGGTTGTCCCTAGTCAGCTGATACCTGGCCTGAGGGTGATCAGGCCAGACAGAGAATAACACATAATAAAGAGGTTCGGAGTGTGGGCTCTGGTTGGGTAGTGTTTCGGTTACTTTTCTCTCACTGTTGGGACAAAATACCTGATACCCAGAATTAAGGAATGGAAGGTTTATTTAGCTCACAGTTTGTGGAGGTTTCAGTCCATACTCTGGCTCCAAGGCAGAGTGGCACATGGCAGAGGGCAACCATTCATGGCGGCGGAAAACAGAAAAAAAGCAGCAAGAGCAAAAAGGAAGGAGCAGAGCGAGCCTCTTTTCCTCCTTTATATTGCATGCAGGCTGCCCCCTCCAGGCCGGGTGTAGCACTCACACCCATAATCCCAGCATTGGATCATGAAGGGATCAAAAACTCCAGAAGCCCACCCATGACTGCATGAGGCTTTGCGGGCACATCCAGACACAAACCATAATGGGTAGTCTGCATTGGAAAAGCACACCTGGCTTAAGAAGCTGCTTACTCTCTCGGCACTAGTGAGCCTTGGGAGCGGCAGTCCTTCCAGGGCCAACCAGGCCCAGATGTCCAAGCATCAGGACACATGACATGAAAGACAAAGCTGATATGCAAATGCAGTGTACTTACTCCTTGAGCTAATATCAATTCAAGGCATGAGGAAATCTGGCTTCTGAATTCAGGACACTGTGGGTAAGGAGAAGAGAAGAAGGTGTTGGAACACTGTGGCTGCTATTTCTGGGGACCCTCTGATGACTCCTCTCTGTGCTTGAGCACTGGCAGCTCCGTGGAGCAGCAGCAGAGGTTCAGTACACGGCAATAGAAGCATCACTTCCCCACACCCCTCAGCAGGTTCCTCGGCAGGTGTGTGCCTGTGTACGGGTACCCAACTCCACAACTCCACAACTCCTACCGAAACTTACAGTGCAGGGAAAGCTCAAAGCAAAGTTCAAGGGTGTGAGCTGGAATCTAGTCCTGCTGAGATTAAGTGTCTGTCTGCTAAGAACCACTGAGATAAGAAAACCTGAGCTGTTAGCCAAGTTGAGAGAGTCTATGCTGTAGGCCTGTTTTCCCTTCTCTGGGGCGGATGTGTTCGACCACAGCCCAGCTGGCCCTGTGGCACACATGGGCCAAGAGGCTCCTGGCACACTGGCTGTCTCACCGGGAAGTTAGCACAGGCAAGGAGCGGCTCGTGGAGAGCAGCTGCTGGGGCCCAGGCTAAAAGCAGACAAGCAAATCTTTGCTGTAGGCCAGGACCCTGGTGGTGACAACCCCGGGGTGCTGGCGTCTCTGTGTTTCCACCCATCACCAGAGAAAGCTGGCAAGGAAGCAGGCACCAAATCTGTGTGAGAGTTATGGACCTCTAACTGCGTGCTTTCTTTGGCTGCTGTCCACTGTCCCTGCAGATGGAAGGAGAAGGCTCCTCTTTCCTGGTCTCCCCGCAGATGTCCTGGAGCAGAGAGATTCACGGAGAGGGGCCCCACTGTCCCCCTCTGACTCCTGTTCTCTGGCCACAGGTGGCTGATGGAAGAGTCCCAACCTGTGGAACAAAAGCTGCTGTTTTTCTGAGGCATCCTCACCCCGCCACATCTCCTAAGGCAGGCACACAGACGGATCCACTGCGTGGCTGATCTCCAGGCTGGTGGCTGAGGTGTGGCTCACAGGCTCCTCCGTGAGGGGTGACCCGCAAGCACCCAGATGCGGACGCACCAGGTTCACCTCACTGGGCTCTGTGCCCCTCAGGCTGCCTGGCCTCTTTGAGCTGTGTTCCAGGACTCAGCTGGCAGTGCGCAGTTGGGTTACTGGACGAGCTCAGTGCCCACGCTGCCCACCTTCCCAGGCAGCAGGGCTTCTGTACACCGGGTCCTTTGTGACTCAGAGGGGCAGGCCGTGCTCGGGCCTCAGGGACCTGTCGGAAGTGAGACGCCAGAGGAGCTCTGAAGCCTTCCAGCACTGCGAGGTCCTCTTAAGCATTCCCAGTCTGCCACGCGCTGAAAGGAGCGCGGCCAGACTCGAGAGCGGAAGGAAGGAACAGAGATGGAAAGGCAGGTGGGCCTGGCGAGAGGGGCTGCTCCCTGGCACAGCCCAAGCATCCCCAAGCTGTGAGGTGCCGCTCCCTGCTCTCGTCTTCCTGTTTCTCCATCCCATCTCGCTGTCATTTAGGAAACGAGACGCTACCCCTTCAGCCAGTTCCAGGTCAGTCTCGCATAGTCTGAGGGCGGGTTGGCACCGCTGAGTCAGCGACACTTAGCTGCTCACTTTGGAGATGAGGCAACTGGCCCTGTGACCAGGCAGAGCCAGGAGCTGGACCTTGACTTGACTTCCTCTTCCTCTTCCTCTTCCTCTTCGCATGTCCAAGTGAGGACGGTAGACCAGCAGCACCTCCAGTCAGGGAGTTCTTTCGGAGACGCAGCCCGAGCCGCTGGGTCAGGACAGGGCTCCCCGCGAGTCGCCCAGGCTGACAAAGGCTGAGAAGCACTGATCCTCAGCATGCCACCTACACAGACGCCGGCGAGCTCCTGTTTCCTGGATAACCCACATTCCCCACGGTCTGAGAGGAGAAAGGCGTATAGTTTAGGATGCGGAGGAGAGGAGAGGCTGAGGTGATGGGCTTGGTGGCGTGGCCGGGGGTGCGCTCTCGACCCTGGGAGGTGTGGCTCATGGGTCCTCCCGTTCTCTTACTGATGTGGATGTTTGGCTCTTGCCTGGCTGAACACAGGCTCAACCTCCACCCTGCACTCTCCTGACACCGAGAGTATCACACATCGCAGAGCCGGGAGACCTGGGAGGAGTGAGAGGCTTTGGATGTAAACTCAGAGGAACCAGCACCTTGGCTCAGCCGCCTGCCTCCAGGGCTATCGCTGTGCAGGAGGAGGTCCCTGCACCTCTGAACCTCTCGTAGGTTTGGTTGAGGTTTAGAGACGTTGTCCTCTCCTTCTCGCTGAGCGCAAGCTTCCCTGAAGAGGGACTGTTTCATCTGCAGCAGAGCCCCTCTTGACTCGACATGTAGGCTGGTGGAGGCCAGATTCCCAAGGCCAGCTGCAGGGACTGATCCCCATCTGAGAAGGGGCCTGATATTAGGCCCTTTAGAGAGGTTATGAAGGTAAAACAAGGTCATCAGGATAGTTCCTGGTGTAATAGGACTGATGTCTGCATAAGAAGAGGACATTAAGGTAGGTGTGAAATCCAAGCATTCATGAGGCTGAGGCAGGAGGACTGCAAAGAGTTCAAGGCCAACCTGAACTACACAGCAAGACCCTGTCTCAAAAAAGAAAAGAGAGATGGGGACATTGGGACACACACAGAGATTGCATGGATGCAAAGACCACAGGAGGGCAGAGGGAGGAAGCAGCTACAAGGAGATGCCTCAGGGGAAACCAACCTCGCTGACACTTCAGTCTGAGACTCCCAAAGGTGAGGAAATAAGTGCTATTTAAGCCTCCTGCTCTCCAGCGTTTTGTTACAGCAGCGCAGACCAAGTCACGTGAACGCACACGAAGAGCCAGATTCTTCTCACAGGAGCTCCAAGTCGGGGCGTAGCCTGGTAGTTCCCTGTCTGTGAAGAAGAGCAAGTTTTACACTTCAAAGGGGAAGACTTCCTTTATTTTGTAGTAAACAAACAATGAAGGGGTTTGTGACAAAACATAATTTTCTCCCCACTGGAAAAGAAACTGCAGTGTATCTGACTGCCTTCTGGTTGGGCCTTCCAGGTTGTTGTTGCTTGTTGTTTTGTTTTGGAGAGTTTTGGTTTGGGGTTTTTGTTGTTTAAGGTTTTTTTGCGGGGGGGAGTAGGGATTTTGTTTGTGTTGGGGTTTTCTGAGAGTAGCCCAGGCGGGCCTTGACCTCACTGCTAGTGCAGGGTGTCCTGGAACTTACTATCCTTCTGTCTCAGCCTCTCAGGTATGAGCACAGCGGGCAGCACCACCATGCCCAGCTCTGGTTGGGTCTGTATTCGCAGCTTACAGCAGGGAGTGATCTCCTCCTTCTGGCATAATGAGATTTCCTTCAGAGCCGGGAGACCTAGGGCTAGATGCTGATTTGATCTGAGGTGTACAGGCCCACCACCAACGTCTCTGAAACAGTGCTCAGGAAAGCCGCACTTTCTTAACACTTCAAAAAAAAAATAGTAGCAGAACTAAGTGCAATGGCGCTGTAATCCCAGCTACTTGGGAGGCTAAAGCAGGAGGAACACAAATTTGAGGCCTGCCTGGGCAATTTAGGGAGAGCCTGTCTCAAAATAAAAAGGGCTGGAGAATGGAGCTCCACGGTAGAGCATCCCTGGGTTACATCCCCAGCACGGGCAAAAACCAAAACACTGTAGCCATTATAACATGGACAACCAAGTCTTACATGTAGGTCTGTGTTCAATACAGGGGTCACATTGCGATTACCAAAGTTTTTATTCTGTTTTGCAACTATCTTAGTACCCTGTATGCTTGCTTTAGTTGTTGCTTTTGATTTTCAAGATCAAAATGGTCTATCAAAATGTTGGCTCAACCTCTTATAAAGTCACCAGAATTCAACCCTGGGAGCCCCACTGTGATGACCTCCCAAAGGCCCGATCCCAAAACACCATAATTGGATGAAGTTTCCACTCTCTTAAAACCTCACAAAAGAGATTCAATTTCAGCTTGAAATTTTAAGGGTGACAAATCATATTCAGACCACAGCAGCCCTTGTTAGTCAGAGAAGAAGCCTGCCCCCATCCCCTGTGCACTGTGAGCTGCGGGCGAGCACATTCACAGCCTCTGCCTACCCACCTCTTCGACTCTGACTGGATAGGGTTGGTCTCTAGTGTCTTTCCAGACCCCAGAGTCCATGATGGCCTTTCTTTTCCCAATGTCCCTGAACAGGGCAGCTTCAGGGACTTGGACGTTGGCATTGGTTCTTATATTAGTCACTTTTCAGTGCCTGGGACACGGTACCCAACACTCACAATTTAAAAGAGGACAAGTTTGTTTGGCTTGTGGTTTCAGAGGGCTTCATCCATGGTTGGTTGGCTGTAAGGCAAAAGCAGCATGGCAGAAAGGTGGAAGACAGCCACTCAATCCATGGCAGCCAGGAAGCAGGGAGAGAAGGAAGGAGCTGGAGACAAGAATACACCCTTCCAGTGACCTGCCTGTTAGCTTTCTCTCCAACAGACAGAACAATCAGCTACAAACTCATCAGTGGACCTCTGAACACATGAAACTTTTGAGGGACATTCTAAATCTAAACCCTGATGGTTCTGCTGGCCCTGAAGGATGCCTGTCTCTGGGGGTGCAACCTGTTCCCATGCATGTGGGTCTAAAAGGGTGTCTTGCTGCCTGTCCACAGTGGCTGGGCCTCACCCAGGACCTCCATCCCATTCCAGTCCCCCGCCTGCCCCAGCTACCTGGGAGTCACTCAGGGACCCTTGGAGCCTTTGAGTTGATGGGTATAAAGCTAGGAACCCACCCAGCAGGGCCAGCAGTGGGGTAGGGCAGTAGCAAGAAGGGACAGCAGGATGGACTCCCCGCTTCTGGTCGCCTGTGGGGTAAAGGCCTCCTCTTCCCCCACTCTCTGCCTCACTGTGCTCTCTGAGAAAGCGGCACAAGGCCCGCCCTCCCCTCCGCCGCTGGGATCTGCTCTGGGGTTGACCCTGAAGGGCAGATTTGGGGCCATGAAATATGAGCACCAGATTAAGGGGCCCTGAAGGAAGCCTGACCAGGCTTTTCCCCATCACTGCTTCCTTTGCTGCCTTTTGTTCACTCTCTTCTCTCCCCCAAGCTCCTGCAGTCACAGAGGTGCGCCCCCACCTCCCCTCTCCGAGACTGACACACTTAACCACAGTCTCGACACCTGCACACTCGTTGCTGAGCACACCAGAGCGACCCCATGTGCTAGGATGCTGGATCCCAGAGCACAGAACCCATGGGGTGCAGCAACACTGACCTGCGCTACCAGAAAGCAGGGATGGAAAACAACAAAACACTTGATGCCCGAGTGCTACTCCACAGACTCTGATTAAATTGCTGTGCAGAGCAGCATCCACTCGGGCTCCCCAGGTGATTCAAAAGTGCAGCGGAGCATGGCAGGGTGACACACACCTGCGACCCCAGCTCTCAGGAAGCTGAGGCAGGAGCATCACCGCGAGTTTCAGGCCAGCCTGGGCTATATAGCAAGATGCTGTCTCCAAAGAAGAAGTGGAGGGGAAGGAGGAGGAACAGGAGAGGAGCAAGCAAAAATACAAAAGTGCAGTGAAAGACAAAAACCATGCCCTAATATCCACCCGAATAGTGTAAATGAAAGCCCTCATCAAAAGGACAAAAGCTGTAGCCAGGTATGGAATCCCAGCACTCTGGGAGGCTGAGGCAGGAGGACTGCAAGTGTGAACCTGGCCCAGCAAATTAACAAGGTTCTGTCTCAAAAATAAAAAAAGGCTGAGGATGTTACTCATTGCAAAGGTCCTGGGATTAAAAAAGAAGACAAACTGAACAGTCTCAGGAAGCCATAAAAAGAGATGGCGAAGTACAAACTGAAGGGGGCGGGGGAGAGAGAGAGACTGAGGGAGGAGGAAACGCCGAACCTCGGGCTCTGCCTGCGGGCAGCAGCGGGGTTCCTCCCTCCTGGCTGAGCACGGCTCTCTCCTGCCTTCCAGCTCCGAGCAAGTCTGCTCTTTCCCCTCAGGAAGGCCTGAAGGAGATCATGGTCACGTAACTGTCCCATTTCCAACAGCAACAATATATTTTCTTCCGGGGGAACATAAACGGGAGTTATTCTATGGAGGCTCTGCGCAAGACTTTACAATACAGATTTCATGTTGCTCTTCGGGGAGAGGGCACCTAGAGCCAGAATTCATGGGTCATTATCCGTTTTCTCTGGGTCCCTAATCAGATTAAGCTGTGCGACACAGAGCAGGGGGAGATCCTGGGTTGTGACGAGGGATTTCAACAGAAGAAAATAAACAGACACACATTCACGCTACTCTGTCTAATTCAATTGGGGTGGGAAGCAATGGAAGAGAAACAAAAGAGCAACCAAGGGCAGCTCATAACACTAAGTGGACATGGTGTAATGCTTTCCGAGAAACCAAGAGGCAGCGCTCCCCTTACAACCGCCTCACCAGCGTGCAAATGAGGATGCTGGAGGAGGTTAATAATGTAATAGCGCCTGCCAGGCTGGTGGCACATTCATGCAGTCCCAGTACTCGGGAGGCTGAGGCAGGAGGATTGCTGCAAGTTCAAGGCCAGCCTGAACCACATAGTGAGACCCTGTCCCAGCAAACAAACAGAATAATAACAATGTAATAACACATTTCCCAGTGGCTGTGTAATGTAATGACGTATTCCACAAACACCACATTCCCTACGTCAGGTAGCACCAGAAAGTGGGTTGTTATTTCTCTATTAGCTACTTTTTTTTATTCAGACAAGAACACTTGTCTGAAGTGTTCAATATTGGATAGTCTTCTAAGTGTTCAATTTGCATATATTTATTTATTTTTCTTTTTATTATACTTACCAACTCACTGATTTTATTAATCCAGCTTGGATGGTGCACATTCTCAAATGGTCACTCCTCTGCTGTCTTGGTTGTAAATTAACCTTGTGAGTGAGTCAGAGACATCACGTGATGATTGTCGTGTGACAGGATAAAAGCGGCACCTCCCTGGGACACACTGAGGAGCAGAAATAGTTGCCGGCAGATGGCACTGACATGGGTAAAGCAGAGCCCTCTCTGTTCAACCAGGGGCTTCGTGGTGACAGCCCAGAGCAGGATGGAGACGAGTGTGGACACGATGGGGCCGGGAAAGTGCCCAGGGCGTCCTCTCCCCAAGTAAGGCTCACAAGGCTTGGGTTCTGAAAGACAAGGGTTACTCTGCAGGGACAAGGTCCCTCACAGGTGACAAGCAAGGCCACCGCGTGCTGGTGGAGATGCTTCGTGGCATTAGGACCCAATTCCCGCTTTGGTGGTGACAGACCTGGACACGTGAGGGTCTCTACTACCTTCTGGCAGAAACCTGGGCTCTGGAGGTTTTGGTTGTGGAGCTCCTGCTGTTAGGACAAGGGAGGGAGGTTGTGACAGGGGGATGGGAGAGATCAGGAGGGAGGGGACCCGTGAAGGTCTCAGCCTGGAGGGTCCTGACCCCTGACCCCTGACCCCTGCCCTGGTGCTCAGCAGTTCAGTCAGGATGGAAGGCATTTGCCTCCTGAGAGGCCATTAGGAGGCAGCTGCCTTCTCTCCCTCCTCCAATACATTTTAAAAAATATCTTTGCCAGTCCCACCTTGGACACCAGCAGCCATGGACAGGGAACATCTCAGGCTTCAAAGATCGGTTCCTCAATTTTTTTTTTTTTTAATCTGGTACCAGGACTTGAACTCACGACCTCGCGCTTGCCAGGCAGGCGCTGTGCCACTGAGCTAAATCCCCAGCCCAGGCTTCAAAGCTTGGGAGGGTGGCTTATGATGGTCCTCAGCCTCTCTGCCCTACACACTAACCCCAAAGGCCAGGCTGTGCTGGGTCTCTGGGTCTCATCGACCTGACAGCAGCAGACTCCCACTTGTTCATTCAAAAGGGATGCAGCACTTTTGTGGTTGTTTTAGCCAAAGATGGGTATTCTAAGCCTAATCATGGAAGACACATCGGACAAACTCAAATGTTACAAAACAGATGGCCTGTATATCTCAAAAGTGCCAATGGTTATAAAAGAGAAAAAAAGGGTGAGGAACTGTTCCAGATTAAAGGTATTAGAAATGTGATAAATAAATGTAATATACGATCCCACAATGGATACTGATTGCCATATAGGCTGTAATTGATGACATTTTAATGGAGATTGTAGATAAGATGATAGTTTTTGGGTTTTTTTCTTTTTTTTTTTTGTCTTTTTGAGACTGGTCTCACTATGCAGTTCAGCCTGGTCTTGTGCTCACTTTATAGCCCAGGCTGGCCTCGAACTCCCAACGATCCTCCTGCTCAACCTCCCGAGTGCTGGGATTACAGGCGTGCGCCACCACGCCCGGCAAGATGATAGTATTATATCAGTGTTGAATTTCCTGTTGAACTGAGATTAGGTGAAGGAATACACTAAAATATTAAGTGGTTGTTAAAAGCCAGGTCACCTCAAGAGGAACTGCCCTAAGAGGCCCCATGGGCCATACCCTGGATGCAAAGGAGACCACTGGAGATCGGTCTGCCCTCTGAGGTGGAGGCCCCAGAGCTCAGACCCATGCTACCAGTTAGCCCAACAGGAATGAGAGGGCTTGAGGCATGGCCTGCCTTCTCCCTCTGGCCAGACCGTCATCTCCGTCAAGGAGCCCTGGGTAATCATGACTATGGAGGAACAAGAAAATAGCCTGTTGCTAGACACAGGTGCAAGTCTCTCGGTCCTTCTTTTCAATCCTGGCCTTCCTTCCAGCCGTCATACCTCAGTGAAAGGAGTCACTGGTGAGGAGGTAATATGCTATTTTTGACAACCCTTAGGCTGTAGCTACTTATTAGATCCTTCTTGCATATCTCTGTCTTCCTGAGAAACCACTTTGAAGATACCACCATGTATTACAGCAGCCATTAATATTTTCCTACTAATCTATCCATAACTGTGTAAAGTTTGTAATGTTCCTATCCTATTTCATAAATGGATGTATGTTTATTATTATGTGTTTCCTACAACAACCATTGAGAATAGTTAATGATTTTTCAATAGGTCACTCATGTATAGCTCTATTTATTTTCTTTAGAAGCCACTTTGAAGATACCAAAGTATAGTACAACAACTCTTGATAATCTCCTACCTCTTTTGTCTGTAACTCACTATTATTTGTCTATTTGTTTTCCTGAGAAACTATTTTGTAGATAACAATATGTAAAACAATAACCATTGATAATTTCCTACCATTTTGTCTGTAATTTGCTAAGTCCCCCCTATTATTATGTTATCCTTCTTTTACTCTTTAAAATAAAAAAAATAAATAAAATAAAATAAAATATTAAGTGGTACAGGGACATGGCATATGCAACCTACTTTGAAGTTGTTCGGAACAAGAATACACAAACACACACAATAAATGCACATACATATACACACGAACAACAAAGCTAAGCGAATGTAGTAAGATGTTAACAAGTAAATACCATACATCTGGGAGTTCTGTTTACTATTATTGCAACTTTTCTGGAAGTTTGAAATTCTTTCACAGGAAAAAAGAAAATGATGAAGAGCCAAAGAAAAGACCAAAAAAGGAGCATTTAAATAGAAAAAATTCAAACAAATATAAAGCATGTTTACCATCAGTAACAACCCAAGCAGTACCAGATGATACTTTTAAAACTCCAATCTGTTGCAGGAAAGGACGATATTGTTCCCATTTTTGCCCGGGCCTCAGTGACATAGGAACTCTCCTCCCTAGTAGTAAGTGGACAGTGTTTCTGAAAAACAGTTAAATATTTTAAAATGCTCTTAGACCTCGTGCTGGCATTCGGGTTTGTAATGTCTCCCAAAGGCCTGGGGTAAAGGCTTGCTCTGCAGAGTGGTCCTGCTGGAAGGTGGCCGACCCTTTAAGAAGCGGGCCTAGCAGGAGAACTTTAGGTCATGGGGGGTGGGGGCATGCTCAAAGGGAATTGGAGGGCCCCTGTTTTTTCTCTTTACTTTGTTGTTCCCTGGACACAAAGTGAGCAGGTTTGATCGACCATAAACTCCTGCTAGGGTGTGCTACCCGCACTCCCCCTCCATCAGAGTGAAAAAGCAGCCTGTCTGCCCCACCACAGACTGGGACTTCCAATACTGTGAGCTAAAATACACTTCTCGTCTTAAGCTGGTTGTCTCAAGTGTTTGTCATGGTGACGGAAAGCTGACTGACACACCCTGTAGTAGAATTCTTAAAAATTTATCCTAAGGGAAAAATCATATACATTTATGTATAAGAATGTTCTCACCAATGCCATTTACAAAGGAAAAAAAAGTATCATCTAAATGTCCAAAGCTAGGATAATGGCTAAATAAATGATAGCACCTGTATACATGAAAATGAAGGTACTGCGTAGGCATTTACAGTCATGTTTCAAAGACACCCCTGCCCACCTCCCAGGCCTCTGGGTAATGCATCTTCTCTCCTGACCCCCTACAGAGTCAAGGTGTTTCCTGAATCCTGATCTTGCACCTTGCCTCTCCCTCTTACACCCTTCTCCTGATCAGCTCATACCAGAGCCCTTAGTATAGTCTGAGCAACGTAAAGATATCAACTTCCTGAACCAGCGGCCCTCACTTTTGATTTCCTGTGATCTTTTCATGAATCTTTTTTGCCTCCAACCTTGGTGTTAAAGGTTTTCCATTTTTTATTCCATCAGTATGAACCACTCTCCTGGATTTATGCCAGTGTCAGCCCTAACTTCTTTCCTGCTGCTTGCCCCCTGCAGCGGAGGTGTCCTCCTGCTCAACAGCTCCTGCACAGTCTTCCAGAGTGTCGAAACAGCCCCCTTCCCTCAGCTTTAGCTGGAGTTTGGGCCTTAATTTCTGATAGTAATCAAGTAATTTTAATTGGGCAAAACTAATTGAAGAAGATGAGCCCACACCCTTCACCTGGCCTATAAGTTCCTTAGAAGTGTGGAGTTTAATTTCCAAATATTGGGAGATTTTTTAGATTTATTGATTTCTTAATTGTATTGTGATCAGAGAGCATCTTCTGTATATGTACATCTTTCTTAATTTGTTAAGACTTAGTTTATGATGCAGGTAATAAACTAAACTGTCTAGGTAAATGTTTCCCCCACTAGAAATGACTGTGCTTACATTCTGTTTGCTGAATGAATGTTTGCTGAATGAATGCATGAATGCATGCACGCAATTCTAGCTGCTTGGATAAGTACTGAAATACATAAAGCGTGATTCTTGATATTTAGTGTTTCAATGAAAAAGATACAGAATAAGCAATGTTTAAATAACTTGAACTGCTTAACATACCAATAAAAATTTTATATCATGGAAAAAAAAAGAGAAAGAAGTGTGTACTCTGATGCCCCAGTAGAGTGTTGTATAAATCTCCATTGGGTAAGTTGGTTCATATGTTGTTCAAGTCTTCTGTGTTCTTACTAAGTTTCTCTATTTGTTTTATTGATTATTAAGAGAGGATGTTGAAATTTCCAACTAACATTGTGGATTTGGCTATTTCTCTCTTGAGTTCTGTCAGCTTTTACTTTTTGTGCTTTGAAATTTTATTACATGCACAGGTAGGATTATTGAGTCATCTTGATGAATTAACCACTTTATCACTATGCAGTGACCTTCTTTATCCCTGATAATATCCCTCTTCCTGAAATTTACTTGGTCTAGTATTTTTTAGTGTGAATTTTGTTATCATTTTAAAAGTTGTTATTAGTTCATATTTGCAGTACATAATGATTACATTCATTGTGGGGAGTTGGTACATGTACATAACACACTTTTAAAATATTTTTAAAAAAATTTTTAGTCCATGTTTGTGGTACATAATCACTACATTCATTGTGTTGGTTTGATATTTATATAGAAACATCATCTTTAGTATTTGAAAATATATATCTTTTGTCCTTTTGCTTGTAACCTTCTTATGTCTTTGCATGTAAATTAGATTTCTTGTAGAGTTAGGGTATACTTTTAAAAATTTTAATCTGATAATCTCTGCCTGTGAATTAGACCATTTACATTTAATATGATTATTTATCTGATTAGGTTTAAAATTACCATCTGGTTATTTGTTTACAATTTGTACTTTCTGATTTTTGTTCCTTTTCTGCATTTTCCTTGTGACTTTTGGATTATTTGAATATTTTAATATTCTATTTTCTCTTTTTAGTGTCTTGCCAGATATGTCTGTTCATCTAGTGGTTGCTCTTAGGTATATAGTCTATACCCTCATCATACTCTATCTTCAAGTAATATTACATAACTAGTAGCATATGATTACATATAATATTGTATAACATGTGAAGTAAAATCTATGACAAAGGCCAGGGGAGGAGTTACTTTTTTAACCATGTTGGCCCTTGCACTAAAGGTGTAAAAGCAAAGAGATAAAATCATCTATATGTTAACCACAGCAAAGGTAGTGACAACAAACTATACTTGTAACTATTGCATTTTCACCTTTATGTAACTGCAATCTAAAAAAAATCTTGCTTCTCTTAAGAATTTTCTTAATAAAACAGAATAACTGATTAATTCTAGTTATCAACCCTTACACAGATGCCATTTTATTAGTCTGTGCAACAAAATAGAAAATGCAATTACAGCAATTCTACTACCTCAAGTCACTGTGTGACTCAGCTGCAAGCCCAACTCGACACTTTCATGAACATCATTTTTACTTGAAATAACTGACAAACTATGGCTAACTGCATGCAGCTATAGGGTAGACATTTTATTGAAAATGAACCTTTCACTGAAAATATTTGTTGCCAATGATAAGATGAGCTTTTAAGGAAAAACTGAAGTTTGTTAAAACTTGCATTTCCTACCATGAGGTTGACTGACAGCTTTGTAGTACTTCAAGATGTTCCTGATAAGACTGGTGAAGATATTAACAAACATGATTTGTGGTACTATACAATGAAATATGTCAGTACTTGGAGTACCTGCTTAATTTGGAAAACAAGTATTTTCAAAATGACCAATGCCAGATGCCACAAAACCATGCCTTGGTTTAAAGAAATCCACTTCAAGTACAAGATAATCCATTGAACTTTAATGTAACATGATTTAAAAACAAATCCACTGATAAGGTTGCAAGTTCCACATTGCAACTAACCTTTAAGAAACTATTTTTCAAGATGGCAGTATCAAAGAAGAATATCCAGTAACTAGCTTAAAGGGGCTATGAAAAATAGTTGCCTGCATTCCAAATGTATACCTGCATGATACAGTTTTCTTCAAAGAGGCATACTGCAACAGACTGGGTATAGGAATAGAACTAAGGATCCAGCTGTCTTCTATCAAGCCAGAGAATAAAGAAATGTGCAAAAGTGCAAAACGATGTCCCTCTTCTAAATCATTTTTTTGGAAAAGAGCTTTTTTCCAGAAAAACATTCCTTTAAGTTAAATTGTGATGGGTTTATTATTGTTCCTTTTAATTGAATTAACACATAGACATCTAAATTTTCAGTTTTAGTATTTGCAGTGGATGTCAAATATAACTCACATAAACGCAAGCTCAAAGGTCGAGGGTCCTCTGAGAAGCACGGCCTTAGATAACACAGCTGAAAGGTGGCGAAGCCAGATCTGATCTGGCTCCCAAACTCCGTGTTTTTTCTCATGGCAACATGTTGTCTCCTCCCAAAAAGGTCTCATCACTATTAAAGTAGGAAGTAGAACTGGGTCCTTACAGCTTTCTTTTGCAATTTTCCTATAATATTTAGGTTTTTCAGTACTTAGATATTTGTCTTCTGTGAAGTGTAAGTTGCTTATGCTTAAAACTTTAGAACTCCATCAGGGATTCACGATGACTTGGTGGGGGTGGGGTCAGGGGTGGGGTGTCTATAAAATTATGCCAGAAGCAATGATATATTGGGTTTATACTGTGTATAAAGAGAGCCCAAACAGCTGGGAGATGTCCTTTATTAGATTTCAAAAAACAAGTAAAATTCTGATTATTCGGCTGCAGTCTTGTTTTTTCTCCCCTTCAGGCTAAGTCTCAAGCGTTGATGCTCGGTTTTGGGGGGCCGCTTTGCTGGGGGACATCCTCAGGAGGAAGTCTTGCATGCCCCTCCGCAGCACTGCGTTCTCAGCAACCTCCCTCAGACTTCGGTGGAGCTTCTCCATCTCCTTGTACTCACTCCTCACGTCTGTGGAGAAAGTCAGAGTCCGTCTCAGAACCGCCCAGGATTCCAGGACAAGAACCTGTCGCTTGTCCCAAAAGACCAGAAGAGGGACGGTGCTGGGAGGTCAGAGAGTCCTCGTTTTATAAATACCCTGAACCCAACCAGCTGTTCTCCCTCCATCTGAAGGCGTCTGTCATGGGTCACCCTGAAGACTTGCGTGGAAGAGACACACAGCACTGCACACAGCAGCTCTCCCCAGAGCCGTCTCAGGCAGCTCTCTCTTCCTTATTCCCTCTCCTCCTCCAGCCCCCACACTAGGGGAACTTGTTCTCCTTGTGTGTGTCAGATTTTCACCCCATGATCTGCAATCTACTATGTCTTCACCATGGTTCATTTTAGGTGTCAACTTGTTCTGACCAAACAACTTGTTCAACTTGTTTGGCCCAGATACCGGGCCAAAATTTAGGATGCTCCTTTGTGGATGAGATTTGCTTTCAAAACAGTAGCTTTGGAGTAAAGCAATTGTCTCTCCTTAGTGTGACAGTGCTCATCCCATCAGCTGAAGGCCTGGAGAGAACAAAGGCTGACCCTCCCCTGCACCCGTACCATGGGCACTTCCTGCTCTGCAGAGACCGCCTCTGGGCCCCAGATGCAGCCCTCTCTGGGGTCTCCAGCCTGCTCGCCTATCCCTTAGGTTTCAGATACACTGAGCTTCCACAATGGGGTGAGCAGCCCCACTGAAACAAGCCTCTTTCTACATCTGCACACATACAGTGGGCTCTGTCTGCCTGGAGAGCCCTGATCAGCCCAGTCCCTTTGAAGGGACACTTCAGACTGACCTTGGAGTTGGCTCCAGCCATGCTCCTGAATGCCTGAGTCCCTCTGGGCTCACCATGCCCTAGATAATGACCCAGATGAGCTCACCTGAGCTCACACGAGGACCCACGATGGGGCCGTGGCCAGGAGGGGAGCGGGAACCAAGGCATTCTGTCTTGCTGGGCATCTGGAAGGCCGCCCTCCTCGCTGCCTCTTCCATCCTGCCCACCGACCCTTCCGGCTACACTAGGCCCGGCTTCCTCAGTGTCCAGTCCTGAGGAACACTTCCCCGCTGCTTTTCTCACCAGCTACACCAGGCAGCCCGGTGGAGCTCCTGGCAGGAAAGGGAGGGGCTGCCCACCACAGGGCACACACACTGGTGTGGCTTTCCCAGGGGGCTGTGGATAATGGATGTTTTCCTCACGACCAGCAGAAAACGGAGTTTTTCTGAAAGAGGCATCATCTCCAAAAAGTCTTTACAGAGACAGCAGGCCAGAACTGTGGATTGCAATTTGCCACTTGCTAGCTAGAAAACCTGAGTATTTCCAGCTACCCAGTCTGAGTATTTCTGCATGTAGAACAGAGTAATAACCCTTGTCTCTGAGAGCTAATGTGAGAATTCCATGAGTCTAAGTGTGACGATTGGTCTCTCTTGGATGCGTGGCAAAGGGCAGGGCAGTTACTATCACCACCATCATCATCGTCATCTCCACTCCTTACCTTGCAAATTCTCCCTCTCTTGATTTCTTTCCATTCAATAAGGACCAGCCACAACCTGGGGAGACTGCACCATTCCCCAGCTTATAGAAAAGTCTCACGTAGTTACCTGCAAGCTCTTTATAGAGACCATCTCCCTGGGACGACGCCAGGGCCAGCATGGTGGCAATGCTGCCTTTCACCTTCTCCGTGATTCCATTCTACGGAACAAGGACAGTGAATCTGTTAGGGCGGCACAGCCCAGGGGAAGTGAGTCACGTGAAAGGTGCCTCGCCCAATCCTGCGGCTGGAGAGGGCGCGGAATGGGGGTTGCCAGAGTCAAAGTCAAGTCCACGTGGGAGTGCACGGATAGCCCAGGGGTCATCAGAGCAGCATTTCCAGGGGCTCCCACTTGCCTCTGTACCTCCTTTCCTGCCTATCAGGACCTGTGGGGGTCTGTCCTGCTGAAGCTCACCTAGGAAACGGAGCTAATGTGGAGGGCCTGGAGGTATGTGGGCACAAACAGGGGTGACGGAAAAAGGGAAGAGTGATGGTCACCTCCCGCTGCCCTCCCCTGCACTTAGTCATGGGATAGAGGCTTGTGGGGCACCTGCTGTGTGCAACACACCTTGACTGAGAGGTCTGATTCCTCTTCCCAACCGCCTGAGAAATGTCTTCTTGTTACATGAAGTCCTTTCTCAACTAAAACCATTTGCTTCCCTCTTCTGTCTCCTGCCTCCTACTGGAAAACATACAACTCCTCTCTCTAGCCTGGTAGAATGGAATCTAGTTTTAAACGCAGATCATCTGATTCCAAATCTTCCTACTTTTTCTTCAATGCCAGGTCAAGAGCTGTAGACCTCTACTGGTTACTTAACCTCTCTAGGCCTCAGCTCCCTTGATGGAGATCCATTGCTCCCAAAGCCGTGGTTCACTGTGGTTCCACTACAAAGTGGAAACAAATTAACAAGCCATGCGGCTGAGGAATACATCAGAGACAAATCAGGACCTTCAACAGAATATCCCTCCATTCTTCAGGTCACAAGAACAGTAAATAAGAGGTCATTTTTCAAAACATTTTCAAAAAGAAAGCCCAGCCATTATTTAAAATTCAAATACTTTAATCAAGTAAGCATTCATTGCAATTCTTATTTTTTTAAAAAAAAGTTTTGAGGAGTAGGATTACACTAGAGTCTTGCCTACCTGTAACTACCTATATTTCTGTGATTTAAGATATATTCATGATGGTCAATGTACTATTGACTTCTAAGTGAAGCTGTTTTCTTCAGTGACCTAAAATGTGACTTCTACATATCCAGTGGCAATCAGCTCTGCGGAGTTTGGCCCATTGCCTGCGTGCATTCGTAGACTGTGATAACATGTTCATTGACTGGAGCTAAACTGTGCTGGGAAGTGAGATAGCTCTCAGCCTACCCTCAGACACGGTCCCTGCTTTGCACTGGGGAGACAAACACTTTCTAAAATTAGAGAAGGGGCAGTGAAAAGCAGGTCAGAATGTTCCAGAAGGCTGGGGCAGAGATGGACCGGCAGGACCCCTGGTCAGCTCTTCCCCAGATGATTGGGAGTGAGCAGCAGCTCAGGTTCCACTGAGAGAATTTGGATTTTCAAATAGCCAGAGAGGGGCTGGTACGCATGCATAACACATCTTGATTCTTTTTGCAACCTCTTCTGCCTGCTTCTCCCTCCCTTCATGCCCTTCCCACTCGCAAAAGAGCTCTCTCTCGCTTTCCTACTGCCCATCTTTTTGATAAAGCTTTAATTTATTTATACTCTGGGTTTCTCCTATAAGAGAAACCATATGAAATTTATGCTTGTGTGCCTGGTTTATTTCACATAACATTATGGTCTCAAAGGTCTACACATGACTCAGGTTTATCCTTCTTTATAGCAGGGTAGTACTCAACTGTGTGTATGTTTATTGACATTTTATGTAGGTGAGTTCTTTCCTTCATTAAAAAAGAAATCTGCCTTGAGGTTGTTCTGTGGTTCGTGATGCAGCACCCGGGTTCTGTTCCACTTTCTAGCTCTGCATCTCACCAGCTGCGCGGCCTGGGAACTTCTCTGCCTGAGTTTGCTTGTACGCTGGATGGGAACAGGAATAGCACCCACCCACGGACTCCCAGGGTTAAATGAGCTAACGCATGGGTGAGCTTAGCACCTGCCAAGATATTCTAGCTGGGGTCTACCGATGACTGCAGAGAGCAGAGATGCTGGGGAGAGGTGGAGGGCTGCGTTTCTGAAGCCCCAGCCCTGGAGGGAAGCTCCAGGCCAGGAAGAAAGAGGCTGGGCACCGGGGCAAGCCCAGCCCCCAGGGCAGAACATACAGCTGCCCTCAGGCCACTTTGTGCACTGCTCCCTGCACCACCCCCAGCATCCCTGGGACCCTGACAGGGCGGGGACGTCAAATACCTTTAGAAGCTGAAACTGGTGCTGCATCCTTTCCTGTGCCCTTTCAAACATGCCCTCGGCCACCTGCCGCTCCACCCCTCTTCTGATGACATCCTTCGTCCTCTCGCACGCCTTCTTGCCAGCGATCTGAGCTGCCTCTGGTGAAAGGATGAGTACAGTCACACCAGGAGGATGTGCTTAGAGATCCGTGACATCGTAAAGAAAAGCAAGCAAACAGAAGAATACATATCCACGTGTGTGTGTGCACGCGCACACACAAATAACAGTCAATATTTAGAGAACTATCATTCAGAGAACCTAAGCAGTTAATCGAGCAAAAGCTAACAAAATCACCCCCAAACAAAACCAAGGAGGAGAGCCAGATGCTGAGACAGCCGGGAAAGGATAGGCAGGCGTCCAGACAAGAGGTGGGCAGCAAGGCTGGAAAGCACAGAGATAATGAGGACCCCTCAGCTGGGCGTGGTGGTGCACACCTGTAACCCCAGCACCCAGGGAGGCTGAGGCGGGTTAGCGCCCACCCTGGGCAACTTAGTAATTTAACAAGAATCTGTGTCAAAATAAGAAATAAAAAAGGATTGGGGTTGTAGCTCAGTGTGAAGGCCCTGGGTTCACTCCCCGGTACCACACACACACACACACACACACACACACACACACAGGATCTCTCAATTACTCTTTTGCGTTATGATGTATAGCTAGATGTCCCCTCAAAGCCACATGGGTGTGTGACACCAGATGAGTCCACTGATGGATTGTAGCTGAGCATGACGTTGGGAGGTGAAGCCTGGTGGGAAGAGGCGGGTCACTGTGGGGTGGCTGGGAGGATATATGTATATATGAAGGCTATATATTAGGATATATATATGAAGAATATAGTGTATATATAGATAGAGAGATAGATATAAAGATAGATATAGATAGATAGATGTATAGAGAGATATACAGATATACAGATAGATAAATAGAGGTAGATAGATATAGATAGGTACAGATAGATGTATAGAGAGATATATAGATATACAGATGGATAAATAGATAGATAGAGATAGATAGATAGATAGACAGACAAATAGATATATATCCTTCCTACTCCCTGCTACTGCTTCTCAGCTGCCTGCCAGGAGCTCTTTCTCCTCTGCCATGCCGTCCTGCCTTGGAGCCAGCCGACTATGGACTGAAACCTCTACAAACTATGCTAAATAAGCTTTCCTCCTCTAACTCATGTTGTGTATTTTGTCCCAGCATCAAAAAAGTAACTTCTTATGCTCTGCATTATCTGATTCAATGTCCAGGCTGAGCCTGTCCCAAGGACTTAGAGCACCTGGAGGACAGACCCACGGAGGGGCACGGCAGGACAGGATGCCAGAGAGCGACAGGAAGACCCCAGAGAAGAGGACGTGCCACCCCGGCCCCACCTTCATAGCAGGGCTTCAGGTCGTTCTGGACAGAGCTAGTGACAGACTCATAGATCTTCCTCTTCTTTCGGAGGATGTAGCCTTCCAAGCCTCCTAGGATGGCACTTATCTGAGGAGTCACGTTAAACAAGACATTTGTGACAATTCCTTTGACAGAGGCTGGGCACAAGTGCCTGTGGGCGGCCACCACCTCCCCCACCTTGTGCGTGGCTGCCTGTCTTCATGCCATCTTGAAGGGGAAAATTAAAATTTTAAATAAAAGCCTACCCAGGATGCCCGACAAGACCAAGCAGACATGTCCGGCAGGCCCAGTAACAGAACACTCCTTCCTTTGTGTAAACCCCTTTACTGTCTTTGTGTAACTGATGGCCTTGCAATGTAACTAAAAATGTAACAGGACATTTCTTCCTTTGTGTAACCCACACTTTATATAACTGATAGCCTTGCATTTGTAATCTGAAATTTTTAAACTCCCTTAGCAACCCAAGAGGTCATTCAACCCTCTAATCATATGTGCCAAATCTGCCTTTGTACCTCCCCGCTTGCCTTCCCCATAAAAGCCTGAAACCCCTCTGGGCAGGGCTCTAACTCTCTGGGAGAGAACCCATTCAAGCCCACAGATGTAATAAACTGCCTCTTAAACCTTCTTGATGCCATTTCTTCCTGTGTTTGGTCTGTTTTTCATAACAATCTCAGCTCTAAACTCAGCCGTGAGCTCCACATAGGCAGGACCTCTGTTTTAAACATCTTCATGCTGGGCATGGTGGCACTTGCCTGCAGCATTCAGGAGGCTGAGGCAGGAGGATCACAAGTTCAAGGCCAGGCCGGGCTACACAAGGATTACAAGGCAGCCTGAACAACATATTGAGGCCCTGCCTCAAAAAGCTCCATAGTGCCCGGCCCCTGCACACCGCTCGCTAAGCATGTGCGCAGTTAAACCAGGCACCAGCAGCAGCATCCTGGCAAGGGCTCTCTTTGCGAGACTGGAGAGACGCCAGCCATGGCCCTAGTATTGCCATGTAAATCTGGAGTGACCCTGGGAGAAAGTGGGTCACAGATAAAAAGTCAGGATCATGAGAAGCAAACAAGACGAGATGGGAGGGGACAATCCTAGATTTTAAAAGGCCAAAGGGAAATGAGTAAGCTGTGATTTACTGTTTGTGGAGAGTAGGTATAGAAATTGTTTGGGGCACAGTTGTGTAAATCTGAATACGTTCCGTTTCAGCTTTTTGAGACAGGGTCTTGCTCTACAGTTCAGGCTGACCTTGACCTCACTATGTAGCCCAGGCTGGCCTTGAACTTGTGCTTAGTTTATAGTTCAAAACTAACAAGTGATTTGCAAAAATAATGCCTGGTTTCCTTAAGCTCTGCTGCTTTGGATTCTACTTCATCACACAACAAACATGATAGAGAGGTTGGTGGCAATGCTACAAGTTGGTGCAAATAAGGATTCGCTGAAGATTCTCCCTGGGAACTGAGTGAACTTCACCCATGGCATGCACTTCCGGTTCCTACTGCGAAATACACCCCCCTCTGTGTCCTACACCTCTGTGGCTTAGCGTCCAGACCCTGGACTCTCAGGGGTGCAAGTAGGGAGAGATGGGCAACCTCCAAGCCCTGCCTGGGGAGCCGTGGCTTCCCGACTTCCCCAGGCTCTTCACAGGAACTTACCTCCTGGATTAGGAAGGATTTTGTGTAGCCATCATATTTCCAGCCGTTTCTCATCCCGATTTCTGTCATTTTCTCCTGCAGGGAGTGCTTGAAAGCTTCTATGTGAGGCATCAAGGCCAAGCCCGGGGCATTCCCAGCCCTGCAGGAAAAGCAACGTAAAATTTGAGGAGACAAAGGTGGCTACCATGGGGCAGAGAGGGCATGAAACTGGCTGGTGTTCTTCCATTCATTTTGAAGAGCAGAGTGATGAGATCTAATAGTGATCCAAATCCTGTGCTGGGCCAGGTCTCTGACACAAAAACCCACACAGTCAGTGTGATAAGGCCCATTTTACAGATGAGAAAAGTCAAGGTTCAGAGAGAGCAGCCAATGTGCTCACAGCCACACAGCTAGCCAGAGGCAGAGCCAGGGTTCAATGCCCTCCTGCCCCCTGCAAAACTCACTGTCTTTCCACTCACAAAGAATCACCATTTAAAGGAGAGGAACTAGAACTACACCTACAGAGACAGGTAAGATTTGGGGAATGAAAAGAAGGGGGAGTTACTCTCCGAAGGACAAGACAATGAAGCAAGTTTCACAACACCCTAGGAGTGAGAAGCACAGGTCACTGAGCACAGAGCCGGCTTCAAAGCCCAGCTCTTCTCAGGAGCTGGATGACCCGGGCAATTCTTCTGGATCTGGGTTTGTTCATAGGTTAAAAAGACAGAGCCACTTCAAGTGATTGGGCACATTCTACAAGATAACGTGTATGCATCGGGCATGATGGCACACAGCATAACTTAGGAGGTAGGAGGGCCATGAATTCAAGTCCCACCTGGACAACTCAGCAAGACCCTGCCCTCAGATAAACAATAAAAAGGATAAAAAGGGCAGAGAATGTAGCTTGGTGGTAGAATACCCTAGGTTCAGTGACGGTGAGCCAGGGTGAACCTATTCCCGTGATTGTGAACCTTTCAGAGACCGAGTGCCCAAATGCAACCCCAAACCCACTCACTTATCACCAAGGGCCAGCGCTGCAATTAAATCTGAATGCTCAGCTGCTGGGGACATGCTGGGTGGCTTGGCTCATAGCCAACAGAGAGGGCTCTGTGTGCCCACTGCAGTATGCGTGCCATAGGTTCACCGCCACTGCCCCATACTGCAAAAATAGAAAGAAAAAGAAAGCACGCAGGTGCTCAGCACAGTGCCCATGACATCTCAGTTGCCCCCCTGCCAGCCAGGCAGGCTCTAGCAAAGGGCACCACTAAGCCACGGGCAGTGACAGTGGGAAAAGGAAGGTGGAGGCAGGCGGGATGTGTTGATCACCACGGGAAGGAACTCAGTGTTTATGCTCTGGAGCAGTCCCCTAGGGTGGGGTGGGCTAGGTGGAAGGCGTGGTGGTCCCAGTTGAGTTTAAGAGAAGGGAGGGGAGGAAGGCGGTGCTGAGGAAGACAGCCAAGGTGAGGGAAGGGCTCAGCCAGCAGCAGGTGGTCTCGCAGGTGAAAAGCCAGAGGAGCAGCCTGGGAGTTAGGAGGAGCTCCTTCTGTAGGTGGAGGAAGGAGCTGGAGGTCAGGAATGAGGGGGCACCAGACAGGCACCTCAGCCCTGGCTCACCCATGTGTGTGAGCAAGCAGAGTCGTCAGCAAGCCACTTCTGTTTGCATTCGGAGAAGGTTCTGAAGGCCATGTGTTTGCTTAATTCCACGCTCTCCAATCAAAATACCCTGTCCTGGGCTCAGGTCCCTGAGAACATTTATCCCCTGCCGCACGTAGGAGATATTTGAAAAATAATAGCAATCATAATATTAGTCTAAAGCAGCACCTCAGTCTGTACTCCAGGTCACCATGGGAAATTTTTAAGTAAAGCAAACCGAGAAGGCTTTTGTGTTTTGCCAAGACTAAGCTTCTCTCCTCAAGTTACAAGCTACTCTTTACACTCCCGAATCCAAAGTATAAATCTCAAAACTGATACTCTGGCTTGGCATTCTTCAAAAGTTTGTTCATGATGAAAGATCTTCTTTACCTAAAAATGGCTCCAAAAACAGGGTCGATCTGGTCATAGATGGGCTGGGTGATGGCTTCATTCAGGTCGATTCTGGCCAGGGTCCTGGAGGCGTAGATGCCATTTTTCAAGCAAACAGCTTTCAGAGTCTGGTGAAAACCTTGGTTTCCTCTGCTCCTCTAGACAAGTAAGCAGTGAGTTAGCAGAGTAAGGAGGCATTAACTAGAAAGCCAGCGGGGTAGAACAGCACTGCCTTTGGTCAAAGGCCATTGCTGAGGCACAAAGGAAGGAGCAGAAACCACTAGGTCTTTAACCTGCCACTCAGCTAGGCCGGGAAGAGCGCAGTCACACCTCCATGTGGGTTGGGAGCCCCTGCCACGGGCTTCCAAAGTGACCCAGGAGCACTCTGATCACAACTCTCCCTGTACACGTTTTCATTCATCAGTTTACCCATTTGTCGAGTTCTGATTCTAGACCACTGGCTTGCTGAGATTAGGAATAACGTCCCATCCATCCTTATCCGCAAACACTTGTTAAATGAGCAAGTGTAGAATGAAGAAAGAAGTGAAGTGGGCTGTGACCCAACAGTAAACATATGTCTTGTATTTTCTTCTTTTTTTTATTTTAAAAATAAAAGGAGGAAAACATTAACAGACAGACAACCTTTTACAAAACAGCAAAAGAATAGTACAGACAATACAGAGTTACAAACAAAGTGGTAGGAAATGAACAATGCTTGTTGTATTACATATTGATATCTTCAAAGTGGTTTCTCATGAAAACAGATAGAGACATGCAATATTATCAATCAAGAACTCATTAACAGTTTCTTTCAGCAAAGAAATAGAAGACAGTAGAACAACTATGTTAACTATCCTGTATATACATACATACAAGATGTCTTGAATTTTCTAAGGATAGTCCCTAGTTTAGTGTGTTTTTTGCAGTACAGTGAAGCACAATTGTTACACCTTGAAGCACAGTTTGACTTGATTATCTTAGTGATATTTTTCCTCCAGGGAAACAAATTCACAAACTAGAGGGAAAATATTATAGTCAGAGCAATAAGAGATAGTAACCAATTTTAGCCAGAGAGTGGTCATCAGTAAGAATACAAATGTTTGCTAAAATTTTAACAGAAGCCTTTGTGATCTTTCATTAGTAATGTATGTTTTAAGGGAATATGTGTTGAGTGAATAGCTGCATAGTATGATATGATTGGCACAACTGTCTCTCCCTCTTCTTCACTCTATGTAATATTACAACATAGGCCTGCCCCTTAATTATGGTAAGTATATTCCAAAAAGTCATTTTAATAGCCATCCACCATATTATCTCAAAAAATAATTTATTTTACCATTCTTTTATTTTTAGATATTGTCACGGTTTGTGTCTGCATGTCCTCCCCAATCCTCATCCAGTGATGGGGTGGGCTTCTACATTTTTGACTGATCCATAGTCCAACACTGGGATCATGGGTGTGAGGGTTGCACCCACCCTGGGGCAGATGGTCTGTATACAATGTAAGGGAGGGAAACAGGATGCTTGCCACTTCTCCCTTTTTGCACTTGTTGCTTTTGCTATCTTCTGCTGCCATGAATGGTTGCCCTCTGCCTTGTGCCACCCTGCCTTGGAGCCAGCCATGTATGCACTGAAACCTCCACAGAGTGTAAGCTAAATAAACCTTTCCTTCCTTAATTTTGGGCATCAGGTATTTTGTCTCAGCAAAAGAGAAAAGTAACCAAAACAGAATTTGGTACCAGCAGAATGAGGTTGTAGCTGTGACTGTATCTGACCATGCGGTTCAAGAGCCTTTGGAAATGGCCTATGGGAAGTGTTTGGAAAGGTTTGGAGATGTCACCTGAAAGAGCAGAGCTGGAACACCTTTGGCTGTATGTGAGATTCTGGTCAGAGCTCAGAAGACCAGAAGGCTGATAGAAATCCTGCCGGTAAACATCAGGTTCAAGAGGTTTCTGCTGGGAAGGACTGTATTGTTGTTGGCCTCCAGATGATGTGTGTTATGGCTTGGCAGAAAGTTTGTCTGCATTTTGCTTGTGTCCAGACACTTTGCCTAATACTGAGATTAAGGGTGGTGGACTAATTAATCTGGCAGAAGAAATTTCAAGGCAGTCAGATGCTAAGGCAGTGGCATGGCTGTTGTTGGGGCTTTTAGCCAGATTTATGTTGAGAATCAAGAGTAAAGAGCCCAGCAGGATGATTTAAAATGTTGTGAGCTTGGCCAGAAAGGAAGCTCCAGTAAAGCTGTGGATTGCAAAGATAGGGTTGAGGAGATCTCCATCATTGAGAAAGAACAGGAGAATAGAAAAGATGGCCTGAGGGGATCACAAGAAGCAAGTCTCCACCCTTTGCAGCCTCAAAACTGCAAAGGTGAAAGACCTTGCCTTGGGGAGAAAGCTGCAGAGTGCCATGTTCCAGTATGGCAGTGGTGGCCGCACCAGTTTCCAGAATGGCAGCATAGAGAATTTGTTCCTCAGAATTGGATTCAGAGTGCCCAATGATCCAGGCAAAGATCAGGCAAAGATCTTTGCCCCTATGGCAAAGAGAGAGGAAAGCTTGGCTACTGCCAGGTAGCAGCAGACCTTGGCATTATCCACATGGCACTGGTTTAAGAGCATGCAGAATGCAAGAGTTCTGAGGTTAAGAAGTCTTTCACCTAGATTTCAGAAGGCTTGGGTAGCCAGACAGTGTGCCCGTGAGAAAGCAGTATCTGAAGCTGTGAGTGTGAAGCAAGAGGTGTAGTGTAGACCTCAGAAGCTTGGAAAAGCCAGGAACGTGGATTGTCTAAGGAAAGCTGCAAGGAGGGAGCAAAGTGGGCCTAAGAGAAAAGCCATGGGAGCTGTAACCACCACAAGTGCTGTAGGGGTGGAGTCACACAAGCCCTCTGGAGCACAATTTACCACAGATTGCTTCAGATGTTCCACATGGAACTAAGAGACTTAATGTTAGCTCTGCTGGATTTTGGACTTGCTTTGTTCCCATTCCTTTGTATTCCTGTTTGTAACTTTTGGAATGAAAATGTTTATTTCGTGCCTTTGAGTGTTGGAAGTGTTCAACTTTGCATTTGTACAGGTGCTTGCAACTAAGAGTTTGCCTTACAACTCGAAGGAGACTTGGGACTTGGACTTTCAGCGATGCTGAACTGTTAGGACTTTGGCAACTCTTAGAGATGGACTAAAATGTCTTTTGCATAAAGAGATACACATGAGTATATTTGGGGGCCCAGGGGTGGAATGTTATGGTCTGTGTCTGCATGTCCCCCCAAGTCCTCATGCAGTCATGGGGCGGGCTTCTACATTTTTGATTGATCCATAGTCCAATGCTGGGATTATGGGTGTGAGGGTTGCACCCGTCCTGGGGCATATAGTCTGCATATAACGTAAGGGAGGGAAAGAGGCTGCTTGCCACTTCTCCTCCCTTTTTGCACTTGTTGCTTTTGCTATCTTCTGCTGCCATGAACAGTTGCCCTCTGCCTTGTGCCACCCTGCCTTGGAGCCAACTGTATGAACTGAAACCTCCACAGACTGTAAGCTAAATAAACCTTTCCTTCCTTAATTTTGGGCATCAGGTATTTTGTCTCAGCAACAAGAGAAAAGTAATCAAGATAGACATTTAGTTTATTGGGGTTATTTTACTATGTTAGTGTTACAGTTTATAATTAGATGTCCCTCCAAAGCCTCATGCCCTCATAGGTGGGGCTTTGGGAGGTGGGGCTTGGCTCATGGGGCTTTGGGAGGTGGGGCTTGGCTCATGGGGGCATGACACTCATCAGGGGATCAGTCCACTGTTGAATTTATAGGTAAATGCGATGTTGGGTGAAGCCTACTGGGACAAGGTGGTTCACTGTGAGTGTGGCCTGGAAGGGTTTATCTCCTACCCTCTTCCCCTGATCTCTCTCTCTGCTTCCAGCTGCCATGCCATGAGCTGTTTCTGCTGTGCCATGCCACCCTGCCCTGGAGCAAGCCGACTATGAACTAACACTCCCCCCCTCCACCTGGTACCGGGAATCGAACTCACGACCTCACGCTTGCCAGGCAGGTGCTGTGCTACTGAGCTAAATCCCCAACCCCCGACTATGAACTAAAACCTCTACAAATTGGGAGCTAAACTAAACGTTTCCTCCTTAGAGTCATGGGCATCTGGTATTATGTCTCAGTCACAGAGAAGTAGCTAAGACAGTTAAGAGATGATGTTAGTATATAAATGTCTGCCCATCTTTCTGATCACAAAGGAATCTTGTTTATGAGGTAGGAGCACCTTGCACATGCTGTAGTCACAGAGAAAAAATAAACAGTGGGTGGAAGAGGGGACAGTTGTCATGGGGATCTGCAGACGGCAGACATTCCTTCCTTCCACAAGCAAAGTGTCTCAAGGGGTGTCTCTTCTTTGCCTTTGTCTTCACATACCATAGGTAGAAGGGGTTACTTTGCTATCTGTCACTACAAAACAAATTCTCCCACGTGTGGTCGTACAGTGAATGTTTATGATGCTCAGATTCTGTGGACTGCTACTTGGCCATGGCCTGGCTGGCCCAGGGCATCTCATGAGGTTCACCCAAGTGTGGGTGGGTTTCCCATCATCTGAAGGGGGCTGGCAGATCTGCTCCCCATGAGCATGGCTGGCAAGGTGGTGCCAGCTTTGCAGCACAGGGGGGAGGCCCCAGCCCCGCTCCACACAGCCCCTCCCTATAGCAGCTTGACTTCGGCACACAGAGCCTGCTCCCCCTGAGCAAGCGTCCCAAGGGACCACTGCGGAGGCTTCAGTGGCCGCTGATGACCTGGCCCAGAAACCACACACTATTCCCTCTGCAGCTCTCTTCTGGTCACAGAGACCATGTGGCAGGAACAAGGGAGACCTGGGGGGGGGGCACAGGTCACCTTGGAGGCTGCCCACCACTGTCACCAATGAACACCTTCAGTGGCCAAACCCAGTCATTTTCCTTGACCCCTCAGGAGCATCAGATGACTTCCTTCTTAACAAACCTTCGTGCCTTGGTTTTCTTATTGGAAAAGAAGAAATTCAGGCGACAGTTAGACTGAGCCCTTTGTAAGCTCTCAGATGTGTTTTGTCATCAGAATGCTAGCCGGGTCCTCTGCCTACCAAATGCCACCAATCTTTCACTCGCGCTTGGCCTTTCCAAATAATAATACTGGTGTGGCCACCAGCATTGTTGTGAGGGTTGAATAAGGTCATGTACAGTATCCATACCACAGTGTATGACACTGTCCCTTACTTTTTTAAAATTTATTTTAAAAATAAAAGAAGGAAAACACATTAACAAACCATTTACAAAATAACAAAAGAACAATACAAACAATACAGAGTTACAAACAAAGTGGTAGGAAATTAACAATGCTTGCTGTATTACACATTGATATCTTCAAAGTGGTTTCTCAGTAAAACAAATAGAGACATGCAATACTGGTCCATCAAGTAATCATTAACTGTTTCTTTCAGCAAACACTAGAAGACAGTAGTTCAACCCAGCTATTCCCCGTCTGGGTATTTTCCCAGAAGATCTAAAAACATCATATCACAGTGATGTATGTGCACCTATGTTCATAGCAGTGCAATTTGTAATTGCTAAATTGTGGAAGCAACCCAAATGTCCATCCACAGAGGATTGGATAAAAAAATTGTGGTACTTTTATATAACGGAATATTACTCAGCTATAAAGAAAGATAAACTTGAGCACTCCTTATTTTCAACAGACGTTAAGAGACTGACTTGTGTCCCCCAAAGTTTACATGCTGAAGTCCTAACCCCCAAGGTGACTGTATTAGAGATGGAACCTCTAGGAGATAATTAGGGTGACATGAGGCCACAAGGGTGGGCCCTGATTCACTAGGACTGGTGTCCTATAGGAAGAGAGGAGAGTGCACACATGGGAGAAAAGGCTGCCATCCATAAGCCAAGGAGACAGGCTGCTGGAGAAGCCGCCCCTGCAGATGCTCGCTCTTGGACTTCCAGTCCCCAAACTGTGAGAATATGAAAGTCTGTCATTTAAGCCACATGAAATCTCTTTTTCTCTCCCTTCGTCTTAGATGAACTCATGCATTTATCTTTGCATCTCTCAGAAATCCCATACGACTGACTAAGAAATAAAACAACTAGCACACCAAGGGACGCTTTTATCTCATGTATACTAATCACATTGACATCAATGCCCAGGATAAGTGGGGCAAGTGCTTAGCACCCCATTCTATAGAAGAGAACACTAAGAGGTTTTAATGGACTTAAGGCCTCAGGTGGTTCAGTGCCTGGCCCAAAGCTCTGCAGTGGACATCTGGTGAGGCTGGTGCTTTCCCTGGGACCCTAAATATGCACAGGTGCACGGCCCCATCTGTGCTATTGTACATGTAACCTCACAGCAATGGGAGAGTAAAACAGGAGCTTGGGGATCCAGCTACCTCACAGGTTTCCCGGGACGGGTCACTCACCACCAGGTGTGCCCCAAGGAGGCGTCGGTAGGAAGCCCTGGCCGCCAGAACCCCTTCCTGCAGAGGCCGCTCGACGAATGTAAAGCATTGCTCGATGGCCCTCTCCAGCAGCACTGTCTTCTCCTCCACAAATCTCCGCAGGCTGCTCAAGTGCAAGTGTTCATTCTAGGGATGAGGGCCAGAAGAGAGCATCAGGCTAGACCCTCCCCAAAGGCGCCTGCTCCTCAAATTCTGCTTCCTTTCCATTTGTCACCAACACAAGACTTGGCTTGAGGTTATCACCTAAATGGACCTCTCTTTATTGGCCCCAAAAGGAGGACCTCCATGAACCAATCTCCTTAGGCTTCAGGGAACTGCAGAATAGCACAATAGATACCCCCTGCCATTTGCTTTGGGTATAAATTCTCCCCGGCTGGGTGGGGAAGTAACTGCCCAACAGATTTCTCCAAGGACATCTGAGCTGATAAATGTTTAATGAGCTTTGCATAAAGCAGTTTTCATGGATAATGTTTCTCACACTTTAATGTTCATGCAAATCACCCGGAGAACTCAGAAGCCAGGGAGCAGGGATTCTACACTTCTAGGCAGCTCCCCAGGTGAGTTGAGCTCCTGCGCCTTGACCATGCTTTGACTAGCAAAGCCACTGGATCACAGAAATAAAGCCCTGGTCTCTTCTTCACTTAGGAATACTGGGGAAAAAATACATACAGTCATGCATCACCAGCAGTGTTTCAATTAACGATGGATGGCAACACGGCAGTGGTAAGACGTGAGGGCCTGAGTGTGTACTAGGCTGCACCACTGAGGTTGTCACACAGTCATGATGCCGGCCAAGGGTGCATTTCCCTGAACATGTCCCTATCCATAAGCAATGCACTAAAAGTGCAAGAAACTAACCCCCAAGGACAATGTTGCCTCCTAGTTTCCAAGTGGTACTTGTGGGGCTGGGAGAACCTCGGAGGACTCCACAGAGCCCTCAAACAGCCCATCCTGGGCTGCTGTTGCTCTGTTTGCCCCACATGTCCTCCCAGGTAGTAGTTCCTGTTACTTTTGTCTCTTAGAAATGGCTGGTCACTGTGATGCATGGCTGATTACTATGACGCACATTGTATAAGCCAATCCCCAATGACAAGCCGTTCTGCCTCTGTACTTCCTGCTTGCTTATCCCATCTAAGCCCTAGACCATCAGAGATCCGGGCCTGATACTCTGGGAGTGATCCCAATCAGTGCCCACTGCCATAAATAAATCTGCCTGCAAATCCTGGGTGTTGTTTCCATGTTTCTGCTCTCCGCTGCACCCCAACCACGCTGTCCCTCCGTGCCCCTGTGCCTCTGCGCTGTGGTTCCCGCTTCCTGCCCTTCAAGGCAAAGCTTCCAAGTCACTGCCTGCGCTGTTTTCCTGACTTCCCAGAGCAGCCATCCATCCCTTTGACAAGGTCATGCTCATTCCTGGATGAGGGACTCGCTGAAGGGCAGACTGGGGTCCATGTTGTGTATCTCAGGGCCCAGTGCAGGGCAACGCATGGGCCTATTCCAAACAGACAAGAAGAGCTCGGAATGGGTGGGTAGCCTCACAGGGTAACTGAACTGCCCTGCTTCTCAACTCATCATTGTTTAAGCAACCTGGGCTGAATGATGCAGAAGAACCTTGACTTCTACCATTCTACAAGCCCCTGATTTTGCTTCAGGTATGCTGTGAGGAGTTCCCTAGCTTTCCCTCAGTAATAATTTTACAAGACATACTTTCCCCCCCTGAATTCCCTTTAGATTTTTTTGGATTCATGGTGTCACTGGAGACCAATATGAAGAAAGAAAGGGATCACGTAAATAAAAATCATGGGCAAGACTCTCCTATGTCTCTCTCTATAAATCCCTGTTGAATAAAGAAATGAATGATAACAGAGGGGAGAGCTGAGTATAAAAGAACAGCAAGAGAAGGAAAGCTAGGCTGGTGCGGTGGTACACACTTGTAATCGCAACACTTTGGGAGGTTGAGCCAGGAGAATCCATCAAAAGTTTGAAGCCAGCCTGGACAAATTAGCAAGGGCCTGTCTCAGAATAAAAAATGAAAAAGTACTAGGGACGTAGCTCAGCACAAAAGTCCTGGGTTCAATCCCCAGCACCACCAAAAGGCGGTGGGGGCCGGCACTCCATATGAAGAAATTCAGGGCTCATTTGACACTGAGCCGCCATCATCAACTTCCTACTGATTCTTAAAAGTAATGACTCTTAAGATCACCGACTATCCACACCCTCAAGTTTGGGTTTCCAACACCATCTTGAAAAAATGATCAATCACATACATTTTTAGGTTAGATTTTTCAGAATTCAAAGGCATTGACAAGACTCGTCTTCCAACTTTCCATCAAAGAACTAAGATGCATATTTTGGGCCAAGGAATTTTGAGGAAAGCTGCTGGCAACTCCCTCAGGAGTCGGTCGCAGAGGTGCCAATTAGTGCCCTCCTCTTCTGTGTCTCCCGCAGCCTGGCTCTGGGTGGTGGGATGGGACTGCGCCCCAGGCACCTGCGCATGTGGGGGAAGCACAGAAGAGCACATGGGGAGGCACTCCCGGCTTTGATTGCAAAATGCCTTGCCCTTGGGTTTGTGAAATCCACCAACCACACACAGCCCACATCTGATTCATTTTCCATCAGCACTTCCAAAAGCAATCTTGTGTTGGGCAGAGAGGAAAATTTCACCCTGAAGAACTTTTTCAGGAAGTTAGAAGGTCAAACCTCTTCCCAGCTATTTCAGAGGACAAAAGTCAAATCAGAAAGCTCAGATTCCAGACGTTTCATTTTGGTTTTGCCTCACACAACTAGACCATAACAAGGCATACGATGAAAGAGATGGTGACTTTTGCTCTCTAGGTCATATTTAGACAGAAGTTTTCGAGGTAGGCATTTGGCCAAACTGCAAAGTTCATCCAGCCAACAATGCTTCCTTTCATGTGGAAGTCAGATCTGCAGTATCTGCTTCTCCTTGTCACCCCTCTGGCTCCCCTCAGCTCCCTGTCCCCATTCTAGGACCAGGCCCTCGACCTACCATAGGGCCTATGGCTGAACTTTCTCTGCCCTCCCCTCTCCTAGCGCAAGAAGAACTTTGACAGCTTGATGGCACAACTCTACTAGGTGAAAGCAAAGGTAAAAATAAAGAGGGGCTGAGGATTTAGCTCAGTGGTGCAACACCTGCCTAGTAAGCATGAGGTACTGAGTTCAATTCCTGGTATCAAAAAAAAAGAAAGAAAGAAACAAAGAAAACAAAGATCAGCCAAGTGATGCAAGCAAAGTGTTTGCCATGGTGGTGGTGGTGGTGATGGTGGGGGGTGGCATAGCACCTATATCTGGCAGAGACTCAAAGGCAGGTGGAGAAGCGAGAAAGCTTTAGAATGGAAAAAGGGAAGGTTCCAGGTGCCCTGAGAGGGGGCTGTGGGCCAGAAACGGGCGACCTGCAGGCAGGGCCTCTTGTCTGATTGCTTAGGGGGCAGATTTGCCTTTTTTAGTTGGTTTTAGGTAAGAAGCAGGGACAAAGATTAGGAAAGCTCTTCATCCCAAACTGGCCATTTAGAGCTGACTGTCACAGAAGTTGTTATGTGGCTTCTTGGATTATTACCAAGGGCAGTCTGAGGTCCTGGAAGTCTGACTTGGCTTCCTGGGCTGGATATTAGAGGCAAGGGACTGGTTTGTTGGGCAGGTTGGGTGGGTTTGTGGACCAGAGCTCTGCTTTTATGTATGTTCTGGCTATTGCCTGTGTATTTTCTCTTCCAAACAAAGCAGTTGATGATTGAGCAGAGGGACTGGTTTTTTCCATAACCCTCCCAAACCTCTATTCAGTAGATTATCCCTCATAGTAGTTTTTTTTTTTTAAAGTAATACATCAAAGGGATAAATTTGTCCATTCCCATGAGGAATGTCATTTTAGCTGATCATTCAAAAGGCCTGCATTCTAGACACTGAAGATAAACACTGAATCTTTTTGGTGAAATCCCTGTTGGTTTATTTTCTCTCACATTATTTGACTATGCTGTGGCTCTGAGCTTAGGACTTTGAAGCAAAGCCACAGACAGACAAAATGTTTTTGGAACATGGGCATAAACACACCTCTCCAAGATAACTGAGAACCATCCATAGTCCACTACACGTAAACTGTCATTTAAACACATTCTGTCCTGTCCAGGTCTCAGGAGAGATGGAAAGTAGCCAATACTTTTGCATTTTTCTCTTGGCCCATCTGTCCAGGTGAAATATTTAAAATTTCATTTTATAACATAAAATATCTCTTTTATCCAGATGTAATGGTTTTAACCTTTGCATTATCTTTCTGTCCTCTTAGTGTGTCTGAGATTTGTTTCCTTCTTTGATAGGAAAAGAAAAAAAAAAGTCACATGTTAATTTCCTGACACGGTAAAGGGATGTTCTCCCTTGGTGGGGGTGGAGAGAATGGAAGCCCAGGGTCTTTATTACCGGCAGGTTTTCCATGGAGTTGAAGCTGTCTGTGAGGAGCAGCAGGCCAAAGGCTTCTGTAACATACTTGGTCACCATCCTCCTCTTCTTATCCAAGAACCTTTTCCTGATGTACTCCCTTAACTTTGGGATTTCTGGAATTTACAGGCAAGGCAGACAATTTTAAAAGCCAGAAGTTTGTAACTCATAGAATTCATAACAGTGAAAGACCAGGTCTGTGGTCTGAATGAACTCTGGCTGGGCCTGTGTGGGCTTGCTGCCCACTAAACCAACTTTCTGAAGGACACTTTCTTCATGTCTCGGATCAACAACAAGCAGCAGATTGGCTGGATAGTAATTTTATGTAGCTGTCCGAAACAAAATTCAGAGGAAAGTAGACTGTTTTTTGTTGTTGTTGTTTGTTTAAATGGACACTTTCCCTTGGATCAGTCCACAGTGCAGAGCTGAAGCAAAAGTTTTTATTTCTATTCTCAGCTCTTTGGTCCTTCCAGATGTCTCTGTCTATGCCAAGCAGCTCTTACCATCAGCGTAGCTCAATCTTGCCTGTGTACTAACCTTACTTAGGGTCAATAATAGATGTCACCTACGCTTTTTTTTTCTTTCTACGCATGGCAGGTTTTAAAAATATTTGCCATGCATATATCACACTAATTTTGCCTTTGACACCTTATTCCAGCACTTCTCCCAGTTTTGGGAACATGTCACACCTTTTGCTTCTTAAGCTCCATTCACATACATCTACGCATCCAGTAAACTGTGCAGCCATCGTAAGCCACCTCAGGCTCAGATCGGAGTCCAGCATGGATCCTGCCTGCTCGCTGAATTGTCACAAAGCACAGAGACCATGCAGACCTCAAGACTCTCTGAGGTGTCAGCGAGTACTCAGAGATAGCATCATTTCACTATGTCAGGCTTTTCTTTTCATTTTTGCACACTGGTTAGTATTAGCTCCTTATCTAGACTTTAAGTCCTATGAAGAAAGGGATCATGCTTTCCATTTTCTTTTTCCTCAAAGACAGAGCATATAAGACACTCAGAAACTACAACTAATGTCCATGACTGAGTGGGTGAGGAATCTCAAGCTACATACTACAGACATTACAACCTGATCCCTTGACCTTTGCCAACCCATGGTAAGATTTCAAGGAAAAATGAATGGAGGTGAAGTGTGGTCCTGGGCTCCCCAAGATTGCAGGGAGAAAATAATATATATATATTATTTGCCATGAGAAAATAATATATAATATAAATGTAATATATGTTATATAATATATATTATGCATTATATATGATTAAAACATGATATTTTAAATTTTAAAAATCATTACAGTAAAAGACACATTGCCATAAATCTCCCCCCAAATACGCTCTCACTTCCAGTACACTTATCCCACCATCCTGACACTTTCTGAAGCAGTTCTGGAAGTCCTCTTTTGGGAGTGTCTTTATTCGTGCTGTTGTGGCTTCCTTGATGACCAGAACTGATTCAAAATGTCTCCCTCTCATGGTCATTTCAACTTCAGAGAAAAGCTATAAATCACACAGTGCCACATCCGGTGAACCGGGTGGATGAGGACACATGGTTATGTTTCTATGAGCAGCAACATTCACTGTACTTTTTGACCACACCTGTATATATGTTTGCTAATAGGTATAGAAAACATGGCAAACTGGAGAAAAAAGTTCTGGGGAAGGTTACTGAGAATGCCAAGCTTAGAGCTGGCAAAGTTAGTGACTGAGGTAAGGAACATAAATTACCGGTTTCCTCCTCGGTGAGGAGAGCCTGCTGCCAGTACTCATGGGCGCTGACCGTGTACACCAGGTCCGAGGCTTCCAGAACCTTGCAGTCAGCTGGCAGTTTTCTCTGAAGTAAGAGGGACACATCGAGAAGAGAGCAGGTCAGCCAGGCAAAGTAAACACCATGCACGCTTCACAAGAACCTCAGCAAATTCCAGCCCACCCACTTTAAGTTCTCCAGGCACCCTCGAAGTAGCATAATTCTAAATGAAATAGGCAAAGGTGGGAGTGTTTACACCACAGGAATTGGCAAACGGTACACATCAGAGGTTTTTTTATTATTTGTTAAATACAGATTTGGTTTTTATTTGTTTTTGTTTTGTTTTTTATTTTTTGTTTTTTGTTTTTTTCCGGTACCAGGGATCGAACTCACGACCTTGTGCTTGCTGGGCAGGCGCTGTGCCGCTGAGCTAAATCCCCAGCCCCAAGATTTGGTTTTTAAACACTACCTGCTCAACAACGTTGGACAAAGGTCTTAGAAAAGTGAAAGTCTCTTACCCAGATGGCTAATGAGTTCTTGTATACATTTTAAAGCAGAGTAGTATTTAAGGACATGAAGGATTTAAATGTCAAGAAATTCAGAATTATGTGCGCAAACCCTTTTCTATGATTCGAAGAGTATCATCACTAAGAAGTCAGGCTAACGTCAAATACAAATATTGTTCCATAACCCTTTATTATTCTTACTCCAAGAAAAAGATGAAAGAGCGAGAGAGGGAGCGAGAGAGAATTTGGGGGAGACAGAAGTAGAGCTGTTAATCTCTTTCTGATATAAGAGAGCAAGTTAGTAGGGGCCCTGCTCTGTTGTGTCCTCTCTGACTGCTTGAGGACACAAGCCAGACCTCTTGCAAGTTGTGAGCACGTGTAGCGAAGGTTGGAACAGACGTGCCTGTGTATTAGACCAGAAATCCCCAGATTATGTATTGAATTGGATCCTCCTATTCATATGTTAAGGTCCTAATCCCTCATACCTCCAAATGTGACCTTATATAGAAATTGGATCACTCACAAGAAATAAAGATGAGGTCATACCAGAATAGGGTGAGCCCCAAATCCGACACGACTGGTGTCCTTATAACAAGAGGACATTCGCATACCGAGTGTCTTGGTTACTTTTCTCTCTACTGAGACAAAATACCCAATATCCAAAGTTAAAGGAGGAAAGGTTTATTTAGCTCACAGGTTGTGGAGGTTTCAGTCCATAATCAGCTGGCTCCAAAGCAGGGTGGCGTGGCACGAGGCAACAGTTCAAGGCAGCAGAAGACAGCAGAAGCAAGGAGAGCAAAGTGCAGGGAGAAGCAAGCCTCTTTTCCTCCCTTATACTGTAAGCAGGCTACCCAACCTCTGGTGAGCGTAGCACTCACACCATCTCCATGCCTTCTTCTTGCATAGGATGAGGATGTTTACAAAGTAAGGACCCTGGCCTCCCGCTGAGTTAAACTTCTAAACTTCTCAAGTTGACAAAATGTATCAACCATTACACACAGAGACACACAGAGGAAAAATGCCATGTGACAACTTGAGTCATGCTGCCACCAGAAGCTAGAGAGAGCCATGGGGCAGATCCTTCCCTGGCACTGTCAGGGTGCACAGCCTTGCTAGCTAGCATCTAGACTTTGAACATCTGCCTTCCAAAACAGAAAAACTTCTGCTGCTCCAACCAGCACAGCTTGGGGGCCTCTGCTACAGCACTCCAGCCCTGTGTGTGAGTGACCTTGGTCACAGATGCCCATATTGCCCCTCCACAAGGGGTTATGCGCATTGCTGGTGCTGCTCCTTTTAATGCCCACTTAAGAAGATTATAGTCGGCACTGAGAAAGAAAAACTACTGTTCACACAAAAAGCCCAGAAAGAGAAAATCAAGGTGTACATTTGATATTAATTAAAAACATGCTCATGGTTCATGGAACGGGCAATAGTTCCAGGTTTTCCTGCAAAAAGCAACATCAAGGGCCTCCTAGGACTGGCAAAGAAAAACCCCCACATGTAAATGAAACTGGGTGAGGTTTTGACGCGAAATGGGTACAAAGTGATTGCCTATCTTACACCCTGGCAGAAAAGTCCTGAGATCAAAACTAGTACAGTGTAGGTCAGTGGCCTGGAAGAAACTCCCAGAGACAACCACGGAGTACTCTTGCAAGTACAGAGAATGATGCTAGGAGAAAGGTCCTGAGCACTCCCTTATGCATGATTTAAACTTGGTGGGGTGGCCGCACCCATAATCCCAGGACTCTGAGAGACTGAAAAAAGAGGATTGGAGCCCAGCTTGAACAATTTAGCAAATTAGCAAGAGCTTGTCTCAAAAACAAAAAAGCCAAGTCCCTAGGTTCAGTCTCCAGCATCACAAAAACAAAAACAAAAGTATGATTTGAGTTGGACTCTGAATAGAAAAACAGTTGCAGAAATATCTTAACCAATATGTTTTACTATATTTTCATTATTTTTGATGCACAAGAGTGTATGTGATTTAAAAGATCCCTAATCTAATACAGCTCTTTTGATAATATAAAATAAAAACTCTAATAAGAAAACATTATGTCATAGTTTAATTGGAAGGTTTTTTTTCTTTTTTAGAGAGACATAAAATTGTGGTATACCTTAAAATTGGAGATATCCTAGATCTTTTAGAAATATGAAACATTTGCTTTCCAGGGGGAGGGGAAGATACTTTGCAGCCTTAAAGGTATAAAAATAATTATAAAGGTGATAATGAAATGAACCAAATCCTGTGTATAAATTATTTTACATTGAGTTTCAGAAATGATTTGCAAGCACCATAATCTGTGTATGTTACACTTATTTTTACAGGTATTTGTAGGACCAAAGTTCATGACTATAGTTTAAAATGTCTGTAAGAAATATAATTGGGCTTAAAATGGTGCAATTTCATGAAGGAATCAAACCTGTCAACTGTATATGCTAAAGAAGCATGAATCAAAGCAAGAGTTTTTGCCCAAAGATTTCTAGAGTTGTAAATAAGACTTATAAATTGAGTGTAATCACTCCCAATGATCTTTGACAGTTTAAATAAAAATGATTTCAATCAGACAAAGCCTCATTTATGCACAGCCATCAGTAATTTTCATAGTCAAGTGAGCTGAATGAGCCAGGGAACGGCTGATTTGAATCTATAGTGGGTGTTAACTGAAATGCCTGGACACCCTGCTCCAGTGATTTCCCTACAGTGAGCTGGTCCAACAGGCCAGCGTTTGCCATACTTGTCTTCTGCCGACAGACCTTTGTCCCAAAGGCTGTTCTGAGCATGACCAGGAGTCTTCTGTGAGCACAGAATACTCCCAGAGCCACTCACAAGCCAGCAAGGGGCAGGGCATGTGCTATGGGGTCACCGGCACTGGCCTCGGCCTTGTTCTCAGCACACATGTTATGAAAAGCTGTCTTTATGATTTCCCTTGGTGTCTTTCAAAATTCCAGATGTCAAAGCTAAGGGAAGTTCCAGCCTACAGATTAAGAAAATTCCAGAGCTTTGGGAGAAAGGGGAAGGTTTTGTTAGCTTTATCTGCCAAAAAGACAATGTTAAAACCTATGTTCTTCAGTTTTAAAAAAATGCTAGTGTTTTTCCCTAGTCAAATAATGTCCCCATTCAAATTGCTTTAGGAAAATAAGCTTTCTTGATAAAAATGAAACAAGTCACTCAGAATGCTATGAACTGTACATCTGTGCTTCTCTAAAATCTGTATGATAAAATCCTAACCCCCAAGGTGATGGTTTTAGGAGGTGGGGCCCTTGTGAAGTGATTAGGTCATAAGGGTGGAGCCTTTCCTAGTGGGATTAGTGCCCTTAAAAAAGAAAGCCCTCCACCCTTTCCACCACATGAAGACACAGCAAGACGATGACCATCACTCTGTGAGTCAGGAAATGGGCATCTGCCAGACACCGAATGTGCCAGCCCCTTGATCTTGGAGTGCCAGCCTCCAAAGCTGTGAGAAATGTCTGTGGCTTACAAGTCACCTCCTCTAGGGTGCTTTTGCTCTACCAGACCAAATGGACTAAGGCGTGGTGAGTCTCCCAAGGCTCGGAGGAAGGATAAGAAGAACAGAAACCATAATAAAGCTCTCTTTCCACTCCTTCCTTCTAGCACTGAGAGCAAGGGCTGTTTTGACTAGCAGGCAGGGAAACGTGCCTAGAATAATTTGTGTGTGTGTGTGTGTGTGTGTGTGTGGCAGTGGAGTTTCAACTTGTTTGGCTTTGGGATCTGTCCTTGGGGCTGGTGGGGCACACGTCCAGGTATGTCTGAGGGGGTCATGGAGGAGGGGGCTTGGGGTCTCTGTCTGGTCCTTCACCCCTCTGCCCTGGCACTGCTCCCCTGCTCTGCTTCCTGATGCCATGAACTAAGCAGCTCTTCTCCACTAGACCCTTCCACCATGATGTCTCTGCCTTGGAACCAACTGACGATGGACTGAAACCGTGAGTAAATTAAGCCTCTTCTCCCTTAAGGTGTGAGTGTTGGATATTGTGCCTACGCACTGAGAAAGCTAACACGGTGCGTGAGGCCATCCTTCCCTCTCTTTGTCTCTTGACAAATCAGTCTCTCGAATGAGGAGCTGACACAACCCACTGTAACCCAGGTTCAAATCTGGTGCTCACCCTGAAGACTCATGCAGGATCAGCTCACTGAAACCAATGAGCAGTTTTAAGTCCTTATAAGATTCCTTGGCAGCTTTAAAAAGATTGAGCCTTCTTCCTTCTTAACTCTTCTCCCTCACCTTCTCTGACCTCGTTTTTCTTCTCCCAGTGCCTTCCTAGTCCTCTGTCCCAGGCTGTCTAGGGGCTCTTTTTCCCTAGTGGTAGTGTTGTTTGTTTGTTTCATCTTTGGAAATTGAATCTAGGACCTCACACATGCTCAGCAGGGACTCTACCACTGGGCTACCCCCACCCCCAGCGTCTTTGTCTTTGGTTTTCATAATTTTCACTCTATAATTTTAAAAAATATCAGCCAATAACTATATTAATGACTACCTCATAATAACCTTCTTTCTCATATTTTATTATTAAAATTAAATTTGCTCCCAATGAAGGCATGTACTACAAGTGAAGTTTTCACAGTCATTCAAACAATAGGATTTGTAGACCTCAAAAGAACTTGCACTGCCCCACAAGCTGACATCCTGCTGCCCAGATACTCTCATGCAAACCAATTTGCCACATTTATTAGCAGTAAAGCTAGCTGTGAATTGTGCATTAAAGTATTTTGTTTTCCATTCCACAAATAATCTGATTAGGTCCTTGTAAAATGTGTACTTTTTAAAATATCAACAAGACTAAAAGATCAAGAGCAGCTCTACTGAATTATCACCTCATGAAAACTGGCATTCAATTGTTTAATAGACGAGTTGGCCTGGTCACAATGAATTAGAAAGAAAGCTTTCACGTATTCAATTCCATATACATAATACAAAGACATTTTCTGCATCAATATCACTGAAGTCAAAGGACAGAAAGCCATTGAATATAGAACAAGACACAGGCCAAATGTTTTTACCATTCAATCCAGCGCTGAAGATCTAGTTTTGGCAAAACCAGATCATCTATCACATAATACTCTGATACATCACTTCTGTTCTCTTTATATTTCATCTTAAAGTTGGTTTCCATTGTATAGCTGCAGCTGCATAAGACTATTATAATAAGAAGTTTTATGTTTGCACTATTTTAGTGACAAAATAGTAAAAATAACTTAAGGGAACACTAAAGTTCCCACAGAATGATTAGTTAAGCTTGGAAAATGCAGCTCAGCCCGAACAACAACCCCCCGCACCACATACACACTTTGCTGAGCTATTCATTCAAAACTATGCACACAAAGTTCACCAAACACGGTTTAGATCTAAAGTGTCCTCCAAAAGTTTCATGTGTGTGGAAGGTGATTGGATCATGGGGGCGCTGTACTCATCAGGGGATTCACCCATTGATAAGTTCAGTAGCTGAATGTGCTATAAGGATGTGGGGGTCTGGTTTGAGGTGGGTCACTGAGGATGTGACGTGGAGAGGTATATTCTTGTCCCAGTTCCCTCTCTCTCCCCCATCCTCCTTGGCAGATATCGGATGAGCAGCTGTGCTCCTTTCCACCATGGCATCTCTGCCTTGGGGTCTGCCAACCATGGACTAAACCCACCGAAGGCTGCGAGTCAAATAAACCCCTCCTCCTGCAAATTGTGGGTGTTGGGTATTTTGTCCTAGTGATGGGAAAGTGGCTAAATCAGCAGCCTACTTCATCATGTTCTTGCCTCTGCCACAAGTGCCCCTTCCCCTACTCCTTCACCTTACTAAAGACTACTGGTTCTTTACATTTCCATTCAAGAGGCTGGAAATTTTCCCTGAACCACTCCCCAATACCACCTTCCCCTATGCCTGTGTGATTCAGCCATCTTTCCTGTGTTTCCTCCATGATTCTATAGGGAAACACAAGCTGTAGAGTGATCTTTGATTTGCCTAGACATCTTTCTCAGGAGAGCATATCCTCATTTAATCCTTCTAACAATCACAATCACAGAGGCAGAAGTTATTATCTCTCCACTTTACAGAAGAGAAAGTGGAGGCTCAGAGAGGTAATATAACTTGCTTAAAGTCTCAGAGGTACTAAGCAATAGGGCAGAGTTAAGTCCAAATGATACACTCTTATGCTTTCTGCCTTTGCTAATACACAAGGCTAAATACACATCTGTTTCTCAAACTCCAGGAGCTGAGAAGAAAAAAAAAATACATAGGAAAATTTGTAAACTTACTTTAAGCTTTTCCTTGAGAATTCTACTCCTTTGTAGTTTTATTGTTTTGTTTCTTTCCAAAACCGCCTCTTGCTGATTTTGAATAACTTGCTAGGTTGTGAAAGAAAATAAAAAGCATGCAAAGAAGCTATGGTTATTAATAGTGATGAAATGGTAAGACATCCAGACTGTCAAATATGTGCATATTGGTATTATGTAGTACTGATCATAAAAAGTATTGTTGAAAAATAACTGGTCCATACTTACAGTTCCCACTTTTCTTTCCCTGAAATGAGATTAGAAAAATGTCATAATTACTGAACTTTTATTATATGTCCCAGCAGTCTTCTGACTTTTCCTAAAAACCATGTCTCTAGGTCTTTATATGAGCTCACTTTGGTCCAATATCCCCTTTTTGATCCACCTCCAGGGTCTATTTGGGGAAAAATGCCTTCTTTTCATCAATGAGCCAGATTTTGCATTCTGAAATTTCCTGCGGCCTCCCTTCCCATCCCATCTGGAAGGCAGCCCTCTCACCCTGGGTCCCCACAGGACTTTGCTTGTCCCTTTCCTATACCACTTAACTCTCTTTTAGACCAAGAGTTCAGAGACTAGACAACCTGCAGTTCCTACCACAATTCAATGGACACTTATCAAATCAGATTTCATTATGTTTAGTAGAAAGGATGAGTTTGAGATACTATCTCATGGTAGAGAGTGGAGTAGGGCAAAACTCCAGGGGAAAAAGAGAAACTGAGATTCTGACCCAGATCATGAGAACGTGTGAATTCTATACCCCACAGTTAGACTAGAGCTTCCCTGGGGCAGGAGGAAATGGTGGACGAGACTGGCCCAAAAGTCCTGTGAGAGCAGAGAAGTGCCAGCAAGGTCATATCCCACGTCCCCGTGCTCTGTGTGCCCTGCACGGCCCAATTCATACCCGCTGCTCCTCTGCTGGGCCCCCTTACACTCTCAGAAGTGTCGCAACATGGAAGCTAAGTTTTCTGGTTACTTGGGGGTAGCAGAGATCTACACGGAAAACAACATCTGCTAACATACACTAAGCTCTAGGGTACTTACCTTTCATTATTAGTTGTTAGACTGTTACTGTAACAGAATATTTTACTTTGGACCAAAGTTTTAAAACTTGGGGGCTCTTTTTCAGATGAGTAAAAAAGTCTCAGCAGTGGACAAATCAGAACTAAAACCTTATACTTCAAAGCTGCTCCAGACCAGAGTCTTACAGGAAGTAGCTCTTAGTGGTCAGGCATCTATACTGTCATATCTACACTGTACCAACTACACTGTAACAACTGTATGTCAGATATGTGAGTGACACCCCAGAGCTGTGTCAAGGACAGCTGGCTTGGCACACCTGACAGGGAGTCAGGTGGTTCAGATTCCAGAGACCACCCACCCACGCATCCTAACGTCCCAGGAAGTCACCCAGGCTTCTCTTTCACCCCTAGTAGTCACATCCTGAAGCCTGAAATGATGTCAAGTTCTTTCATTAGTGTAGTCAAGACGCAGAGAAGAAAATCGCTGGCTGGCACCCACATCCCACAAGCCCAGCACCATACCTGAGATACTCCGGCAGGTTGAGTTTGTCTGTCTTGGTGACCACCAGGGCAATGTCCCTGCAGAAGCCACGCTGGCAGGCTTTGATGCTTTCATTCAGAAGGTCTTCATGGGCTCTTCCCCCAGAAACTCTCTCTACGTCACTGATCACCCAGATCACTGAGCACTTATCAATGGTCTGTAGAACATGCCGGACTAGGTGTCAGAATGGGAAGGCAACTCCGTTCTGGGGCTTGCTGTCTCTCCGCTGAGTCTATAACACCCAGACTTACCTACCATGGGACCTGTCAGAGCTACCGTGCAGCGCACCTCTGTTCCCCTGAAGGGAAAGGGCTGTCTGCACCTCTCATCCTGAAATCCAGTACCTCAAGCACAGTGTTTGGCCCACACCAGAGCTTTGCAGTTGTCTTTGGAGCGACTGATTGACGGAGTTCTCAAAATCAGTCCTCCTGATCTGCCACTTACTTGCTCACCTCTGTTGTCCTCTAGAGAAAATAAATTGTTTCTACAGAACTGGTTTAGGTTGTCCAGCTACCCAAAGCTGTCAGCTTTTGGCATCCTTTGGATGTTTTTTCCTGCATGTTGGGCACACGGCCACCATGCGGCAGCAGGGAGCCAGACACCCTATGATCCAAGCTGCAGAGGCCAATGAACATGAAATCACTACTAACTAATAGCATATATACTGCTTTATTAACTATGCAACTTCTGGGTATCAAGTAACCATGCGTTTCCCTGTGCTGCTTTTCTTATTGTGCTGTTTTGCTTGTCTTATGTCTGTATAAGGTATTGAGTTTATTTGTACTTTGCACATACAGGTGTCACAAGTTTGGAACTTGATAATTAAATCATGATTGTGCTTCATACCAGCAGTTTTAACTAATGGAGATTTTGTGGCCCGGGGGATATCTGGTAATAGCTGAACATATTTATAATTATTGCAATTTGGGGATGCTAGTGAACAAAGGCTAACTGACCTATATGCCCAGAATAGCTATGCATAACAAAGAATTATTTGGCCCCAAACATCATGAGGTTGAGAGACCTCGATCTACAGTAGTGCGTTTCAAACTTGCTTTGCCTAAAACCTGCTTTTGAACTAGAGAGCAAGTTTTCTAACTCCCCCGCTGTGGCTCTCTCTACCACTCCCTGTCCCTAAAATGTCCCCCGATCCCTCTCCTTAAGACAAGGCAGTACCAGTATCCTTTCCCTTGGTAAGTATCCAGCTCAGAGTAAATGCACAGAGGGAAAATGCAACATATAAACTTGACTTTTAAAACACAGCTGCTTTGGTTGAATTTGGAATGGAAGATCTAGAGCTCTCATGTGCTCAATACACCCACCCTCTGTCCACAAGTCCTTTGGCCTCACGGCTCAAGGTTTAAAAAGCATATGTTTCCTGAGATAGACAAACCTCTGGACCATGGAGAAGAAAACAGACCCTGAGAGGCAAAGTGACCAAGTAGTGTCACCCAATTAGGGAGCCTGACTCTCCTCTATTTGTGAATAGACAAGAAAACAGGAACAATTGCACCCTTCTGCTTCTCAAATTATAATCAACTCAGTGAAACAGGGCACCAACTCAGAGAAACAGTGTCCACAGGGGCAGCAACTGTCCAGGCAGGTGTGGAGGGTCAAGGGGCCCCAGGTGGGAGCTCTTCTGGGGCAGGGCCTCTCACCCTGTGTTCCCCAGGGTCTTGATAAACCTACAGGTGCTTAGTAAAGCACATATTAACTGGGAAAAGGGCTGCAATCATTAAGGTTGCAGTGGTACAATTTCAGGCCCCACACAAAGCTCCTGAGCGCCAGGATTTGATACAGTTAAGGTGGGTGGAAGTCACAAAACAGTAAGACTGATTGGACTGCAGAGTGGGTGGGATGGCACCTGGCACCTCAGCCCCAGCCTTCCCCAGGATGACAAGGGGCCTCCAAGGGGTTAGAGAACACAGCAAAAGTCACACAACTTCTAAGTGGCTGACCCAGGATGTTTGATCTGTTATCATTTTTAGGGATGCAGAATTGGCAGCCGGTGAGATGTGTCACTGCGCTTGGCTTTCCCTGGAAGCAGGACAGTCTTCAGTAACTGCTTGTGAGAGGCTGTCACAAAACCACAGGAATGCAGAAGCCGGGGCCAAACACCATCCCTTGCGCCAGCCGCCCTCCTCGGAGTGTGTTTCCAGCCAGCTCTGCTGGCTTTGATGAGCTGCCCAGCATATCTGAACTGTCTGTAACCACGCTTCATCCAGAGAAAGGGCCTGGCCGCCTCCCCAGGCTGCCTCTGCCGGAATGAGCCAAGGTGGGTGGTTCCACTCCCAGAGCTAGGACCTGGTGGAAAATGAGGCTCCCATGGCCAGGTCTGAGTCAGCTGACCAAGACAAAGGATGCTGAAATGGATGGGAAATACTTTTAAAGCTTTTCCCACCCTAAGTATGTCATTTTCTTGCCTCCATTCCCCACACAATACAGCACAACTGTTTACATAGCACTTGCGCTGTATTAGGTCCTATTGGTCATCTAGAAATGATTTCAAGAATCCAGGAGGACATGTGTAGGTCATATGCAAATCTACACCATTTGATATATGGGATTTGAGCATCTGAGAATTTTGGTATCCACAAGGGGTCCTGCAGCACATCCCTCAGTGATACCAAGGGATGGCTGCATGTGATTCTTAATAAGAGGTCACAATCAGCATGTTTTCAGCCACTTTGCATTGAGTTTTACCATGTAAGGTAACAGTGCATGTTAAGTGCAGCGGCATCTTGGCAGGGCTACGATCTCGGTGTTATAAGGTGCAATTTGCTTCCATTACAATGGTACTTAGCACAGGTCAGTAAATGTCTGCTGTTACTATTACTATTAGCTATAATCTTTGCATTCTCAGCACACAGGATATTGTGCGTATTTGATAAAGGAACAAAGAGATACATTCTTAGAAGTACCTCACCGCCTGAGTATAAGGTGCAGATTAAACTTCCCTAATGCTTCACTCTTCGTCCACACATCTAGGGCAGCCTCCTCAGCTCACATCCAGGAGGTGCCTGATCATTCTCTTGCTGGGAAGTGAACTCATAACCAAGCCTCTGGCTTAAGGGATGGACCATAATCCAGATCACCACCTCCGGCCATAGCTAATTGGGGTAGAGACTGATGCCTAACCTGAGGATTAATCCATTAAACTGGGCAGTAATCTATCAGAGTCTTCCTTTTGGGAATTTGTGCTAAAAGGTATAAAACTGGACAGTGGTAGGCCCATGCACTACAAGATTATAGACTGGGCTAAGATGGTCATTTTTGGCCAGGTGGAACCATACGGCAAAGAAAGCTAAGACAGAAGCAGGGTTTGTGCAGAGGAAAGCAGAATCACAAGACACCTGCAGAGACAGAGACAGGGGCAGCTCTTTGATCCTCATAGGTGACTCTGAGGAGGCCTGCCCGTGTCTCATGAGATCCTTCGGTATCCTTTCCATAAGCTCCTTTGGGCTTGGTGTCAGTTCAGCAGGTTTCTGCTCCTTATAACCGACACGACTGCAGCCTCTGGGTTCTTTAGTGATTAGCTGCTCTGTTCCGCACCCTGAGTGCTCATGGCCTGTGCCACTCTGTGCTTGGGTACTCTGCTTACTCACAGGCCTCTCCTTTGCAGGCCCTTGTTACATCACACACCCTTGTTCCGGCCACCAGATCTACACGGTGATTCCAGAACATGGAAAGAAGCAGAATTTAATTCCAATGAAACCCAGAATGGCAAAAGCAATCCTGTGCAACAAGGACAAGTCAGGTGGAATCACAATCCCTGACCTGAAATTATACTATAAAGCTACTGTAATAAAATCAACATGGCACTGGCTAAAAAAAGATCAGAAGATCAATGGAACAGACTGGAAGACATAGACACAACCACAAACACACTCAGCCACCTAATCTTTGATAAAGGGGCCAAACAAACTCATTGGAAGAACGATAGCCTCATTAACAAATGGTGCTGGAAAAATTGGTTTGCCACCTGCCAAAGACTGAAAATAGACCCAAGTCTATCACCATGCACCAAGCTCAAGTCAAAATGGATCACAGATCTCAACATTGAAACAGAAACACTAAATCTATTGGAAGAGAAAGTAGGTAAAAACCTTGATGACAGGGGTAGGCAGAGAGTTCATGAACAAAAACCAAACTGTATGTGAAATAATTCAAAGAATCAAAAACTGGGATCTCATCCTACTGAGAAGTTTCTGCACATCTAAAGAAATCACCAGTAGAGTAAAAAGAAAACCCACAAATTCGGAAAAAATTTTGGCTGACTGTCCTTCAGACAAAGGTCTTCTATCTAGAACATATAAAGAATTTAAAGGGGCTGGGGATTTAGCTCAGGGGCAAAAGCGCCTGCCTGGCAAGCGCAAGGTCGTGAGTTTGGTTCCCGGTACCGGAGAAAAACCAAAAAAAAACCAAAAAAAACAAAAAAACAAGAATTTAAAAAAACCAGCCCCTCCCCAGTTCAAAGACCCAATCCAAAAATGGGCATCTGAGATGAACACACACTTCTCAGATAAAGAAATACAAATGGCAAATAAATACATGAGAAAATGTTCAACATCATTAATCATTAAAAAAATGCAAATTAAAACAACATTGAGATTTCATCTCACCCCAGTAAGAATGGATAGCATTAAGAAATCAACCAATAACAAACACTGGAGAGGCTGTGGAGAAACAGGAACTCTTCTCCACTACTGGTGGGAATGCAGACTGGTGACACCACTGTGGAAAACAGTTTGGAGATTCCTCCGAAAACTAGGTTTAGAGGTCCCATTCAACCCAGCTATTCCCCTTTTGAGTATTTTCCCAGAAGGTCTGAAAACATCATATCACAGCAATATATGTGCACCCATGTTCATAGCAGCGCAATTTGTAATTGCTAAATTGTGGAAGCAACCCAAATGTCCATCCACTGAGGAATGGATAAAAGACTTGTGGTACTTTTATATAATGGATATTACTCAGCTATAAAGAAAGATAAACTTGAGGCTTTTATAGGTAAATGGTCACAACTAGAGACCATACTCATAAGTGAAATAAATCAGACCTGCATGTGTAAGTAACGTATTGTCTCACTAGTGTAAGAACCTGAAAGAGTGAATAAAAACTAGGAGGTATGATAGACATTGTGAAATGAAAGGAAACTGCTCAAAAGTAAAGGGCAACTGGGGTATGGGAAAGAGAAGGGAAAGAAGGGGAAATTATGTATGTATGTATACACAGGATAGCTAACATAGTTTTACTACTGTCTTCTATCACTTTACTGAAAGGAACAGTTAATGATTACTTGTTTGATCAATCTTGCATGTCAATATTTGTTTTCCTGAGAAACCACTTTGAAGATATCAATAGGTAACACAATAACCATTGTTAATTTCCTACAACTTTGTCTGTAACTCTGTATTGTTTGTATTGTTTTTATGCTATTTTGTAAATGGATCTCTGTTTGTTAATATGTTTTCCTTCTTTTATTTTTAAAATAAATTAAAATTAAAAAGAAATAAGTCCAAGGAAAGCCCTTAGACTGAAAGCAGAACATCCTTTGTTGTTAGAAAAGGTGCAAGAGTCAAGGGGAGAAGGAATGAAGCCCCATGAACGAGAATCACCTTTTTCCACATCTCATCCCTCTTGCTGTTGAAGTCTCCGGTGCCCGGAATGTCCACCAGCACGATCCCTTCTGGAATCAGCGCAGATCTGGGAAGAGTCACTTCTACGTGTTTGATCAAGGGCCAGATTCCTGTCTCGCCTGACTCTCCATCCCCATCCCTCCTCTGAGTGCGGATGTAGGGGTCCAGCTTGACAGACAGCTCTCCTGCCTGAGAAGGAGGGACAACATTACGCATACCAGCCATGCTCCCACCTCCCTTGCCCTGGGCTAGCTGGGATGTGGGTAATGGAAAGTGTGCTGAGTGACAGTGACAAAAGCCTGGACAATGGGGGTCAGCAGGCCCGGGATCTGCTCTGCCAGAGCCGAGACTTTGAGAGCCATGAGGGACGCTGCAGATCTAGAAGTTCAAGGTCCTTAATTTAGAGATGAAGAAACCCAAGTGAGCTAGAAGGGGACTTCAGGAAGTCATAGCAGCACTGGATAATAAATGTACCTTCCCAACTCCACTGGATTCTAAAATGAATGTAATTCACACACTTTTCTCAATTTTGTAGACAGTGGATTCCTCCCCCATAGCAAACGTGAACATTTCAGTTATCAGAAATCCAGCCATGACTATAAAAATATCAATAGTCATATGGTCACTGTATCTTATGAAGTGAAAATTAATTGGAAAACTGATCTTTGAAAATGATTTTTAAAAAATAAGACAAACATTAAAATATTTTTAAAACTTGTCTTCTTAGTACAAAAAAAATATGGTTCTCGGCTTTTTCACGACATTTTAACAACAGTACATGGGGTAGAGAACTGCTCTCAGCCTCCTGTTCCTGCTTAAAAAGGGACAGTGACACATTCATGTGAGCAGTTATGGCAATGAATCACAACTGGGGAAACTTCACGGGACAGCAGATTTGGGATTTATGGTGGTGTTGCTAATAAACACCTATAGACTGATCCTGAAAGAAAGAGTGCTCATTTTTAAAAAGTGTACACCAAGTTGGTAGGTTTAGTGCAATCTGTGTACAGAGTAATGGAGTTCATCAATTCTAATAAAAGGGCAAATTGTGAAAGAAGAGATAGTATGGGTTCTTTAAGATAATTAAAAATAGAGCAGATATGATTCAAGGGATGTGCAGGAGAGGCATGGGCTTGAAAAGCTTCTTTCTACAAGAAGACTGGTCAGTCCAGTGTATTGCGGTTGCGAGCAGACCACCATGGAAGAAGAATTCGAATTGTCTCAACTCAGTCTAGACTCTAACAAAAACCTCTGATTCATAAATTGCAAAAGTAAATTTGTAAATGGTAGCTCTACTCCCCTTGTTTCAATAATAAACTTTTAACACTGGGAAAAACATTTCCAAATACAGCGATGGCAATGAAATGAAGAGGCTATCTAAATCTTTGTCTAAATTGTGTGTAATCAAATGAAGTAACCAGTGTTATAACTGTGTTTTTGGAAATAAGAATATCATTTTAATAGCAATATCCATGTAAATGTAAGAAATGGCTACTGTAAGCCAGGTATGGTAGCACACACATGTAATCCCAGCATGCTGGGGGCTGAGACAGCAGTATCGAAAGTTCAAATCCAGCCTGGGCAATTTAGTACCTTCGCAACCTGCATCCAAAGATAAAAAAAGGGATGGAGATGTAGTGTACAGCAAAGGCCCTAGGTTCAGTGATCAGAACCACCCCACCCCCTGCAAAGCTGCTGTATTTGTTTTATTTTCTAGGCATTCAAGAGATAGCTGAGTGCTTTGAAAAGGTTTCATTCATTTGGGTTTTGAGGTGCTTTTTGAGCATTTAAAATACTCTTAAAGAATCAAATACATTAAACTTTATAATACAAACTGTCTACGGAAATTTAATTACATAAATAGTAATAAATGTTTAAGAAGGACTTGTTTTGTTGATTGGGGGCAATTGAACATTAAATTTTAAGACAAGTGTGAACAATTGTTCTTATTTTCTACAATAATTACCAGATTTACCAATAGAATGACAACTTTTCAAAAATGAATTTTCAGAAAAAAAAATAGGTTTTAAAATGTACAGTGTTTGTTTGTTTGTTTGTATAAGGTCTCACTATGTAGTTCAGGCTGACCTTGAACTCACTATGTAGCCCAGACTCTAAAAAATCCAATTTTACAGCCATAAATAATGAAAGATAACATGCATCATGGATAATTCTCATTTGGGTACCAATTTGTTTCAAAATAAAAATATTGTACCTTGGGGTGCTCCCCTAAATAGATTCAACTGTTATATTTGAGACTCATAATAAAATGGAGAAAATAAAATCTTGAAGGTACCTCTTCCGCCTTGAGGGTGATGATTCTTGAGGTGGGAATCTTCCCCTTGGGCTTTACTCTTAGTAAGTCCTCATAGTTCTTCCTTTCCGCCCCGGTTCCATAGACCACTTGCAACTTCCAGATGGCCTCTTCCATGGCCTCATCCTTGTCCCAGACATCCTCATCCACATCCTCTCCGCCAGGCTCCTCTGTCTTGTGCAGAAGTTTAGTCAAGTTCTTCAGCTCCTCCTTCCACTCCTGCCAAGAAAGAGCAGGACCATGCCCCTCATGACCCAGACGGAGAAAAGAGTAATAAAAGGAAGGATGCCCTGCACTGGTTGAGGCAGGAGCTGAAATTCACATCAGGAAACCTATGATCAGCTCCTCTAACCCCTTGTTTTGTTGACGAAGAGACAAGGATCCAAAGAGGGCTATGGCTGGCTCTCTGTCTCACGGAGAGCTGTGAAAAGACCAGGGCTGGAACCCATCACACTCTACTGAACTTGCTGGTTCTGGATGCTCCTTTTCATTCAACAAAGATGTGAGCTGGATTTACAAGGAATATAGGGTTAATCTCTAAGAGAGAGTGAGAAAGGAAAAAAGAAAGAAAGGGAGAGAAGGAAAATGGAAAAGAGGGAGAAGGAAAGGAAAAGAGTGAGAAGGAAAGGAAAAGAGGGAGAGGAAAATGAAAAGAAAAAGGAAGAAAGAAAGTGGGGGAGGGAAGGACAGAAGCAGGGAGGGAAAAGAGAAGAAACACTTGCCTGGTCAGAGAGAAGGTGGATTTTAGCCTCGTACTGCTCACAGCAGCCCGAGCTCACTTGCACAACACAGGAAGTACATATGCTGTCTCCAGACACTGGGAGAAACATTGCTTGCTGGATGATGGCGTTGATCAGGGAGCTCTTTCCTGCCCCAGTGCTTCCAAATAATCCAATGTAGATTGGCTCCAATGATGGCTTTTCAATCATGGCAAGAAGTCTGTTTCTGTATCCATGTTTAAATGCACGTTGTTATGATGATCAAAGTATACCGGGAAGCATATCAGACCAGAATACAAAGGAACTGCGTTCTAATCCCCGGCAAGTCATTACCTCCTTGGTCAAAGGGGAACATTAATCCCTGTTTCCTACACAGAGTTGGCGGGGAAGCAAATGAGACTATGCAAAAATACTTGATACTGTCTACATAGATATAGACGCACGACATCCTTGTTTGTGTTCTGTGGGAACTGCAAATTATTGTCTCCAATAAAACTTTTGCAGAGGTAAAGTAGTATTAGGAGCAACCCAGAGTCTTACTGAGCAGGGGAAATTGTAACCTTAGCACCGCTCAAGTCCTCAGGTCAGCTGGGCACAGTGTTGGGGACAATAGGCTCAGAGGTCACATGGCCAGGGTCACACTCGGGGCCCTTTCACTCATCAGTAGTGCGTCCCTCTCTGCTCAATGTCTCAGCCTCTCTGAGCTTCAATTTCCATAGAGTGAGGTGACCCTAAGAGTTCCTACCTTATTGGGCTGTCGACAGAAAAGAAACTAGACATGGCAGATCACTTGTAACAGTGACGGCACAATGGATAGCAACTCTCAATGATAATGGTCCATAGCTACAGACACTTTCAGCTTCTCTGCTTAGTTTCTAAACAAAAACTCCTTTCTGGTGTGGTGGGAAAGCACCTCAGTCAGCTAAGGAAAGACACTGACGTCCAATTTGAAGATATGGAGTTCAGACTCACATGAGATACTTGATCCCGTTAGGAATGCTGTCATCCAGGAAGACAGACTGAATTAGTTTCTGATAAGTGTTGCTCAAAACTCTTCTGGTCCGTGACTCCAATTTTTCATCTGGAATCAATAGAAAATGAGTTACCTGGGATGTACCCAGAAAAGATCAAGTACTGGTCTCTAAAGGAGGAGTCTGCTGCATATCACAGAGAGGGGAAAGGAGAAATGACATGAAAAGCCCATTAAATGCAAGAGCAAGCTATCATGCTGGAGAAAATGTCTCACTAGAGACAGCAGTGTTGGTTCTGACCCCTCCAAGGAGCCAGCCTGCTGTGCAGCTCTCATAACAGAAGACATCATACGCTTTGTGGTGGGCTTCAGCCTCTTCTGGATTCTTCTCTCCTTGCAGTGGTCAGAAGGCAACATACACACACAAAATGCAAAGACACCATATAAACACCCACTAAAGCATCAAACCAACCATTTTCACATCTCTGTTCTAATCAGGAAATGGTTGTATTGATAAACAGAACAGCCCGCAAGTTGATTGTCAAATTCCACATCCCTGCAGAGACTTTGAGGCGGGTAGAGGAACTGGTTCATCCAGCTTTGGAATTTAACTTTCTCCTCCTTGGAGCATTTTAACACATTTTGAAAAGACAGAACAGGTTAAAACAAGCTGTCAAAGTTTCATGACACTCACATTCCTTGAGAGCACTTTGTTCCACCGAGGGAAAGGCTCGGAAACACTGCTCTCGATCTGATCGTCGTCTTTTCTTCATTGGTTCTTTAAAGAGATCATCGTCATCAACTAGAGACAAACAGAAATCATAAAAAATTAGAGGTCTGGGCTCTGTCTACCCATAGGAAAAGATCATTGTGGGGTCATCCTAGTTGGGCCCCTACTTCACAGAGTCATGGGATGTTTTGTATTCGGTTCTAAAATATAAAGTCCAACATATCTCCCCAGATGGAAAGTTTCTACTTGGAAGTCCTCAGAAGCCAGTGCAGCTGGACATTCCTCACCAAATACCAAGTTTTAGAAAATCAACCAACTGTGAAGAGAAAAATCCCCAAACAGGGCTGCGTGTGGGGGGGAAACAGGCCTTTCCACATGAAGAAAGGATTGACAAGAAGCAGAAATCAAGCCAAGCATGCCTATAATCCCAGCTACTTGGGAGGCTAGGGCAAGAGAACCTCAAGTTCAAGGCTAATGCTCTGGTTTCTCTTCAAATTGAATAAATCTTTTGCCCTTTCCAAGTTCAAGGCTAGCTTGTGTGAGACCCTTTCTCAAAATAAAATGTGCTGGAAGTATAGTTCAGTGGTAGAGTGGGCCAATGGAGTTTCAATCCCCAGTATCGCAAAAATAAATAAAACGCAAAGGAAGACAGACCATGAAACCAGGACAAATAACCCCTTGTCCTGAGCCTCAGTTTCTTCATCTATAAAATGAGAGGGCTGATAAAAATATAAGCATTGTAAGAGTTTTGGAAAGTCCCTATAAGGTGGATGTCTTCAAGAGATTAAGTTAGGGGAATATTCCCTTTCTCCACTAGAGATATCAGCATCTGCTTCCTTACACAGCACAAATGGAAACCACGAGCAGCACATATTTGTGGTTCTGCACAGACACATTCACTCAGGTGGCTTCCCTTGGTCATGCAGTGAAAGGCTGGGAGGGCCCATAATCCTAAGGAAAGGGAGCAACCAAAGCACTATGTTTTGGATGGTTGTTAGAAAACCCGCTTCGCTGTTTGCCTGATAAGACGGGCAAGAGCCAAGTCCATGGGGTGAAGAATTTGGAAGGCATCCTAACCCAGTCCTTCTGGGGCTAGAGGTGAATGGGAAGAAATGATCCCCAAGAGACAGGACACCCTAGGCTCACACAAACAGGGCATGAGGCTCTGACACTGCATGTAACCTACAGGTCATCCTCCCTGAAGAACTCCACAGGGACCCAGGATGGCAGCTGGACTTGAGGCTCCGCCTTTGCCACTCACTCCAGATGCAGGCTGGCTGCCCAGACAGCTCAGGAAATTCCCCCTCTGCCCAGCCTTGCACCTTCTAGCACTGGTTTTGCTGCAACCTGAAGCCATCTCACACTTCATACAGTACCCGATGCGGAGCCACGTATTTGCCAAAGTCAGTACCTCTGCCACCTCGTGCTCATCCTGACAGTTGGCAGAGTTTGTACTTTCAAACCTCTGTTTAGACATTCTCATTTCATGATTGAGCTCAACTGGAACGGTCCTCCCTGGCTCAGTCTCACGACAGCACCAGAGTTAAATACCAAGTGGTTGCTGGCTCAGGGCTACAGCTGGAGAGCAGACGCAGGAAGGAAGAAAGAACATGCTACTCCAGGCCCAGCTGAAGGCTAAACCCACCAGTCTGCTCCAAAAGGCATCTCTGAATGCCAGGATGTCTTCAGGACCTGTCTGTGGAGAGAATGTAAAAGGATGGCCACTCTAACTCAGGAACTCTCTGGGTAAAGAACATTTACATCTTCTCTTAGCCACAAGTATAAAACAAGGGACAAGCTTGTCTACCCAGGGCCCTTATTTCAACTTTATAAACAGAAATCCGTCTGATAAAAGATTACAAGCTTATTTCTCAACCAAAGCAAAGGCTAAGATGTCAGATAAAACAGCAAGGCTTAAATCTCTTCAATTTCCAAAATGAAAAACCATCTGGAAAGGAAGAAAGTATTCCATCTTTGACTTACATCATGCTTGGTAGGACTTTTCTAGTAAATGACAGCTGGAATGGACTGACCTGAACATGACTCAAAGCTCTTATTTCCCTTCAGTTGCTCCATACCCACCTGCCTCTTCCAGCATTCTACACGGAATTATCCTAGGAAAGCAGGAGGGGTGCATGGAGGCAGGACCCAGTACGAACTATGGCTGCCTTTGCTTTTTGCTGCCACCACGTTTCACTTTTGAAAACTGATTCCCAGCAGCCTGGTCTGGGATGCAGATTCTTTGTCAATTCAGATCACTGACAGAGTCACAGATCTTCTGTGCAAAAGGATCCCTGGGCACTAAGGTCAGCCAAGTGGACCCCAAACTTGCAGTTTTTCCATTTGCATTCACAGCCACACTTCAGGCGCTGACCATTAACCCCTGACCCAGAAACACTGCTTCCCTTTCCTCTGAAGGAAATCTTCCTGTGGGAATGAGGAAGCTTTTCCTCCTCAATTTCAGAAACACCAAGGGTGTGATACGTCCTTCTTTTCCGTGCATGGGGGTCACCTCCCTGCCACCTTCCTAGAAAAGGCCATCACTTTGGCCTCCACCGGTCATCTGAGGGAGAAGGTCACCAACATCGACTCCAATGGGACGCACCCTTTGAGGAGCAGCTAAGCCACCTGGCAGAAGGGCCTTACCTTTTCACTGTAAGAAAAGCTACATTCAGAGAGTCTAAACTGATATTCTGAAGCCTTTTTTAAAAAAAATAAGTATACTGGTTCAATTTAAATATACACAATGATCACATTCATCATAGGGAATTTGTACCTGTACATGATATCTCTTGATTCCTGTTTTTTTCCCCATTCCCCTCCCCTCAACCCCTCGCCCCTCCTTATTTACAAACCTTTGTCTCCATTTTATCCTTCTTTTCTCATTTTTTTTTTCTTTTCCCCTCCTTCCTTTCCCCCTTCCGCCTTCCTAGTTCCCCTTCCTTTTGAACACTTTCTTCCTATTTCACAATACCTATTATACATTTTGGTTCTGATTTACACTTTCAGCTTCTCACCCTAGAGAGGCAATGCAACAGCCTTCCTTTTTAAAAATGGCAGGAAACCCCACAACCTTGATTTCTAGTTAAACAATTCATTTCACTATGAACAGGCTGCTTTAGTTATTGTTGAAATAACTGATATTCATTCACTGTTACAAACTGCCTTGAGCAAGCAATGTCTGACTGCAGAACAAGCACGGTTAAACTTCATCTCAGGCATTTGCCTCTGTCCAGACAGCAGTCATCAGTTCCCATTTACTCCATCGGGGTTATGGGGATGTTACCTGGAGGTAGCTCTGGACCCAACAAATCCTCTGTTTCTGCCATTGCCTGGTCTTCGGACTCCTGCTATTGTTTGCTGAGAAGAACCAGCCTGAAAGGACCTACAAGGTACCAGGGGAAAATACAACAGACACCATAAACACAAAAAACAAAAGCTAAGACTATGTAAATGTTTGTGCTTTGTTTCCCCCACTAGAGCCTAAAAGAGCAGTGACTATTCTAACTTCGCTTTGAATCTCTCCCAGAGCTTAGCATACTACTTTTGACTTAAGTATGACAAAGGTCAATGTGGGATCATTGTTTTTCTGTACTATTTGTATCCACGGAAGCTCCAATGGATATTGCCTCTGATCATTAAGTAACTCACTCTGAAATGAGAATAAATCTCTGGTGGCCAGGGCTGTGAAGTCAAGTTATACATTTTTGCCAATTCGGTGAGGTCAGTGCTCCAGACAAGTAAGCTCTGAGCCCTTTGTCCTCATGATATTTACTTCCAGCAAGAAGCTGGGAGGCGGCTGGAGCTTTCAGGATTCCTAAGGCTGTGTGAATCGGGTTCTCTGGACCTTCCTCATACCCCACCCCCTCTTTAAACAGAGGGCATTCCTGCTAGGGGCCACGTGGAGCCTGCAGGGAGCAAAGCAAAAGCCAGTGCCAGCTGTGTCCTGTCCCCTGGCAGATAGAGCCTCGGCAGGGAAGGAATCCCCAGACCTACAGAGGCTCAAAATAGAGGGCACCTCACAAGCTGAGTTGGGAGCACCCAGAGAGCTCACTCTCCTTATCTGCTGCTTCTGTTGGGAGCATTCAGCCATGCATTTCAAAAACAGAGTCACCAGCCCTTCTGAAATATGCAAAATCCCTCCTGACATGTCAACCTTCTTTAGCCTCTCCGGCCTGCCGTTAGTGAAGGAAGCTGTGGCTCCTTTACACATTAACCCCAAATTAAAATGAAAATGAAAAGTCATCAGTTAAAACAGCCTCTGACTCTTAGCTCGGCTTGCAGATTTGAACTGATTGGTGGCTTCTGTGCTTGGTACATTGTGGCTCAATGTGATGTGGTTCTATACTGGGTTTGGTTGAATGTGGTGTGAACTCCTATTATGTACAAGGTTCTGAGCTCTTTCCCTTTCTACCCCGCAGCAGCACTCCCGCAGCAGCACTCTCTCTGTCCCTCTGTCTGTCCCACATAATGTTTCTCCAGGCTTCCACGCTTATGTGCACATGTCTGGCACCCTTCCCTTTCTCTTCCCAGTGAATTCCGACTTTTCCTTCCTGTTTTGACAGTTCTGTGATGTGGCATCTGGATTTCCGATCATTCCCCTCTGTGTCCCCACTGCTCCATGTGTACTCCTGTTATTATGATGACCCAATTTTCTTTATGTCTCCTTCTCCTTATTTTACCATGAGCATTTTGAGGTCAGGTAATTGCATTTTTTCAACGTTGTATTTCTATCAAGTCCAATGAGAGCAATAAATGCTGAATGAATGACTAAATGAATGAGAAGCTTCCAGTGAGATAACACACCAAAGGATGTTTAAAAGCTAAATTAGAGCCAAACATGGTGGTGTTCACTTGTAATCCCAGCACCCCAGGAGGCTGAGGCAGAAGGATGCCAAATTTGAGCCTAGCCTGGG
>NW_004955403.1:50553665-50640180 GCF_000276665.1 Chinchilla lanigera
AGAGAGAGAGAGAGAGAGAGGGAGAGAGTGTCTTGCCTTAAGCAGTAAAACCAACACTGGGAACAGATGCATAAGTGTGCAAATGGAGATGTATTCATAGGGAGGCCTGCACTAAAGACTAGTGATGCTTGACTAGAGACAGGGAAAACACAGGCAAAGTAGCTAATGAGAAAGGGACTTCATAGTGGATTCAAATACATGACTGACAGAAGCATATGAGAGGAGATGCATATTTCCTATGGTTCTGAGAGGGTAGACCTAGGTCTGCTAGGTAGAAGATATAGGAAAGCATTTTGACTTAACATTTCTGAGCACAGCAGTCCTCTCTTGTCTGTGATTTTGCTCTCCATAGTTTCAGTTATCCACTGTCTACTGTGGCCCCAAAATATTAAATGTAAAACTACAGAAATAAGCAACTCCTAAGCTTTAAATTGTATACCATTCTCAGTAGCATGATGAAATCTCATACCAGCCAGCTCTGTCCTGGCCAGGACATGAATCACACCCCCGTTCAGCAGATCAAGGTGTGTGTACAGTACCATCATTAGCTGCTGAACAGCCCTCTCAGTTATCAGATCAACTATTGCAGAATCACAGTATCTGTATCCAAGTAACTCTTATAATGGGCCGAAAAAGTGCAGGGGTAGTGATATTGGCAATTCAGATATGCCAAAAAGAAGCCATACTCTGGGAGTCTTGGTATGCATCTACCAAGCGGGGTTGCAGGGGAACTGCTGTAATCCAAATTGTCCAAAATAGAATGAGCTCCCTTAGAAAATAATGTATTTTCTACCATTAGAGGAACCTGAACATACTGTATGATCATCTGATAATGGTATTGAATCAGATGACTCTTAAGGCTTCTTCAAGTTGTTCTCACTTAAAATGTTCACCAGAGAAACTGATAGTGGAAGTGGTCTGTGAGGTCACTGAATCTCACTGGAGACAGCAGATTCTGGTTGGAAAAGCTCAGTTGGAAAAGCTCAGTTTGAAATGCTGAACCATTTCAAAACATAGGTAACCATAGAGAAAGAAAAGTAAATAAGATTTCACCTGGCAAGAATACAGTAATGCCTGTCAATAACTTTACATACCCAGTGAGGAATTAACAAAGAGAGCTGATGTTCTCTGAAGACAGTAGCTCAATGAACTATTAGGTATTACCTCATCACAATGTATCCTAGAGACAAAATAAAACATATGGTCTCACTGGTGGACAAAACTCAGTAAATGTCCAGGACAACATGTGTTCTAGAAGTCAGATTCTAAGAAGAAACAGTGTAGCTAGATGAAGTCCAAAAGAATTAACTGACCAAGCTGACAGGCATTCCCACCATATAGACATTGAGATTAAGGTCCTTTGATCTGAGAGGGATGGGGATCAAAGTGCCTTAGAAAAGTAGAGTTGAGAGAAGCAGGTTGTTCATTGAATTCTGGCAGTGGGCAGTGTTTTGGCTTCCTTCAGGGACACATGAGCTTCAGTTTGAACTATTTGACTTTATTCACTACATCAACAGTATACAATAGCCAGCAAGGGCTGTTGGCATGAAACTATTCAGGATTGGATGAGGTTTAGCTGAATGCAAAGGAAACACCAACCTCTGAGCCTTCCACTGTAGTAGCATCCACAGCAGCACATGAGTAATTTGTGACCTCTAATTAAAATTCAGAGAAAATGTATATTACCTGAGATGGGACTATAGAAATTTGGACTTCAAATTCCTTCTGCCATGTTCAAAGACTGATAAGAAGGAATCATTTCATTGGCAACCAAGACACTAGAAAAGGGAAAGGGATCATCCATAAAAAGAATAAGGAAGTAGAAAGAAAGAAATATAAAGCACTTGCAGAGGACAGCCTACAAAAATGGGGGTAGTGGATTGGTGGTTTGGAAAGAGTCATTGGGTTGAACTGAATATAGTAGGAATGACATAAGGGTGGAAATCAAGTATGGAAACTTCACTTCTGGATTTGCACTAATCAAAAGAGCTATAGGCAAGTCAGGTTATCACTCTGGACCTTGAGTTTCCCACCTGTAAATGAAATATGAAACTAATCCTTAAGGTGTGAGTGTTCTCCAATTTCAGTGGTGCTAACAGATGAAAATTCTCATTGTGAAATGTCTCTTGTCACTGAAATCAACAATATACCAGTGACTGGGATTCTGTGTGGTTAAAAGTAACACAACTGAGGATTCTATAATGTCAAATTCATTGTATTAAGGATAAAATGACCTCTAGGAGCGTAGTCCTTTCTCAAATGATGTTGGAATCTACTTCCCCCAAAAGAGGCAGTAATGGCATATATTGTGAAAATTTGGCTTCTATAGTGAAACAATTGAAAACAGCCCAAACTTACTGCTCGGACAGGCAGGGTTCCGTACGTATGTGGCTTATTTCACCCATATTTAAACAATGTGGTTAGCACATAAGTTTTGCTTTTAGTACTTATTTACATTCATGTGCCCTGAGCCCAAGAATAGCATCTTTTAGGTGAGACTCTGCACATTTAGCTAGATATAGGAAGGTTCTGCACAGACCTGGCTTCCTGTTAAGTAGTTGTGACTTTTAACAGTTATTCTTGCTTTTCTCACTCTCCTTTTCTTCTGTTTATGTTTGCTTATCATTTTTCTCACAGAAAAATAATGCAGTTATTCCTATACTGTACTAGAACAGCTGCATACAGGGTTAGGACTCCTTCTTTTACAGATACAGACACTGAAGTCAAGAGAGGGAAAGGAACTTGTTCAAGGCCACATAGTAAGGTAATGGCAATGAGGACACAAGCTCACTTTTGCCTACTGCAAGATCAATGTTCTTTTCATTACTCTACGTAGCCTGCAATAGGTACTGCTTAAGCAAACCCTCTGGAGCTTAGGCATGTGAGAATGAAGGGATTAGTACCCACAAATGAAGGTTCTGTCAAATGTATGACAAAGTCATTTCTTGGGAATGAAAGCCACAGAGTAGGAGGGAACATAGCAACTTGAAAACATTAATCAGAAGCTACTACCTGCAAACTCTAAGATGCACTCAGAAGGAAATTGAACCAGAGGGTGGGGGAGAATATCAGAGCAGCATACCGGCGCTGTACTTGTTCCATGTTTGGTGCCTAAGTGAATGTGTTTATTATACACTACAAGCATCCTGCTCTTTTCCCTGTGTTCTTCTCTTGTCAGGACCTCATCTGACCTGTCTTGACATGAATCATTAAACCTTCCTAATATGATTATATTATTTTCATTTCCACCCTCTGTCCTCTGTCTCAAAACTAGCACTAACAGAAAAAAATCATAAATGCTCAAATTAGCAAAAAAATTTAGGGGGCATTTTTATCATTAATATTGGTTCAGTCCCTACTTTCAACACATGTAGGAAGTGCTTAGTACACAGTAGGCACTGAATAAATATTCGTTGAATGAATGACATTTATCTTTCAAATATACCTTACTGGATAGATTAATCAATGCATGTTAAGTGTCTATTGTGTGCTAGTTACGGTTCCTGGAGATTCAGCAGGAAGAAAACAGGCAAGGTATCTGCACACACAGCCTCCCACTCCAGTGTGTGAAAGGTACAGTGAAGTTACTCAGGATTTCAAGTAACTTGAAGATGCTTTGCCTTTGTCCTTGGAAGTCTTTGGTCAAGTTTCACACTTAGGAAATTCTAGGAAGTTCTACATCCTTCAAAGATGTAAAGAATTAAAGGAGGAGGAGATTCCTAATAAAATGATGGACTATTTAGAAAATTTATGATGGATTTCCTAAGTTTTAGGTTTTGTAATCTAAATGTTTTTAAGTACATTTTCTAACCACTTTATTAGACATTCCACTGCTCTTCCAAACTAAGGGTGTTCCAAAGGAGCCATTTAAACACCTTAGCTCAGAAGCAAAAGGTGAAGCAAGGGCCTTGAAACCCCACGAAAGAGGTAGGTTTCAGCACAGACACATGAGTCAGTGAGTTGGACATTATCTGTGGCTGCCAGAGGCAGTAATGGTAGAAGAAGTGTTTTTCTGGAATGATGTGTTTTTCTCTGCCCTTCTCCCCTAGGTGAATAGAGGAGCAAATGAGCAGATATTTTTCATAACAAATTATCAGATTCTAACAAAATAGATTTTACTCTTCTAGTGCTGCTCTCCTGAGCCTGTCAAAGCTAACGAGGCATAAGATAACATTTCCTTTCTCATTAGGAATTCATAAGTCCCCCAAAATGCCTGCACTAGCTGTTTTCTTTTGGGAGAAATGACTAATGACTTCCCTAAAATCACACTGTCAAGTAACATTCAAATTAAAACTCAATTCTCCCATTGCTAGTCTACTGGCCTTTCTGTGGCCTTAAAGTTTACTTGTACACACAGAAAGGTAAAATTCACTCTTCCTCAAAAAATAATTTAAGAAAACTAATCTAGGAAGAAGACACAAATCTCCCATACAGAAGAACTCCAAGTAATTTATACAGATACTCAACTTTCAGAGAGGGAGACATTGCTCCCATCCTTAAGGCTCCTTAGGTATGCACTTTGCATAGAGACTCCCTTCATTTTGCGAGATATCAAGGTCAACACCAACAGTCATGAGTCGTGGTGATGGTATATACCCTCCACACAATGCCATCTTCCTTCCCAACACATAACTCCAGTCTAGTCATGAGCAAAACATCAGACATGCCAGTAGAGGAGTGCCCTATAACGTGCTTGATCAGTACTCCTTAAACCTGTCAAGGTCATCGAAAACAAGGAAAGTCTGAGAAAATGTTACAGCCAAGAAAAGCCTAGGGAGACATGACAAGGAAATGCAATATGATATCCTGAATGGGATCCTAGAATAGAAAACTGAATTAGATATAAATTAAGAAACTTGAATAAAGCATCGACTTTAGTTAGTAATAATGTATCAATATTGGTTTATTAATCATAGCAAAAGTGCCATACATAATAAAGTGGGTGTAGGTTATGAGAACATCCTGAACTATCAACTGCGTTCTCAATTTTTCTGTAGAACTACAATGTTCTTTTTAAAAGTCTGTTAAAAATAACTACATGTTACAGTATAAATGACATAAGAGAAACAACTTACCAGATGTTTCTGAACAGAAAAAATGACCCAAACACTTTTCTGCTTCAATTCCAAGAGTCCACAAGAGATGACAGCAGCTTTTGTGCCTTGGTAGAGATATGCGGAATCAGCTGTATAAGGGATTACAGCCACAAGGCCATATTTAAGGAAGTGAAACTAACTTGCCACCACATTCTCCTCCCACAGATATTGAGATATGCTATTTTCTCCTCCCACTTACAGTAAAATTACATCATAAGCCATGCATCCTTCTTCTCCACCCCTTCTTCCTACAAGCAGGCAGACTTTACCCCTTTTTCCTTTCATATCATCTACCTTAAAGCATCTTTTCTTTGAGGGTAAACACTATTCAGATGGATCTGGCTCAGGTGAACAGATCCAAAAGATGCCCCCATTGCAAGAGAGATAAAGTGCTGGTTTCAAGGCACCCAAATATGAGATAGGACTGGAGAGATGGAAAATATAAACCAATTCTTGACATAAAGCCTTGAAATTCAATGAAAACAATACCAGATTGTTTGGTTATAGAAATGAGTGAAATTGAGCTTTAAATAACTCTTCCTAGAACTTAAATTTTAGATCCATATTTTCAAAAATAAATACTTTTAAAGGTGCTTGCCAGGAAAGAAGAGAAGAAAATAAATCCTAGTCCATTGTACCATCTGACAACCCAAACAAAGACACTGAGTATAAGAAATAGGCTATTCTTTGAACCTTCAGCTTCACTCTGTGTTTCCTTTTGAGCAGGAAAGAAGGAACACGAATTCAACAGTCTAAAGAGGTTTATTGCCAAATCTGAGAAGGATCTCTTCGTGCGAACAGAATAGAGAAAGTGTCTCTTCTAGGCTAAGAGGCTTTTTAAAAATACTGTTTTGGGGCAGACTTTTGAGGGGATGGGATGGAAAACAGTGGGCTTGTGGTTTGCTGAGGAGTCTTTTGTGACCTCCTGACATGTCCTCTGGGGACTACTCATGGCCTAAGTAAAATAGAGGCCATGTTTCTCCAAGATGGTGGGTGGGCAGTGTCCTTGCCCAGGCTCTATCACCTTTGAAGGCCAACTCAGTCACTCCTAGGGCAATTCTCAGGAACTCTTGGTGTATGTTTATTTTAAAAGCAGGGATTCAGAAAGTAAAGAATCAAATATGGAAAGAATTGAAAATAAGTCTTTAGAGTGCAGTTGTAAATACTGCTTTGAACTTTTGGAAAGATGTTGTAACTCCTCCAAAAGAAAGCCATAGTGATATGGGAAAAATATAATCTCCAACCTGCTAGACGTTTGATGTGTTGAGTTTGAAGAAATTGCAGTTGAAGTTGAAGAATGAATTTTAAGGAACAGTGGAGGTTAAGAATAGGAAAGAATTATTGAGAGATAGCTGCTGAGAGACAGGAGGGGTCCTAAAATTCAGCTGCCACCAAGGCTTTTTGTTAGGGCTAATTTACACAGCAAAGTCACTATGTGGGCACAATACGGCTTAAAGTATAATCAATCTATAGGACTACAAGCATAGCTACTTAGCTAGTATTGATCCAATAGGGACATGAGTCATGAAGAAAGGGTACATGAAAATAACAAAGGCATTGTGTGGCAGGGATGGGTCCAGATGCTCCGGTCACACACCTGGGTGACTGATGACAATCTGGATGTTACTGGACCAGGTGGATATCAATCACCTGTTACAGTATAATCACAAGTTATTATTGATACCTCAGGGAGGCATGGAGGCCTGGTTAGTGTATCTTTATCTTGAGGCCTGGCCTTCAATGGGTGTGCCTTCAGTCACAGCTTTGGTGTCCTCTCATCCTTTGTGCTGCCTCTCTCAAGGGCCTGACCCTGTCTGCCTATTTTTTTTTTTTTTTTGAGACAGGGTCTCACTCCATAATTCAGGTTGGGCTTGAACTCACTATGTAGCCTAGGCCAGCCTCAAACTCTTAGCAATCCCTGCCTCAACCTCCTGAACCCTGGGATTATAGGCATGCACCTCCAGACCTAGCTATCTGACTGCCTACTAATTTATATCTAATTGAGCTGTCTATAATGATAGAAATGCCAATATAAAGCTTAAAATAAAGAAAGGCAACATGAAAACCATCTTCAATATTGGATCTTCTACTTACCTCTTGGACATAATCACCCCTTATGCCTATATTCGTATCATGTGTGCTTAGTTCTTCCTCTACTGGCAGTTTCCTTCTTGTTTTTTTTTTTATTTTAAAGAAAAGAAAAATAAACAATAAAAACAATGGTATAAAATTTCAAAACAAGAGTGTAGGAGAGCAACAATGGTTAGTACATTGCGTATTATCTTCAAAGTAGTTGCTTATATTACAAGCTATATGCATGAAAAATTGATCAGATAATATAAGTATATACTTTTCCTTTCAATGAGCTAATAGCAATTAGTAGTATAACTATCTTAACCATCTTGTGTGTGTATATATATGTATTTATTTATCTATTTTTCCTTTTCACCATTTCTTTGTTTCAACAGTTGACTGTATTCCTAATTGCAAGTGCTACTAAATTACTCAGTAGTCAGAATTAGTTTTGAGCAGTTTGAAACCTCCCAGGCTTCTTTAGAATTCTTTAGAATAGTCCTTGGCACCTGCTGGTGGACACTTGAACGTCATTCTGTCATCTGGGTTAAGGCTGATGAGGGGTGGATTGACCAGGATCACTGGAGTCTGTGAAAGAACAGTTGTGTGGAATGATAAGAGTTGAAACCTTGACTGGAATAGGCTTATGGTAGAGGAAAGGATTGAGACAACATGAATTTTCACTGAACTCACTGAAAACACTGAAGTAACTGAAAGCGAATTTCCACAAAGCACCACATCACACTCTACTCCCTACCACTGCTCTGCCTTCCAGCCTGTTAATGGCTGACCTGTCCATGTGCCCACCAAAATTCAGCCTTTCTTTTTATAACACATTCCACCGCTCTCTCCAACAGAAGTAGGTAGATCATGTTCTCTTAATTCATCAAACTTTCACTCTTCTCTGGGTTATTGCTATTGGCAGGCAAACTTGCTATTATTCCATTTTAGAGGGCACACACTCCCCTTGACCTCGGTTTGTCAGCGACTACCCCATTTCTCATCACTCCTCTATGACAAAAATTCTTGAGAGTTGTCTGGTCATGTTGTCTCAATCCTTTCCTCTATCATAAGCCTATTCCAGTCAAGCTTTCAACTCTTATCATTCCACACAACTGTTCTTTCACAGACTCCAGTGATCCTGGTCAATCCACCCCTCATCAGTGTTAACCCAGATGATCACTCCCTCCTCCTTCTCATCCTTTCTTTACTTGTCTCCAGGTCACCATACTAGTCGTCTTCTTTCCCCCTCAGCAGTACCTCATTAGTCTCCATTGCTGGTCACTCCTCTTCTTCCCTAATCTGTTAATAGTAGAATATCCCAAGGTTTAGGATTTGGTCTCATCTCTTTCCACATTTACCCTATTTCATGGCTTTGAGTTTCACCCACACATACAGCTCTTGATTGGTATCTTCAGCTCCAGTCTCCTTCATGTCTCACTCATGTCTCATGTCTCCTTCACGTCTCACCTCAAAACAATAGATCCCAAACTGACTCCCTAAAGCCCATTCAAAACCCTACTCTACCTAGTATTCTCTATTTCAGCTGACAACTACCTTATTCCAATCCACTGGTTCAAAATCTTTTTTCTCACACTTGATATTGAAGTCATTAGAATATATTCAGAATCTGAATACTTCTCACCATTTCCACTATTTTTTTTTTTACTTTGATTGGAGTCACAGTAATCTCTTACCTCACTCAGTAGTTCCCAAGCTTTGCCCAAGGATTCACAAAACTAAAAACCACTGACTGCTTCCTACCCCTTGATATTCTGATTTAATGAGAATTTTCACTGTTCTCCAGATGATTCTAATTGCATCAAAGTTTGGGACTTACTAGCAAGAGTATGCTAATGGCTGCCTAAATGATCTCCCTGTTTCTACCACTTCCCTCCTTCAAGAGTCTATTCTCCAGCCAGTAAACAGACACACTGTTAAGTCAGATCATATCATTTCTCTATTAAAAACTCCAATGATGCCAGGCAGTGTGGCCCTGACAGGGCAGTGTATGAAGCTGTGAATGCGAAGCCAAAGGTGCAGTAGGGACCCCAGAAGTTTGGAGAAGCCAAGAACATGGATTGTCTGAGGAAAACCACAAGGAGGGAGCAGAACCAGCCACAGAGAGAAGCCACGGGGGCTGCAACTACCAGAAGTGCCACAGGGGTGCAGCCACCCAAGCCCTTTGGAGCTCACATGTGGCCACAGATTTCCTCAGATGCTACAGTGGAACTACAGGACTTAATGTTTGCCCTGCTAGATTTTGGACTTGTTTTGGTCCCCTTCCTTTGTATCCCCATGTGTAACTTTTGGAATGGAAATGTCTATCTTGTGCCATTGAATATAGGAAATGTTTAACTCTGTTTTTATTTGTGCAGGGCTCACGGCTAAGAGTTTGCCTTAAATCTCAGAGGAAACTTTGGACTTTTCAGCAATGCTGTTAGGACTTTGGCAACTCTTAGAGATAGACTACATGCCTTTTGTGTAAAATAAGATACATGACTTTTGCGGGGGGCCAGAGGTAGAATGTCATGGTTTGTAACTAGATGTCCCCGCAAAGCCTCATGCAGTTTTAAATGGGACTTTCTTGGAGGCTGAATCTAGAGTGTGTGATTAATTTGTGGTGCAATGCTGGGATTAAGAGTGCTGGTATTAAGGGTAGGTGATTGCTGGATCAGTCCACTGACTGGATTGGCACTGCTCTAATCCCACTAGATGGTAGACAATATAAAGGACAGAAAGAGAAAACAAAAAACATTAAAACTCCAATGGCTCCCAATCATAGTAAAGACACAAGGCTTTTCAATGACCTACAAGGTCTCATACAAGTTGCATCGTCCCTTACTGCCACCCTTACTGCCACCCTATCATTTCTCTGACCTCTATTGTATTTTATCTCACTCACTGCTCCATTGACACTGGCCTTCTTACATGAATACACCAGGTGTCCTCTCATTCTAGGACCTTTGCACTGTTTCCTCTGCCTGAAATACTCTCCCCAGTAATTTGCATATGGAGTATTAGTTCAAATGTCATATTCCTCATATTCTCAAAAATGTCTACTCTTAAAATTACAATTTTACTATCCACCAATCTCTCTCTCTATGCTGAGATTTTTTTTTTTTTCCAGTACTGGGAATCAAACTCACGACCTCATGCTTGCCAGGCAGGCACTGTATGCTGAGATTTATGATGGTACCTTTATATAAAAATGCTGAAAAGAGCAGATTTGGAGGAAAAAGATAGCTGTTTTAGACATAATAAATTTGAAATGTGTATTAGACATCCAAATCTAACATGGTGTCAAATAGGGGAGAAGTTGGGATTGGATTATAAACTTGGGGGTGGAGAGATGGTATGTAAAGTCATGGTACTCTGTGGATCATCTTGGGAGAGACAAGACGGAGTGACCTCTTGTAGTACAAGTATTCTTGAATCCACAAGTGACTGAGAAAAGTAGAATAATCAAGAGTAGAGGGACCTATTATAAAATATTTTCAAGGAAGATAGTTTATGTTCATGAGTAGAATGATGGTAAGGACTAATATATTTCACTGAATTTAACAAGATAGGATGTCAAAAGCTTCACCAGAGCAGTTTCAGTGTGGTAGTGGGGTCGACTTGGAATTGTCTTAATTCTAAAGGGAAGTAAAGAATTGGAGACAGTGCCCATTCCCATCTTTATTAATAAGAAGGGATCTCAAGCTCTGATCCATGGACATAGGAGGTCATGAGTGACCTTCAAAAAGTTATTCCTAGCCTTATCTCCAAAGTCTACAAAATTTCATACTTTTTTCCAGAGAGGCATCCATAGCTCATATGGTGTGATAAAAATACAATGAGTTTAAGGTTTTTAAAAATTTACTACAGTAAGACAGTATTGCCATCAATCTCCCTCAACATATTCTCCTTTACATCAAACTTATCCACTGTTCTTGCTACTTTCTGAAGCAGTTTCTGGAAGTCTTTTTTCATGAGTCTTGACTTGTGCTGTCATGGCTACCTCAATATTCTGAATCCACTGAAAATGTTTAACTTTTGTGGTCATTTTGTCTTTGGGCAAGTCACGTGATGCCAGATCCAGTGAATAGGTCGGATGAGAACACACTAATGTCTTTACCAGCCTGCCCTTCTGTTGGATGGTGCCGGGCAGCAGCATTCAGTATATTTTTTCATCACACCTGGTAAAGACACTCATGAAAGAAGACTTCTAGAACTGCTTCATAAAACCGCGAGAAGACGGGATACACACGTTCTAAGGGACGCGGACTATTTTGAGGGAGCTGTTACAATGTCTTTCACGGTAGTAAATCTTTTTTAAAAAAATAAATATTCACCGTATTTTATGATCATCCCTTGTCTATCATTCAGAGACTTAGTCCACAACTTGCTCCTCAGATAGTTACCTAACTCCACCTAGTCTCCTCTAGGCTCTGAATATAAACTCACACCGCGACCTCCACGCTCCAGTTCCCGCCCAATCTCCCCGGAAGTGACGCACCTGGCCTCGGGGGTGGGGCATTCACCCAGTGCCCGCCCTAACACCGTCACTCAAGCTTCCTGCCCAGCCTCCTTCGTCCAGGAGCAGCCGGGGGTGGGAGGAGCGGAGGGGGACGTGGCGAGGCGCAACCGGTTTTACGGTACAGTGGGCGCCCTTTTACGACAGGTCGCAGTTGCTTTGTGGCTGTGAACTTTCGCCTGGCTGTGAGCTACGGTATCGGGGTGGCGTGTATTCGTACGGCGCTGAAATGAGGCAGAAGCGGAAAGGTGCAGAAAGGGAGGTCGAGGGTAAAAGCAGGGGGTGGTCGCTGCAACGGTCAGATAGTGAACCCAACTTCTCCTGCGGCACTCTGCTGCCTGACCCCTTCGTCCCGACACCTGGGGCTGATCAGTGCCTGTGACGGTCCCTCGCCCTCTTGTTTCATGTATTGTGCATTTAAACCTGTCTACCCTTACTATTTTCCTCTTGCATGAACAGCAGGGTCAGCTTTATTCCAAGGTGTGCACTCCAGGGAGTTAACGCAGCTAGTGGATTTAACGCTTTGTCAGACTCTTGACTTCACCATACATTTGACGGGTTTGTGATTTTTACCTAAAGCCTTGAGTTAAAATATGAAAAGTCTTGAACTATCCATGGAGTCTGTGGGGCAATCATGCATGCATTTATTGCTCCCCAGCATGGAGCAATTCATTCTAATTTTTCAACCGGATGCAGTTAGTTACATCTTAAATGTTCTCTCGCAAGTTGTCTTTTCTCAGTACGTTGGCTTGAGCGGTTGGTCTAACAATGCTGATGATTACCGTAATAATTGATACTATTTATAGAGCCTTTAGCCGTCATTCTGAAGTCAGTGTCATCTCCATTTTATACAGGAAGAGGGAGACATTCAGAGTTAAGTAACTTTTCCCACCCCAAAATAATATTTAGGAGTGTGCAACTGTTTGGTCAGACTATATCCGTGACCCCAAAAGTGTAAGGAAACGTGTCCTCATCACTGTGCCTCAGCGTTAACGGCTATTTCTCTTTCAAGCGGCAGCTCCAAGTGTCATCTGTTGTTTTGTCCGTCATACTCTGCATGCCCTAAATTGTCATTCTCTCTCACTTTCTCCTTCCAGTCAGGCCAGACAGCCTTGTGTCACCAAGTCCTGTTAGTTCTTGAAAATTACCTCTTGAAATAGCTGACTCTTCTTCATTCTGGCTACTGTCCTCCTAATCGACTTGCGTCGATAACTAATATTTGACTGGTACTTTGGCTTTCGTATGTATTATTTGAGTTGATTCTTACATTGGCCTTGGAAAATTTGTTTTGTATACAAGTTTCACAGACAAGGAAATGGACACTCAGATGTCATTCATTTTTCCTTCATTACTCAGTCCATAGCGGTTGGAAGGGGAGCCTGTCAGCGTTTAATTTTTCTTTATGTTTTGTGGCTTTTTAACATTGCCTTAGCCAGGCGTGGTGGCACACGCCTGGAATCCAGCACTGGGGAGGCTGAGGCAGGAGGATCGATGTAAGTTCAAGGCCAGCCTGGGCTACAAAGTGAGCTCGAGGCCAACCTGAACTGCATAGTGAGACCCAGTATCCAAAAAAAAAAAAAAAAAAAATTGCGTTTCAAGAGCATTTTGCGTAGCATCCAGATTGTATGTATCCGTTTCTCTTTCCTTGTACTGATAACCTCACTTTACTTAGATGTGGCCGTCACATTTTTATGTCTAAAACTGAGAATATATACTTCTCCACTGTTTTTTGCATTCCATTTAACAGTGTTTTTTTTTTTTTTTTGGTTTTTCTCCGGTACCGGGAACCGAACTCACGACCTTACGCTTGCCAGGCAGGCGCTTTTGCCGCTGAGCTAAATCCCCAGCCCCTTTGCATTCCATTTAAATGCCTTTGCCTTGCGGCAGGTGAACTCTGTACAGTCTGTAGAGATCCTGTCAGGCAGCCTGTATGCCGGTTAGACAGTGCCCCTTTGCGCAACGATAAGCAGTTTTTATATCTGACATTATTCTTTCAGAATTGCCTTCTGTGTCTACAGCTTGCCCCTTTCTTTTAGGACTCCTGTACCATTTCCTCCATGAAGCTTTTTCTTATCAGTTTATTCCTCCATTTAACACAAGCAGTTTTCAAGCCTTAATCTGGTTTTACCAGCTGAACCTCCTTTTACCCTCCAAATAAATTCTTATGTAGAATCTTGGCACGTAACTAGATGAAAGAGCTGCTATGGTTGTAATGGGAGAGACAGACCCCTCCCCCCTTTCCTGTGTCACCACCGCTGCAACCTCTTATCTGTGTCACATGGCCCGTGAGGCACCTTTGTAGAACTCTTAGCTGCTGAGTTACGTGGTTTGGAATGCATTGAGCTTTCGATCATCGACTTTTGGGACTTTTTCTCCCAAATTATTGTGTGTGTTAGCCTTCCCTCATTAAATTAGAGGCAGCATGCTACAGTGAAAAAAGCATGGAAGTTATAGGGAAAAGACATGGATTTGAGTCTTCACTGTACCATTTAGAGTGTCTTAACTTGCCTTTACCCCCACTCTTTCCATCTGTAAAATGGAATGACAGTACCTATCTTACAGGGTTATTACAAGGTTTCAAATGGAATTAAAGTAAGTGAATGGGCTCTATAAATGCCAATGCTTTCTCATTCATATTTCTGTGTGATGGCTTCATTTTGCACACCAACTTTCTCTGAAGGCAGGGAACAAGATTCCTGACAGCCTCCATGCTGATACCCCACAGCTTTTGCCAGCTGGGAAAAGCCTGATGTTTTTTGCCTTGAGGAAAGGGCTCTCATTGGCCTGATGTGGAGAAGTGCCTATCCTGGAACCAGTTGACAATGCTGGAGAGGATGAGGTCATAGTCATATAGTAACATGTCGGCTTCTGCCGTTGCCTTTGTTGGGATGAGAAGGGGAGCCCTAGTTGCCAGAAGAATGTCATGATGGTGGGCACACAGTTTCAGATCCACATCAAGATCCTTAGACGGTATAGAACTTGTAGCTGTGTTTTGCTTAACTACTCTAGATATTGGGTTGGAGTTTCAACTTCACCCCTTGGTAACATCTTTATGGAATAGGCAAATATTTCTATCTGTCTGCTTCACTCTGTTCTGAGGATCTGTTGAGTTGATGATTCTAAATGTTCTCTGTGAACTCTACAACATACATAAACTAGTAATTACTAATCTGGAGATAAAGATGAGATGTTACTTTGGTATTTCAATGTGCAGGCAGGTTCTTTTCCTCTCATGCAGTATTGTTTCTTACATTTGTAGTATTCTCATGTTCTGAAGGGACTGTTTCCCACATATAGGTAAAACCAGGTGTTATGGTTTAGATCTAGAATGTTCCCCAAAAGTCTCATGTGGTCTGAGGTGTGCTTTTTGGAAGGAGATGGGATCCTGGGACGTTATAGTCATCGTGGATTAATGCATTGATTTGTTCATAGCTGACTGTGCTGTGAGAAGGAGTGGCCTGGTCAGAAGAGGTGGGTCCCCACGAGTGTGACCTGGAAGGCTCTATCTCCCTCTTGGTTCTTCCCTTCTCTCTCTCCTTCCTGGATGCCTGGATGCCATGGGTGAAGCACCTTTTCTTCTACTGTGCCTCTCTGCCATCCTTTTTCTACCTTGGAGCCTTGTGACTGTAGACTAAAAACTTGAGCCAGAATAAACCTCCCCTCTAAGTTGTAGGTATCAGGTCCTGTGTTTCAGAGATGTGAAAGTGACCAGGACTCCACGCTTGTTTTAAAGTTGTGGTCAGACTGTAAGTAATAGAGTTAATGTCTTCTGAACCTGAGCTACTCATCTGACATATTTGGAATGATTTTGTAGTGAAAACTGCTACTACATAAGATCTTTAAATCTTTCCTGAAGAATGTGACTTTTCAGGTTGTTGAATAATATCTTTTCAGGAAATCTCAGCCTTATGGATTTCTGATTGTTGAACATTATCTTCCCAGGAGATCTCAGCCCTGCTGAGCTAATGATGTTGACTATAGGAGATGTTATTAAACAACTGATCGAAGCTCATGAACAAGGGAAAGACATCGACCTCAATAAGTAAGTAATCTATAAAAGGAGGGCAGTCTTGTTCTTAGATAGTCGATGTCTTTTAGGAAGTAATTTAGTACCAGCCTTTGTCTTGTGTTTTAGTTTTTAATTGAGAATTAACAGCTTTCTCCCTGCCCTGTCACTTCTTTCCCTGTGACAAAATTGTCTGATAATAGCCTAATAATACTACTACCCTCTTAATATTTACTGAGCCCTTATTATATTCTAGGCATTATTATTAAGCATTGTACATAATAGCTAATTAATCCTCTCAAAAACTGTATGAAGTTGGTACAGGGCCACTTTGTTTGACAGAAGGGTATTTTGAGACATAGAGAAGTTAAATAATTTGTTCAGGGGTGAATAGTAATTGCCAGAGGTAGGATGTAGAATTAGGTCATCTATCTCCGGAGTCCATGTTCTGTTCTTCTGTGCTATATCTTACTTCATGTCCTATTTCTCTTTCCTGAATGGAAGAAGTAACTCTTTTTCATGCCAACTCTCCTTTGAGATCTTTGATCTAATCCAGTGTCTCCTGCTTGAGAAGCTCTTGGACATGTTCATCCACTTCCTCTCCATCATCATGTTCAGCTTGGTCTTTGCTGTACCTTCAAATGAGAGTGATTTCTTTATGTTTGCATCTATTTTTTTTTAACTATACATTCACTCTGTATAGATCAGTCCTAATGAAAGGGTTCTTCCTACAACCCCAGGTCATCTAACCACTACATGCAAGACCTTGCTTAGATCCTATTCTCCATTAATTGAGGTGCTACAGTATCTGACACCTTCCCTGAAACATTGTGTTTAGTAAACATTTGCTAAGGGAATAAATACCCTTTGTGACTATGAAGTCATATTTTACCAATCTTTCTATCATGTCTTTAGCAGTCTTTTTTCTATTTTTGTTGTCATCCTTAATTAGAAAAATCTTTAATTTCTAGTTAACACTTCTACTTCTGACCTATTTTTGCCCTTTTCTTAATTGAGAGTATCTAAAGCCAATGCTTTAAAACTAGCCCCTGCTCACATACCTGTTTGTAAGTCCTTTTGGGCTCGCTTTAATGTACTTTCATCACTTTTTAGACTTCTGTATCTTTCTGCTGAAAGGATCCAGTTTCCTGTCAAGGATGTGCCCCTGTGTTTGCATTTTCATGTAAGCCAGCGTCTCCACCTGCAGTGTCACCTCTGTGTCTGTCCTGCCTGTCTGTGGCCCCACCCTTTCTCCTGGGCCCAGTTGACCCGACTTCCCTGCATACGCTGAACCCTCTGAACTCTGGAAGCCTTTGCTGTTTGTGTGTGGGTAGATGGTTGTGTTTTGTGACAATCTGGGACATGACAGGACTGTGCCTCCCACCTTCTAACATGCCAAGAGCTTAGGCAGTCTCTTGTGCATTCTGGGTAACCATTAGTATTTGTTGAACATACGAGCACACCACATTTCTGGATGGATTAAAATTAGAAGCCAGGATGACTGCTAGGATTTAGCTAGCAGGCACAAAGAAAAGAAAAGCCCATAAATTGTAGGGAAAATCAAAGGAAGTGTTACCCTTAAGGTTACTTCTAGGGGTTAACAATAGGGTTATAGGCTGGGGATATAGCTCAGCAGCACAAGTGCCTGTGTGGCAAGTGCAAGGTCCTGAGTTCAATTCCCAGCACCAAAAAAAAAAAAAGAATAGGGTTATAATCAGGGAGGGGTGTACAGAAATGTTTGTGTCATAATTATTAGAGTGTATTTATATGCTTTCTGTCTTGGTTACTTTCGTTGCTAAGACAAAATACCCGACGCCCAAAATGAAGGAGGGAAGTTTTATTTAGCTCACCGTCTGTGGAGGTTTCAGTCTATAATCAGCTGGCTCTAAGGCAGGGTGGCACATGGCAGAGGGCAACTGTTCATGGCCGCTGAAAACAGCAAAAGCAACAAGAGCAAAAGGGAGGAGCAGTGGCAAGCAACCTCTTTCCCTTCCTTACATTGTATGCAAACTATCTGCCTCAGGGAAAGGGTAGCATTCACAGCCATAAAGCAATCATAAACTAGAAGCCTGCCCCATGACTGCATGAGGCTTTGGGGGGACATCCAGACACAAACCATAACATTTTCTGTTCCTTTTTTAATGCATATTATATTTTAAGAAAGTAGTTTCTAACTAGGGTGTTTTCCCCCTCAGGAGACTTTTGACAGTGTCAAGAGATAGTTTTGGTTGTTACAATAGGAAGAAGGTTGCTAGTGGGGAGAGGCCAGGGAGACCAAGGGTGCCACCGAACATCCCACAGTGCACTGGGCAGCCTCCCACACAGAATGGTCTGGTCCCACGTGTCAGTCATCGTGAGGCTGAAAAGCTGAGTGCTGTTTTGAACCAGACCCACACTGTCATCACCCCCGGTCCCTCCTCTGTAGTTCTCTGGTTTTCTTGCTGGTACTTAAGGATGAGAAGAAGAAGTCAGTTATGAACTTTGTCCTTCCTTTTCTTCGATATTCACAGATCTTAACGCTATTGGTGTCACCTGGTGAACAGGTAGGAGAGTGGTAGGAGAGAGTATCATTTACACATCATCCCAGTGGTAGCTTGTACCTGAAATACTGTGATGCTGGATGCTTTCTTTTCAGGGTGAAAACCAAGACAGCTGCCAAACACGGCCTTTCAGCACAGCCCCGCCTGGTGGATATCATTGCTGCGGTCCCTCCTCAGTACCGGAAGGTCTTAGTCCCCAAGTTAAAGGCAAAGCCCATCAGAACTGCCAGTGGGGTGAGTGATGTGACTCATGGGATATTGGTACAGTAGTGAGGTGGAGGTGGGAGTTTGGACTCACAAGCCTATCTATTGCGTGTATGCAGAATGGACAGGAGGCAGGGTGAGAAAACCAGTTAGTTGTGCTTAAAGGAATAGAGGATGTTTTGGTACCTTTCAACATAAAGATTAGGGCTTGGGGACTCTCACAATACAAAAAATGTTACTGGCTGTCACTATCATTGGTACTTATAAAAAGTACTGTTAAGGGGTGGCTTAGTAGTGCAAAGTGTTCTATATGTGGTAACTGAAATGACTGACAGTAGGGACCACCGTGGCATTCTGGAGGACAGATGTGTCCTTGCAGCTAGGGAAGTCCCAGTAGAAGACATGATGCTTGCTCGCCCTGTAAGCAGTGCTCAGATAAGCAGGCTGGAAAGGACATGGGAGCGGGGGTGCAGGGCACCAAGGCGCAGACAGGAATGACATGAAGAACATGGCTTGTGCGGAGACAGCACACTAGACAGACAGCAGTTGACAGTTCTTTGCGGAAAGCAGAGGACGTTAGTTTTGGATCAGCTCATAAAAGAACTTAAATGTCCAGCAAAGAGGTTAGGTAATGGGAAACAAAGGTTTCTGAGAAAGGGGGAGGGGACGGGGTAGAAAGAATTAAGAAGTGTTGTGTGCACGCACCGACTCCCCACAAGGAGTGTAATCATTGTGTACTGCCAGCATCTACTAAGACATAAAAAAATTGTTAAAAAGAAAATCCTGGGGCTGGGGATTTAGCTCAGTGGCAAAAGTGCCTGCCTGGCAAGCGCAAGGCTGTGAGTTCAGTTCCCGGTACCGGAGAAAAACCAAAAAAAAAAAAAAAGAAAATCCTGACACAGCGTGCAAGGTACTTTGAAACGGAAAGACCAATTTGATTTAATCTTCACGAGAAGGGCCTGAGTTAGGGTAAAACCTGTAGGAAAACAAAGACTGAGTGTGAGAGACTCAAAGGGAAAAACGCGAGGGTGAGCACATTCTTCAGAAGTGCTCCCCAGAGGCAAGTTCTGTATCCCTGATGTGACTGATCTCACATGCCCAACCCCCAATTTGAGCCAGGATATTCTATTTCTAGCAGCCTGTGTTGGCTTTGGTGACTGAATTCTTGATCATATTACATTTCTGGGCAATTAAATCCTAAAGCTTCCATATACAGTGTACCACTAAGCCTAGTCTTTTTTGTCCTTGAGCCATTTTGTTTTGTTGTGTTTTATTCTGTTTTTTAAGAAGAACTAAAAATCTGGTGCTCCTCACCTGTCTCCGTCATTCCCCTCAGTGATCCTTAACTCTAGAGAGATTCTTTTAGCGTCCATTCCACATCCCTCAATAACACGTTTTATACACAGCTCTTGAAGTGTTAGGTGTGAGCATTAAATGTGGGCTCAGCGCTATGGTAGACGGGGTTTGAGCAAGCTTTCAACCTGACCCTTACATCTGGCTTCCATACCACCCTCTCTAACCCTCCTTCTGCCTCTTATCATTCCTGTCCTTTGCTTTTAGGGCTGCCCTTCGTTCTGCTTGCTCTAAAAGTTGATGTTTTCATAGTCCTTAAGCCCAGTGTGTTTGAACTGCACTGCTTTTCTTGCTAATCTCCTCCTTGGATGTTTGCATAGAGCTGTGATACCAAACACGGCATCCTCCCGCTGTGGCAGTAGGAATGAGATCAGGCCAAGGACTAAGAAGAAGCACAGAGGTGGAGGTTGATTTGGGGAGAGTACTTCAAGCGGAGGGGGACGGTGCTGACAGAGAGGAAAACCATGCTGCCCTATAGCAAAGAAAGGGGCACGCATTTTATTCATGTGCAGGGCATGCGGGGTGAGCTAGAGTCTGGGGATTTTCACTGGGCCTATGCATGGCTTTAAAAGCTGGGTTTTGTGTGTGTGTGTGTGTGTGTGTGTGTGTGTGTGTGCATGCAAACACCTTGTTTTTCAGGAATGGGCAACTGGGTCATCCCAGGACCTGTGACATTCTTTCCATCAGCACTCCCATCCTGCACAAACTTCCTGGCCTTGTGATAAGGACGAGACATTGTAGTTGCTAAGGGAACACCTCATGCTTTTAATGAGCAACAGGTTAAGGGTCCAGCACTGAGTTGTCCCCTGTCCTTCTGTGGTTTTATTCTCTCATCTGGTTTATCCTTGGGGAGTTTATGGCAAAGGCATCCAGGCTTTTACTGATGCACCTGTTTTTTGAGGTTTGGGAAGGTGAAGGGGTAGAGAAGAACACATAAGATGCTTCTAATGGATAATAGGCCCTGAGTTCAGGCCCCAAAATGCATCCGCCCTTTGTACACTTTATCCCCACGATGATCCATGCCTTAGCTGTATGTTGACTCCCAGCCCTGACCTGCCCCTGAACTTCAGATTCATGTCAGGCTGCCCTGAAGACATCAGTCCTTTGACTGCCTTAGAACCTCGAGTGAAACAAAGCCAAAACTATCTGCAAGTTTGCTTATTCAGATTTCTTGTCTGTCTTAGCCCCTGGTGCTACCTTCCACTCAGTTTCCAGAAACATTATCTGTTCCTCCCACCACTGGCAGGAAAGTTTTGGCCTTTATTCTTTTTTAGATTATTTCAGTCATTTCCTAACAGGTCTACTGTGACCTACCTACACCACATCCATCTTAGTGTCACTAGGGTGATTTATAAAAATAGCAGAAACGTAATCAATCATTCCCCTTGTGCTTCCAATCTCACCTCCAGGATTTATTCCTGCTATTACTGTGATGTTGCTTCGTTTTTTATAAAGTGGTTTAGGTTTACAGAAAAATGGAGCAGAATATACACACAGTTCCCATATACACCTTCCTCTCCTGGCCCAGTCTCCCTAATACTACTATCTTGTGTTGGTTTGGTACACTTGTTACAGTGAACTGGTGAACCAGTATTTCTACTTTCCCCACCCCTGCCCAAGTGCTAGGGATTGAACCCAAGGCTTTGCATATGCTAGATGAACACTCTACCACAGAGCCACATCTTCACAGCTGCATTATTATTGACTGAAGCCTAGAGTTTGCACTCTGATTCACTCTTTGGTACATTCTGCGGGTTTTGCCAAATGCATAATGTCATGTATCCGTCATTATAGTGCCGTACAAGCTACTTTCACTGCCTGAAACTCTGTACATCCCTCCCCATGATCCAAATCTAATCTGATCTCCACCAATCTGTTTATGCCTCCACAGTTTTGCCTTTTCCCAAATGTCGTGTAGTTGGAATCATATGGTACGTAGCCTTTTCAAATTAGCTCCTTTCAGTTAGCAGTATGAATTTTTGATTACTTCCAGTTTTTAGCAGTTATGAACAAAGCTACTGTAAATATTAATGTGAAGGTCTTGTGTATACATACATACATTTTCAGTTTATTTGGGTAAATACCAGTGATTGTGATTGCTGTGTTATATGGCACAAGTATATTTAGTTTTGTATGATGAAACTTTCAAACTGTCATCCAAAGTTGCTGTACCATTTTGTATTCCCTCTAGCAGTTAGTTAGAGTTTCTGTTGCTCCACATTCTCATTAACATTTGGTGTTACTGTTTTGTAGTTTAGCCATTCTGGTAGTTGTATAGTGATACCTCTTGTTTTAATTTGAAATTCTCTAACAATGTATGTTGAGCATCTTCTTGTGTAGTACTTATTGGCCATCTGTATACATGGTATGATTGAAAAGTAGTGTCTTTAGTTGTGCCGTCATAGCTGCCTCAGTGTCCTGAATCAATTCAAAACATTTAGCTTCCATGGTCATTGTGACGTTGGGGAAGAGGCAGAAGTCATACAGTCCCAGATAAAGTGAATGAGGTGAAGGAGGACACAGTGTGGCGTTTTTACCAGCCTGCCTTCTGTTGGATGGCGCTTGACAGCAGGATTCACCATATTTTTTATCACATTTTGGAAAGACATGAAAGAGTCTTCCAGCGCTACTTCAGAAAATGGCAAGAATGATGAGACAAGTATTCAAATCAAGGAGGAAGAGTTTCACTGGGATTCGTGGAAATAGGTCTTTTGTATACTTTGTATACTTTTGTATTGTATCTAAAACTCAGTTGTGAAATTCAAGATCATCTAGATTTTGTTACCTTCTGGAAGTTTTCTAGTTTTGTGTTTTACCCATTTTGAGTTTGTATTTGTATGTTTTGCTTGCAATACATGATTGCTATTATTAATACAGTAGCGTCACTGTTAGTAGCGATCAGTAGCCACCATATGTGACTGTGTAGTGTATGCAAGCCACTGTACGAAGCGGTTTGACTATGTTTTCTAACTCAACCTTCAGAATAGTCTTGAGGGTTAGATAATATTGTCTTTATTTTACAAAATAGGGAAATACATAGTAATAAGAGAGAAAAGAGTGAAACCTAATTCCTTCCGATTGACCCCAAAATCACGGCTTTTCCACTCTATCAGTAATTCTTAAACTGTCTTCTACAAAACCACAGACTTCCTTCGGCGTTTCTTAGGGGTTGCTGTGGGTAAGTACGAGAAAATTGTAGGAGTAGGTCTCATGTCTGCCTCACCCCAGATCAGTGGCTTTCATTGCTTTTCCTCATTGAGGCTCTTTGTAAAATGGTACCTGAAAGGATGGTGCTGTGGCTTTGAAAATCTGCCAGTTCCTGCGCCCTGCCTTGTCAGCCGCGCTTCCTGGCTTCTCAGCTCAGCTCTGGCTTTGCCAATGAGCTCACACGATTCTCAGGAGAGCCCATGCAGCGGGCCTGTTGTGTAGGCCGCGTGTTCTCCACATCCCCTTCCCCTGTTGTATTGAAATAGCCTACTTTCTGGCCTTGTCCACAAGGTAGCGTGAGTTGAGGGGCATGGGCAGTGCGTTGTTATTTGGCCATCTCAGCCCACGTGCCCTGCACAGCATGGAGCCTGGGCCCTCAGCCAGGACCTCCACCAAATGTTGGCGATTGGGGGACTCACCTCACAGTGGCAATGTGTTTGTGTCTCATTTTAAATAAAAACATTTGTTTGAAAATCTTAAGGTTTTAATTCAGATTTTTAAATGGAATTTCTGGCAGAATTATTTATTTGGGGATTTCTCTATATCACTGATTAATAATTTAGATTAAATATTAGTAATTTTTATTGTGAAAAGTAATTGCAAACTTACAGCAAATTTAAAAGTACCCCTGAATCACTTGAAAGTAAATTGCAAAATTGATGCCTTTGAATGCTTCGGTGCGTATTTCCTACAAACACGGACATTTTCTTACAGTACCACAATGCAGCCATCCAAATCAGGAACAGAATACGGATACCTTGTTGTCTACTCCCAGTCTCTTATTCAGGCCTCACTACTTGTTTCGGTAACGTGTCCACAGGATCCGAGGGGAGGATCACTGGGAATTTAATTATCATTTCTCATTCCAGACATGTCCATGTCCTTCCCTTCAGGACCTTGACCCTTTTGAGGATTTCAGGCTAGTTATTTTCTCGCACATCCCTCAATTTGGATTTATCAAATGTTTCTTGATAATTAAATTGGATGAGATGTCTTTGGCAGGAAAATCACAGAATACTGTGAATCTCCATACATACATAGGGACTCATACGTAAGACATTTCCATCTGTGTTTATATCCTTTCATACACTGAATTCTGAGTTCACAGCAGTCCTTTCAATTTTATCCAGCCCCAGGGTTCATTCTAGTTCTTTCCCTTTTTGTATTTGTAATTTCCTTTTCTTCCAGTAGGAAGCCCAGATTACATTCGTTTTAATGTGTTTTGTTGCTGCCCACCTCCCTGCCGCCAGCTCCTTTCTCAAGCACATTCTTTCCTCCCTGAGCTTCTGCTCTGTTCCACCCTCCGAGACTATTTTCCACTGCCCGGATGAGTCTTAGCTCGTAGAGTTATGGTCCTTGCTGTAAATGTTGAGATCTAGTGTGTCTTGAGGAATTTGAATTACAGAAGTTAAGTTTATATCAAATTTTATAAAATTGCATAATGTTTTTCTTTTAGGCTATTTTAGTAAAAGCAATAAATCAGAGAGAAAATAAGAACCACTGTAGCTTTAAAAATCAATTCCTTCTTTTGTACTTAATTTTTATAAAATATATGAAGCTCATAGGTATAATTCATATGTACATTTTACAGATGATTAATATTGTAAAGAGCTCCTCTTGTCCCCTGCCTAAGAAACAATAGCCCTTAGGGTGCCACTCTGATTGCATTCCTCACCTTCCTTCAAAGGATAACTAAACTGCAGAATTTTGTATTAATTTTTCCATAATAGCTTTTTTGTTAATCTTTTATAGATTGCTGTTGTTGCTGTGATGTGCAAACCCCACAGATGCCCACACATAAGTTTTACAGGAAACATATGTGTGTAAGTCTGGTGATTTCAATAATTTGTGTGTGTGTGTGTGTGTGTGTATTTTAATTTGGCCAATAAATTCTGTAATGCCTTGATCAGTACGTGCTGGTAATGTTTAAAGCTTTGATTTAATAGATGTATAGGTTAGTTCTCTGAAACAAACAGCCATCATTAGGATATTTCAGTACTTCTAAAATGGAACATATAAATATTTTGATTTATTACAACATTAGAAAAAAATACATAGCTTTTGGAACTTAGATGAATAGACACCCTGTTAACTGGACAAATGAAATGTGTTTGAACTGCCTCAATTCCAGCAGAAATTTAAAATGAATTTGGATGAGAAGAGTAACAAAATAAAAAACTATACTTATAAATAAGTTTTAGATGTCTCAAATTTAGATATTTGGGAGAATTAGCAGAAGCATATGCATGGCAGTAGGTAGGAACATTAAATAGGAGAGATTTTCCTGAGTGTGTCATAAGACAACACTATGATTATTGGTTCATACAGGAGAAATTGATTCTTGTGATTTGCTCTAAAAGTTTAAACCTCTAAAATAACGGTGACTGCAGTATTTGGAAAATGAACGCAATAGTATTCCTTTACGTAGTTATCTTGTTTGCTTATTGGTGAAAGTACATTATTTGCAGGTACTGTGCAGGTATACTGTTCTGTTAGGATTGGAGTGAAGCTCATGGGATTGCAGGATTTTATGGAGACTGTTGATTCTTAGGCTAGACTCTTGAACTAGGTTTTGTGTCTGACCCCTTCTTCTTTCACTGTATTGCCAGCTACTGCCCTGGTGGACCTGATTCAGACTTTGAATACTCTACCCAGTCCTACACCGGATATGAGGTACAGCACTTCGAGGTCGTCCTGATGAAGTGTTACATCATGTTTTATCCAGAGTGTGGCTTTACAAGTACTAGCTTTCTAAAAAGGAGTAAGTAGGTTGGGGACAGGAGGCCAGTCATCTGCACGGGAAGGTTTTGCCTTCTTCAGAAGAGGCCAGATACCAGCAAACCCAGTGACATTTTCTTCTTGTAAATTGCTTTCATTTTTCCTCCAATTTTCTATGGTTCAAATTTTTGAAAATACAAAAGAAATCATTCAGTGATGATTCCCCTTCATTTCTATCTCATAGCTCTCCTGTTCCACTCCTCCTCACAGTGGGCGGTCAGGGTTACCTCTTTCCTTCACATCCTTCAGCGATATTTTATGGATCTAAAAGCCTTTGCCCTTCCTTCTTACATATAAGGTAGAGTGTGAAAGCGGTATTCCGCACCTTACCTTTGCACTTTACAGCATATCTCCAAGAACGTTGTCTACCCGCACATCGTTTCACGGCTGTGGAGCTTTCCATTGCACGACAGTAGCATCAAGGCTATTAAGTCATTACAAACCATGTGTGCCTAAGAACCTTGTTTACAGGTCATTTTGCCCCATAAATCTTCGTGAGTTTGTGTGCACATCTGTGTGAGTAGTAGAACACTTTGGAGGCCCTGGGGATTTCATAAGCATTTACACAGAAGACAGATGAGATCCCAGGAATCACCCTGCTGTTGAGGCCCTGCTGGCAATTGAGTGGGGCTAGCCAGATGCTGCACAGGACAGCGTTTGAACCCTGGTTAGATGGAGAATGGAAGATGCGCTGCAAGACCAGTTTTTAATGTTCAAAACCACAGAGAATTTTATTGTACTACATCTTTTCAGAACTTTTTAAATTGAGCGTTCACAGAGTATTTTCTCTTTTTCTCTTAGCCAACCTCCATGCGAGCTATTCGTGCTAGATATGACCCTTATCTACAAACGAGACACCGGCTAGAACAGGTAAATTTTGAAAAAGCATTAATTTTTTTGAATTATTAGTGCATATTGATTTTTACAAAATACTGGGTTTCCCTGTAGTATTTTCTCATATGCATATAGCATAGTTTGATTATATCCATCTTCTTACTGCCCTCCCTTATGCCCCTGAAGTAACATATTTTCAATGAGATTTTTACACTTAAAAAGGTATTGTTGCTTTATTATGAAATAAAAAGTAAGAATGTATTTCTCCTTTCGAAGTTGTTCATACTTGTCCGAGGGAAGGAGACTATATTTTGCGATGTCTGGCATGGTCAGAAACACTCCTTTCTTTAGAGACTGTATTGCTTCTTTAAGGGTTCTATCTGTAGAAAGTCACATGGTATGAAATTTATGGACTGAAAGTGTATGAACGTTCTTAGAAGATAGTGCCTGGGTTGAATTTTATAAACTGGACCAAGAAAGGCTCTGACTGGTTTACCAGGTAGGAATTGACTGCAAAGTGGTGTGAGGAGTCTGCAGGACTTATGGAATCATTCTATACTGAGTGGTGGTTACACTGTATAACTAAACATTTTCCAAAAATTCACACTTTCTCAGTTTATAGGTAATGTGTTTTATTGCATATAAATTAGATCTCCACTTTACTGATTAAAAACAAGTACTGTGCAAAGGGCCTTGTGCTTTTCTAGAAATCTAAACATAGATACATTTTTTTTTGTTTATAACTTTATTTTAAACTTGTCCACTTTTAAAAATACAAGCTATCTTCTACATGCGGAAGATTAAAACTAGACCCATGTCCATCACCATGCACTAAACTAAAGTCAAAATGGATCAATGATGTAAATATTAAAACGGAAATACTATATCTACTGGAAGAGAAAGTAGGTAGAAATCTTGAAGACATAGGGGTAGGCAGAGAGTTCATGAACAGAAACCGAACTGTACGAGAAATACTCCAAAGAATTAACAACTAGGACCTCATCTCATTGAAAAGTTTTTGCATATCAAAAGAAATCACCAACAGGGTAAAAAGAAAACCCACAAATTGGGAAAAAATTTTCAACTGTCAACTGTCCCTCAGACAAAAGACTTCTATCTAGAGCATATAAAGAATTAAAAAAAATCAGGCCCAAAATTCAAAGACCGAATCCAAAAATAGGCATCTGAGATGAATGCACACTTCCCAGATGAAGAAATACAAATGGCAAATAAGTAGATGAAAAAATGTTCAACATCTTTGGTCATTCGAGAAATGCAAATTAAAACAACACTGAGATTCCATCTCACCCCAGAAAGAATGGCTGTCATCAAGAAATCAACCAGTAACAAATGCTGGAGGGGTTGTGGGGAAAAAGGAACCCATCTCCACTGCTGGTGGGAATGTAGACTGGTGAAACCACTGTGGAAATTAGTGTGGAGATTCCTTAGTAAATTAGGATTAGAGGTCCCACTTAACCCGGCTATTCCCCTTCTGAGTATTTTTCCAGAAGAACTGCAAATATCATACCACAGTGATGTATGTGCACCCATGTTTATAGCAGCACAATTTGTCATAGCTAAATTTTGGAAACAACCCCAATGCCCATCAACGGAGGAATGGATAAAAAAGATGTATTTTTATACAATGGAGTATTACTCAGCTATAAAAAGGTGAATTTGAGGTTTTCATAGGTAAATGGATGCAACTAGAGACCATACTCATAAATGAAATAAATCTGACTTGCATGTGTAAACATCAGATTGTCTCCCTAGTGTAAGAACCTGAAAGAGTAAATAAAACTCAAAAGGTACAATAGATATTGTAAAAGGGAAAGAAATTGCTCAAAGGAAGGAACAACTGGGATGAGGGAAAGGAGAAAAGAAAGAAAGAAGGAAGGGAAGAAATATATATGTATATACAAGGATAGCTGGGATAATTGTACTGCTGATGTCTATTGGTTTATTAAAAAGAATAGTTAATACTTAAATTTTTTTTTTTTTGACCAACTTTGCATGCTTATATCTGGTAATCTGAACAACTAATTTGAAGACAACGGTGTGCAATAGAACAATTGTTGTTGAATTCCTAGCATCTTGTTCAGTGAAGCTCTGTATCATGTCTAATTTTTCTTATTACTTTTTATTCTCCTTAATTGTTTGATCAATCTTGCATTCTTACATCTGGTAATCTGAGCAACTTCGTTGAAGATAACAATATGTAATATGACAACCATTATTAATTCCTGTCATCTTGTTTTGAAATCCTGTATCATTTTTATCGTTTTTGTGTTGTTTTATTGTTTTTCTTTCTCTTTAAAATAAAAAAAATAAAAATGTCAGCCATCATTTGTAGTCATTATAGTAACATCCAGTTGGGCAAATATTCAGTCTAAAATAGTAAGTGGTATATTCCATACTCAATGAATTGCTTCGGGATTTATTTAACTATTTATTAGCCTGGTTCTAACTTTCATTTTATCCAAGCATACTCTTCAACAAGATTGTCAGCAGTAGGAGAGGCCCCCATTGGGGGAGCATACATAGCTTGGAAAAGCATGTTCTAAACCAACTTTGGCTTAGTGTCTGTTGTTTTTTAAAAGCCATGTTATTTAACTCATTAAAATGTAGAACTGTGTTTCAACAGAGTGTGAAATGTTCGTGTTTACTAAAAAGGAGCCTGAGTTTTAGAGATTTAGAAACTAAGACAGAGTGGTGGTTCGTTTCTAACTGTAAGCGCACCATAACCATGAGTCACTTCCATGACACAGGCAGAGCCTCACCTCTGGAGTCCTGCAAGATTATTTTGAAAATGCCATCAGGGTGATTTTGATGTGTATTCCTTAGAAACAATCATAGATATAGAAGTGGAATGTTCTTTTAGTGTTGAAGCTTAGATAGGTATACATACACACACATGTAGTATGAATTATTATTTGCCATATTCAGGAAACAAATATAAAAAGGCACCTTTTTATCTTAATTAGTGTGGACAGCCTTACGTCATATATGAATTCTTGTTTATAATTTGGCACTTTGCTTGAGCCTTGTTTCCTCAAGGCTAACAGTACAGCAAGAAATTTAAATACCTATTTTTAAGAATTACAGTCTTGGCTTATTGTAGTTGACAGGATGAAAGATTTGTGCCATTACATTGCCTAGTAGAGGAGGCATAATATTTCATTTTTAATCATTCGCTTTGATGGGTTTTTTTCCTCCCAGAAAGCAGGCTTGTGGGGTCATCGGTGCCTACAGTCTTCAATTATAAACTGATTTCTTGATTTTTCTTACTAATATAGTGTTCTTTTTTCTTCCCTCTATGAGCTCCTGGTTATGTTGTATAATCATGCATGCATAATTGTTTCATAATCAGAAATGTATCTTTTTTGTCCCCAAGGCTTATCACAGACTCCGACATAAGATGTATTACACATAAATATTTATTATATTGCATTTTGTGTAGTATATTGTCTTTACTGCTTTCTAGTTTATATTCCTTGTGGTTTTTAAGTTTCTACACAACTCCAAGTATTGAAGTCAACCTTTTTGTTCATCTTTAATTCTCTTTCTCCCTTCCTTAAGCAGTAATTTTTTTCTTTTAGACTTTATTTTTTTATCTAGAGCATTTGCTAAATATGTTTAATTGCTTCTCCTCTTTAAAGAATCATTGCAAAATAAAATTAGAACTTTTTTAATACCCTGTTAGAACAGTTGCCTATACCTTTCTAATGCTGGTGAATTTGTTTCTTTCAGTTAAAACAGCTTGGTCACAGTGTGGATAAAGTGGAGTTTATTGTGATGGGTGGAACTTTTATGGCCCTTCCAGAAGAATACAGGGATTATTTTATCCGAAATTTACATGATGCCTTATCAGGACATACTTCCAACAATATTTACGAGGCAGTCAAGTAAGAAATTACTAATTTATAATAATGTACACTTCTACAAAGTTTATCCTTTTAAAAGTATGTTTCTGAGAATGCTTCTGTTCTCTATTCCTCTGTTCTACATTGACATTCTTATCCCTTGTACCCTCCTTTGTCTTGTGGGAAAGGATCATTTTCATTGAAAGAATCCTTTTAAAAAAGGAAGGAAGGAAAGGAAGGAAGGAGAGACGGACAGACACAGGGATGGATGGAAGGACGGATGGACTAGCGAGGCATAATAGGGTATCCCTATGATCCCAACTACTCAAGGGGCTGAAGCAGAAGGACTGAAAATTTTAGGCCAGCCATGGCAGCTTAGTAAGACCCTGTCTCAAAACAAACAAACAAAATGGATATGATCCATTCACATATGTTATGGTTTGTGTCTAGATGTCCCCTTAAATCCTCAAGCAATCCTAGAGTTTTTTTCAGAGATGGCTGAATCTAGAGTGTGTGATTGATTCATAGTGCAGTGCTGGGATTAAGGGTGGGTGATTGCTGGATCAGTCCACTGATTGGATTGGTACTGCTCTAATCCAGGTAGACTGGATACAATATAAGGGACAGAAAGAGGCTTGTCTTCTGTCTCTTTGTTGCTTTTGCTGTCTTTTGCTGCCATGAATGGTTGCCCCTCTGCCATGTACCACTTTGCCTTGGAGCCAGCTGATTATGGACTAAAACCTCTATCAGCTGTGAGCTAAATGAACCTTTCCCTCTTTAACTTTGGGTGTCAGGTATTTTGTCTCAGAAATGAGAAAAGACAACATAGTATTCTAAAATAGAGATACTCACAAAATATGATCTATAAAATGTCTTTTCAGGCTTAAGCAGATCCAAACAACTATCTAAACTAGGACTAGTTTTGATTGAGCTGGATACTCTTTTTCACATTTACCTGCTATAAAATCAACAAAACAAGTGACTTTTTAAAATCTGATTTATTAGTGACTACTATGCTGGAACTGTTACATAATTTCTGTTTATGAATGGGCTGTTAGTCTGTTTTATGCTGCTGTAACCAAACACTTGAGACTAGGTAGTTTATAATCACAACAGTTTATTATCTCTTGGTTCTGAAGGTTGGGAAGTTCGATATCAGGGTGTTAGCGTCTGACAAGGACCTTCTTGTCGTTACAGCAAGAGGGCAAGTTACACAAAAGGGCGCCCAACTTACCCTCTTGTAACCACGTTATCCCACCCATGAGGGCTGAGACCTCCTGTCAGAGGTCCCACCTAACCACCTGTCAGAGGTCCCACCTCTTAATACGGATTCATTGGCAACTAAATTTCAACCCAGAGTGTGGAGGGGACAAACATTTGAACCATAGTAGATTCAATTCTTCTGAAATCTAATCAGGGAAAAAAAAGAATTATGAATTCTTTTGATACTTTGTATGCCAGAGTTAGGACGAGTACTAAGGTTTCATATAAAGTTCAATAATTTAAGAAGTGTAAGTATTAAAATGATTTTTGTTTTCAGATGTTTTGAGAATACTTGTTTGCTATTTGTTACTCTTTTACCAAATGTTTCCGGAGAGCCTGTTAGGTTCTAACAGGTTCAAGGTATACTAAGTGAAAAAGCACAGTGTAGGTACTAGGCACTGTTTTAGGCCCTGGGAACCGTGGTGAGTAAGACAAGCACCGTTCTTGTCCTCATGGTGTTTTTGTTCCACTGGCTCAGCAGGCTGCAAAGAATTAAGTGCTGCCATGGAAAGGCACTGCAGTGATAGACAGGATGTGGCCTATAAAGAGGAGTCGGTGCTTGAATCAGGGTGCAGTGTGCTTAGAAAATGCCAAAGTCTTTAAACGTCAGAAGAGATCCCAGTGAAGAAGAGGGAGAATGGCCTGAGATGAGATTGCAGTGTTGGATAAGGCCCAGATTATACGTACTTGTGAGGAGATGAAGTTTTGTTTTTTTGAAATGCAGTAGGAAGATAGATGGCCCTAAGCAGGAGAGTGCTGTGTTCTGGTTCATGAGGAAGGTCATGGTGGCTAATGGTGGCTAGCCCTGGGTTTAGAGGGGTGCAAGAGTGCAAGGGGCAGCCGATAGGACCATCACCCATCTCAGGTGAGGGTGGTGGCAGAGGTGATGAAGAAAAGGTTGGGAAGGAGTCCGGCATGACGCACAGCTTTGGGCTGACGGCGGTGGTCGGAACATGGTGCAGTATGCTGAGGTGAAGGCGGCCGAGGGAAGAGCAGAATTAGGGGAGAAAATCAAAAGATTTTCTTTCGGTTTGAAATGCCTGCAGTACATTCAGGCAGAGGTGTTGGGTGGGCTAGCACTACAAAAGCCTGGGCTAGCACTAGAGAATTGGGGGTGACGAGCTCAGAGGTGCTATTTACAGCTTTGTAAATGGATGAGATCACCTAAGGGGAAGATCTCCAAGGTATACTAAGTGAAAAAGCGCGGTGTAGAGCAGTTCTTATACTGTGGTGCCATCATTTGTGTCCATGAACGTGTGTGTGTGTGTGTGTGTGTGTGTGTGTGTAGGAGAGAGAAGCAGTAGAACTGTAATCGTCAGAAGGCTTCAAGCTGAGGAGAAAGGGAGTGGGAAATGGAAGAAAAGGAGCATGTTTACGTTTGCTCTTATTTCATACCCACAGTAACCCTTTGAGTGAAGAGAGATGAAGTAATTTGACCAAAGCTACACAGGGAGTCAGTGGCAGAGTGGGGACATAAACCCCAGTGTGATGGTTTGTGTCTGAATGTCCCCCCAAAGCCTCATGCAGTCATGAGGTGGGCTTCTATAGTTTATGATTGATTCATGGTCCGATGTTGGAATTACGGACGTGGGTACTGCACGCCCTGGGGCAGATAGTTTGCATCCACTGTAAGGGAGAGAAGGAGGCTGCTTGCCGCCACTGCTCCCTTTTACTCTGGCTGCTTTTGCTGTCTTCCGCCCCCATGAACGGTTGCCCTCTGCAATGTGCCAGTCTGAGTATGACTGAAACCTCCACAAACTGTGAGCTAAATAAATCTTTCCTTCCTTAATTCTGGGTGTTAACTACTTTGTCTCAGCAAGGAGAGAAAAGTAACCAAGACACCCAAGCAGGAGCTGGGAGTGTAACTCAGGCAGGGGCTGGAGTGTAACTCAGCGGTAGAGTGTTTGCCTCATATGCACAAGGCCCCAGGATTAAGTGCCAGTACTGCAAACAAATAAAAATAAAGAAATAGACCCCAGGCTGCTTTGCTTTCAGAGCCTGACCTCCACTGCAGTGCTAGAAGCTGCTAGGTGTAGAAATTGTGCTGTGTGTACTATATGGGTATGTATGTGTATGTGTGTGTGTACATACTTGTGCACCTGTGTGTACACCATCAGCACTTGAAAGTATTAGAAGGAATGTGGTCTCTGTTTTCTGCTGCTGTTACCACCTTCAAGCTTGTCTCTGGCTCCTCATTTATAAGAAAAAAGGGAAACATCATCCAGCTTACTCTACGGTTTACAAACTGTGCCCCTCTTAGAGTTTTTATGTGATGATAAGTAGCACCAGATTTTGAATGGACCAAGGATGGCTGTGTTAACCTATAATTAAAGCAGTTCTTAGTACTTAGTAGGCTTAAGTAAATGTGTGAGTAGATTTTGAATGAATGGTTAATCTGTAGATCAAACATTGACAGCTGCTGATGTTGCCTTTTGAAATTGGGGATAGCTACATGTTTGTGTACCATGTGTGCTTCCCCTGTGGGTCTCCTTTGAGTTTGTAAAACATGAAAAGAACCGAGGAGCTTTCTCATACATTTAAATAAAATTACAAGGATACTTGCGGGGCCTGTGTAAAGAGTCGGCCGCTGGGAGAGTGTCACGATGAGCAGCCTACTTTTCTTTGATTGACTCTAGGGTATGTGACAGGTGAATTCTGTGTCTCTACATCCAGACTCTGCAGTGCGCGTGGCTCCCACAGGGGCCTCAGTAGCGGGATGAGATGGGAACTATTTTTACCACTCATTCAAAACCTTGATCATTCATGAGTGTGAGTCATGCTTAGCAAAATGCAGAAGTCTTCAAACTTTAGAGGAGTAGTGATGTCATCCAACTCGATCCCCTTGATACTGAAAAATCACCTGACAGCTTTGATAAGATGCAGTTGAGGAAACTAACTTAGCGAGTCCGAAGCCACGAGACTTTGGGGTGGCAGCAGCGCCTCAGAGGGTCATGACTGAGAGTTAGCCCAGAAACTTCCCTAGCAGGGTGATCTTTGAAGACCATTCAGTTTTTCTTCCCGAGCTCTTGTATTTATGTACTCCTCTCTCATTGCAGGTTTCTTGTGCTGAGACCTTGTCTGTTAAGTGGAATTGAGCTATAAATATCTTAAATATGTGGGTTCCACACAGCACCCGGGTTCCGTAAAGCAGCTGAGGTCTGTGTGATGAGTATCTAGGACGTAGCTAGTGTGCCACTTTCATCAATTGCAACTTTAACAATTTTGCTTCATTCTTGATGTGAAGCTTTGTGCAGAAGTGTGCTAGCGCCGTTAAAACAAGCGAACTTCAGTTCGTGAAGTGTTTATCCAAAATTCCTGGGGAGAAGAAAGCCTCTTTCGGTAATGGAGGAGGCAAAGCCAGTGTTGTTTTGTTTCTATTCTTGAATTTACCTCAAGAGGGCAACAAACACTTTACTTTTCAGATAAAAATTTATATATGGTTTGAGTCTTCACTGCAACAAATCTCACGAATGGCTCTTAGGAAATAATAAAAGTGCAATCTGGGACCCATAAAATCACTGTTAGTGCTGCCTTGAGCTCTGCCAGCCCACACTGTGTGTTTCACTCTGTTCTCCTCATTGCTATATTTTTATGAGGCAGTGTGATAAAAGCCAGTTTGTGAACTCTTGTTTGCTTTGTTGAGGTGAATTTTTTTTGCTACCAGTTTCCTATACCAGAGCTGGTATTTGTTTTGGGAGAAACTTCATGTTATTTGAACAAGTAGTCTGACATGAACTAGAGAACTAGACACATTAAATTATTTGCAAATATTAGCATCACTGTAAAATAACGAACAGCCCAGGACAACTGTATTTTTGACACATGGCATCCTTTTCAAGATTTTTGGATTCGACCTTGTTGTTCTCTGTATTAAGTGGTAGAGAGGCTTTTAGTGAAAACTGGCTGGTTTTCCCACTGTGCCTGGCCTCCTTCAGATGTGAAGAGATGAAATTCAGGTTTATTTTGCTACTAATTATTAGATGTTTGTGCTTGCTAACTAGCTTTCATTACCTTTAAAGGCTATTTTTTAAAGGTTACTTTTAAACTAGGTTGAAGGGCCAGAGATATAGCTCAGCGGCACAGCGCCTGCCTGGCAAGCACAAGGTCACGAGTTCGATTCCCGATACCAAAAAAAAAAGTCTGAAGGTTAAACTAGGTTGAAAATTACATATTGAGGCAGACAAGGCAACAGTGTTCAGGGTAAAAGTCTTTGTTCAAGCTAGGATCAGGCTTCACCGTTGTGAAGGTGTCCTTGCTTTGTTTTCATGTGCCTCATCTGCTGAAGGTTTGCCTCTTACAAGATCAGGAATTCCGGGGAAGAACAACTCCGGTGAGGTTAGCCTGCTTGTTTGTGGCAGGCAGGCAGGACATAATATCCTTGCAGATGGGAAAGCTGGAAAGCTGAATGAGTGGAGATCCGTTCAAGGACAAAGCCCGTTATGGTCTCTGCGCAGGATCACTGCACTGAGCACAGCGCTAATCACTCCTTACTATCAGCTCGGTCTCCAGAGAGCGACAATTACCGGTGTCCGTCATCCTTAAGAATCATAGCTCTGGAGATAAAGAGGACCGACAGTGGAATCTGAGTCACCCATTCACGGGATGCAGATGATGCCAAATAACTCAGAGCAACCTTTTAAGAGAGTTTTATTACTTTCTAATCAGCTCTGCCCAGAAGCAGGTTCACATTCAATCTTTAATGCTCCTTGGCTGTTTTTACAAGATGCAATTTAAAAGGGTAGTTGCCCATCAAGAAGTGAGTGAGTCACCTTTCTCCCTTGGAATTTTTAATTCATTTCCGTTCCTTCTTTTCCCCCTCACCAATGCCTTTAAATCCTCCAAATGTGTCCTTACATGTCTTGGGAAAGCTGGAGTGCTAGGTAGTGCTGGGTACCAGGGCCCGAAGTCAGTTTCCTAGACGTGCAGATCTGGCAGGGAAGCAAAGCAGCCTGGGAGGCTTGAAAGTGACTGTGTCTTGCCTTGCTGCTCTGGGCCTTAGAACCTCAGGCCTCAGAACTTCCTGAATTTCTGGCTTTTGAGTCTGGTACTCCCTGCTCCTCACTTGATATATGGACCACTTTGACCTACCCTGATTTTCGTAGATAGTCCTTAACAACAGCTAAGCAACCTAAGATACAGTCCTGACTATCTTAAATGAGGTGATACTAGTTTTTCTTCCAGCATTTTATTTGAAAGGAAATTTGAAAGAATTTCCCAGTGACATCCACTTACCTGTCACCTAAATTCTGCAATACCGGCTTTATCACGTCTGTTCATTCCACTATCCATTCATCGGTCTTGTGTGTGTGTGTGTGTGTGTGTGTGTGTACTTTTTCATGGATTACCTGTATTCATTGTTGGTGTTTTTCTTTTGAAGTAAATTTGCATATGGTTAAATACACAGATCTTAATTATACCAGTGAGTAGTTTTGACAAATGCATGTACCTATGCAGCAAAGCCCTATTAAGATACAGAACATTATTATTATCCCCGAAGGTTGCCTTATGCCCTTCTCAAGAAATGCTCACCTGTACCTTCTAGAGGCAGCTGTTCTGATATTTTCCTCACTATAGATGGATTTTGCCTATTCCAGAACTTCATATAAATCTAGCATGTAGTATTTTGTGTTTGGCTTCTTTCACTGAGCACGGTATTTTAAGATTCATCAATGTTATTAGGAGTTTAGTACTTGCTACCATTTTAGTACCAAGTAGTATTCCATCATAGGTATCTACCAGTTTGTTTAGTCATACTTCTGTTAATGGATTCCAGGCCTATTTCCAGTGTGTGGCTATCTGTAAAACTTCACAGAACATTCTTATACAAATCTTTGTGAATATACACATTTACTTCTCTGGGTAGTAATTAGAATTGCTAAGTTTGTTTAGTTTTATAAGCAACTGTCAGCCATTTTGCCAAATGACTGTATCACTTGTACTCCCGCCAGTAATGTCTGAGCACTTGATTATTCTGTATCCTCAAAAACCTGATATTGCCAATCCTTTTGTTTTGGGAGTGTGTGTATGTGTGTGTGCACTTGTGCTGGGACCTCACACATGCTACGCAAATGCTCTGCCCCTGAACTACACCTCTTCTCAAGAAATCCTCACTGGGCCTTCCAGAGGTAGCCGTTCTGATTTTACCAGTACCCAATGCTGGTACTACACCGTGTCGATTACTGTAGCTTCTTACTATGTCCTGAAGTCAAGTAATGTTTGTCTTCACCTTTGTGCCTGCTTTAGACAGTCTAAATCCCGACCCCTGGACCTTTTCATTTTAGTGATTCTGTGGGTATGAAATGATATTAATTAAGGTTTTAATTCATGCTTTCCTAATGACTAGTCCCATGAAGCACTTTAGTATATGCTTATGCTATTTGAATGTATTTCCTTTGTGAAGTGTCTGTTAAAATCTTTTGCTCATTTGTAATTGAGTTGTTATGTATCCTGGAATCCAATCCTTTTCAGATCTGTTTTGTGTAAATACGAAAACCCAATTTGTTTTTTGACTGTTCACGGTATTAATTATATCTTTGAGCAGAATTGATGAGGTCTAACTTAGCAGTTTTTTCTTTTATGGTTATTGCTTTCTGTTTTGTCACTGGTAAACTGTTACATGTTCCTAAGGCATAAAGATTTTCTCTTGTGCTTTCTAGTTACAATTTTAGCTTTTATACTTAGGGTTTTATTTTAGGTTGTTTGCAGCATTATGCATGCAGTTGATCTTTGTATGTTTGCTTCATATCATAAGCCCTTACTAAATTCACATCCTGACTTGAATTTCTTTAGTGCTGTATCCTTAGATGAGCTGTTTATTCTCTTTGAACGTCAGTATCTTCATATGCAAAATGGGGATGATAGGACTCACCGGGCTGCTGAAAGGGTTGTATATTGAGAGACCCCTTGGTCCAGGGTGGCCTCATCAAAGTGACTTTTTGTCCTCTTGCCTCACCAGCCCCTGAGCAAGTGATTTGACTCCTATTTGTGGGTGGCCAGCATTAAGACCACTAACTCCCATGACTGAAATCTAAAGTGGTACTCGCTTTTCTAACACCTGCTTTTAGTAAATGACAAAAATGTCTTCTGATTTTGTAAATCATTACTAAGAGTAATAGGCTTGGTGGAAAGACTTTTGTATATGTGGAAGCCATTTCATCTAAATTATTCCCATGATCATTACATATATTCTCCCTCCCCTTTTTTTGCCTCTTATTTAAAATGACGCTGAAACACAGAGTGGGAAATAATGCAGATGGTTTTCAGTGATGTGAAGAATGGTTGCTAGGAATTGAAAAATAGGTTTTCACAGTTGAAATCACTGTTTCCAAGAAGATTATAGTTGCAGCACACTGCATGAGAATAATAAGGATAATGATAATAATATTCTGATCTGCGAGTTCAGTCATGTCAGACCTGTGAGGTACCGGTGCTGCTATTACTGTCATTTGCAGATAAGGAATCTGAAGCCCAGAGAGGTTAACAGCATTGCCGTTTGCATAGTCAGGAAGTAGCAGAGCCAGGATTTGAATTTAGTCCACATCCGTAGTCCACGCATAACCACTGCCCCATCCTGGGCAGATTAAGGAAAGGCAGTCCTTTGAGTGGAAGAAAGGGATCCAAGATTGTAGCAGATCTGTTATTTGAAATGTGCTCTACAGGTATTCTGAGAGAAGCCTCACAAAGTGTATTGGAATTACCATCGAGACCAGGCCAGATTATTGCATGAAGCGACACTTAAGTGACATGTTGACCTACGGCTGCACAAGGCTGGAGATTGGGGTGCAGAGTGTGTATGAAGATGTGGCCAGAGATACCAACAGGTGAGAAGGTGGCAGACGATCTCCCACAGGTTGTTTTTTCCGTCTGTTCCCCAGTTTCCTCACATTCATACACATTCTTTCTTTCAGTCTCAGACAGAGGAGTCTAGGGTTCCTCCTTTTCAGAATCGCTTCCTCTGCCTTGCTCTTCAGTCCACCCCCTCTTCCCTCGCTTTCAGTCCCCTCTTCAGTATCCTGTAACCGTGCTCATCCCGCTCCTGTCCCTGCCCTAGACAGCTTTTCCCATGTAGGTACTAGGAAGCTGTTGTAATTTAAGCAGGAAATATCAATATCCCATTAAGAAGTGAGCAGCAGGGTTTGGTGAATGATTAGAAATGAAAATAGGAAGTCCAGGAAGTTTGGAGGGACATGGGTTTCATTTTGGATACACTAAGTTTTGGATACTAGTGGAACCAGTGCAGCTACAAGTGCAGAGCTAGCTTTGGAGCAGGGCTAGCCAGTAGCACATTTTGCAGTGACGAAAATGCTGTATGCCTGCACTGTCCAAGGTAGTCCAACTAAGAAACTGAATATCGCCTTTTGTTCCCTTTAAATAATTTGAAAACTACACATACGTAGCAGCTAGCATAGCATAGAGTGTAACTTTGAGGTGTTGGTTGTTTGGGCGTGGAGTTCAGAGGACAGGCCCAGCTTCATCACAGAACCTTGGGGTCCTTCGCCAAAAGAGCAAAAGTTGGAGCCATGGGAATAGATGGGAAGGTGCAGAGGGAATGCGGCAGAATCCATGGTGTCTAGGACTGTTCTGTGCTGAATGGGAATGTCCTGGTGCGGGAAGGGGTTGATACCAGGCTTCCCTCTTCAGTGCCCCAGCCTTTGATGAGGCTCGCTTCCTACTTGGCTGTGGCGCTAGAGTGTATGTGATGGGGATTTACCCATGGGGCACTTTTGTTTGCATAACAGTAGTGAATTTTCTTTCCTCAGGGGCCACACTGTCAAGGCAGTGTGTGAGTCATTCCACCTGGCCAAAGATTCTGGTTTCAAAGTTGTGGCTCATATGATGCCTGATCTGCCAAACGTGGGACTAGAACGCGACATTGAGCAGTTTATAGTAAGTATCACCTACAGCACGCTGAATGCCTCTGTGTGCTGTGTAGACCCTCTCTGCTTTGATTGCTTGTTGGCTATAGATTTTCTCCATTCGTATGGAATATTAGAAGCACAGTAAAGAGAAGCCACCCACAACTCCAATATCAAATAAAGCTCTTTTAATACATTCTCTGCAGGGTTCTTTCATGCTTAGGAGTTTTGGAGAATGGGATTGTTTATCCACATACAACACAGGCACACCTGCATGCCTGCATACATATGGGATGGGTAATTGTTTTAATAGGTTTTTTTTTTTACTGAACATTATAATAAGCATTTGTCCATTTACAGCCTGATCCTGTTAAAATGTTAACATATTTAAATGTCCATTTGATTTAATCTATCATACTTGGCTTTACCACATGCACATTTTTCAAAATTTAAATTTTGGCCCCACCCCTTAGTAGCAAAGTGTTTCCCCGCTCCTTTCCTTGGTTTCTTCACCTCTTCAGTGAGGCCAGTACAATGTCCACCTGTTGCAGAGATTAACTGAGGTGCCACACATGACACCCAGGAAGATGCCTGGCACACAGGGCTTGGTACATAGCAGCAGCTGCTAGTATGTCCGGTCCGCCCAGGGGTCCTCTCGGCTGCCTGCAGGTGTCCTTCAGAGTTGCTGTCCTTCGTCCCTGTGTGACAGGCGCCCTGCAAGCTCCCTGAGCTCACCACACAGCGTCTCACTGTTCACCGCTGCCAGCCTGGTTCGCTTCGCTTGTGTCACTAGCAGAGTGACGTCTGCTAAATTCATTTTTTATCTTTATTTTACACAAGCTGTTAGAGAGTAGTAATCCAATTAAATGTGTTCTAAAATTCAGTAACGCTGAAGAGGTCCTGATCACAAAGCAGTAACTAGGTTTGTTTTTCTTCCTTAGTATTTGCCTCCATATTTTTTAATCCTGTACTTAGATTGCTGTTCTTGATTTATCAATTTTAGATAGATTCCCTTGCCTTGCGGTTTTGGAAGTTAAACACTTAATTCTTTTATCCTCCCTCCTAATATCTCAATATTTTTATATGTATTTTTAAGTTAACCTAATGTGGTAGAAACATTTCTGTTCTTGGATAACCTCGGCTCTTTGTGGAGTTACCAGCCACCTTCTTTTCTTGCTCAGTATTTGTCATGTTTTCCCCTGTCCCCACACAGTGTTAAAGCCCCGTGAGTAGGTTGTCTGGTCTTCCTGTTCTTTTCTTAGCCAAGAGACCTAACTGCCAGGCAGGGTCCCGATCTTCCAGCTACAAGCTGGACTGGTATTGCGCATTTCTTGTACACAGGTGCCGTCTTAGGAGCTTTTCCGCTCTCGGAACCCAATCCCTGGTTTGCTGGATCTCAGGTTATCTTCTTCGTTAAGTCCTTCATTTTGCCAAAACATGTTCTCCAGCAACTTCCTAGAAAACTACGCTTCATGGGAAGTAAACATTTTTGCATGCTGTGTCTACACAATGGAATGCTAGGGTGAAAGTTATTGTCCGTCAGATTTTAAAAAAGAAATTACACCATTGTCTTATAGCTTTGAACACTGCTCTTAAAGAGCCCAATACTGTTCTGATTCTTAATCCTGTATAGTATTCCTGATTCCCGAGTCCTAGAATGTAGATACCTGGGGGTTTTTCCCTCAAAAATTTTTAAAGAAATTCTCTTTGTATCCTGTAAGTGTGAATTTCACAGTGGTGTATCTCAGCAAGAGGTTTTAATTAGTTGTGTTAGACATTGAAGGCCCCCGCCACCTGGGGAACTTTCTTATAGTAATAGATAATTTTGCCTAGTTTTTTAATTGTCTGTTTTCTTTCTTCCTTTCTCCCTTCCCTCCCCTCCCTTCCCCTTCTCCTCCCCCACTGCTCCCCCCTCCCCTCCCCTTCCCTTTTCTTTTTTGTCTCCTCTACCACTCCTTCCTCTTCCTCCTCCCTTCCCCTCTGTCTGTCTCTCTCTCCCTTTCTATGCCTATCTCTCTCTGAACAGAGTCCCACTCTGTAGCTCAGTGTAGCTCAGGCTGATCTTGAACTCATGTGTATAACCCAGATTGGATTCAGACTTGCAGTTTTCTTGCCTCAGACCCCCAAGTTCTGGGATTACAGGCATGTACCACCAGCCTGGCTTATCTGGGGGGTTTTTCCCTCCTAAAACTCTACTTAAGCAAAAGTTGGGGCTTCCATATTGATCATTTAATATTCCTGTCTTTTCTATTTTCCATCTATTTGTATTTCTTATTTTTACTATTTTTAACTATATCTTTCAAACTTTGTATTATTTATGTTTTTATTTTTGTTATAGTTGTAATTTCTAAGAGTTCTTTCTTATATTCCTGTTGTTCAATTTTCTGTAGCATCCTTTGCTTGTTTTATAGATGTAATGTTTTATCGCTGAAGGAAATGGAGGATTGTTTTTTAAAGCTTTGTTTTCCTTTATGCAGTGCTTCAGTGTCCTTTTATTCTTTTTGTTTTGGTGTTGCCATCATGTGCTAGGCTTTCCCCAGGTTTCTGGTGATCCTTAACCAAATGTTTGTTCCTACAGATTGAGGATCTTTTGCAGGCTCTTTATAGCTAGCTGCAGGTGTGCTCCCCTGAAAGATGTGCATATAATAAGATTTCCTTTAGAGCATTCCTATGTGTCAGTGTTTTGAACTCTGTTGTAGAGCTATTTGATTACTCTCCAACTTCCTGCTTGGTGGTAGATAGCATGGTTAGTCACAGGAAATTGACTGCTGACATCCAGAGATCAGGGCAGAATGTGTATCGTTGGCACACTAACTTCCCCTTGTGTCAGCCTTGGTCCTCACCCAGGCCTTCCTTTGTGCCTAGAATCTCAGAGTCTAGGGACTCTGCACTTTCTCCAAGTGTCTTAGTTATTTCCTTCGTCACTGGGACAAAATACCTGGCATTCACAGTGTAAAGGAGGAAAGTTTTATTTTAGCTCACAGTTTGTAGTGGTTTCAATGCGTAGTTGGTTGGCTCCAAGATATGGTGGTGTAGCAGAGGGGCCTGGCAGAGGAAAAACAGTCCATGGCAGGGCAGCAGGAAACAGAGAGAGATCAAGGGAAGAGAGGGAGATAAACCTGTCTAGGCCACATCTCCAGCCACCCACATCCTCCAACCAGGTTTCACCTTGGGTTAATCCACTGATCATATCATACCCCATGGTCTAGTTACCTCCCCAAAGCCCCATCTATGGCACATGGAGGGGGTGAAGTATCTAAATATAAACCATGACACCAGGGAATTTACCTTCTCCTTGTCCTGTACAGGAAAGGAGGTAAATCCCTCTGAGTGCAAACTCAGATCCAGGACCCTATTTGGTTGCCAGGTCTCTCTTCCATCTTCCCCGAGTCCTGGGGCTTCTGACCCATGAGCCTGGCTGGGACTCTGGTGTGACTGAGCTGGCCTTTCACTAGTACCTCGCAGTTTTCTTTGCTTGCGAAGTCACTTCCCTAATCTTCCATCCATTTTCTGTTTTCAAAGAACTTGTTGCCCTCAGTTATCCCCTTGTGGTTTTCTTTCTTGTTCTCTTTGTCCTTCTAAGTTTATTCTTCTTTTAAAAATCTTCCCTATATTGTGGTTTTGGAGGGAAAGGAGTGAAACACTTACTTTAATTCCCTGTCTTTAACTAAAAGTCCAGAACCAGGACAGTCTGTCATCACTCACACAAAGGTAGTAATCAGTCCACATGTCTCCAGGGACCAGAAGTACTCTCCTGAAATCTCTTGTCAAAAACAAAATCTCCTGTCAAATTCAGACTAAGTGGAGGAGTACTTTCCTCCATGCTCTTTGTGGGTGACTCGCATATTTATTAAATACCTGATGCATCTTTATAATGTTACAGGGAAGATAACAATTACAGAGCAGTGTCTCTTAAGACCACATGGCTTACAAAGAAGGCAGTATTTAAGACTGCTAAATCAAAGAGAGTCTAACCCTGTAGTTAGACTTCTTTGAAAAGCAAGTTAAGCAATAGAAAGTTTTACAAAAATGGTGTAGCAGATGATAAAAAACATTTTTACATTTCCTAAGGTAGAGTGTGGCTGGCCAGATAGTCACTAACGTCCAGGGTGAGAGGGAGCCGAGTGAGTTCACCTTCAGTTGTCCACCACGTATCAAGCACAGTCAAGGTTGGAGCAAATGCTTAGCACAAAGACACCAGAAGGAGAATGCCTGGTGTCACCTTGCTGCATCCTAAGTAAAGAAATAAGGTGGCCGCAGGAGACAACGTAGCGTAAAAAATGACTGTGCCAAAAATGGATGAGTTCAATGTGTTGCCCAGTGTCCAGATAACAAATGGGTATAGTACAGTCCAGGTTAGCGTTGATGCCAGTTGGCCTGAGGAGATGATAGTCGCATGTAGAACTCAGCAGACCTTTTCTGTAATAGCCCATGTGGTAAACAGTATATGTTTTGTAAGCCAGATGATATCATTCACAACTTCCTGTTGTTGTTTTCTGTTTCTGTCACAACTTTTACAAGCTTTAAACAATTAAGTATATTCTATTATTAAAGGAAGCTATAGTCTGGAGGTAAAGGCAGACATTAAATAAGACTGTCAGTATGATTCTGACAGAAAGATATAATATAGGGTTCAATAGAATATTTTTTGGGCGTATGGCAGTTAGTGTGTAAAGATCAAGAAGGCCTCCCTAGTTTCGGTCCTGTCCTGTCCGCTCACTTGGCTCTGCAGTCTGCTGTCGGGGTGAGAGAGGCTGACCCAGGCTTGAGACTGACCAGGGGTGTAATGGTTATACATTGTGTCAACTTGAAAAGTCTAGAAGCTTACCTAAGTAACTCAGCAGTTCTACATCCTGGGTGTAGAGGACTTGCCCTTACCTCTAGGTTGTTCATTGTGTCAACTTGAGAAGTTAAGAAGTTTAACTAAGTGACTCAGCAGGGGGCCAGGGTCCTCACTTTGTAAATACCCTGAGCCTGTGCAAGAGGAGGGTGTGAGATAGTGTGAGATGGTGTGAGTGCTATGCAAGGAAAAGAGGTTTGTCCCCCTCCCCTCTTTTTTGCTCTTGTTGCTTCTGCAGTTTTCTGCCTCCTTGAACTGTTGCCCCTGTGCCACGCCACCCTGCCTTGGAGCCATCTGATTACAGACTGAAGCCTCCATAGACTGTGAGCTAAATAAACCTTTCCTTCCTTAATTTTGGGGGTCAGGTATTTTGTCTCAGCAACAAGAGAAAAGGAACCAAGACAATGGGTAATCCCTGCCTAACTAACAGAGAAGTAACTTTCTGTTCTTTACTCACAGGAGTTTTTTGAGAACCCCGCTTTTCGTCCTGATGGTATGAAACTCTACCCCACCCTGGTGATTCGCGGTACTGGGCTGTACGAGCTTTGGAAATCAGGACGATATAAGAGTTACTCTCCTAGTGACCTGATCGAACTAGTGGCTCGGATCCTAGCCCTTGTGCCTCCATGGACTCGAGTGTACCGAGTGCAGAGGTAGTGTATCATCTTATATTCCCCAAATCACTGGGGACTAGTCTGTTTACAGTTCTAATGGGAATGGTCTGATTTCATTGAATTGAGAGTTTTGAATTGTTTCATTAAACATGGAATATCTGGAATGCTACCTGTCCATAGAGAGGGATGGAAACCAAAGGACAGCATGTCCAAGCCACTTTGCCAGCAGCATATTTGTTCATGATCCTGGATTTGGAGGCTTGATGGCAAGCATGCATGAATTCTGCTTCTCAGGAGCTTGTGACCTGCATCAGGATTTCCTCTGGCAGAGCTACTACAGTCTAGATCCAGTAAAGAGAATGAGAAGAGATCCAGCAGTGTATGCACAGGGCGTTCATTCCTGCAGAGTTGATCCATGCAGATGTCAGAGCAGAGCAGATGTGGAGGGGGAGGAGGGCAGCGAGGAGGGGACAGCAGCAAGATTGGTCACTTACAGGGGTTGCTCTCACCAGTAGATATGTCAAAGACAGTGCAGGCTAGGAGTTTTAGTCTAAGAAAGCAATTAGAGATGTGAAAAAGGAAAGAATTAAAGTGAATGTCTGGTGTCTTAGAAGACACTAGTGTTTTCAACATGCAGTTAAATACATAACTAAGTGTAACCAAAACAAGTAACCGTGAATCTGATGTGTGTGTGGAGAGTAGTATTTTCTAGCACTGAGCACACCTGGTGCTATATTCTGATCTTGGTTGCTAAATGCTGCCTTCACTAAAAGGAACCAGAGCCCCTTGGACAAATGACTGATTGCCGGCTTGGAGCCTCTTATGTCAAAAAGCGAGGAAGTGTTCAGAAGAGAAGGAGGAAACCAGCTGCCCTTGTTGGCCAAACCTGGGGCAATTTGAGCATCAAAATAAATCAGTATAACATTATGCCCGACTGAAAAACATAGGAACCCATGAGTTCATATTGATAGATATAATTAGATCAATACAGCGTAACATGATTCAAAAACATAGCAGTCTTTGTGATGGGCAGGTTCAGTGTTTACAAATCTGCCTAATTGATTAAATGTATCCAGACTCAAAATCAGTACTTCTGCCACAAATCGTTCAGACATGAAGAGCGGTGAAAAATCTGAGTTCTTCAGTGCACACCTTCTCAGCTACGGTCAAGCAAGATGCCCTCTGCCTGCTTTTCCCAGCCCTCACACCATAACAAGCCCTTTCTGCAGCCTACCTCATGCTGCATTTTAGTAACTTTTGTGCAGTTGGTTAGGGATTGACTCTAAACTGGCCCCAAATGTAGAGCTGAGGTGCTGTTCCAGATTCCTAAGCACAGGAAGGCTGCGATGTTGCTAATGGAGAAGATAACAAGGGCTAGGTGAGCTTCGGCCAGGCCTGAGCTACAGGACTGTTGGGCCCAAGTTGTATGTGGGTAAGTCAACAATATACAGTATATAAAAAAAGGAGTCTTGGAACAGAAGCACATATCAAACAGTTGTGTATTAACTGCCAGAGGCTAACAGGAACTTAGCCTTACGTGTTGTGGTATGTGAGAAGGTATCCTCATAGGAAGAACTGCAAATATTCTGAGGGTGATGGTGCTTTGTGTGTGTGTGTCTGTGGTACTGGGGATTGAACCTGCACTGAGCTACATCCCCTGCACCCCCTCTTTAATTTTAAGACAGTCTTGCTAAGTTGCCTACGCTGACCTTGAACTTGTAATCCCTCTGCCTTAGCTTCCTGTGTAGCTAGGATTGTAGGCATGCACATTTCCAGCCTTTTTATTGTTGATTTCAGTCCTGGAAATTGAACCCAGAGCCTCATACTTGCTAGGCATACGCTCTACCACCTAGCTACCTTCCCATCCTTTTTTATTGTTTTATTTTGAAACACAGTTTTACTGAGTTGCCCAACTGAGCTTCACCTTGCAATCCTCCTGCCTCAACTTCATGAGTAGCTTGGATTACAGGTGTGCGTCACCACACCCAGCTAGTGTGGAACGTAGCTTGTTAGCATCTTACTTTCAGATTGTTCAGAAAAATCATTATTTACTTTTTCCTATGACTTTGAGATTGTTTCAAAAATTTTAAATTACTACAGCAGGAAACAGGAATGCAGTAAACATCACTCATTGCCAGAGACAAAGGACAAAGATCATTTGTGTTTAACTGACGCTGACCACCAGAGAATACCAAACGCACTTCCCAGCAGCAAAGCACAGTTGTCACAGACTAGAAACCATCTCCATACCTGGAGAGCCACAGTCTTCCACCAGAAGTAGCGAGCATAGCTCACACAGGCATTCAGATGAGGCTTTGTTTTCATCTTGAAATGTCTTACTGCAATAATCAGTGAGTGAAAAGCAGCAGAGATATGGTCTCACTTTAAAAGCTTCATTTTATGGCCATCATGAAATACCACCATGGCCGCTATCCTGGAGCACCACATCTGAGAAAGTCAGGCCTTGGAGAAACCCAGGCAGCAGATCTGCTCTTTAAAGAGTCAGTGAGGAGGCCGAGTGCAGTTGTGCAGGAGCTGAAGGTTTTGGAGTGGTGCTCCGGTACTTCACAAATGTGTAGGTGAAGTAAAGCTCCAAGGAACACTGCACAACAAAAGGTAGTGCTGAAATCTCTATAGAAGTGTGCAATCGGCAGTGTCCTTGGTGAGTCTGGGGATAACGTATCGTCTGCAGAGAGCAGTGACTCAGTTCCTAACACAGTAACGAGTCATCTCCATTCCAGCCGTGATGTCAGGTTTTTTAGCTTTGGGACTGATAATTTACTTAACTCTGAGCACGATCATGTGCTAACCTCTTTAGTGCAAAGACAAAAGTCTTCATAATGCTTTTTAGTTGTTCTTTTTTTTTTTCCTTTTTTGCTTTATTAAATGTTCCATAAAGCATTTGTTTTTTGGTAAACATGAGGAGAAGCCTTTCCAATATGTTATTTTGTGTTTTCCATTAGGTATAACTGAACTGTTACTATGGCTACCTGCGTAAGAATTTGTATTTATTATATTTTGCTGTGTTTTTTTGCCTGTTTTTATGTACGTATTTCCTTTATGTATATATATGGTAGATCCTCCATATCAGTAGGTTCTGCATCCGTGGATTCATGCAAGCTCTCATTGAAAATATAAAGAGAGAAAAAACTGTCTGTACTGAACATGTAGAGACTTTGTTTCTTATTACTATTCCGTAAACGGTAGTATAAAATAGCTGTTTGCATAGCATTTATGTCATGTTAGGGTTTCCCGCCTCGGGAGGTGATGTGAAATATCCCGGACCACAGATGTATTCTACACCATTTGACACAAGGGATTTGAGCATCTGTAGATTTCAGTATCTGCAGGGAATCCTGCAACCAGCCCCTCACAGACATGGAAGGATGATGGTACTCGTTTAAAAGAGTGTTACTCAAATTTAATTTATACTGTAACTTTTAGTTCTCAATAATCATTGATGGACCAGGGATATAGCTCAGCAGCACAGCGCCTGCCTGGCAAGTTCAATTCCCTATACCAAAAGAAAAAATAAATCGCTGAAACTTAAACACAGCTTGTGTAGTACTGAGGTAGGACATCGGTTTCTTGTTCCAGTCAGTGTTTTATAGCGTGTATTTCTGGTTTTGTCCAGCATTCAGTGATCTCCATGCATTTCTTTCTTTCTTTTTTTGGTACCAGGAATCGAACTCAGGACCTTGCACTTGCCAGGCAGGTGCTTGTGCCTGCTGAGCTCTATCCCCGGGCCCATACATTTCTTTTTGAATAATACAAGTTTGTTTCCAGCAGAGTTTGTAATACATTACTAATGTCTAGAATGTTTTCTTCCTCATTTCTAGCAATACAGTGCTATTTACATGAATACAATGTTTTCTCTATAAAATTGCTTTAAACTACTTCAGTAGATGTGTTAATAATGCGCTTACATCATTTTTCCAAAAATGTTGTTGTATAATTGAAATGCATCTTTACATAACAGCACACTTTGTACACTGGAATCATGCTATTTGCATATGAATTCTTGTTCAGAACATAGGTTATGAAGTAGCTAGGTAGAGAAGGACAAACACTGCGTGATTGCCCTCATTTGTGGAATCTAAAAAAGCTGATCTTATACAGATACGTAGAGTAGAATATGGCCATCATGAAATACCACCGTGGCTTTAATGGTACTAGGAAGTGACATGCCATCGGAAGCTGGGGAGTTTGGGGCAGTTGGATGGGGTGTGGAGAGATTGGTCAATTGTTGCAAAATTACAGTTAGATAGAGAGAGTATGTTCTTGTAATCTGCAGCGCGGTAGGTTGACTAGTTTTAAAAGTTGTATAATTAGAGATGACAAGAAGGGAAGATTTTGAATGTTCTTATCAGAAAGAAATGATAAATATTTTTGAGGGGATGAATATGCCCATGGTTTGGTCATTTTACAATATTTACATGTATCAGAATATCACATTGTAACCCATGTATATGTATAATTATTATTTGTCAATTTAAAAAATCTGAAATATCAGAGAAGTGCTAGAATAGTCTACATCGTTATAATTTTAATGACAGCATAATGATCTGTCATTTAATTTGTCATATTCAGTAACTATTTCCATTGTTAGACAGGTTGGTTTCAGTTTTTTTTTTTAAAGAAAATACTATCTTAGCACCATCACGGCAAAAACGCCTGTACCACAGAACTCTTACTGCTGTTGAAATAATATTGTAGAGTAGTGTGATCTAGGAAAGAATGGCCCATAGTAAAGGTCTAAGCATCTCTTTTTGCTTTTTGGTTTCCATTATTATATATTAAATCCTTTCTGGAACAAGAGGAGTATAAATGAATGTTGCAGATTTTGCTGCATCTACTGATATGATTGATGAGGCAGTAAACCAGCTTACCTATTTAGAGTACATGGTTATTAGTTTTATCACCTCCTCTATAAAATTGGATCTCTATCATTTTTATATTAATGGTATTAATTTGCATATTCCTATTATTGTCTCAGGTTAACTTTATTCCGTTGTAAGAGATTATCTTTGTACATCAGATATCTATACCTAATTTGCCAGTCACTGAATTTGCATCATAAAAAGGGTGCTTTTTGTGGCAAAAGCACAAAAAAAAGTTTGTAAATATTACCGTGGTTCGTATTCTCCCCTCTCACCTGGACAGATAAGAGACTAGGGAGCCAGATCACCTCTGTGTTTAGACATTACATTTTATGCCAGTTGATAGCTGTGTTCCAGTTAAACAGCATCATATGTGTTTAAAAACCTTCTGTTTCTTTTCAAGATGTCCTGAAGTTCACATTCAGCTAGAAGTTGTTTCTAAACTTCTAGAAAGAAACTTGCATCAAGAGGTAGATGGTAAATTTTTGAAATAAAGGTGCTAAGGGAAACGTTAATCAACAACTTAAATATTACAAAGGTGTACAGAAGGCTGAGAGTTAGGCAGTATGAAGTGGTCAAGAAACTTGATTTGGGGAAAGAGAATCTTGGAGTTTTTGACTCAGCATGTTCCTTCTAGCTTCACTGTTAAAGTCTGAGAGCAATTCTGAGAATACAGGAAACTAAGTTAAACACCCTCACGGATGCAAAGGAAAATCTGAATAGTTCTGCCCACTGCCATACACAGACATACACTTGTCTTTCTGTTCTGTGCCTTTAGAGGTCTGCCTGTTTCTATGAGGTTTACTCAGCAGCTGCCTCTTTCCCTTCTGTACTGCTGCCTAGCAAGGCCGAACTGACAAGGCTTATGTGGAGAAAAAGACGTTAGGAACTGTTTTTTAGGCAGGTATCTGGAGGAATCAAGGAAGGGAAGATATTCAAGTAAGAACACTTTTTCATACTTGTTCATTTCCCATATTTTGCTCATATATTACTTGGGTTTTTATTATTTCCCACGCACCCACCATATACAGACACTTTTAAAAGCTGTTTTATACTTTTTAGTTTCACAACAGTTGAATCAGTCACATCTGCCTGGCTGTCTGTATGAAGCAGCATCCTGCTAGAAGATTCTGTGTTCTACCCAGAAGGGTGCAGTCAGTGATTAAGTGTAAAAGTCTGTCCAGGCACACGATGGAACCACATTAAACTGCTGCTGCCCGTGGGCTATTTGACAGCTGTCTGCCTCGATGTGATATTTAAATCACTGTGAGGCTTGGAGTAGGAATACCAATTTGCAACCAAAACAGGTTTCTGAAGCGTGAGAAAACAGACTGAAACAGCTCTTGACATCGCTTTGAAAGGTTTTTGATGAGCAAATTGCAAATATCAGCACCTCTAAGCATGGAATATTACCTATTAAAATAGAAAAGTGAATATTCTCATATATAATCTCTCTTTCACCCAAGGAAATGAAATTAGATTGAATTAAGTTGAAAACTCTAAAAATAACTTTCACTCTTGCCTAGATGTCTATAGCAAGTTCAGATGATCGCTCATCTCGCCTGGGGTTTGAACTCCTGGGAGAGAGTAACACTGTCTGTTTGTGGAGTCCAGACAATCTTACCTGTGGAAGCAGCTCAACCTAGGTTGCTTCTCAGTTTCAGTGAAAGAGACTTCCTGACTGAAGTTGGCAGCCGCCATGTTTCTATTCCTTAATGTGAAAAACTTCCACACTTCCTAATACCATTAAAGCCATGTTTCCTTTCTGCAGTGACAGACATACACTTAAGGACATTTATGAACGGTCAGCACCCATGTGCATCCCTGTGTTGCCAAGTCCTCTCTGGTCCTCAGGGCCAGCTTCGGAGCAGGGGACCTGTTCATCTCCTAGGCCCTTGCACGGCCGAATGCCCCTCTGTCACCATCTTGAGCTTACTAATAATTCTTTTAAAATAGGGAGCCATGTGTTCTCGTTTTGCACTGGGTCCCACAGATTATGTAGCAGCCTGCTGGTCGTTCTTGCTGTCAGATGGTTCTGCCCACTACCATTGTCTGATAAAAACTTCCTTTGTAGGTTTATGTCTCCTGAGAATTTAGTGATTTTTATTTTTTTGGTCCTGGGGATTAAACCAGAGCCTTGCGTGCTAGCTAAGAACTATACCACAGAGCTACATCCCCAGCCTTAGTGTCTTTTTAAAAGTACTAGCTTGTTATTAAAATATTTGTAGAGTCCCTCTTCCACTCCCCTCCTGCCATCTTGGCTGCCCCCTGTGGAGTCAGTGCCATGGAGGTGCTGACAGTAGCATGCCTGGCACCTGGAACAGGGTAGAGGTAAGGGAGGGAATACAGAGAAGGGTTGGGAGACTGGTTACAGTGAGCACATAAGTTAATTGATTTAGCATATGAGTAAATGCCCTAAATTCAAAAGCCACCTTTCTTGCTGTCTGAAGGGATCTGCAGTTACTGAAAGGTAGAAGGCTGAAAAGAACGCTGACAGTGTTCATACTGGGATTACCAGTATGAACATGTAGATTTTTAAATTTATACATAGGAATAGTTACAAGTGAATCCTTGTATTTTACATGTAAATGCACACTGGGTGCATACACACACATTTCTTAGTTGTGTGTATTGACAGCATCTAGTGGCAGTGGCATAATGCAGGCTGTGGTGAAGGCCGCCTGTGGGCTGGGTCACCTTGTGGGGCAGAGCAGTGGCAGGAGCACTTGCGTCACAAAGTGCACCAGCCTTGCTCCTTTTAACCAGAGAGTTGCCGTCTGAGGACACGCCCCCAATGACCTAAAGGCCTCCCACTAGGCCCTACCTCCCAGTTTTACCACTCTGGGAACCAAGCTTCCAATCTCAGTGGACCCTGGGAGTACACTCCAACTGCATTTAGTATTTATTGCTTGGTTTTCTTTTTTTTTTTTTTAATTTTTTGTCATTTTGAGACAGGATCTCACTATGCAGTTTAGGCTGACCTTGAGCTCACTTTGTATCCCAGGCTGGTCTTGAACTCGCAACGATCCTCCTGCCTCAGCCTCCCGAGTGCTGGGATTACAGGCGTGCTCCACCACACTTGGCACCTTGGCTTTCTTTTGAATGTCATAGTATCTGTAGTGATGTCCCCATGTCTATCTCTGATACTAGTCATTTCTGCCCTCTCTTTTTTTTCTTAGTTATCCTGTCTAGAGGATAGTTGATTTTATTGATTTTTTTTTTTTTTGCAGAGAACTGGCTTTTGATTTTGTTTATTTTTCTCTACTGATTTCCTGTTAGAATAAGAATGAAAAAATAAGTTTTACTCTTCACTTATCTTTGTTCAATGTGCTTTTCTTTATGTCGATCTGAGTTTCTGACCTCTATAATTTTCTTCTTGCTGAGGAATTTTTAACATTTCTTGTGGAGCGCATGTGTTAGCAGTGAATTCTCTCAACTTTTGTTTGTCTGAGAAAGTATTTCTAATTTTTCCTTTTGAAGGATGATTTCAGAGAATAGAATTATAGGTTAGTAGATTTTTTTCTTTAAGAGATAAGTGACATACTTTAAGTATTTCAGTCTACTCTTCTTTTTTATATCGTTTCAAAAGAGATGTCATATGTAATTCTTAAATCTTTGTTCCTCTGTATGTAAGGTGTTTTTCCCTCTGGCTTCTTTCAGGATAGTTCATTATCTTTGCTTTTCTGTTGGTTAAAAATATTATGCCTAAGTGTAGGTTAAGAGGGCATTTATCCTGTTTGGTATTCTTTGAACTTCCTGGATCTGTGGTCTGGTGTCTGATAGTAATTGGAGAAATTCTCAGTCAAATATTTGTTTCAGCTATTTCCGCTGGTCCTTTCTCTTTTTTCCTTCCATTGTTCCCATTAAACATAAGTTAAACCTGTGTAGTTTTCACACAGTCCTTTGGATATTCTGTTGTCACCATTGTTTTCTGTCTTTGTTGTCTTTGCTTTTTCCTTTTTTGAGGTTTCTTTTGATATTGTTCTCAGAGATTTCTTTCTCAGACATATCCATCTGCTGATACTCCTGTTAAGGGCATTCTTCATTTCTGTGTTTTTGGATCTTTCTCTGCTTTCCGTCTTTCTGCTTATGTTCCCCTCTGTTCTTCAAATGCTGTCTTCATGTGCCCTCAAGAAAATATGTTAGGTAAGCTTCTTCAAGGCATGAGTTAAAATGCTGTAGCCACTAGTTCGTTATTAATGAATCAACTGTGTGTCAAATAGGTCTCTTTTAACAGAAACACACATAAAACAAGGTTATATACCGCTCAGCGAAGAAAGTGTTTTGAGTTTCATAGAAACCTAACTCTATTCTCTAGGAGCAGCGTTTCAGTATTATGTAGCTCAGTATTCACAGCAACTGTACTGTATATAACTTCCATGAATAACAGGAATTGAATGTTATTTTTCAGGTAATGGTGCCAGTTGATTTTATCAGATTAATTTCATACCATGTGTAACAATGTTTGAAAATTTTAGTGAAAAATATTTATGTTCATACATATGCCATATAGTTGTGTTTAATATATTTGTGAATTACTTATAAAATATTTTAAGGTTAAAAAGGACATTTAGAAGACTTTATGTTTGGCTTATATAAAACAATAAAACATATAGTATATTCATGTTTCTTGCTAAATAAGCCATACTTTTTCCATTAATAGCCTTTATTCAGTTTCATCTGATTACTAACTTTACATTAGATTTAATTTTAAGAAATTCTAGCTCCAAAGATAGAGATTGATTTTTCTAAAAACTGTAAGTAAACCATGCTGTATATACTAACTCTTGACTGTAATGCCCCTCTCACTTGTAATCCCTGGTGTGTCTTTGCTTTGTAGTGTTTTTATGGAAACTACCAGATTCTGGAGCCTAATAGACTTACGAATAGCTCGTTGTGCTAATTGATTGCTTTTTGATACTTTTGAGTGAAGAATTGCATTTAACATATGATGGTATAAGTGAAGAGAGAAGAAAAACTCTTAAGTTGGTTCGAAAGGAAAATGGAAAAGATAACTGGCATGTGTTTCACATCTTCTGATCAGCCGAGTATTAGACACAATCAATTGGAGACTTACTCTTTGAATAGGAAGAAGTGCCGAACATACTCCTACTTCAGACTTTTTCTTAGAAATACTCTAATGTATACTAATTGGTTTTTTTAGAGATGGTTGCTAAAATGGCTACTGAAATGGAGCTCATAACTTCAACTTTTGATTGACGCCTTCTTGATGCCCAGAACTTCATGCTATATTAATGCTAGGAGGTGAATTTCTACCTCCTCTTGTCTTTAGACAAGCTACTATTATTTTAATGCAGTCACGTCTAATACAGAATTTTGGGAAGTGAAGGAAGAAAAATGTTTTATTTGAGACCAGTTACTGGCTGTGCCAGACTTTCGAGTTTCCTGGTCCCTTCCATCCACCAACTATATGGAAGAATGGTTGTCAGCTATACAGCAGTGCATTAATAGAAATCCCTGCGTCACCTCATTAAACAGATTGAACTTTATAAAACCCATTTTATTTCATGTTCTATTTACTATAAATGTCTCTTCAGCCACAAATTCATAGAAATGGTTATTGGGCATTTGGGCCTTGACTTTATACTTTCTAATTTGATAAAATGATTTGTCAGGTATTTCTCACTAAAACTCTGAGATGTTGATGAAAATTTGTTTTGTAAGTTAGGAAACAGACCTGGGGATGCTCTGAACCTTCCTTCCCGGTTAGGTTCTTCGGCCTCTGTTTTCCTGTCTGCTGCATAGCTTTTTTTACATTTTACTTTTGTTTTTCCTCTTATGATGTCCTTGCCTTAACTGCTTTGGAGAGTGAACTGTGTTTAGCCACAGCTGTTGTCTTTCTCCCACAGAGACATTCCTATGCCCTTAGTCAGCTCGGGAGTGGAACATGGCAACCTGAGAGAACTGGCGTTTGCAAGAATGAAAGACCTTGGAATACAGGTATGGGAACATACAGCGGCCAGACCGTGTTGCTGAGAAGAAGTGTCACCCTAGGCAGAAGTCTTTGGTACAGTCACTCTTACACACCCCTCTTACCAGTCAGTCAGGAAGTTTTCCATCTGTTGAAGCCATTGTGCAACATACAGAAAGTGAAGCAAGTGGCAGCAAAGGCCACCTTCCTGCCGTTTCTTTCCTCCTGTGTTCTCCTACCAAAGAGCTTTGTCAGTGTCATGCTTGTTTTTTTCTACCTCCTGTGATTGTCTACTAGGTGTTCAACTCCTTTTTCCAAAACACTTTTTCTTTTGAAGTACTGTGTATTTGGTTCTTGGTCAGTAAATTATAGTAGAATAAGATGTGGTTCCTCAAGAGAAGTTAGGATCGTTTGAACAGGTAAGGATTATGTGCTGGAAATCACTGTCCGACAGTGCTGTTTCTCCACATATAATGGCTACCTTACCACAACCCACCCCTCTCAAGTTTTTTTGTTTTTTTGTTTTTGTTTTTGGGGTTGGGGGGTTCACACAGGGTCTCACTGTGTAGTTCAGGTTGGCCTTGGACTCACTGTGTAGCGTAAGCTGGTCTTGAACTCGTGGTGCTCTGCCTGGTGAAGATGGTGCCTGTGGGAACTAGACATTTGTTGGCTTCTTAGATGAATAACTCAGAGCAGAGAGTACTTGAAGAAGTTTTTGGACTTAGTCCCAGTCTCTGTAACAGAGGCTGGCCAAGTTTGTGAGGGGGCAGGCTTAGAGAAGGCAGATAGAGGAGGAGACCGTCAGCAACCAGGCAAGGCAGGGACGGAGAAGAAGGAGAACAGCACACAGTCTCATTTGGTGCTGAGTTACTCTAAATGCGTTTGCCTCTTTTCTGGAACTTCGTATTGTTCATCTCTTTTTTTTTCTATTTCGAATAGGTCAATAATGTTTATGAATCTTATCTCTGCCATTAAAATAGCACCCACCCCCGCCCAGAGGAGTAGGAAAGAAGCAGCAAGCGCTGTTCATGGAGAGCATGTAACTGACGCATTGACATGCAAACTGTAGCACTACCATAGCAGAAAGACAACATCCATATTTACTAGATCAGTGGGTACAGAGATGGATGACCCTTGTTTGCTATGTAATCTATACCAGCAAAGTATTATCTTGGGCTGGTTCCTGAGACATGGAAATAGCTTTGTTTTGTTTTACTTTGTTGTAGACTTGAATAATAAGCTTCCTTTTTATAGAATTCCATACATATATAACAATCCTTCATAAATATATTATTAGAGAAATAGCGTTCATGATAGCAGATTTCCTACAGTGATATTTTCTCTCTAGTAGAAAATATCAGGATCCTGAAAATAATGTTATACTTTGTTGTATGTATAGGGAACAGTATACCATAAGATATGTAAGTGAATAATGTGTTTTTATAGTATATCAGGAATTTGCTTTGTACTCTTCTGCAAGCATGGTTTGGGATTTTACTTGCAGATAGTTACATTCACTGGGCAAAATTACTTTCTAACTTTATGACTTATGTCTTTTACCCCCAAGATTATATTATAAGTTCATCTCTTTTCAATTCTAAATTTGTTTTTAAAGGAAAAGAATACAACTTCATAAACTTCTGTTCTGGTTTCCCTATCATCAAACTTATTAAAGATGAGTTCCTTTTTAAAATTCAGTTCTTTTAGGTCAGTGTAAATTATGTCCAAACTTTATTTTGAGCCCAGGGTTTAGTTTACATAAAAGAGAGTTTTAAATAAGCATTGCATTACTTACGAATTTAATCACTACACACCGTCTTTTTTTAATGACAGTGTCGGGATGTGAGAACCAGAGAGGTTGGAATCCAAGAAATTCATCACAAAGTACGACCATACCAGGTTAGTTTCTTAAACTTTGCCAAGGCTGGATCCACTTAACTTCTTAGATGAATAACTCAGAGCAGAGAGTACTTGAAGGTTAGAGACAGATGTCCAAACAAGAAAGCTAAATAGAAGGTTAGCTGAATTTTAGAAGAGGCAGGTTATAAAAACTGAATCTGCCACTCATTCTAGATCAGCAGTGTCCAACACATTCTGCAGGGTGGGAAATACACGTTCAGGGACCGGAGCTGTCTAGTTTGGTAGCCACAAGTTGCATGGGGGACTGTCAAGCACTTGGAATGTGGCTACTACCAATAAAGAACTAAGGTTTTAGTTTTATTCCCCTTTAATTAATTCAAGTGTGGACAGTCACATACTAGCAGTTACCCTCAGATAGAACTGCGTGTCTCCTTGTGTATAACTGTTAAATCATTGCCTACTGGTGCTAGTCACATGAGTACATGGCATTACTAACAGGTGGTCCACCATGCCCTGAAGTGTTCATTATATGTACCGAGTTAACTTCCCTCCTCCACATCTACAGCGTCTAGCTATGTGCCGCACTCCATGGGGGATAACTCTGGTGGACCTGTTTGAGAAAAGCTGAACAAAGGATGATCTCTGAATTATATTTCTCTTCTTATTTGACATTTTATACATTTTGGATCTCTTAAGGAAAAATTAGACCCAACCCAGTTAATTTTGTCAAATTCTGACACAGTCTAGTTATTTAGCAAACATGAAGTTGAGAAGGCATAAAATGTTGGTCTGAATTGCTTACCTCGCTTTGAGGATAATCCCAAGGAGCAACAGCCCAGTATCTTTTTCTTTTTTCCTCCTAAAGCAGGTTTTAGTGGAGGAAGTAAGGATTAGAAAGTGAAAACATTGAATCTGACGCTTTGGGGGCAAAAAAGGAGTGTTCCTAAGAGCTACCAGTGTGACATAATGTGTACTTTTTATCTTAGAGACAGTTCATGGACAATCAAAGATTTAAATACACAGAAGCATTTACTGAGCTGGATATCTATATAAGAACCTCAAGGTTAATTAAGTTCAAATATTTATAAAATTGTTCTCCATTTGTAATGGTCCATGAATAAAGCATGAACTCTTATTTAATCTGAGTGCTATTTGAGAGGAGACAAGTAAAAAGAAGCATAATTAAGGATGATTCATTCTTTATTCCTTACTGAATATTAACCTAAATAAGTACATACAATTATAAAAATAATTTCAGTCCTGTAATTTTGAAACATTTATTTCTTGTGGCTTTTTAATTCAACAGGTTGAGCTGGTGAGGAGAGATTATGTGGCAAATGGTGGCTGGGAGACATTCCTGTCGTATGAAGACCCTGATCAAGACATTCTGATCGGCCTCCTGCGGTTGCGCAAGTGTTCAGAGGAAACCTTCCGTTTCGAGCTGGGTGGAGGTGTTTCCATAGTGCGCGAGCTGCACGTGTACGGAAGTGTGGTCCCCGTGAGCAGCCGGGATCCTACTAAGTTTCAGCATCAGGTACCCTCCTTGCTGTTTCTGTTTGGCTTATAATTAAGAAATGACCCGTAGTGGGAAAAGAGAAAAGGCATGTGAGAGGAGGGAATCATGAAGCAAAAGAGGAGAAAATGGGGAAGGGAATACAGAAACAAAAGAATCGATATTTCAGTCATTCGCCCGTGTTTCCTCTCCGCATTGCTCCCTTTTGGGAGTGATGGGGCCAGAGGGAAGGACATGCAGATTCAGCTAAGTTGAATGTATCAGACTGAGCCATAAGAAATGGCTGCTTTAGAGAGTCAGAAATCGTGCTCGCTTTGGCAGCACGTATACTAAAATTGAAAGTCAGAAATTCTCTAATATTGGCAATTTTATGACTCAGCTTACCAGGGAATCCAGTGAGACGATGTGAAAGCACTTACAAAATATTAAAGCACTCCTTAAACATAAACTAGTGTAGAAAGTGGAACTCTGACCCCAAACCACCTAAAATGCGTACCTCCTTAAAATTTCAGGAAAATGTGTTGGAAACATTGAGGAGGATCTAGGGTAAGCCCCAAAATGGCTGCAAGAATCTTGCTTGGTTTGTAAACCCCTTTAGAAAGTGGAGGGGCAGGGCTGGGGATTTAGCTCAGTGGCACAGGGCCTGCCTGGCAAGCGCAAGGTCATGAGTTCGAGTCCCGGTACCGGAAAAAAAAAAAAAAACAAACAAACAAGAAAAGAAAGTGGAAGGGCGACTTCAATAAAAGCTGAGTGCCGTATACCCCTGTCCCCTGAACGCTGCCTGGAACTTACCTAAAATAAGACAGCTAAGTGGGAATAATCCCCTTGCTGTGACTAGAATACGTCCTCCAAAGGACTGTTTGGTAGCTCTTGTTGGAGAGTTCAGCCTTTTGTACTAGTCAGTTACAGTGCAGTTTTGGTATAAATGAATGGGTTTTTTTTTTCTTTTTATAAAAAGATTTTTGTCATTCTTTTAAACACATTTCAGCAACGACTGAATTATAGCCTTCTTGTTTTATGGGCCTTTCTCAATGGACTTCCTCCCCTTCATAACCCCCCACTCCTCTGTTTCTCCCTCTAGGGGTTTGGCATGCTGCTGATGGAGGAAGCAGAAAGAATAGCTCAAGAAGAACACGGATCCGGGAAAATAGCTGTTATATCAGGTAACCGGGGAGGACAAAGTTCATGATTCATTCACATTTTGGGCTTGGTACAGTGGTGAAATCCAGCTCCGTCCTCTCTTCTCCCTTTCTGTGATTGCTACACTCCTCACTGGGCTGGGCTCGTAGTGAAGGACTTGTGCCCTTCACTCAGGAGGCGTGTGAAAAGCAGAGTGGTGGGCGGGGCTGTGAGACGCTCCCCGTCTGAGTGCCTGCCCCCGCCCCCACCGTAGTGTAGTCAGCTGCTCACTCTTCTCTGTGCCCAGTTACTGTCTGGGGAAATGGATTCAGAGGATATGGATCCAAGAAAAATGTAAACCAGTGGGAAAATCATCATTATCTTTCAGAAAATGAAAATAGAACCTCAGTTCCAGTACAGATGGTAAAAGGCGGAATTCTTGCTCCTTCAGTGCTGCTCTCCACGATAGCGCTCTGGGGAACACTTTCCCCTGCCTGGGAATGCAGGGGAGGAAATAAAAATGTCCTCAGCCCTCCTAGGGTCCCTGACTGGGTCTGAAAATTAAACTGGCAAAGACAAATTGACAAGGGAAAAACATACACATTTATTTAATATAAATTCCACAGAGCACAGGAGGCTTCATAAGGAAGTAAAGACTCAAAGAAGCAGTTGAACCTGAGTGTTGCAGACTAGGCTTGATCAAGTCTTGGGAAAATATGATAGGACAGCGGAGTATGAGCTAAGGGTGATGAGCAAGGAGACAGCAAGGCCCATCCTTGAGATCCCATCCAGTGTCTGTCCACCCTCCACCAGCACGGTCACAGGACCTACTGCAACGGAGAGCGGCAGAGGAGGGGCAGAGAGTCCTTCCTGCCCGTGTTCTCTAGATTCCTCCAGCTTAAAACTTGTGCATGCAGAGGCAGCCATTGGGGGAGGTGTTCTCCACCTGGCCAGAGCTCTCCCACTCGTTACCTAAGCCGTGGAATAACTGGAGAGGTAGCCAAGAAAAGCAGTTCTGGTTGAATGGGGCAGGAAATGACACGTACCCTCTTCCGTCCTACCCTTTAGTGTTGTGTCCGTACCAAAATTGCAGCTCCTAGTAGGAAGCTCAGACAATGAATGCCAGAATCAAAATGTATATGGTTTTTATCCCCCCAAGTTTGTTTTCCCATCAGACTATCGCATTCCAAAAGCTAAACTACACCTTTTGTGAAAATAATCTTTCATGAAAATTCAACTGTACCTAAAAGTTGCAATGAGTTTTTTTAGGAAAAAGTCGATTAAGTTGTTGCTATTCAATAAATCAATACACATACCCAGGTCTTAATGATTATAATTATGAAAATGTAATCAACCAGGCTCACTTCATCATTTAGTCTGGGCGTGTTTTTTGTATTACCCAGATTAATGAAGCATTGCTTAGACTGTCTAGCTTTATATATTTTTCCTTATCCTCTTTAGTCCCACATAGAAAAGGAAACTAAATGAGCGTCACCTCACAGGTACTGATACCTGTAATAAAGAAGTGTTTACGTCTCAGATGTATAACCTGTGGTTGACCAGAAGTAGCAACAAAGAGCCAGCATGACTTGAGACACATTCTGCATGCTCAGCTGTGTAGGCTTGATAACACCTGAAGTTTTCGTGGCCTCTTTTGCCAGCACACGGTCAGCATTTTCATTAGAGAACTTCTGAGACTTGACTGTGCTCAGGCATCACTTGGAGCACTTGTTAAAACGCGAATCCTGACTCATGAGGTCAGACCGGGGCCAGAGAGCCTACATTTCTAAGCAGCTGCCGGGTGATAGCCATGATTGTCTTCAGACCACATTCGAGTAGCAGGATTTTAGTATTCTCTTCCAGATGTCTCTTCCCAATGGTTGCAGTGATCATAATTCTCTGTGACTCTGTCAGTGCCGTACTCCCAAAGTCTGGAGTATAGTCACATGATTTTCTGGTGTCTGTAGGGACCTAATGAGTTCCAGAACTAAAGTGCGTCCATATTGCATCACTGCTCACATTATTTCATGTGCTCTCACGACCTCCGTCTCCTCAGAAATGTTGCATTCAGAGGACCCCTGACTTGCCTGACGTCATAGCCATTTGCTCCTAAGAGCCTCAGTTTCTGCTTTTCTGAGCAGGGTGTCTAAGTGGAAATCAGTATCTGTCCCCGTTCCAGCTTGTTATCATAATTGAAATGATAGCTCAATTTTAGATCATCTGCATGGAGAGTTTCTAAAATAACAAGAAGAGACTTCCTCGGAGTCAGGGAAGAACCCTTCTCCTTGTAGCAGGAACAGTACATCTTCTACATTCTGTACTGGGTGTTTATTCTGGCCAGTGGGTTTCTATGGGAACAGCCCAGGGGTATCATCTTGAAACTAAAGTGAGTTCTTTTTTGGGAGAAAGGACGTGGTGAACGTTACTTCCTTTCCACTGACCTGGAAGCCCCACCATTGCTCTTTATAAAAGAAACCACATAGGACCTTGGCTTTCTGTTTGACTCAAGCCCTGGCCACCCTTCAAATGAAAACCACTAAGAACGTTTGTTCTGTGTTTGTTACTGTAACATTTTTAACATTTTTCTCTTTCCATGTTTGTTCTGCCTTTGGTTTTTCTGATTTGAGTACAATGGTGTGTGTATGTGGATGTTTTGATTTATTTTTGTAAAAAGTCCATTATCCTATGTATTTTGATCCCTAAAATTGAAAATCTCTCTGTGATATTTGCGGTGTTGTGGTATTGGATGTTTGTGGGCTGCATTTTGTGAACAGTGCTCCATTTCCTGTAGCGTGCAAGGCCAGACAGAGACTGCGAGAGAGGCGGAAGCCGGGATTCCTTTTTGCTCTGCTCGTAGCTGTCCTTGTGATCAAGGATAATTCTGCTTGATCTCCGTGGGCCTTCATTTCCTTATTGAAAGTAAATGCGTTAGGTTATCTTTCACGGTTCTAATACCTAGAATTCTGACCCTTCGAGTCTTAACTTCTTTAGTTCTTGTGACCATTTAGGTTTTACTGATTACATTTTAAGTAGAATCTTACCTGATACCCTATCTCAGTCTGATGGTAGATTGGAAGTTTGGTGATGAAAATGATAGTGATAAAGTTTCCCATAGGTAATTAATCCTAGCCATGGCTTGTGGATACATAGTAAGTTTGGTCACAGCTGATACTTTCTGACCTAAGTATCTCATATTTTTCTCTGTTCAATTTGTAAATCCATCCTTCTTCTGGGTCCATAAGACTTTCCTGTAAGTGATATGCAGTAGTGATCTTGATATTCTGTCCTGACATAACTAGTAGCTGAGTAAGGGAGAGACAGGATCGTTTATCATGTTTGTTACCCTTGCTATAAGAGTAAGGCACTTACGTAGAATTTTTTAACTTGTGTTCAGATTCATTATGACTTCCTGTCATCTTGCCAGTAGATTGTCTTTACTTAGATTTATGACTTTTGTTTCTGATGCTAGACAATATTAACTATACAGTAGATCTGATGTGAATCACTAGTCAGGAAGACTGTATATTCTTGTTTTCCCTATTAAGAGACAAGCTTTTTTATATCTTACCTCGGTATGTTTTATATATAGCTATATACTGTATGTTTTATACCTGATTATTTTTTTAAAAACTAGAACTACATTTACAGCTACATGAGAAAATTGAAAAGGTACTCATTTATCAAAGTCAAATTAAGAAAGTCTTTTAAGTTTATTGTTTTTTCCAAAGTACATGTAATTATCCTGGTAAGCTGTGTTTTAAGGTTGACTGTCAATTTTAAATGTGAAAATTCTTAAGCAATGGGAAAGTAAAGTATTTAGCTTCAGCAGCATCAGAATGATGAAATCTGTCAAGGGGCATTAGGGGAAGCCTGAGGTGTCTTGCTGTATTCCAGAACATCCTGCTGGGCTAGACAGCGGTCTGCACGCCACAGGACAATTTGTTTTTCTCCATACCTAGACCACAGATTATTTCTCCACTTAGTTTTAATTGCTTTAGAGTAATTTCTTTTTCTGGCAATGAAAATGGATAAATCAGTGTTAAAAGAACAACCAGTTTATACAATAACACATAAGCTGAAAATAACCATTAATCGCTGTTGAAATATCTAAGCAATTAATTAGTCCTTGTTAAGTCCAAGCATGTTAGTATGGCTCGCCAGTGTGCTCCTGTCTTTTGTCAGCACACTTCTGTTTAAGAGGAACAAATTGTATTTACTCTAAAACAATACTTACTGACTTGTATGATGGGCATTCTTTTCCTCCAACCTGTCAAGATAAAGCCGTTTCTTTCCTCCTGCATGTGTGGTGTAAGGTGCAAGGAATTATACTGTAAAAGCTTACCATAACATCTGGAATGCCATCACTCATAGTCACCATGGAAACCGAAGATCTCTGATGTCACACTGCCCATACCATTTCCAAAAGGGCAAATAGAACTGTCAACAGCTGCTATTTAAAAAGCCATTTAACACCCCTAACAAAATGAGGGTTGTTTTGGTTTTTTTTTTTTTTTGCTTTTGGCAATTTTGGCTAGGTATCAGATTTAATCATGTTACTGTTTCAGTTTGCCAAGCTAATTACTATGCAGTAAGACGAACAGCTATTCCCCAAGCTCCCCCTACTACCTTCGTCATAAGCAGTATTCTATTTGTGTTCTTTGAAGTAGAAAATTAATATGGCCATTGGCCAAGAATCGTACAAGGCTGATAGATCACACAATGATGATGAGAAGTGAGGAAAATGTCTGAATGGTTGATGACAGAAACCAGTGAAGTCAGAGGCTGGTAGCTATTTTGTTTAAATCTATGGAAAAGCCCAAGAAAAGGAGGGGAGAAGAATTTAAATACAGGGTAATTGAACAGTCTGCAGAGATGGGAAATGAGATCACTTTTAATCATGGTAGTCAGAGCTATATGACCCAAAAGCTGTATCTGTAAATCCCCAGTAGTCAAACGGCAATGTGCCTATGCCTTATATAATCCAGTGTGGCCTCCCAGGACTAAAATTAATGGTCTTGTACCCCAGAGCCACTGATGAATAAAATCACACATGGGCAGAAAATAGCAGTTGTTTTGTTTCCAAAAACTTCAAATGGCTGAGATTTGCTCCCTAAACCCCAGAAACCTCATCTCTGCTCCAGACTACTACACCTCTCCTTCAGTTTCAGGTGCAGGATGATTTATTCCTTGCATCATAATCTAGTTGAAAAGAAGGGTACAGGGCTGGGGATTTAGCTCAGCGGCAAAGTGCCTGCCTGGCAAGCGCAAGGTCGTGAGTTCGGTTCCCAGTCCCGGAGAAAAACCAAAAAAAAAAAAAAAAAGAAAAGAAGGGTACATTTGTGCACGGTCTCTCTGATAATGGACTCCTAATCCTTCCTGAAGTGCCTGGAAAAGGTTTTCTTCATTGTGGCAGAGCTGTCTGCTAATGGATAGACACAGGAAGTCAGCCAGGTGCAAACCTGTTTGTGCCCCATGTGCACTTGTTAAAGTAGGACTTACCCGAAAGGACAGGGAGGGGTTGTTTCCTCTATGCCCTCTCCTTCAGCCTTTTGCATAATTTATCTTTTTAATGAATTACTCCCCCGTTGTCTTCTAATTACATGCGTGTTTTCTGTGTTCTATACATTCTTCTGTTCCATTTTGGAGCACTAACACTAATCATATATATTTCACTCTTCATGCTTGTTCTGATAGGCTGTTTATCATTATTAATGTCTTTTTTACAGACAATGACTACAACATAAAGTGTTGCTTTACTACAAGAGCTCTATTAATTTCATCATCATTGTTAATCAGACTGGCCTCAGTGACACAGGATTCTTCTTTCTAGAGAACACGTTCGCTAGGTGTTTGCCAGTTGGTGTGTGTGTTGCAGCCCATCTGTGGAGGCACTGTTGCATGGCTCCTCTCAGAAGTCTTTATTCCCTGGCTTGACATTTATTCACTTGTAGATGAATCCGGTACCAGTTTGTAGTGCTTTGCATGTCAAGTGCGTTAAACCATCCCTCACAAGACTGTTATTGCGCATCTCTCAGATAGTCTTGAATAGGCCACCAGTGAGTTTCTGCTGTTTGAATCTTGGGGGCAGCTTCATTCTTCATGCAGTTTGCTAGCGGAAGCTATTCTGATTTGTCGTGGCTCGTTGGCACTGAAGAACAGCATTTGGAAGGTCCATGCAGTCCAGTCTTCTTTTGTTTCAGAACTCTGCATCTTGAAGTCCCAAAGGCTGGCCTTGCACACATGGACACGCTGTACATTGAAGACTTTTCTTTCCGTTTTTGTTCCTTTTAGTTTATGCATGGTGGGAATGGTGTATGCTTTTGCTTAAAAGAAAGGATGAGGTTCTTTCGTGTGGTGTCAGGTAATACTCCTGAAAGGTGTGGGAACTGAGGTAAATGCCATGATTGGACAGCTGAACCTTTTACAGGTGCGTTTCTGAGGACAAAAAAGCAGAAAGTCTGATTTAATGCTTTGTTGCAATGTTAGCTCCTGGACAGTGTAACTCTCCTAGGAGTACATTGTTCTTTTCTCTAGGACTAGTATTGTTCTTTTCTCTAAATATATGACATTGCTTTGATCCATTCAATTTGATAATGCTTTTCTATTTTAGATCTATCAAAGGTAGGAATTTGGCAGATTCTTCCCCTTGGGGTCGGCAGATGTCACAAAATAATGCAGAAAATGGTGCTACCTTCTGTAGCAGCTAACAAGATAGTGACTTAGGACATACACAGGGCGATAGTTATTCATGAGGCAGCCTGCCCTAAACTCTTGTCTGTGACCAGCAGCTCACGACTCTAATGTAGTCACTGTTGGATTTAGGATTTCAGATTGTGGCCATGGGATCATTTTCTTATGCACCCCATCCTCCACATTTCTGAGCAGCAGATTATGTAGTTTGTCTGCCACTTGGGAAGCTTCACTTTACCAATCCATTGGCCCCAGGTCTGATGCCTCTTACTGTAAACCGTGGCAATTACTGGTTGTTTGGGTTGTTTATTGCTATATATCACTATATCAAGATTTAGTGGCTAAAAATTCAATTTTATTTTCTGCATGATTCCGTGGGTGAGACAGAGATGATTCATCTCTGTCTGTGATGTCAAGGGCTCAACTGGGGTGGCCTACGTAGCTTAGCTGGGACTGTCAAAGGTGAACCACATAGTTTGCCATCGGTCCTGTCTACCCTGATACCAAAGACAAGTGTGTGTCCTCTTTAATTTTTTGAAGTATGTGCACAAAGATCTGTACTCTTTTTTAATCGACTGGATAGAATTTACCAGGAAAGCCATTTGATCCTGACCTTTTTGGGGGGGACGGGGGGAAGGGGTTGTTACTGATGCAGTCTATTTAGACTTTCTTTTTCTTCTTAAGTCAGTTTTTGTGTTCCTAAGAATTTGTCCCTTTCATCTAAATTACCCAGTATGTTGGTTTATAGTTGTTCATAGTATTCTCTTCTAATTCTTTTTATTTTTGTAAGGTCAGTAGTAATTCTCCCTCTTTTATTTCTGTTTGGGGAGGTCAACCTAAAAAAAGGTTCCCGTGGTTTACTAAGAATGAACATTTTGATTTTGTTTGTTTTCTTTGTTACTTTTTATTCTATGTCTATCTCAGTATCTGTTACCTTGCTTTGGGTTTAGTTTATTCTTATTTTTTTTTAGCTCCTTAAGGTGTAGACTAGGTTATTGACTTGAGATCTCTCTTCTTTTCAGTGTCAACATTTACAGCTATAAATTATCTTTTCCACGCTTTTTACTGCGTCCCTTACCGCCCACTCTGCTGTAAGCCAGCTGTCCAAGGAATGCATCCCTGTCCCTACAGTGGGTCCAGGAATCGGGGTTATGCGTGGCTTGAGCACACTGCTCTCTGACCAGAGTTCCGCAGCCTCTCCTTTTGTCAGGCACTCCACAGTTGCTGTGTTCTATCAAGTTCCAGCATTCCAAGGCAGCTGTGTCCAATTATTTCTACCTTAATGGTTGGTTCCACGGAGGAACTGAGCCCTGAAACATCCCACTTTGCCCTTTTCCCTGTATTGAGAGACTGTCAGTTGAGGGTCTCCTTCTACTTCCCAAGCTAGGATATGCCACAGTCTTCAACTTCTCAGAGATACACTAATGATTTGGGGCACGAGCAAAGCAGTGAGAACAGCCTGTGCCATAGTGCACTTTCTGCCCTGGGGGAGCAGAATAGTCCCGCTTTTGAATCAGGTGGCATGGGCCCCCTATGTCAGACTCCCTGCTAGGAAAAGAGCTGCTAAGACCTGGAATGTGGCCCACCAACATCAGTCATCTGTAAGTTACCATGGTAACTGCTATTTATCTCCTCTACACATACTTTATAAGTTACCTACATTTATTCTTTATTCATTTTTATTTTTTCATTATCTTGATATAATCCTTTCAAAATATGTAGAGGGACTTTCATGCTCCTGAGTAGCAGACTCTCAGATACTACATATTTTCAAGGTGATGGAGAATAATATATTAATGACTTGCCATAATAGCTACTTTACAGAGCTAAGATTATTTGTGAGTAACTTTTATCAGCTTTGTAAGATTTTTTTTTTAACAAAACAGGAGAAAAATTCTCTCAAAGATTTAGGGTCATTGAGTTAATTGGTTCATTTTCAAATGTTCAGAATAATAACCTTTCTCAAACTTCTATATCAGTATACATTATTGAAAAATGAAATATTGCCATCCCTCTAGGAGATCAATGAGATATAATAAAGTCTAATTTCAAAAGCAAATGAATGAAACTAATGAATATATTTATTTTAAATGCTAGTAGGCATATATCAAGCACTCAATAAATAATTGATTAATTGAACCAAAAGTAATTGAAACAGCTTCTTTGTTTTTATTTCACTGATTTTTTTATTAACTGATCACAAATCATCATCTCAGTGTTTTCTGTCTAATCACAAAAATCAGATTTAACTTTCAAAGGAACAGATTTTTACATATTTTCTCTTTCTTTTTAAGTTTGGTTGTGGGAGTATAATATGGGCTCAAGTTTTATTCAACCCAATAACACATTGCTAGCAATAAAGGGTAGCCTTGCATCCTAACAAAGGACCTGCCAACAGGAATGTACCTCTGAATGTCTAACTCATTTTCTACCTCTACATGAAAATGTCTAAATTATTGACCAAGTTTTCCTTTTCTTGAGTTTTTGGACACAAAACTTTAATTTCTAAACTCCTAGGGTGCATTTAGTAAACAATTTGATCAGATAAACTTCCTCTATTATTTCTTTCTCTGTTAAATCACATCTACAATTCTATGTTCTTTGCCTAGTTGGAATCACAACCAGAATCCTCTTGTTTTCTATAGGTATGAAGAATTAATTTATTTTCTCATTTAAATAAGCATTCACACACTTGAAATTACTTGCCCCTTTTTATTTTTAAAAATGTTTAACAAATAGTAAAGTGTATAGTCTGTGAAACAGTGAATTGTGTGACCCTGCCTTTGTGTCCTACCCCATGCAGGCTGCTGTAACGAATGCCTCTGCTGAGTGGTTTATAAGCCGTACAACCTTACTGCTTACAGTTCTGGAGGCCGAGAAGTCCAAGATCAGGGTATCAGCAGACTCAGTGTTTGGTCAAGGGATGGCATCTTCTGTGTCCTCACATGGCACAGGGGCAAAACGGAAAGGAATGCTCTTTCAAGCCCTTTTAGAGGGCCTCTAATCCCATTCATAGAGAGTTTAATATTGTTGTTTTTAGTTTTAGATACATAGAATCACTTTAGTGTAATTTTTTTCTGGCTACTTTCGCACAACATTGTTGTAAGATTGAGTCACATTGAGTGTAGGTGTAGTTCGTTCATTCTCATTGATACGTAGGATTCCATCTTGTAGATTCCCATGATCCATCTGTCATACTCTTGCTGGATATTTGGGTAGTTTCTAGTTTAGACATGTGAACATTCTTGCATTTGTGTGGTGGGATGCCGAAGCACACATTTCTGAAGAATACATTCCCCAGAGGGGAGTTGCAGCATGTAAGAGAGTGGTGGGTTCAGCTAGAAGGTTCTACAGTGCTCTTAGCAGTCTTCACCCTCAGCAAGAACGAGTTTCAGTGGTGCCGATCTGATGAGTCAGTGGTGCACTTCTTTGTGATGTAACTTGCACGCCAGTCACTGCCACAGTTGATGGCCATCTCCTAGGTGTATTGGCCAATCTGATATCTTCTTTCTTGTGTGATAATTTTTCTAAAATCCACAAGTACTGATTTATTTAGTAATAATCCGTTGGTAGCAAACTATTCCAGTTTTGATCATTGCAGTCCAGACATGAAAATGTCATATTTTGCTTCATTTTTAAAGGAAGTTTTTGCTGCGTGTGGAATTCTGGGTTTGCAGCTCTGCTTTTTGTGCACCCCAAGTCCTTGCCCTGTATTTCTGAAAGCAAATTCTCATTTGAAATGCTGGCTCCTGTTATTTTGCCTTATTCTTTCTGGGACTCCAAATACGTGTATTTTAAAGCTACTTGTGCTGTCCACTGTACCCGCTTCCCACCCACATTATTTTGTTTCTTCGTACTTCGTTGTTGATTGTTTCTTTTGGCTTAACCTTCAGTTTATTCATTCGGCTGTGTCTAATCTGCTAAACCTATCCATTGGTGCCTCTCTCTTACCACCTTATTTTTTTAATTCGTAAGTCTCTGGCATCTTTTTCACCTTTGTAATGTCATGTTTCATAGTCCCCAGTCGTTTGTAGATATTCAGACTTCAGCTTCTGTCTCTGTGAACATAGTAAGCATAGCTCTTTCACCATCTACATCAAATGATTTCGCATCTAGGGTCCCCGCAGTCTGTTTTGTGTCGCGTTGTCGAATCTCAGAGTCTGTCTCATCTTTTTTTATATGTAATTTACTCAGCATTTCAAATGAGAATTTGCTTTCAGAAATACTTCAAGACCTACATGTGTTAGCTCCCTCCAAGGAGGAGCTCCTTGTCCTTTTGCCAGGCCCTGAAGGCCGCTGGTGGGTGGGGACCAAGTCTAGGAGCCCCCAGAGCAGTCCCTTCCCAGTTTCAAAGTGTGCCCTTCAAGGCACGATCCAGAATGGGGATTGCTATGCCCAGTCTCCTCCTTTGCCAGGCTCCCGGTTCAGACCTGGACTCTTCACCTCCTTTCACCCTTGAAGCAACTCCGCCCCCGGTGGCTCTCCACCTCTCAGACCTGACACCTCAAAGAGATCACAGTTAGTTAGTTAATTAATTAACTAACTGGGATCACGGTGTATCAAGATGTTCCTGAGAGGTAGCCCCTTCCAGTAGTTCTCCATTTGTAAGCTGTATCTGCCGTCAGAGTTGCTCACTGCCTGCCTGTGTGGGCCACCCTTCTCTGCAGTTTCTTGCCCAGCTCTGTTACTGAAGTGGAGGTGAGGTCACTGTGTTTCGGTGTCTTTAGTGATTTATCAAAGAGCATTGAAAAACCGGACACAGACACAGAAGGTGAGGACGATGAAGACAAACTGACATCCTTCCTGTGCGTAAAACAAGGGGTGTGTCTCACCGGTGGCAGACTGCGTGGGAGCGTGGGGGGCCATCCTGAAGCTCTTGCTCCTGAGGAGGGTAATTCTGGTCCTGTTAGGCTTGGTACCTATAGAGCCCCTGCTCTGATGAGCGAAGCTGTAGTTAGGTGCTCCCGAAAGGTTGTCTTCCTCTTCCGGCTTTATACCTGACAGTAACTCAACTGTCACATTGTTCTCTTCTTTTTCTGAAATGGAATTAGAATCACAAGATCAGTGGCATTGAGGTCCATTTCCTGGTCTCGATGTATTTTCTCTTTTAAAGGAAAAGTATTTATTTCCAGTGTTCTGAGACATTACTCCGGTGTTGAATTTATCCCCTTAGAAAAAAAAGCTGTAGTTGGCGGAGCAGAGTTGTTTTTTGCTAGTTCAACCACCGCAACGACAGGGTTATTTCGTTTGCCCACTGGTTCCTTCCCGCAGCCCAGAGTTCAATCCCCGGAAGGGAGAAGGAGTAAACAGAGTAGAACTTGAAACAAGCATCTGTGTTTATTTCATTTTTATCTTCATAAGGTGTGTGACCCCGACCCCTGTTTTTATTAACGAGCACCGAGAGCCCCTGACCAACCTGCACCTGAGCCCGTGGCTGAGGCTGTCGACCTGGGCATCTTCTGTGATTTCCTTTCTGTCTCCATGCTTGGAATAAGCGAATCTGCGTCCTGAATTAAGGGGTCCACATCGAGCAAGGGAGAGGGAATCAGAGAGCACAAATGTTCTTTGCCCTTGCAAAGGGCTTGAGGCTTGAGGCCATTTGAGAAAAGGTCTGAGAGATGCCGTCACTCTGGTCTCTCCAGGGTGGAGATTCTGGAGAGGTCGGCAGCCTCACAAAGCCTTGATGGGAAAGGGCCTTCCCTTCTGTGAGCGGAGCAGCACCCGTCCTTCCCAGGACCCCACAGTCTTCACACACAATGCTCGCTCACTGTTTATTTTCTTCTCCTAAAGTATTGTAAGTCCTGGGGAGGGGATAGAGCCAAGGGGTGGCACAGAGGCTGGTCCCTTGAGCCACATTTGGTGTCGCTATGGACACTCTTCAGGGCACTCTTCTTTCACCTTGACCCATTTCATCACCATCATAGCTGGTAAAGTAGCGAAGGTAAAAATATTCACCGCCTACAGGGTAGGAAAAGGTTCCTGTGACACTGCCGAGTTCTGGCTGTGGACTACGTAACCCGGAGGAGAAAACAAAGCAGGTGTTTGCACTGCACCTTCCTCCCACCCCCGATGCTCAACTAGCAGCTGCCAGCTCTGCGGCAGGGCACCGTGAAGCCCCTACAGACAGCAGCCAGACCCTGCCTTTCCCCTGTCCAGGGATTTGACAGCATCCCACGCAGGCAGTGGAGTAGGGAGCTTGGTTGCTTGTGCGGCCCCGAGCATGCCCCTGCAGGGAAGGGGGGAGACTGAGCCAGCCCGCGTCAGCCTGGGAGGTTGGCTGACGTCAGCCCAGGAGCGTAATTGCTTTTTCCTGGCTGACTAACGAAAGGAAAGTTACTGTGACGGGACTTTCTAGGAGCTCTGCTGGGCATGGGGAGGAGATGGGAGCAGAGGGAGGCTTTCACGCAGTCCCTTCTGAGCGGGCGAGGGCAGGCGTGATGGTACCTTTGGCAGCCTGGCCCGCAGCTTACAGAAATGGGAAAACTTTATTTCAAGGGATGGGAGGCACAGAGAAACACTGTACCAGTGGGGAATGTTTGTTCAGTTGTGTGGATGAAAAGAGGTAGGAGTCCAGACTGGCTTCCTCCCGGGGATATGTGGAGCTTCTCAGAGCCCGGAGGCCGTGGTCCCTCTCGGGGCTGCTCTGTCACGGAGAGCAAGGATGGAAGCCCAGTAGGTGTAAGGCCCAGAGCAGGGCGAGGCCTGAGTGCCTCTCCCAGTACCGAGCAAGGAGCAGCCTGAGGAGCCCGAAGGCTCAGCTGGACTCACCACTGAGACGCGCTTATTGTACCGCCGCAAGCATGGCTGTTGTGTTAACCACATGCCTGGGCAATCAGAGCATGCCTGACCCTGGGCCTTCGGCGCACCCGCGGGCTGGCTGTTCTGTGCAGCTGTAAGGACCTGCCTCTCCCTCGCCTCCGCAGCCCTGTGTGGTGGACAATGTCGGTTGATGGCGTGTTGTTAAAAGAAAGCACTTTGCCCACCTGCACATCCTCCCTCTGAAAGTCAGGGCATCATCTCGACTTGACGGAGGGTGCATAAAACAGCATAGTTAAACATGTCTCCAGGCGCTGAGCTTAACTCTACCAGAGGCAGGAAGGATCCTCTGTGCGTTGTGACACTGTGTGAGTCGAAGCACCCGAAGCCCGGTGGATGGATGGATCATTACTGAAGCTGGATGGTGGCCATATGGAACTTCAGTAACACACTCCAGAATAAATTTTTCCAATTCAAGGAAAATAACATCTGTTCTATAAAATTAGAATAGAAATATAAAAAGAAATATTTCTGGAGGAACTGGGGACAGTTTTAATTAGCTAGAGATAATAGTATAGCTCAGAAAGCTGCCTCTCACTCCCTTAACTGACAAGGAAAGAAATTTGTAACAAGGTAGGAATTTGTCAAGGTGAAGAGTCTTGCCCTCCTGCCCTTTTGTATGGAGTCATTCCCACCACCCAGCACATCACATGGTGCTCATTTTTAAAATTCATCCTTCAGGAACACTTTAGCATTTTTTTAATTTCTCCTTCTTTGTATATGCATAGCGTAAAGATAACTAGAGGTCATAGAGCTGCAGGCATTGATTGCATTTTTGTTTTTGGTTTGGTTTTTTGGTACCGGAATCAAACTCAGGACCTCAGGACTGTGCTTACCAGGCATTTTGATTATGTGCCAGGCACTGTAACAAGCCCCGATGATGGGAGCCATTGACTAAAGAGCTAACATTCTAGGAGAGGAGATAGGCATGCCAGGAAACCGCACAGTGTGATTATAAAACCGTAGGACTGCGATTAAAATCCACACCTAGGCTGGAGGCAGGGGCTACTAGTTTGGTCTTCCTGTGGATAGAGGGAGGATGTGGTATCCAGGAGACCAGGCGGGCCCTGCACGTCGTGCTGCTCCCGGGATGGCGCCAGAAGAGTAGCAGCCACACCAGCAGGCAGACAGTGCAGCTCTCCCTCGCCCGTGAATCCTGGACTAGGAATTAGTAAGGTCAGTGTTGGCAGGCACGAAAGCCGAAGAGTCAGAGTGTGAAAGACCTTGTATTCAGGCCAGGAAGTTGGAGCTGTGCTTTGGACCGTGCCATTGGTGATTCTAGGCTGGAGGATGGTGTGGTCAGAACTGCCACTGGAAATTCTAATTTTTCAAGGGTGACTTGGCTTCCCAATGAGCTCTTCCCATCCCTAAGCTTTCAAGTCAATTATAGTATTTTCAGTTACAAGGAGTAGCAAGTGCAGCTCACATGGCTGCTGTGGGTTATACATGGCTTAAATGTGCCCCCAAAAGTCCATGTGGAGGGAACACAGCCCCAGGGTGCATGTGTAGAGCCTCTGAGGCTTTGGGGAGTCCCGTAGGATGGGGAGCCTGCTGCCTCTGGGAAGGGTTGATGTGGTTCTCACCCCAGGATAGCTCTGGAGAGAAAGTTATTACCATCAGAGCCAGCTGGCCCTACCCAGTTCTCTCTGTGGCTTCCTGTCCCACCCATGCTGCTGCCATTGCCATCTACCACCGTGTGACACAACCGAGGCCCCAGCCAGAGCTGTGCCAGTGCCTGCCCCGTGCCCGAGAGCCTCCAAAACCTACTTTAAAGCTAACCGAACCTGTTCTATCAAGTTAGCCTGCCTCAGCTATTTCATTATAATAATGAAAACAGACCAGTACAGTGGCTTAAACCCTAACGTGATTGGACCTCAAAAACAGTATGCCACGTGAAATAAGTTCGTCACAAAAGGAAAAATACTGCACTTTTCCACTTACAAGAGGTCCCAAAGGAAGTTTCGTAGAGGCAGAGAGTGGAATGGTGGTTGCCAGGGCCTGTGGAGTTGCTGTTGAACGGGGCCAGCGTTTCGGTGTCATAGGATAAAAGATGGCGGCGACAGTTGCGCAACAGCGTGAGCATTCTCAGTGCCAGAATGTTCCAATGGCAAATTTTATGTTGAATTTTATCACAAGAAAAATATCCCCCCAAACATGGCTTACACCGAACAGGAAATACATCATTTCATAACAAATCTGTAGCTAGAACCGCCTTGGACTTGGTTCATTCCCAGTTGACCAGTATCAAAAAGGAGCCAGGCTGTCTCCGTGCTCTTACTCTGCTGCACCCGTACACACCCTCATGCTCTGCCGAGACGAGCGTCTCGGTCAGAAGTCACTTGCCACTTGCCAAGAACCAGGCTCCGAGCACGGCAGGGCTGCACCAGTCAGGCTGGATCCCCGGTCGCTCTGCGCCGTGACTTCCTGCGGCGATTTCCACACTCCAGCTTTTACCCAAAGTCAGTTCAGTCTAGACAAGGAAAAAGAAAAGCCCATTGTCTACTTAGAATGAATGAGTCAAGCCTGGAGCTTCCTAACTCTTGTTATTTTGGGGAAGAACTAAGTTTAGGAAGCACACTCATTTCTGGCCAGTGGGAGTCAGAACGGAAAGCTCTGTGCTGAATGACTCGGGGCGTCTGTGTGCCACCCCGTGATCGTGATGGCGCTGCTAATGGCTTCCTAATTGCTCTCTCATCCTACTCCTTCCTTATTTCACTGAATTCTCTGGACAAATTACGCTCTCGGTGCACACTGCAGCAAACAGATGTGCCTCCTCTTAACGTTTCTTTTTTTAAATTGAAGTATAACACATGCAAGAAAGTGTGAAATCTTGAGACAGCTTGATTAATATTAGTATGTGTACATGCCCGTGGAACCACTCCCCAGACCAGCAGAAGCTTCTTCGGGGCCCTGGAAGGCTCGTTACGTAACCACTGTCTGACGTGTGTCACAATAAAGTTCGTCTTGCCTGCGTCTGAACTTGGTGGAAATGGAACGTGGTATATTTGATTTTTCACACAAGATTAGGTGTGTGTGGTTCACCCGTGTCACTACAGTTGTCGTGGCTGTTTCATATTCCCTTAAATGAATGTACCAGTTTTCTGTTCTACCACTAATGGCTATTTGGATTTGGAGATTTGTAAATAACATGCCTTTTCATGGACTTAAGCATTTCTTTTCCCGCTGAGGAGTGTCATGGCTGGGTTGTGGGATATCCCATGGACCTAGGCCCCTGGGAGACACAGCAACCAGTGAGTGCTGTCTGAGAATCTTCTTTATTCACCAAGCCTGAGCCGCTGCCCATGCCCTTTATTCCTGTCTTTGTCTTTCTCTTGCTTTATGCTAAAGCCCACGTCAAACAGAAGTAGTGATAATAACACAGGAACAAATGAAGAGTTGCTCTTGGGGGTACTCCAAGTGGACAGCAGAGGGCAGAGCCCAGGAGCTGGAGGCAGAGGCCAGGTGACCTCCTTGGATGCTGGGAAGTTCCCTGGGGACACTGTGTGCAGCGCTGCTGCCTGTGTCACGTCAACTTCTGCCCCATGTGTTTAATGCTGAAAAGATCTTGAAACAAACGTAATGGGAAATCCTATTCCCACGTATCGACCATCTGGGTTAAAGATTAGGGTAGACTTGGCGAAGCTAACAAGTATTTGATTTCCTGCCAGGAACTTTTGTCCCCGTTTAATTTACTCAGTAAATATTTACTGGACACGATCAACCCCAATGGCTAGAAACCCGCTGGTGGGCAGGATACCCTAGAACCAACGCCACGGGGCAGGCAGCCCCAGAGCAGCCCCAGTGGTCTCCCTGCACCTGGGAACCACAGAGCTGAGGCCAGGGGCCCACACACAAGTAACGACTGGGAGTCAGCGGGCCAAGGGGCAGCGAGCTTGCAGCTAGAGAAGGAGCCAAGCGTGCCCAGGGGAGCCAGAGGCAGAATTGACTGGGACACTGGGAGAGGAAGCCAGAGACGTCACCGGACAGTCACGAAACTCTTGCAGTCACCGCAGCCACAGCCGGCCTCTCAGGAACTTGCCTTCTTCTGGCTCCGCGTGGAGGGCCTCTGTCCCATTTCCTTGTTCCTCAGCATCCTAAAGACATAGGTCTGCTCTTACAGGCGAGAAAGTGGAGGCTGGGGAAGTCAGTGAAACATCCAGATCTCCAGCTTGCGTCCCCCTGGCCCAGACGCCCCTGCTCTGCCACTCCTGTGCACCAGCTCAGAGCCAGGCCTCGTCCCCAGCTCTGCTTCGTTGAGACATAATAATCAATACCTAACAGGTCTCTGTCTCCCTTTTGCAAAACTCCTGCAGCTCTTGGAATTCCCTCGGTAGTAGGTGACTGTTGGTTGCACCCTTGGTGGGAGCAGCTCCCCAAGGAACCGAGCCTTGATTAGCAGCCTGGGGCCTTCAGCTCCGCCCCATGCTGAGGGACAGCCGGCTCTGGAAACTTTGTTAATAATTGATCCTGTCTACACAAGGGAGCTCCCATTAAAAATCCCTGAACACCTGGGTTCCAAGTGCTGTCTGGATGGGGAGCGCACCCACATGCCTCGAGGGTGGCACAGTTCCTCTGGCTATTCATCTGTGCCCTTTGCGGCGTCCTTTAGTTAACCAGTAAACATTCACTGAATGTTCCTCTGAGTTCTGCAAGCCCTTACAGCAAATTCTCTCTCTGAGGAACGTCTGCGGGAGCCCCCAAAGAGTAGCCAGGTTTGACCGAAAACCAACATGTATGATTGATGTCTGAAGTTGGGGACAGCTTCGTAGGCCAAGTCCCTGCCCCACGGGGCCTATACTCACTAAGCAGCTAGTGCTAGAACTGAGTTAAACTGTGGGACCCCGGGCAGTGCCCACAGAGCCATGGAGGATTGCTTGGTGCAGAGACCCACCCTTCTCCTCACACACCACCAGGCTGTGGGAAACTCGGGCAGCCGGGGAGGGCGAGACTCGCCCGGGACCCCGTCTGTGCCCTGTACTCCTCTGACCTGCTTGGTTGCATGTACCTTTGCTCATGGGGCTGTGCAGGGTACCTTAGACGTCGCCAGGTACCTTAGACGTCCTTTAGAGCTACAAGTCTCACACTGCAGGGTCTCATCCTGCATCGCCGCTTGAGGGCACCACCGGGCTCTGAAAGGCCACGCGGGCACAAGCGGTGTTAGCGTCAAGGAGAGAGACTTATTCCTCCCCACAAGGCAGTTGCTGTGTTTCTATACAGCTTCAATTCAGCATAATAAAAATATTCCAAACATTTCAAACTGGGACTCGTTCTGGAACAGGGGTTGGCCTGTGAGGGGGAGTGGGGGAGGGTGCGAGGTGGAGGCGGTTGCTGCAGTGGGAGGGTTTCCTACAGGGCCGCTGATGAGCCCTCCTTTCCCTTTGGCTTCTCCCCAGGGGTTGGCACCAGGAATTACTATCGGAAGATTGGCTACAGGTTACAAGGCCCGTACATGGTGAAGATGCTGAAGTAATGCCACAGCCAGTCCCCCCTCATGGAGCGCCCTCCCTGGCAGAAGACAGCAGATTGGCAAGGCAGACGGCCCGCCCCTGTCCCCCGCCAGGACTGTCCCCTCACCCTGTGGCCGCAGAGACTGGAAACTGCCTTCAAAGCCGGGCTGCAGGAGCCCGGAGCACCCTCACCTGTGCGTGCCCAAGAAGTCACTCCCTTTTTTAAGGCTGAAATCATTTCTCCGGTTTTCACATTCCGCATGTGGGCTGCAGGTGACCTGTTTTTCACTCAGTGACAAAAGCAGATCGACTCACTTGGGCAGCGTAGCTCAGGGAGTAGGATTCATGATAGTCATTTGAGGAGCAGCCTTGGGGAAGCTATTTATATACTCTAGGGATGAAAGTCAGGGTGGGAAGCGTAAAAACCACCACACTTGCCTCTCTGGCCTTTCGCTACATAATGCATTCACCCAGGAGTTAAGAAAATGAGCTTCTGTGTTAATGGAAGTCGGTCCTGTTACCAGGCTGATGCTTTGACATGATGCTGATGGGGAAAGTGGACTCAGGCTCAGGCTTCGTGTTAAACTCGATGGCAGCTGTCACCGGCCCCTGCCGTCCGGGAGCATGCCCTGCACCGGGCCTTCAGCGGCCCCTGTGCCCAGTCGTGACTCTCTACTTCTCACACCCGTGATGCAGCGCGGTAGTGCCGGAGAGCCCTGGGCTGTCCATTTGTCTGTCCTGAGCAAGCAGCGTCCAGTGGCCAGGTACGCGGCCCTCAGGTGAGATTCACCTCCAGCCACAGAGGCTGTTCCCTGCATTTCATTCTTTAAAGTGGATGTTGGTTTGGATTAAGGAGAGAAAGATAAAACTGCAACTCAGCTGCGAAAGCAAAAATAATCAGTGCAAATCGGGCTCAGCTATGAAAATAGGGGGGTGACTGATGTTTTCAAAGGTGCATCTTGTAAAGCTGAGACCTCCGGGTAACCTACCAAGGAGCCTCGGCCCGCACAGGGCAGCTCCTGTGGGGACAGCGTGGCTTCACCCTGGGCCCTGGTTTCTGCATCTCTCACGAAGTCTAAAGGCCTGAAAAGAAAGTGTTCAATGCACCAAGGAGAGTTGTGGTTTTGGTTTTTGCTTTCCCATTCCCTGTAAATTCAGCGACATTTGCCTTGATGTACAGGTTCCAGTTTTCAACCTGTGACACTCCTCATTTTCTCCTGGGTGCTTTTTGCCATTTTATTAAACTGCTGCAAGGGAAATGGTGTGGCTTTCTATGGGCGCACTGCGGCTCTCCAACAGCTTCCTGTAAGTGTGGTTTAGGGAATTCAGCTACTTCTCAGTTAGGCTCTTTTTCCCTGTAAAACTACTGAAGCACCACACTGGTTGTCACATACACATTGGGGAGCCGGCGCACCACCTGCGGCTTGCCCGGGGGACGTGAGAGCCTCAGGGCCTCCATTTGCCCACTTCTTCATTTACCCAGTTGGGTCAAATCACAAGGTGGCCCAGGAGGTCCTTCGTGAAACATTTGCACAAAGGCTCGTCCATGCAGCGTTCGGCATAAAAGATGCCGACTCAGCGGGTGAGCTGGCCCGGGTTCATCTCCAAGTCAGGGTGCGCTGTGGCCAGTCACCGGTGTTTCCAGGCCACATTACACAACTGCTTAGCAACCCTCAGCCCAGGCAGGTGCTCTGCTTTTAGCTCGGTTTTTGGCTGCATCACCTAAAGACTTTAAAAAAAAAAAGCCATATGAAAAATAGTCTGAAACACATTTGAGTAGAAAAGGAGATTTTACAAGTCTGTTATCACCATCGAAAGGTCCTGGTAAAGCTCTTTGTTTCTCCCATTTAGGAACAAACACCCATTTTCCATTTGCCATCCCTGCTAATTGGAAAGAGTAGTGAAAGTACAATCTAAAAACCAAACCGCTTCTGTGGAAATAGCTTGCAAATTGCAAATTTTTATTGCCGAGGCTGTCTGGGGCTTTGGTTTTTTTGTTATTGTTTTTTAAGATTTAAAAAACACAGATTTTGTTCTTAAGCTACTCAGACCCCTGAGTATCACTGGAGCTGAAGCTCTGGGTCAGGGAACCTGGGCTCATTCCCAGAGAAGCCTTGGGGGAGGGGTGAGTGCCCTCACCTTTCTGGACTCTGATTCCCCCGTTGGTGACCCCAAACCAATAGCCATTGCTCAGGACAAGTGTGGGGATTAGGCATGGTTATGTTTGAGAAATGCCACTAAACTGTGATGTTTTATGAGCAGCGGTTTCTATTCTAAAGGAGTTTCTCCACAATGTATGACCCTGGACAGGTAAACTACAGTTTTCCCATCTGTGAAATAGGAATAAAAGCCGTAGTACCTTCCTCATATGATACCTCTGAGAGTTACATGGCTCATGTACGTCACGTTCTTAGAACAGGGCCCGTGGGACATACAATACACTAGTATTCCTGACATCTAACAAGTACAATATTCCACCCATTTCTCTGGGGAAGGAATTTCTCATCCTGATAACAGAATCTCCAGGTTTTTGTTGTTTTTTGTTGTTGTTGTTTTTTGCGAGCTCCTGAAGTTTTCCTAGAAAGATAGCATCTGGTTTGAGGCCCTGCCTCTGCACCCTCTAGTTGGCTTTCCTCTTCCATACACAGAAGTCTAGCATTGCAGGTTGTCATGTACATGCCTTAGGAGATGAGATGCTAGCTGAGGTGGCAGCAGGAAATGCCTTTTGAAATGCCAGTGTCTTTCTGGGGGCTTCCCAGGACGCTGTCCAGTGTCAGTGTGCATGGCTGATCTCCACCACCTGAGCCAGTAGCAATGTCCACCAGGGAGTCTTCTGTCGTCAGTGGCAGGGTAGGTTGTGTCTCTGTAGTAGAGTCACCTACACCTGAAGTGCCTTCATGATGCTTCTGAGACTTGGAATTCCAACTAGAGCAGTGATTTGGCCAGCCTTTCTCAGGACACACTGTGCACACTTCCTGTTTGGGGGTCAGAAGGTGGAGTTTTCGGTCAGTCCACATTGAAGATGCTAATAGGTACCAAGCCACAGGGACTAAGCCCTGTGCTATTGTGGTTTATTTCATCCTCACACCAGCTGGGGAGGAAAGTCTTGTATCATTACCCAGCTTTTACACCTGCAGGGAATGGACATGCGAACGATTTCTTTAGAGAGAATGCAAAGGAACCAGAGTGTTCTCTTTGTACTTAACAGGAAAATAGCTTCTTCTGGTTCTAAACATTGTATATGCCAATTCTAACAAATGCAGAAGGGACCAAAAGCAGTGAGCTGAACACCAGCAGAGAGGACCGGGGCTACCACTGTGGTGAGTGTCCTCCAACCCTCTCCCTGCACATGGACACACACACACACACACTGACTTTACATAAAGCAGCCACACTGTGTGTGGACTTGAACATCAGGTGAAGCATCTTCCTATACTGGTCTAGAGCTGCGCCCCCTTACCAGTGACCTCTGATCCGTCCACTGTTCTCGGGGGTGCTGTGGCTTGGGCACGTCCCCCAAATCCATGTGTTAGAAATTTAATCACCAGCATAACCATGCTGAGAGGCGGGACCCTGAAGAGGTGATGAGGCTCTGCCCTCCAGAATGGATTAATGCTCACGTCGGGAGTGGGTCCCTGAGAAAAAGATGGATTTGCAGTGATTCTTGCCTTTTCTTTCTTTTTTCCTTTTATAGTACTGGGTATAGAACCCAGGCCTTTGCACAAAGCTACATACCAGCCCTTTTGATACAAGGTGTCACTAAGTTGCCCAGATTGGTTTCAAACTTGCAAGCCTCCTGCCCTAGCCTCCCAGAGTGCAGGAATTACAGGCATGCACCATCACGCCTTTTGCTTTCTGCTATGGGATGTCACAGCAAGACGACCCCTCAGAGGCAAGCCCTTTGACCTTGGACTTCCAGCCTCCATAACTGTACGAAATAAATCTTGGTTCCTTATAGAATACCCAGCATCAGGTTGTCCATGATGGGGCACAAGACTCGCTCAAGGTGCCACAAGTTAAGGAAGCAGTGTTCTGTATCTTGTTATCCTGTCGGCTCTCACTGTCAGAACACATAGAACCAGGTTTCAAGCACAGGGCTGCACAGATTGAATCCTAAGGTTTCTTCTTTAGATTTTTTTCCTAAGCAAATTCACTCGTCCAAGGCCAATGTCCTCTGTGTCCCTCCCCAGGGTTGTCCCCGCCCCTCCCGCTCCTCGCGCGTGTTGTACCTCACAGGCTGTGCGGGAGCAATTCTGCCTGGAGCTTGGCCTTTCTCATTCACAAGACAGCGGCACCTTCGATCATGACCAATCCCGTCACGCAAAATGTCAAGGCGCCTGCTGGCTGGGAGGCACTAGAGCGTGAACATCCTTTATTGAGGTCAGGGGTGACTGCTCCTACCTCTCCTTCCTGATACAAGGCCCCACGTCATAGCCGTTCTATGCTGGCTGCAGCACCCCGGAGAAGGTTAGACAATGTGAGCGCAGGGGAGACTTGACAGCACCTGCTGTCACCATCAGGGCAGGCAGGGGACAGGCTCTCGGCACGGACCCCGCTTCCACCCCCAGGAAGAGCAAACTGGTGTTTAGCCACCCAGGTTCTGGGCTTGCTGCTGCCTCTGGCCAGTTCTGTAGGGACAGGCTGTGACCGAGTGTTCAGGGGCTGGGCAGCGGGCAGAGGGCTGCTCACATCTGCCCAAAGAAAGAAAAGGACAGGAGCCCAGGACATCAGGAACAGGGGCCAAGTGTGTTGAGCGGCATGCTGTGCCTGGGGTCTCTCCTGACCACCCTGGGGGGACGAACTGTGGTCTCCCTTGGCAAGGGACACGCCACAGTTCAAACCAGGGAGGTGACGAGCAGGCCCCGAGGTCACCCATGAAGAGCTGGCTGTGAAGGCAACGATGTTGGAAAACTTGCAAAGGTTCAAGGATCCTCATACCGGGGAGAAGAGGTGGCTCGAGGGCTTCTAAAACGTTTGAGGCTGGCAGGAGGTTGGAAAATGATTGGTCTGGAAGCAGACAACGTTCAATGCACCCCAGCCACCCAGGCCCCACTCGGCACAGCTACCAGTGACCTCCCTCAAGGGAGCGCCCTGAAGCAGCCAGAAAAAACACCCAGATGAAGAGTGGGAAACATGGAACCAAAGAGCCAGGGGCAGAACTGGAGCCAGTGCTGAAAGTCACTGTCATAGAAAGCAGTGGATGCTTCTGAGTTAAAAGGAAGGCTGACTCCACACATCTCGTTTTGCTTCCTTCCAACACATACAAGACTAAGGCAGATGAGCTCTCTTAGTAACACATAAACAAGCAGTATGTGGTGGTGCACACCTGTAATCCCCCCCTACTTGGCAGGCTGAGGCAGGAGGATCACAAGATCAAGACCAGCCTGGAGCATGTAAGGAGACCCTGTCTCAAATTTTAAAAATGAATAAAAAAGGATGCAGCAGGCTGGAGGTGGTAGGGAATGAGTGTGGGCGGTTCAAGTTCCTGGGCTGCACTTGGGTACCACATCAAGTATATAATCAATTTGGAACCTACCTTTGGCTAAGGTGTTAGACTGAGCCAAAATATTAGACCTCAGACTTGTGGGAAGAAGGTGGAATGGTGATCAGCAGATAAACAGCCTCTCAGAGATTTGGTGTCCAGATGCGGGAATACAGCAGTATGAGGAAGAAAAGGAGGGAAGTGGGTCCCTGGGACCTGCAAGGATCTTAAGTGAAAATTGAAGCCCATAGAGAGAGTGAAGAGGGAGCTCAATGCAGAAGAAGGAGGTGGCAAGTGGCACTTTCTCCCTGAGCCCTGACTCAGTGTGTGGGAAGAGTGGCTCAAACCTCCAGCTGCACAGTGACTACTGGCCACTCCAGAAGCCTCCACAGAGAAATGCACCAGTGGAACATAGCAGTGGACACAGCACGCTGCAGTGGTGAGTGGGTTATTTGGGTCCAGATGCCCCCTGGGAGAGAGCGATTGGCCAGTAGCCATCTTGGGGCGGGGCCAGCTGAGCTCAGAACTCAGAGCAGCTGGAGGCTGGCTCCATCTAACAGCTTCTGGTGTCAGGGTGAAGCTAAACCAAGGTCAAGTCAGCAGGAGGTCAAAGAACCAAGTTCAAGCCAGCAAGGAGCCAAGTTCAAGCTGGAAGGGGTCACACAGAGTGTTGCAGGCTGAACATATCAGATTCTAGCCTCAAAGCCAGAAAATAGCCCAAGGGGCTAGGG
>NW_004955403.1:50640675-50641850 GCF_000276665.1 Chinchilla lanigera
TGTCTTCTTCACTAGTTTCCCAAAGTTTGCCTAGTCTTCCTTTGTCCTCCAGCCTTGCTTCTAATCTCTTCCTCTTCTATTTCTCTATTTTCCCCCTAAACCCTTTTAAATTTTCTCCCCTGAGGGTAAAATCACCATATTGAGGGCATGTTTACTGTATACAATTTTCTGGTTTATTTTAGATTTTTTTGCTATAATCACAAATATAGTTCATAGGGCTAAAGGTGATAAATTAGTAGTTACCACAATTTGTCAGACTGTATTTGAAGCTATTGTTATTGCTAATTGTATTACTTTAGCCAAGGTGACATTGTTCTACTCAGTTATTCTTCCTGGTATACCAAGACTGAAATTGACTAAGGGTCATAAACAATACTATACACCAGTGCCACAAAATCAGGAACTAAGGCAAATAGGCAGCAACTTCTCATCCTTAATGAATTGGAGAGGTAGGGGATCTTGCAATGGTCTCAAAGCCTAAAACCCAGCTACACCTGGAAGACATCTCTGAGAAATAGTCATTTCCTATGGGTTCTCAATACTAGCAATAAAGCTACCTGCCATAAGCAATTTACAAGTATCAACCCAGGAATTAAGCTATAAAAAGAAAATAAAAAGACACTTAAGATGGAACCCCAGACTTTTGGCTCACCAAAGGCAAACCCAGGGGGCAACGAGGTAGAAGAACTTGAAAGCCGCCCACTTGGACTCTCTGAAGTGGTAATAGCAAATGTAACAAAGCAGATGAATGAGGCTCTGGAAAAAATCAAATCAGAAATAATTTCTCAGATAACCACAGAGGTAGTGATCCTAATAAAAGAAATACTTAGTGATGCGAGAGCAGATAAAGCTAAAAAATACAGACGAGTTTAGGAAAATGATGGAAACCATGAAACAGATTCACACAGATATCTAGGAAATTAAAAATTCCATTGAAAGTGTATGCAACAAAATGAGCCAATGTCAGAACAGAATTTCAGATACAGAAGACAGGATAGAAGTTAGAGATCATGAAAAGAAAAATGTCTTAAAAATAGCAAGGGACCACAAAAAAAAATCAATCCAACATCTGCTATATGATGCAAAGAAGAATGACATAAGATTAATTGGAGTCAATGAAAAAGCAAGAGATATCATAAATGACATAAAACAATGTTCACAGAAGTAATGGCAGA
>NW_004955403.1:50643790-50773944 GCF_000276665.1 Chinchilla lanigera
TAGAGAAGACCTAATGCCACTACTTTTCAAACTCCTCAATGAAATTGAAAGGGAAGCAGTACTCCCAAATTCATTCCTAGAAGCAAGCATTACCCTGATACAAAAACCAAAGAAGGATCCAACCAAAAAAGAGAACTACAGGCCAATCTAAGTATAGATGCAGAAATACTCAGTAAGATACTAGCAAACAGAAGATTACACACCATAACCAAGTAGAATTTGTCCCAGTGATTCAGGGATGGTTCAACACAGGCAAATCAATAAATGTAATACACCATATTAACACAGCCAAGAATAAAAACCATACAATCATCTCAACAGATGCAGAAAAAGCATTTCATAAAGTCCAATGCCCATTCATGATAAAACCCTACAGAAAACTGGAATAGATAGTCTTTATCTCAATCTGATAAAAGCCATTTATGACAAACCAACAGCCAACATCATACTAAATGAACAAAAACTGAAATTTTTCACCCTAAAATTAGGAAAAGACAAAGATATCCACTATCACCACTTTTATTCACTAAAGTTTTTGAAACATTATCCAGAGCAATTAAACAAGAGAAAGAAGTAAAAGGAGTAAGAATAGGAAAGGAATAAGTGGAATTCATTATTTTCAGATGAAATGATACTGAATGATACTGAATATTTTCAGATGAAACCTGCGTTAGAAGACCCCAAAACTCCACCAAAAGACTTCTAGATTTAATAACCAAATTCAGTAGCATAGTTGGAGACAAAGTCAGCACTCAAGAATCAATAGCATTCCTGTACACAAATAACAAACTCTCTGAGAGAGAAATTAGGAAAATAACATCTTTCACAATAGCATCCAAAAAATGCAATACCTAGGAACTGATTTAACAAAGGAAGTAAAAGACATTTACATTGAAAACAACAGTACTCTGAAAAAGGAAATGGAAGAGGATATCAGAAAATAGAAAGATATCCCTTGTTCTTGAGTAGAAAGAACAAATATAGTGAAAATGGCCAGACCTCCAAAATTGTTATACAGATTTAATCTAATCCCAATCATAATACCAATAGCATATCTCACAGAGTTAGAGAAAACAATCCTAAAAAAATTTTTTTGAACTAGAAGAGAACTAGAATATCAAAAGCTGTTCTGAGCAACAAAGGTAAGGCAGGGGACATCATAATCCCTGACTTGAAATTATACTACAAATTACTGTGATAAAAACAGCATGGTACTGGCAAAAAAAGAGAAAAAAAGAAAAGAAAAAACAGACCCAAGGATCAATGGAATAGATTAAAAGATGCAGAAACTACTCCAAACATTCAGTCAACTTATCTTTGACAAAGGAGCCAAATACCTTCACTGGAAAAAAGATAGTCTCTTTAATGGTAGTGCTGGAAAAACTAGCTTTCTACATGCTGAAGATTAAAACTAGACCCATATCTTTCATTGTGCACTAAACTACACTTAAAGTGGATCAAAGATGTAAATATTAAAACAGAAGCACTCAATCTGCTGGAAGATAGACTATGTAGAACGTTGAAGACATTGGTATAGCAAAAACTTTATGAACAAAAACATGATCACACAGGACATATCACAAAAAATCAACAACTGGGATCTCACCTTATTAAAAAGCTTTTGCACAGAAAAAAAAAAATACCAACAGAGTGAAGAAGCAAACCACAACATGGGAAAATATTTTTGCCAGCTGTTCCTCAGACATTCTAGACATACTAATATCAAGAATATATAAAAAACTCAAAAAATCATATCTTCTAAATTTAAAAACCCAAGCCAAAAATGGACCTCTGAGATGAATAGACACTTCCCAGGTGGGGAAGTAGAATGGCAAATAAATATGTAAAAAAATGTTCAGTATCACTGGTCATTTGAGAGATGCAAACTAAAACAATGCTGAGATTCCATCTCACTCCAGAAAGAATGGCTAATATCAAGAAATCAACCAATGACCAATGCTGGAGAGGCTGTGGAGGAAAAGGAACCCTTCTCCACTGTTGGAGGGAGTGTAGACCAGTGCAACCACTGTGGAAATCAGTGTCAGGATTTCTCAAAAAACTAAAACTAGAGGTTCCATTTGACCTAGCGGTTCCCCTTGTTGGTATCTTCCTGAAAGAATGAAAAGCATCATATCACAGCAATATATGCAGACCCGTGTTTATACTGCTAGAGTTCATAATAGCTAAATCTTGGAAACAGCCCAAATGCCCATCAACTGATGAATGGATAAAAAAGATGTGTTGTTTAGACATGGTGGAGTACTACTCTGTCATAAGGGTAAGCTTGAGACATTTCTAGGTAAATGGATGAGACCATACTCTTAAGTGAAATAAATCAGACCCACATGTGTAAATACTGCATTGTTTCTCTCTGGTGTGAGACACTGAAAAGATAAATAAAGAACAAAACCTACAATAGATATTGGGAACTGAGAAGAAAATGTTCAAATGAGACAAGGAATAAGGTGGCAAGGAACAAGGAACAAGGAATAAGGTGGAGACTTTGAGGAGGTGATTAGGCTTAAATGAAGGAACTGGAGCCCCTTCCCTCTTTCTACCACCATGTTTCCCCAGAAATAAGATGCAATAACCTTGGAAACTGGAGACCAAAACTGCCAGCCTCAATCAGCCTACTGCTGCCTTAGCTGCCTTTACAGGCTGGCCACCAAGCAAGAGAATGATAGTGAGGTATAATCTTTTGTGTGACACTGGCCATCTCCATGGTAGCAACCAGCTAGGGCTTATTTTCCAGTTAGGTCTTATTTTCAGGGAAACATAGTATGTAAAAAGTTAGGAATAAGGCAGCCATTTGCAGCAGGAAGATAGCCATCATCAGACACCACCCTGGGCTGTTTTGTCCTCCCTCCCACAGTCATGAGTCAGCAGCCAAGAATTACTAAGTTTCTGAGGAAACTTCCATTACAGAAGACTGAGACCAGGGCCAACAGGAGAAAGTAACTTGGGGAATAGAGATACATTGGAGAAAAAGCTCCAAAGACCATTAATGGTCTCAAAGAGATAAAAGATGATAGTACATCCATGAAACAATAAGATTTTATAGATACAGACAAATACAAAGTTCAATAAAAGCTCTGGGTAATAAAAATAAGTATTCCTTAAAATGGGGAACTCAGGAAACTGGAAGGTCAATCCATAAGGTGCAAAATAGAAGGTAGAGCCTGATGGGAAAAAGAGAAAAGAGACTCTAGCAAAACTGTTTGGAATTATTTTCCCAAATCTGAAATATGTGAGTACGCACACTGAAACAGGATTGCAATTTTCCAGTGTGCTAATTTGAAAATAGAACAAAGTATAGATTAGTGAAAATTTGGAACACTGAAGACAAAAGATCTGTAAGTTTGATGAGAAGTAGAAAAGTTATATCTACAGAGGATGGAGAATCAGAATGGCTTTGGACTTCTGAACAGCAAACCTAAACTCAAGAGAAGAAGAAATGGACCAGGGACATAGCTCAGCGGCACAGCCCCTGCCTGGCAAGCATGAGGTCCTGAGATGGGTTCCTAGTACCAAAAAAAAAAAGCAGAAGCAGAAGCAGAAGCAGAAGCAGAAGCAGAAGCAGAAGAAGAAGAAGAAGAAGAAGAAGATGATGATGATATGCCTTCAAATTCTGAAGAAAAAAATTTCCATCACAGAATCCTATTCTCAGCCACATTATGAGTTAGTTGTAAGGATAGAATAAAATCATTTTCCAACATTTAAGGTCTCAAAAATCTGCTTTCCTTGTACTCCTCTATAAACTCCACTTGCTAGTTGTGGAGGATACAGGACAGACCAAAAAGCAAAACTCTCCAGGGAGCAAGACTGAAGACAACAGGAGGCTTGAGAAATACATAAACTTCCCTGGACTGTGGAAAATAGAATCACTAAAAATTAAAGTAATACGAGGAAGAAACACAAGACATTGTAAGGAAGTGTTAAAGACCCAATAAAAAGGTAGTAACATTAAAACCAAGCATATGTGTTAGCTTTCCACTACTATAACAAAATAACCGAGGCAATCAACTTAAAAAGAAGAAAGGTTTATTTTGGCTTGTGGCTTCAGTCTCAATCGGTCCTGTAGCTTTGGCCTGGGGTGATGTAGCACATCATGGCAAGAACCATGATCTGTTAGGGCAAGAAAGAGAGAGGATGAGAGCGGTGTCTCACTATCCCCTTGGCATGCACCCCGTGGTTGAAGGACCTCCCACCAGGCATGACCGCATAAAGATTTCCAAGCTGAGGGCCAAGCCCTTGACACATGGACCTATGCAGCATATTCCAGATCCAAACTAGCAACACATCTGTGATTTTAGCAAACACAAATGGACCACATTCATATTGGGTCAAATAACAAAGCTCAACTTTTTTTGAATATGAGATATTTAAGATGAAATGTTCAACTTAACAGTATCTAATCTGTTCTATCTAATCCACGGTCTGTTAAATACCAACTAAAAGCAAAAAGCTGGAGTTGTATTAGTATTAGGGAAAGCTGAATTTGACACGGGAGTATAAAACATAAGAAAGAGAACTTAATCATGATACAGCCAGTGATCTACAGTGAGTCAACTGTCCTCAGACATTTTGTATCAAGTAACAGTATAACTGAAGTATAATTTTTAAAAGTGTTAAAATCCTGATGCTCAGGCAAATACAGAAAAATAACTATCAAAGGATTCATTTAGTTGGGCATGGTGCTGCACGCCTGTAATCCCAGTATGGGGAAGCTGAGGCAGGGGGATTGCCATAAGTTTGAGGCCAGCCCGGGCTACATACTGAGTTCGAGGCCAGTATGAACTATACAGTGACACCTTGTCTCAAAAAACAAAACAAAATAAAATTTCATTTAACTAACTGATGAAGGGAGGAATCAAAAAGAAGTTAACACCAGCTGAGAGAGCATTTGAGGAGTCAGATGTGTGCAGATGGTTAATTTAATAAATTGTGGTTCATGGATTAGACACCAAATTGGCTCACGTCCAATAGGGCCATAAACTTTTGGTAATCTTTGGAGCTCTCTATTCCTCCAGGACGTAAATGTCCTGACACACTCTCTGGGTCACCCTCCACCCGCAGACTTGTAAAATACCTGCAAAGCAGAGCCCAGCACGGCCCAAGAACACTTAGCAAACCCCTTTGCCCTTTCCCTGATCTCAGACTTTTCCTGCAAAAGCACAAGCAGCAGCAAATGTGGGGAAAGACTGACAAAACACCACCCACAGAAGACTAATTCATTTTTGTCTAGGATGATTCAATAATTTTTTTAAAAAGTAGAATATTAAGTGAAATAAATCAGATACAAAAGTATAAATATTGCATAGTTTCCCTTCTATGAGAATCCCAAAGTATAAATCAATTAAACAGAAAAAAAATGGAGAAATAGGAGAATGATCTTTTGCAAAAGGGCAGGTGACATGAGGTGGTGGAGGGAAACAGGATGCAAATGCATTAAGGTGTGTTATGTACATGTGCCTGCTCCCCGTGGTGAATGTAATCATTATGTGCTGCAAACACTGTCTAGTAAAAATAAAAGCTGAGAAAAAATGTAAGTATAGGATGGGGGTTCCACCCTCAGATGCCCGTAGGGGCCAAGGTTCACAGAAATGAGTGAAGTAGGTTTGAGAAAGACACCAACACACAAGTGAAAGCAAGTGTGCTGTAATGCATGGCGTCCTTTGCTGGGATGTGATGAGGATGTCTCAGCCTTTGGGCTGAAGTCTCCCACGCCGGGTGTGACAGGGACGGGAAGCTGGGTTGAATGCACTGTAGGGTTTTAACAAACCACAGCAGAACTAGTAACCCAATAATCCCTCGCAGAGCCAATCTCACCAGCAAAAGAGAGCCAACTGGACATGCCAGGGAGGAGTTATCTGGAAGGATTCCTAGGAGAGGAGGGAGGCAAACACCACATCAGCCCACTGGGGTCACCAAGGGAACCACTAAGAAAGGTGGTGAGTGCCAGCAAAAAGAGGCCTTGTGTCTTCCCAACTGTGGAAACTCCTAGCAACTGGTGAGGCTGCTGGGGTGTAGACCAACAAGGGAGGGCTAGGGGAGTCACAGGAAGCCAAGGAGATCACATGGGCCAGGGACCTGCAGGGCAGCAGAGGGACTGTGCGGGAACCTGGGCCAGGAGACACGTGTTCCCAGAAAGCTAGAGATGTAAGGATATGACTGGCTTGTGGCAAGGGGGCGTCTGCGGGGTTAGAAATGTGACTGACAGAGGGATGTGTTGTCATGGTAAGGGAAAGGGGGACCAGCAAGGCCTGTCTCTTCAGCGTCTGTTTGGCCTCTCTTTATGGCTTTCCTTCCTCCTGTGGATGTGGGCAGGCCCCCTCCACAGTGAGGGTCGTCAGGGGAGAAGGAAAAGAGTGACCTTCCTGGGTGTTGTGGTTTAGATTTGATCACCCCAAAACTCACGTATAAGGCCCAGCTGCTGGACTCTTGGTGATTAGATCATGAGAACTCTGACTTTGTCAAGTGGATTAACCCACTGATGGGATCGTAATTTGATGGAATTTTGGGAGTGATAGAAACAAGAAATAGCCCTAAGAGAGGGGAGTGGATCTATAGCCCATTCCCGTCTGTGCTTTTCCCTCCTCTCACTGCTTCCTGGCCACCACAAGGTGAGCAGCTTACTTCCTCCACTCCCTTCCGCCATGACATCTCTGCCTTGCCACCAGCCTAAAACAATGGAGCCAGCTGACCGTGGACTGAAACCTCTAAATTATGAGATAAAATAAACCTCTCCTCTTTTGTGTGTGTCATCTATTTTTCCACAGCAACAGAACGCTAACACTCTATGACTTAGGGCTGGTCTGAGGGGAAGAGTTCTACTTTCTATGGCCTTACTTGAAGCAAAGGGACTCTAGTTTTTCAGACTTACTTCTGGGGAGAAAAAGAGGTGGGAGGATGGAAGAAGGCCCAAGAGACCTTGCTTCCAAGCATGCTGAAAACATCACAGAGCCACAGCACACTGTCGTCTCTGGTGATGCTCATGTTTCCCACAGGCTCTGCACTTGGCCCCCCAAGTTTAGCCACCTCAAAAAAGCCAACTGTATTATAAAATTGTTGCAGGGTGGCTCATTGACACCATTCACCTATTCCCCAGAACTGCCTCTGGCAAAGAAATCCGCAGAGTCCTGGTGGATCCCACTGGATGAGGGGAACCCAGGAAGCCTTCTATAGGCAAGGACACTGCTATGGTTTGGATGTGGTTCAAGTGTATTTCCTAGTTGTTCATGTGCTGGAAGCGTGGCCCCCAGAGTGACACTGTACAAGGAGGGGACTTTAGGAGGCCGGGCCCCATGGGAAGTGTGTAGGTCACTGGGGACTCTGCCCATGGCGGGTATTCATGCAGTTCTTTTAGGGCCCTGGTTAGTTCCTCCCACAGCAGATTATTAGAAAAAGGAGAAGCCTCGCTGCTGGGTTCCCCTAGCTTCCTGTCTTGCTGTGTGATCTCACCATTTGTATGCCACCCTCCGTGAGGTTCTCCCCAGAGGCTCAACAGAGGAGAGGCCCAACTGTAGATTTGTTTCTAAAACCAGGAGCTAACTTATCCTCTTTTTGGAAAATACCCATGGGTATTTTGTTATGTCAACAGAAAGCCGCCTAAACCAGCCAAGGAAGATGAACAAGAGTTTACCAGGAAGGAAAATCCTGGGCCAACAGACGATCACGAGGCTGGGTACAGGCACAGGTGGGAGCAGGGCACGGCAGAGGGGGCCCTGCCTGGGCAGGTGTCCTGGCACCAGGTGCAAAGACCAATTTTAGAAAGAAACTCACTGAACCAAGCAAAGTACAGAGGACTTCTGAGAACTCAACGTGGACACTCAAGCTGCAGCCGTGACTGGATCCAAAGAGACGTGGAGGTCACAGAACAGGCAGGACCCCTGCTCACCTTGGCTCCTTTGTGTTCCCAGGCCCTTGTGCCCAGCAGGCGGCCAGAGACTGGTTGCTGGGGAAACGCAAGAGTGGAAGGATTTGAAGAAAATGTGTGTTCTGCTGCTGTGGGATCTGGGGAGACTGCGAGAAGGAAGCTCAGTGTATTGGGGTCGGACAGTTGTTTTCCTTTTATGTTGTTTTTCTTTATGCATCTGCCCCAGCAAACACGAAAGTGAGCACATCTGCTGTACATCTTTTGCTTGTTTGGGTTTTCTTGTTGTGGCTGTTTTGTTTGTTTGTTCGTTTTCTGAGACAGGGTCTTCCTTTTTAGCCCCAGCTGGCTTTGAACTCTCAGCAGTCCACCCTCCTCATCTCCCGGGTGCTGGGATTACACATGTGAGCCACCACACCTGGCTTTGCCTTCTCTTTTAACTTACTTTTAATATTACTTTAAATGTTATAACTAAGAAGTTTTCTGTGCTTTCCAATTCAGCACCTATCTACTGTTTCCATCTCCAGAGTCCATCTCCTGTGGTTCTCCTGGGCCTCTTTGCCCCATGGTGTGTGAAGGATCCTCCCACCTTCCTGTGACCTGTGCCTCTCCTGTGACATTAGACAGCCAGCATGCAGGTTGCCACTGCTGCCTCCTACTCCCCTGGGAGGATGCCTCCCTGGCCACGTGGACACTGCTGCACCCTGCTCTGAGATGACACGTGAGTCTATCAGTGACAACCATGTCCCCTCCACATGAGTGCCAGCCACTCATTTCCAACTGCACACTTGACATTTCTATGGTAATGTCCCACTGTCACCTTAGAGCCATCTAAAATTAAACTCCCTTCCCTTCATCCCCACAAGCACTGACCTTTGTGACTCCATTGTGTTAATGGCTTCAGCTGCTTCCCCACCACCCAAACTCCAAGTCCTGGTCACTTTGGCCTTCCATCTCCTCCTTGCGCTCCTCCAAATAGGAGACCCATTAATTACCACACTCTTTCCTCTTGCTTTCTCACCTTTTCCTCTGCACCCACACAGCCTTGACCGCCTTCTAGGTTCATCCTACAACACCTCTGCCCCTCCTGGCCCATCTGCCTGCCTCCATTTTCTCTCTCCTTTGAGCCATCAATTTAGCCTTCTGGGAACAAATCAACAATTGCCAGCATTAATTAAACCCTTACTGTGTGCCAGGCACTGTTCTAAGTTCTATACATATATTAAATGCTCACGGCAACCCTCATCTTGTTATTCTTTCCTTACAGACAAAAATCTTGAGGCACAGAGAGGTTCAGTAGCCTGACCAAGAACACACAGCTGGGGATGGGAGTGGTAGGATGACACCAGAGCACTCCACTTCTGCAGAAGGTAGATGGAACTCCCCCACCAGCCCACCGGCCCACCGGCCCACCGGCCTGACCTCACTCTCCAGCTCAGGTATGCAGCTTCAGTGAGATGGGGGCCTCTCCTATGGCCTCCGTGCCTGTGCTTCCCGTTGGGCTCCGTGTCACCCTCTGCCTCCTGTCCTGTCCTGTCCTCCAGGCAGACTCAGCGAGTGTGGTCCAGTTCCCTTTGTGGCCATCCCAGCTCCCACGCTCTCTGCTGCCTCTAGGCTGTGCTGGGAGAGTTGGGCCAGCTGCACCGTTCTTCCTGCCCACGGTCAAATTCCCAGAAGGAAATATGGGGTTTTGGTACCCTAACTACCACCCATCAGCCAGTTGTTGGCTACCTGGGAACTGTTGAACACTGTTCCACCCAAAATTTGCTGCCGGTTTTACAGTGCATAGTTCAACCTGGCCCTGCCATTTTCTCTGATCCCCAGGCTGCAGATAATAACATTCATCCTTTGTTTCCAACTTGCTTGGCTTAACCATAATGCTCCTGCTTCTGTGTCCTGTCACCACTTGGTAGGCACACCCCCAACATCGAGTCCTATTGGCGCACCTGAATACGTGCAAGACAAAAGCCGATCCCACTTATCCGTGCTTCTCAGTGCACCGTGGGGCCAAGCAGCACCTTCTCTTCGGGGGGTGCATGCCCATGGGGATGGACATCCTAGCGCAGCTGGAGGGATAGGGGTGTTTGCCAGGGAAGAAATTGCAGGATGGCAACATGCAGTCATATCAAAATATAAATGCACTAGTTTCTGCTTTTCATTTTATTTTCAGTTGCTAAGGCATATTCATAACAGACATCTTCCCCATCCCTGTCGCCACCCCTGTCTTAGCCTGGCCGGTGCTCAGGGATGGAGTGCGAGGGTCTGTGGCACACAGGACTTGATCTTCTTAGTTCCTCCACTGTCTGATCTTTTCACTAAGATATATATACGTGAAGTACAACATGCCAAAGGTGCAGAGGATGTATCATGAAATGTCTTCTTTATGTGCTGCCCCCACCTGCCTCTGCCCCTCCTCAAAGTTCAGCACCCATCTTTTCAGGATTAGTGCATGTTTGGGCATAGCTGTTTAAGTATATGGTTCGCTTTTCAAGGTGAAATTTCAATGATGTGTCTTAATGTTGTGATGGTGAAGACTTTTTTAAAAATTTTATTTTTATTAGTCCGTGTCTGCAGTACATAATGATTACAGTCACTGGGGGGGTTGGTGCATGCGCACTGCACATCTCAACATTTCCTACGTCCCCTGCTCTTCTCCTCCCTCTTCCCTCCCTCTATTCCTGGCCCCCTTCCCATCTGCAAAGATCTATCCCCTATATCTTTTTATCTATCTTTTATTTTGCTCTTTAATTTATTTATACTTTGGGTTTTTCATATAAGAGAAGCCACACGATACTTAACTATGTGCGTCTGATTTATTTCACTTAACATGATGGCTTCAAGGTGCATCCATTTTCCTACGAATGCCTCATGTTCACCCTTCTTTATAGCACAGTCGTTCTCCATTAAAAGACACAGATGTTAAGAATTATCCTGATGTCAAAATGGTGCCATGGGTATGTCATTATCCAGCTCTTTGCAAAAGAGACGATGTCTTTTCTTTTTACCCTCAATACTGAGGATTAAATGAAAGGCCTTTGCCCTGAGCTGTTTCCCAGGCCCTTTTTTTTTAAAAAAAAAAAAAAAAATTGTATTCTATTTTGAAACTAGGTCTTGCTAAGTTGCTAAATTGCCCAGGCTGGGCTTGAACTTGTGAACCCACTGCCTCAGCCTGCCAGAGTACTAGGATTATAGGCATGCACCACCATGCCTAGGTATTTCTACACCTGTTTCTCTCTCCCCTAGGGCCCAGCACTGGTCCAGGGTCTGGACTCAGAGCAGACACTCCAGACTGTGATGTGAGGGCAGGTGGCCTGTGAAAGCCCAGGCTAGAGCAATGGAGTGCTGAGTGAGGAGGGGACCGGAAGGAGAAGAGAAAACAGAGCAGGCGAGTATATTGCCTGTCTGCCTGCCAGTGCATTGGTGAGCCTCGGACAGCCCTCGTGGGACGGTCCTTGCACTTTCACCTGGAGTGCTTCTCATCCCGCCTGACCTCCAGCCTGGCCCACCTTCCCTGGGGTTCACTCACTCTGCAGAATTAAGCTCAGCTCCACCTACCAGGCCATGTTCACTAAACAGCGCTCAGCATCCCTTAGAGAAAATTGCTTCTGTTATGACTCACACAGAAGGAGCCATAGAACACTGAATCACCAAGACCCCCTACCCTGCTCTGTGGCTTCTGCTCTCTGTGTATTTCCTCCCAGGGACAATTTAGGATCCGTTTCGGTGATCTTGGCCCCACACAAGGGTATCCTGCTGGCTACACTGAAATCAGCAGTAACCTTTTCCCCAGCTCATTGTTTACCTGAAACTGGCTGTCACTGATAAATGCCGCGCCTCGCCTGACTACTAACTGCGGTGAAAAAGAAAAGAAAATCAGATCAACAAGAGAGCAGATCTGTGCTTGGCTGAGGCCCACGCTCTTTCTACAGGATAAGCGAGGAGTTCATGCCCCCGGCTGAGATGCAGAGAAGAAACCTTTTTCTAATTGTGTTTGAAACTGGTTAAGAATTATGTTGAATGGCGTGACTTTGAAAAGACCCACACAAAGAGAAAGTGGTGAGGCTGATTAATTTTAAAAAGATAATGACATACCCATGTTACACTCCTTGAAGATATATAAAAGTTTCTCTAGAAAATGCCCAGCATTCCACATGCAAAACAAATGACTATACACACAGACCTTAACGCTTCTCAAAGTTAACCCAAAAGGAATCACAGACACAAAATTATAAGACTCCTAGATAATAGCATAGGAGACAATCTAGATGACCATAAGTATGGCAAAGACTGATCAGTATGACACAAAAAGCATAGTCCATCAAAACAATAATGATGATGATGATGATGATAACTGGTAGGTGACGCTTTGCTAAAATTAAAAACTTCTGCTCTGCAAAAGATGTCAAGGCGATGAGAATACAAACCAGAGACTGAAAGAAAACATTTGCAAAAGACAGATCTGATAAAGGACTTAGGTCCAAAATGTACACAGAACTCTTAGGTAAGCTCCACAACAGCTTCTTTTTAAAATTAATCAGCCTCACCTAAGGAGATCTACAGACAGCAAATAAGTACATGGAAACATGCTCAACATCTGTCCTCAGGGAACTGCGAATCAAAACAACAATGAGACAGCACTGCCCACCTACAAGCGTGGCCAACATCCAACACACTGACAGCACCGAACGCCAACGAGAACAAGAAACAACAGGGTGTGTCATTCTCTGCTGAGGGGAGGCAAAGTGGTACAGCCGCCTTGGAAGGCTAGAGTCGACATGCTGTGTGATTCCGATGCTCTGCACAGTGCTGTGATGGTGGGTGCAGGTTATTCTACATCTGCCCCAACCTAGAACATATGATATCAAGAGTGAACCCTACAGCAGTGATGGATTCTTGGAGATACCAATATGTCCCTGGAGGTTCTGGGTTCTTAATAAATGGATCACTGTACTGGGGGATGGATGTTGGTTATAGGGAAGGCTATGCATGGTAGGGAAATGTAGGAATTCTTTGTTCTCTCTGCGCAATTGTGCTGTGAAGCTAAATCTGCTCTAAAGAATAAAGCCACCTTTCAAAATAATGAGGGGGAAATATTTTTCAGAATAAATTAATCTTCAAGGTCATGTTTTAAAACATGCTCAGAGGATAAGGGGTGGGGAATCCCTCAGGTGGAGGAGGGGCTGATAAAGACCTCAGGGTGCTTTATTTACTGTGCTTAACTGAAGAGTGGATTGGTCAGAATCTCAGAACTGGAGCTTTGGAGCGCTCCAGGGCATTTTCCAGCATAAACCCCGATGTGTATCCCAGCAATAGATGACCACGGAGGTCTCTCAGGTGGGAACAATATTCTCCACATAGATTGGTCTCTCTCTTGTCTGGACTTTTGCAGATGTGTGTGTGTTCTGCCTTGGATTTTTTTTTTTCTCACAGTAAGGCGGTCAAACTGATGACTTTCACACTGAGCTTCATTCCCAGCCCATTTTCACTTATCATTTTGAGACGGGATCTCCTAAGTCCTAAGTTGCCCAGGCGGGGCTCCGACTTGTAATCCTCTTGCCCTAGCCTCCCAGAATGCTGGGATTACAGGTGTGCACCACCACGAAAGGCTCTTCTTTGGGCTTTTAAACCAAGCCATCAGCATCTGGCATGGCTGCTGTTTTTGAAACACTGGTTTTCTCCCTGTATTGCCCTGTTCTCCTTTCTTTGTACTAGCCTCCACAGTTAGACTTAGTGTGAACTTTCTCCAGGTGTTTGGTTGAATTAGCAAGTGGATTGGCCAGACTGTGCAAGACATTAGGGAAACAGAAGATGAACCCCAGAAGGAGTTCGGTGCCAAGCATAAGAAACCTCCACGCCCAGCCCATCGACGCTCACGTCATCACCGATGTGCAGGACCAGGGGCTCCAACTCCAGCCACGCATTCCTTCGTGCACATCGTCAAGGTCCGACACACATTACTCACATTGTCAAGGGCAAGTGCAGAGAACAAGGACAGACATTATGGAACGATAAAGCACCTGGCAAGTGCCCAGAGTAGGCATGCTGCCATACATCTCAGGTTACACATAAAGTGCACACACAGCACATGTGGAAATACACTCATGGACACATGTGTATGCACAGAAAGATCAAAACGAATTCTCCTGGGTATGTACCTTCAGCCAAAATACAAGAGACAATGCTTTCATTTCCATCATCATTATCATCATATTAATATCACTGAGCAAAGTGACTGCAGTACAAGGCCAGCTGGTATTCTTCCTGGATGACAAGTTGCTCATTAACCTTCAGCTTTTTCTTGCTCTGTTTTCTTTAAGTATTCTGTTGTTACTTTCCCCTGTAAAAGTATGCAGAGTTCTATGTCAATATTATCCTGAACTTGTTCTGTCCTCTGAGTCTGGATGTAAGCTATAAATGCATTTGCACTAATTTTGCTTTCTTTGGTAAAAACTGCTTTATTGGGCTGTAACTCACACCATACAATTCACCCACCTGAGATGCACAATCGAGTGGTTTTTAGAATATTCACACAGTATGCAGCCATCACCACGTTCAGTTTTGGAATGTTTTTATCTTAGTCATTTTCTTGTCACTAGGATACGAACCTGACAGCCACAATTTAAAGGAGGAGAGGTTTATTTTAATTCATGTTTTCAGTCCCCGACTGGCTCCAAGGCGGAAATGGCATGGTAGAAGGGCATGGCAGAGGAAAGCTGCTCACTGCACGGCAGCCGGGAAGCAGAGAGAGCTGGGAAGAGGAGGAGAGGCAGATATACTCTTCCCGGCCACGCCCCCAATGGCTCCACCTCCAACCGGGCTCCACCTCCTAACAGCAAGTCACCCATGATCCACAGCGCTGCCATGATCCAGTCACCTTCCAAAAGCCTCACATTTGAACTTCTGAGGCTTTTGAGAATATCCTAGATTTAAACCCTAACAGTTCTCATTTCCACGAACAGAAACCCCAAACACTTAGCAGTCATCACCTTATTTTCCCAGCCACACTAGCCCTAAGCAATCACAAATCTACTTCCTGCCTCTATAGATGAATTTAAGCTGGACATTTCCCACAAATAAAATATGTAATATATCATCTTCTGTGACTCACTTCTTTCACTTAGCATAACATTTTTGAGGATCACCCACATTGTAGCATGTATCAGTTCTCCATTTCCTCTTAAGGCTGAATAATATTCCATTCTGTGTCCTTCACATTTGTTTATCCACTTATCTTTCAAAGCACACTTCACCTTGTGGCTATTATGAAGAACACTACAATGAACCCGGATGTACAGTTTACAGTTTAGGTCTATATTTCCAGTTCTTTTACATGTGTACTTAGCAGTGAAACTGCTGGTTAATTCTATGTTTAGCTTTTTGACGAACTACCAAACTATTTTCCACAGCGGCATGTTCCCAACAGCAGCAGGTTCTGATTTTTGCACATCCTGACCCATACTTGTTAATGTCCTTCATTATATGTTAATGTCCTTCACTATGTGATAATTCATATAACCATCTTGGTATAAAATGGCATCTGGTTTTGTTTCAGTCTGTATTTCCCTAATGTCTGAGATGTTGACCATCTTTTCATGGGCTTGTGGGCTTCTTTGGGAAAATGTCTATTCAGGTCTTCTCCTCTTCACCTCAGGAGTACTGCAGATTGAACCCTGGGCCTTGTGCATGTTGGCCAAGCACTCTACCAGTGAGATACATCTCCAACCCTTGTCCATGTTTAAAATTGGGTTGTTTTTCTATTTTTTAGTCCATTTTTTCTTAATAGTGGTTATTTTTAATCCATTTGTCCATACCTGTTCTGTAAGACCCAGACAGACAAGTTAAATTACATAGCCCTGATGCTACGACCAAGTAAGATGAACCAACCTAATTTGGACAGTGCTCCTACACGGCATTGCCTTGTTGTTCTTAACTACAAGCCCTGTCGTGCTTGTGTCACTCGCGAACTCAGTGTAAAGACTGATATTCACCCTGTGAACCGCTGTGAGGCAGATGTAGTGAAAGCATAATCATTGCTTGAATAGATTCTGATGCAAGGAAAATTATCACTAATTTTGTGAAATGAAAAGTCTCCACCTCCCCTTTCAATACAGTAAATTTTTAAAAAATTAAAAATTTATATCTACCACAGACAAAATAGCCAGTAAACATCTTTGGTATCATTTTCAACCTAGTCTTGATATAAAATGTGCATTTTGATGAAGGATAAATAATATTTACATGGGGAAAATTGGACTGATTCACCACTCACGGCTAAGGCCTCAGGGAATAAATTCCCTGATGAGGAGAGTTGAATAGATGGGCCTTTACCCATCTACCTGCCCCATTATGAAGCATCGAGTGTCCCTGGGAGCAGGGGCAACACCCACTTGCATGCTGGTTAAGAATGCATACCCCCAGGTCCCATCTGTGTATGGGCCCAGTACTTACATGATTCAGTAAAACAGAACAGGGTAGAAAGGTGTTGATCAGACTCTAAGCAGTTAGGCAAATTCAATGTCCAGAAGGAATAATCAGTTTGAAAGACTTTGATTAATCAAATACCAGTACGTTAAGAGTCCCTTCTTCAAAAAGTACTTAAGATTTTTAAGAGTGTTGTCAGGTTAGAATTATCCTGATTATCTTGTTTCTGGCTATTAGCTATTAAACTGAAGGGCATCCTAGATACACCAGGACACACTAACCCTGAAATACTATTTCCAGAATTCCCATCCTATGGCTACTTGTCCCTATTTTTATCCAGGGGAACCAGGGGCTCCAGTAAACATCAAACATATTCACCTGAAACTTTCTCTCACAACTTTTACAAAGCACGTACAAAGTATGCCATACTAAAAGGGTGTTCTACAACAAGCAAGCAGAAGCAGTCATGTGGTCAATAGTGTTTTCTATACTAGTCAGCTTTCTGTCACCGGGATACACAGCTCAAAGGCAGAAGGATTTATTCCGGCTCGTGGTTTCAGAGGTTTCAGGCCATGCTCAGCTGGCTCCAGGATAGAAGCATCATGGCGGAAGGGTGTGGGTAGAAAGTTGCTCACTTCATGGTGGCCACAGCAGAGAGCAGGGGAAGAGTGTCAGAGAGAAGGGGGCCAGCGGCCAGACATAGTCCCCACTGTTACAACCCATCACCCACTCAGACACACCCAGAAATGCGCTTTACTAATCTCCACTGTGTACTTCAAGCTAATCAGGTTGACAATCAAAATCAACTATCGTAAGAAGGATGCTCAACTCATAAGTTAATGTGGTGGCATATTCTGTGGTTATTAAAATTGTATTTATTAAAGATATGCAATAATACAGGCAATGTTTATAATGTGATATTAAGGAAAGCACTATGTATAAGTTATAACTTTGTATTATAAGACCTGCAAGTCCAGAGGCTTGAAAGTAAATTCCCAAAAGCATGAACAGTTTTCATCCTCGGGTAACGTGACTATAGTTTTTCTCCCACTGTTCCAAATATCCGGCTTTGAAAATCACATATTACTTTTATAATACAATGAGAGACATTTTAGTGCTGTGAATAATTACTACCACCTCATGGTTCAATTTCCCCGGACACTGGTTTAGTAGAAGCCATCTATCTTGCCTGCAGGACTATTCACCTAATCAAAAATTCAATCAGAAAGAAATTGAGGATTCACCACTTTCTCTTTCATCTGTCACTGGGCTGGCTTTGAAGGGACAAGGTGGTATGGGATAGGCATGTATAGGACGCTGAACATTGGATCTGAATGTTGACTTTGACAAACTGAGGGATATAACAGGGTTAGTGCTTTCCAGAGACAAAATCCCACAATCAAATAGCACAGAGTCCATTCGTCTGAAAGCAGTCAGGAGAGTCGGGTTCTAGGCCTCGATCTGCTGTGAGCTGGCTGCACTATGTTGGGGGACATTACTTCTGCTCTCTTGGCCACCATTTTTCTGAAAAATGATGAAATTCTACTAGACATGTAACATCTTTCTGCCTTTAGCAATCCATGAAACCTATTAAAAGAAGTTAATAGTCCATAGAAATTCTTATTTTGAAGAAAACATGCTCTTTTTGGGCATGCGTAAAGCACGAGAATGTAACAGGGACACCAGGAGAAAGCGTCCTGGAGAAATAGTGGACAAAGGAGCAAAGGTACACGCTGTACAGTGTCTTTTATGGTGTTGTTTATAACTTGAAAATACAGAAACAATGTAACATTCCAACAGAAAGGGAATGGCTGAATAAATTATAGTACAGTCCAAAACTATAATGCAGATCTGTACCTTCTGGCATAATTACTCATAACATAAATGAAAAATCTGCTTATAAAATGTATAAAATGTACCTATTTCAAATATGAATACCTACACACACCTCTTACAAAATTAAATTATTATGATGTGGTAGTCAGATCACCCTAATATTTGTAACTTCTAGTTTTCTACAGTAAACGTGCCTTATTTGTATAATTAGAATAAATACACAGATATTTTTCCAGAAGAACTGAAAACATCATACCACAACGATATATGTGCACCCATGTTTATATCAGCACAATTTGTAATAGCTAAGTCTTGGAAACAATCCAAATGTCCACCAGCTGAAGAATGGATAAAAAAGATGTGGTATTTCATACAATAGAGTCTTACTCAGCTATTAAAAGAAGATAAACTCAAGGTTTTTATAGGTAAATGGATGCAACTAGAGACTATATGCATTAGTGAAATAAATCAGATTCACATGTGTAAATATCTATTTCCTCCCTACTATAAGAACCTGAGAGAGTAAATAAAATCTGAAAGGTACAATAGATGTGAAAAGGAAAAGAGACTGCTCAAATGTGAAGGAGCAACTGAGATGAAGGAGGGGAGAAGAAAAAGAAACAAGGAAGAGGGGAAAAATATGTATATGTATACACAGGATAGCTAGGATAATTGTACTACTAATATCTGTTGGTTTATTGAAAAGAACTGTTAATGTGTAATTGTTTGATCAATCTTACATGCCTATATCTGGTTATATGTGCAACCATTTTGAACATGACATTATGTAATATAACAACCACTGTTAATATCCTATCACCATGTTTTGAAATTCTGTATCATTTTTATTGTTCTCTATGCTATTTTGTCTATGTATTTGTTTTTGTTGTTTTGGTTTTTTTTTTAAATGGAAAATAAAATTTATATATATTTATAAGGATAGCTGAAATAAGTGTATTGCTGATGTCTGTGCTTTATTGAAAGGAACAGTCAATGCTTAAAATTTTCTTTTTTTCTTGACCAATTTTGCAAGCTTGAATTTGGTAATCAGAATGACTGATCTGAAAACAACAATATGTAGTATAAGAACCACTGTTGAACTTCTACCATCTGGGAGTGTAGACTGATGCAACCACTGTGGAAATCAGTATGGAGATTCCTCAGTAAACTAGGAATAGAGGTCCCATTCAACCCAGTTATTCCCTTTCTGAGTATTTTCCCAGAAGAACTGAAAACATCATATCACAGGGATATATGTGCACTCATGTTCATAGCAGTGCAATTTGTAATAGCTAAATCGTGGAAGCAACCCAAATGCCTGCACACTGAGGAATGGATTAAAAAGTTGTGCTATTTTATATAATGGAATATTCCTCAGCTATAAAAAAGATAAACTTGGGGCTTTTATAGGTAAATGGACACAACTAGAGACCATACTCAGAAGGGAAATAAATCAGACCACATGTGTAAACACCATATTGTCTCACTAGTGTAAGAACCTGAAAGAGTGAGAAAAAATTAGGAGATACAATAGATAATGGGAAAGGAAACTGCTCAAAAGTAAAGAGCAACTGGGATGAGGGAAAGGAGAAATGAAAGAAGGGGGAAATTATGTATATATGTAAACACAGGATAGCTAACATAGTTGTACTACCAACTTCTATTGCTTTATTGAAAGGAACAGTTAATGTTTAATTGTTTGGTCAATCTTACATGTCTATATTTGTTTACCTGAGTAACCAATTTGAAGATATCAATATGTAATACAAAAACCATTGTTAGTTTCCTATCACCTTGTCTGAAATTCAGTATTGCTTGTATTGTTTTTGTGTTATTTTGTTAATGTTTGTGTGTTTGTTATTATGTTTTCATCCTTTTATATTTAAAATAAAAAAAGATAAAAAAGAACTCCTACCATCTCATATGGTGAAGCTCTGCATCATTTCCAATGTTGTTTTCTTTTTTTACTTGTTACTGTCTTTGACTGTTTGATCAATCTTACGTTCTTTTTTTTAAATTTTATTTTAAAAAGAGTAGTAAATGAGAGACAAATAAATAAAAAAAGAACAATAGCAGCATACCGGTATCACAAACATAAACAAACCAAAGCAAGAACATTTAAAGTGAGACAAAGTTTCAAGACAAAATAATATGAATTAACAGTAAGAATTACATGTCTATAAACAAATATAGACATGTAAGATTGATCAAATAATTAAACATATAACAGTGGTTGTTATATTATATACTGCTATCCTCAACTATATTGCTCAGATTACCAGATGTAAGAATGGAAGATTGTTCAAAAACGTTAAGAAGAATAAGAAAATAATTATTAGATAAAACATTAGAGGTAATACAGAGTTTCACTAGGCAAGATGGTAGGAATTCACCATCAATCTTACATTCTTATGGCTGGCGGACTGAGCAACTTCATTAAAGATAACAGTATGTAATGTAACAACCATTGTAAACTCCTATCATTTTGTTTTGAGGTCATGTATCATTTTTGTTGTTTTTGTGTTGTTTTGATTTTGTCTTCATTGTTGTTTTGTCAGTTTTTTAATTTTAAATTTAAAAAAAAAAGACAGACCAAGCCCCTCGGCAGCAAGTATAAAACTAGAGCCCTTCCTTTGTTCAGGGCTCAGTCTTTGGACACAAGTCTGCTGACACAAGTCTCTTTTAAAAAAAAGAAGAAGAAAAAAAAAAGAGTAAATACCCAGAGTACATCAGTTGGGTTCCCCAGAGAGACAGAACTAGTAGGAGGTCTATCATATGCGCACTTACACTTGCACACACAGAGAACCAATAGGGATATATGTGACATATGTGGGTGTGTGATTAAATTTATCTTAAGGAATTCACTCACACAGTTGTGTGCTAGCAAGCCCAAAATCTGTGAAACAGGCCACTAGCCTAGAACCCCAGGCAGGGTGGATCCTTCAGACTTGAGACAAGATTTGTTCTTCTCTGGGGAAATCATTTTCTCTTAAGGCCTTCCACTGATTGGATGAGGCCCACCCACTATTGTGCTGCTCTCCTTTACTTAAAATTAACTAACTGGCTGGGTGTGGCAATGTGCCTGTAATCCCAGCACTTGGGAGGCTGAAGCAGGAGGATTGTTAGAAATTCAAGACCAACCTGGGCTACAAAATGAGCTCAAGGCTATCCTGAACTGCATGATGAGGCCTTATCTCAAAACAACAAAACCAAAATAAAGTTAACTAACTGTAGGGCTGAGGGCACAGCTCAATGGTAGAGTGATTGCCCAACATGTATGAAGCTCCAGGCTTGATCCCCAGCGCTGCAAAATAAAAAGGTAAATAAACTCAAGTGACTATAGATGTTAACCACTTCTACAAAACATCTCCCTGCATACCTAGACTTGGACTGATTGAATGATGGTTGCCTTTCTGATTTCCAGCAATAAAATATCACAACATGATGAGATGAGTTAATTCACTGCACCTCTGTGGCCCAGGGATGGGCCGTCTGGAGAGATGCAGACAGACTCGTGAGGCACCCACCTTCCAGGCCCTGCCTATGGCGGTCAGTCAAGTGGCACCAATGTAGCATGCATCTCAGATACAATTTGAAGTTGTTAACAGTTCAGAGTTAGCCAGCTGAATGGTCTCACTGCATAAAGGAACAGAGCAGGCCTAGGCGGCCGTTTCTGGGCCAGCAATTCACTGTTTGGAGGCAGATGTGAGGCCAGAGAGGATGGTAAAGGCAGTGAGAGGGATGAGTGTGGGGGCGCAGGCCTGTAATCCCGGCACTCAGGGAGACTGAAGATGGGGGATAGCAAATTCAAGCTCAGCCCGGACAATTTAGCAACTTAGCAAGACTACCCCAAAATGTAAAAAAAAAAAAAAAAAAAAAAAAGGAAGGTTCTGGGAGGCTGGCAGTGTAGCTCAGTGTGAAGGCCCTGGGTTCAATCCCCAGTATTAAAGAAAAAGAAAAGAAAAAAGGAGGAAAGGAAAGGAAAGGAGGGCGGGAGGGAAACAGGTAGACAAATAATTAACACATTCTTTATAACACACAGATACAGATAAAACCTTGCTGCTTTCTCTGGGAAAACTACAAAGCAAAGCCGATGATCTTTGTCTCTTAATCCAGGCAGCAGCCAAGGGGAAAGAGGTGGCTTGTTTTGTGTTTCTCAGTCCTGGTAGGTGAGATGCCCAAGGACCTGGCCGGTGTTCCCAGATCTGCACACCTGTGTGAAAGTTGGCAGGCGCCGTGTGTTTTCTCCTCCGCTGTTTCTACAGTCAGGGTGCAGGACCTGGATGTTCAAGAAAAGAACTTATATTTTAAAAATCTACTAGGACACTCCTGGTTGCAAGATGATAATTTGAGCGCACAGGCCTTACCTCCCCTCTAGTGCAAAAACCCTTTTTGTAACAACCCAACAAATAGTTTAGTGATGGGGAAATAACAGTAGTGAGACCAGGCAATGGAGGAAGACACCAAAGGAGACCAGAAGTCCAAGAACTTCCTCCGATCTTGGGAGCAAATTTGAGCTGCGAAGCAGATGGGGAGAGATTAAACTGCTTCACTTTTCCAGAGGGCAATTTGGTAGTAGATTAATTACACACATGCACACCCAGCTTTGCAGCCACCTCGCCCCTAGGAATTGATCCGAACGAAATACGGACATATGTACAAAGAAGTATGTTAATGACGATAGCTGCATTCTCACTTGTTTATATTTTTCAAGGCTTATTGAATTTCACCTCTGTCCTTCATATCTGAATTTCCAATTCATATGCTCACTCTAAAAGTTGAACCAATAAAAAAAGCCGTTTCATTAATATATTATGCAAATATTGTCCCAGGCTGGGCCATAACACCAAGCTACTTGAAGGAGGAGAGCTCTACCATGAAGGACAAACAGATTCTCTGTTGTTACAGCCTATCAGCTGCTTAAAATGACGCCCCATTTTACGTTAGCCTATGCATTCACTGGCGATTTTTCTTTTCTAATTTCCTTTCCCTTTTTGCATAACAATTTGTCTTTATATCCTCAAGTTTTTTCCCAACATTTTAGCCATATCCTCCATTCTGTGTTTTCCCCCATTCTGTATACATGCCCTCTTATTTTTTTTCCCTGATGAAGACCCTTGGTCCTTTTTTTCCTAGTGATTGAGATTTTCAGAGTCAAACACACAATTGTCTCCAGAACTCTCTCGCTCTACCCTCCAACAGTGAAACCTGCCTTTTCCATGTTTGCTCTTTTCTTTATTTACCCTCTTGTTCTGCTGGAAAATATCCTCAAGTAACTTCCTAAGGATGATGGATAAATACTATTAGAAATAAAAAAGAGGACACAACTGTCAATACTGCAGAAATAATAAAGATAGAGACGATATATTGTGAACAAATTTATTAAGTTACAAATTTGGTTGAAATGGATCAATTCCTTTGAAAAAGTTGTTTCCTCTCCAAGAAAAACTACGACATTTGGCGCCATGTCCCTGAAGCTCCTCTTTTAGATTCCCAAGATTCTTGCAAGCCAAGGGGATGTTGAAAGCTGACAGTAGCTAGATTGTCCAGTTAGATGCGATCTGAAGGACACTGCGGATTGGACAGCTAGCGTTATCTGTAGAAACTGCCTCCCTGCCTGGGCGCTGAGTCTACTTCTCTTTGAAATGCTGGGAATACAATGGAACCAAGCAGGCTCATGATGTCACTGCCATGTGACCTAATTTGTGAGACACACTCCACTACCACCACCATAACTGGGAGCAAGACAGATCACTACAGCATCCTGTAATCCAGCCAGACACTACGATTACTTTCTGGCCAGTGCATATCTAGCCCGTCACCACTGGACCCCACATGGACTTGCTGAGCGAGACTGATTCTAAATACATGTCACTTGTGAATTTTCCAAGTGGTACTATTGCTGAATACACGCACTTTCTCAGTAGCACTGCTGAGCACCCACACACATCTTATGGACCCTTCCTTGTTAGCAAATACCAGTAAACCCTATCCTCCCTGTCAGTACCTGTCAGTAAGTCTTAATAAATCTCACTCCTCCCAAGCCATCTCTGGGTATTTTCTTTGGTCGCTCAGCAACATACTCCACTATCCCAGCGTAGCTGGGCTGTGAACAAGACAAAAGTAGAGCCTACCAAAATGGGTATGAGGGGCAGGGATATAGCTCAGTGGCACAAGTGCCTGCCTGGCAAGTGCACTGTCCTGAGTTCAATTCCTGGAACAGCAACAAAAAAAAATCCAACCAAAATGGATATGAGACAAAAAACTGAATCATCCCATAACCAGCTACCAAACTGAATCAAGAGTTAAAAATTTTTCCACAAAGAAGCAGTCAGAAAACTTTAATAGGAAAACTCTATCATCATTTAAGGACTAGCAACATTTTTTTCCAAAAGAGGATAAAAGGGTAAATAAGCCCCAATTTCTATCCCTTTACAACTACCATACTCTTGCCTAACCTTAATATCAAACACCAGACAAGGAACTGCGTAAACGAGCAAAGTTACAGGGCAATCTTAGAAACACCACGGCAAGACTGTCTGCTTGCAAGGAAATCCATCTTCTGCCTTTCTTCCTGGCACATGGTTTCTGCTTCCCAGGCTTCTGGTGGTTGTGCAGCTGGGGAACTGAGTTGTACCCAGTGAAATGAGCAGGGCAATACGTGAAGCTCCAGACTAAGGCTTTCAAAGAGCACTAAAGCTTCCTCTAGACTCTCTGGCCATCTACTGGCCATAGGCAGAGAATGGCAAGGCCGTAGGGGGGATTAGCGATCACAAGCGAGAAGGCATCTGACTGCCACCAACCAGATTATTACAGAGCGAGAATGAACTCCAAATGTGTGTGTCAAACCCTGGAAGCTTGAGGAGTTTTGTCACAGCAGCCAGCAGTGTCCTTTATCGGAGTCCCGTTTGGAAACGGGTGTGCCGTAATAAAACTGGCGTATGTGGCCAGGGTTCATCAGTTAAGATGTAAGCTGCAAGAAAAGAGAGTTTGTAGCCAAGCCAGCATTTGATGAAGGAGTCACCCGCAGGATCTTGGAAAGCAGGCTGCATGCCCACTCAGGCTTGCAGTTCTGCAGGAAGTGGTTGGATAAGCCGAAGAGTAAGTGCATATCAGTTACTGCTCGCTGCATTTCCTAGGCATTACTAAGAAGAATTGAACACAGATCTTAAAAAAAAAAAGTGTGGTTAAACTAGGGATTGTGCACAGGCCTGTAACCCCAGCGTTCTGGGAGGTTGAGGCAGGAAAATCATAAATTTGAGTCCAGCTTGGGTAATTTAAGTACATAAGTGACACCTTGTCTCAAAAAAATAAAGAAAGAAAGTAGGGGAGGCTGGGGGTGTAGCTCAGGGCCAAGACTCCAACCCTCCCCCCTCCAGCATGTTTTGGGAACAAAAACAAGGAAATAAAGCATAAAAAGCTAGGTAAGAGTTTAAATGGTAATGAAGCTATCCAATCTGCAGTGCGGTCCTGGCAGCCAGAGAGGCCTACACACTAGTCATTTGGGTCACTATGGGAACCCTGCTCTCACCAGAACACCAGGAAATCTGAGGCCCAAGAGGAGCAACCTGACAGTCCTGATACAGAGAATGAGAGCAATCCACACAGTGTCATGTCTAATGGCCGCCAAGGAAACCAATAAGCACAATATCACGTCCAACGATGAGCGGGAGGGTGGTGCAGCAAATACGGTGAGACGCTGGCAGTTCATCACCTTACTTCCCTTTACAGGATTCATTTAGAGTATGGCCTTGAATATTTGTATAGAAATAACTTACACTAGCGCTCCACAGTCCAGTCAGATTATTGAAAGCAGTGTGCCGGCCAGGGGCTGAGCTACAGGAATACACTCCATTTCACTAGCAAGTGTAATTTAAAAGTGAGTCAAATGCGATCTCTTTTTGGAGTCATATGTAGACAAAACATGTTTGTAGCTGCCCAGTGGAGCTTGCATCTGAGACCTAGATCAGAGCACACAGATGGGTTTTAGATGCAGATCCATGCCACTGCCACCACCTGTGCCCTAAGCCAACTCCTACCATGATTTTTTTAAAAATCTGTTTGTTCCAGGACTTCCTGAAACTGCCCTCATGGGAAAGGAGGCAAAGTAACTTAACGTTTCTCATAGGAACTTCGCAAAGGGAAAAGGATAGCCTCAGCAGGAGCTGCTGTTCTTTCTTTTCCCAAGGAAGGAACACTCAATGTTGGCACAAATTTTGAAATACATAGCCATTTAGAGAAGGTTTCAGGAGAGTATATGGGTGTTACACATCTCGTTTAGCAGCTAGAGAGTATGCTCTGATCTTTGTTTCCTAAGCTTCACGACATCAGGGTTTTGTGGATATCATCGAAGCAGAGGACAGAAACTCAACATGGAATCCACAACTTCAGAAACAATCCCAATGGGGCCTCTTTGTTATGGTTGATACATTGTGTCAACTTGGGGAGTCTAGAGGTTTGGCTAAGTGACTCAGCAGTTCTACATCTTGAGGTGAAAAGGACATGCCTTTCCTGCTCTAGGATGTTCATTGTGTCAATATGAGAAGTTTAAAAGGTTAACTCTGTGATTCAGCAGGGAGCCAGAGTGCTTATTTTGTGTTATCCTGAGCCTGTGCAAGAGGAGGGCATGGAGAGTATGTGAGTACTACACGCCCCCTGGGCGGGGATAGCCTGCTTACAATATAAGGGAGGGAAAGAGGCTTGCTACCCCTTTTTGCTCTTGTTGCTTTGCCGTCTTTCACTGCCATGAACATTTGCCCTCTGCTATGTGCCACTCTGCCTCGGAGCCAGCCAAGTATGGACTGAAACCTCCACAAACTGTAAGCTAAATAAACCTTTTCTTCCTTAATTTTGGGCATTGGGTATTTTGTCTCAGCAACAAGAGAAAAGTAACCAAGACACTCTTCTTGCTAAGGTGCATCCTGGGATCAGCTGTGCCTAAGCAAACTGTGCTGAAACACCGGGTTTAACCATGGTGCTCCTGTCTAACAGGACTTGTGATGTGTCTAAAAGACGAATTATCCAGCAAACTGAGCCAAGCCACTGTCCCATGGGGAAGCACTTCACACAGGAGGTCTGTTCCCAGTGGCCCAAGCTCAGCTGAGCCAGGAGATGCAGATGAATACCTACACACAAAATCTGAGATGAAACTTGATTCCATCTTGGTAATGGATTACGATTCTGGTGGTTCTCACTCGGGTGTTTGCATGTCACTTAAGCAAATACTTGACATGGAATTGGGTCATATTGGAGGCATATTCTTTTAGAAACTGTGTTAACCACTCAGTGACTCTGGCTACTCATGACTTTTCCCCAGATAGCGCCTTTGACCACTGCAGAGCTGTAAGGAATCCCCAGCGTGGAATGCTTGCCCGTTACTGGGGTTTCATATTCGTTCCTTCATGAGGTATCACATGGACCATCACTGATACTGTAGAGCTGGTGGCATTGATGTGGTTATTCTTACCAAGTCTGAGGGCTGGTTCCTTTCTACCACTTTCAGAAAGTTAGGTTATTCCACGGACTCTCCTTTAAGCCTTTGACAGATGTTCATCAAGTCCAAACCAACTGCTTACATGGTAACTATCAATACTGTGATTCAGATCACTTTTGGCACTATAATTTACTATTCTGGGGAAATTTAACCTTTAATTTATATATTGGCAACACCCTTACTTGGTCTAGGTTTGCACTTGACTTCTGGCCGTTTTACAGCAGAACATTATGAGCTCCTAAAGGGACCCGAAGCTTAGTCATATCGTCAGCCTCAGCCTCTGGATTTATTTACCTTCAGCATGGGCTGTTGTGATGAGCATTATGATTTCACCAATCTACCTGGAAAGCACCTTCTGCTGGAGAGGAAAACAGGCACTGACCACTATGATGGTGTCCTCCACTGACCATTCCTAGACAAAGACCTCTATGGCACAGTGATGGCTGATACAAGAAGACCTTCTAGGAGCATAAGAGCCTCAAAAGGCCAGATGGTGCAGGTTAAATGTCATTAGAACCAAAGGAATTCCTCTCTGGAGCCCTAAAATAGCTGATAAAATGGAATTTTTGCATTATTAAACCAAGACCTGTGCTGATCAGAAACCCCCGCGGTTATAATTTTACAGTAGGACCACCAAAGAGAGTCAGTCTGCCCCTGTGGAGCTAGATTCACTCACAGGTGACTGGTTCACTGAATCATCAGCTTTTGTAAAACTGCATCTAGTACATTATTTTCACCATGAAGTTTTACTTGATTAAAATAGCTAGTAAGCTTGGCAATTCATTATAATAAATAGCATTTATCACATTTTGTATTTTAGTGTCTTTATATTTTAAAGGATAGCAACCTGGGTACTGGGGTGAGCTTACTTTAAAATTTCATTTAAATAAAGGCCTAAATTACTATAACATAAAAGGCTAAGATGGAAATATCTTTCACCGCAAGCTGAATTGCTCATTTTTAATTTTTACTGTGGTACATGAAACCTAAATTAGACACTGCTGAATCCAGTACAGTCTTACTCATAAATAAAGCACCTATTGAAATTTTTAAAGTGCACTCTCTAAATCTAAATTATGTTATGGACTGTTGTAACTATGTAGGAAATATATACATGTTTAAACAAGATACCAAGACTTTTTTATGGCTGTGTTGGAGGGATGTATAATAAATTCACGTTCCCACCTTTTGTAAGAGCAAAGAAATTAATTTTCAATAAAATGTTAACTCTGATCTTATATCCCATAAGTCGCTTCGGTGATGGTGATAACTGGCTTAGACTTCAGCTTCAGGGGAATGTTGAAGATCCACTTAGCCCAAGCCTTTGGATTAATTGCCTTTGGAGGTCCACTTAATCCAAGTACCCATGCTCCTGTGCAGTGCTGGATGGCATAGCAAGGGCTGGTGAGTTAGGTGGTAGAAGAATTTCCCAGTAGACAAGGAGCACAGGAAAAGCAAGGCTTTATTCAGATCGCTGAGAGCTCCATCAAGAGGGACAGAAGGTGAGTTTCCAAGAGCAGAAGCGCAGCTGGGTGAAAGACTAGGGTTTTAAAAAGAGAACATGGGTGGAGAAGGATCTGAGTTGGCAGATGTGGTTATCTTAGAAATGTGTCTTCCAGGGCATCCTGTTCTTTGTTAATCTTTTAGGAACACTTGTATTGTAACTAAAGTGGGACATCAGCTTTGGAAATTGTCAAGGCCAAGCCTCAAGGAAGGCTCTATAGATTTAGATAAAGCGACCTGTAGGTTTAAACCTTTTGGAGGAAAGATGTAACCTTAGCACAGGGGAGAGAAGGATGATTTTTGCATTTATTTTACCTTGTGCTGTTTTTAGACCTCATCAGCGCAGTGCATTTTGACCCTCCTTTATGTGATGGGCGGAAGAGTGTTGTCAAAGAAGTTCGAGCGCTGAGAATTTTGACCCTGTTGCCCCCACATCCTATAGTGGTCGTTCAAAGCAGCTGAGACATTAATTCCTAAGTCTGATTGACATTATAGAGCCGTTAGCAGCAGGAGAGAGTTGAAAGGCCTAAAAGCCTAGAGTTCCTGCCTCCACTTTCCTGGGGGACCCACAGGCCGAGCATCTCTCTCCCCTGCACCTTGAGGCGCAAAAAGTCTGCAGCTTTGCAGAGGCCGATGCTTGGCTTGTGAGACCCAGGCGGTCCTCGGGAACTGAGCCCAGCGAGGTAGAAATGGGACTTGGACACCCGGGGGCGAGCTGCCAGGTGCTCTCAGCTCTCCTCAGGCTGCTTTTAAAGATCCTGAAATTGGGCAATGTTGTTTCTCAGAGGATCCGTGTGTATTGCTGGACAACTTCTCCCGCAAAACAAAACCAGGAAGATACAGGTTTGGACACCACCACGACCTTCTGCGTCTTTGCCTCAATGACGACAACAAACTTGATCGGGGTGACAGTCACTGTGTGAGTCACAGGTGTGGCAGGCACAGAATGAGGGTGAGCAATGCCGGTGTGGAGTTTGGATGCCCCTGTCAGGCTGAACCCTCTGCGGTTCAGCCAGGAATTCCAGGCTGACATTGGAAAGGGGTCACAGAGAAACTAGAAACTAAAGCAATTTTCTGCTCTTTAATCTCAGTTGAATTCTGTTTTCCCCAAGATCTACCTTCTGCACTGAAACTACAGACCTGGAATAAATCCTTAAAAAATGGTTGACAACCCTCTGTCCATCAGACAGGGAAGGAGTGGGATCCCAGAGAGACAGGTGTCCACAAGGTAGCCCCATGATTACCCCGGACACTTTCCAGAAGAAAGCTGTGTGGCAGAAAGTGGGTGGCCCTGGAGGACCCCGCAAGTTGTGTTGAAACTTCCCACACAACCGTGGAGCTATCCAGTCTGCATAAACTGGGGAAATTAGAATCCACCCAAGGAGGAGGGAGAGGAGACAGGGACCTAACCGACTTAAGTCATAAAGGACTGAGAATTTCCTGAAGGATTTAAAAGTGACCCGATTAGTTTTTACTATGAGTTAAATGACACTTGAAAGAATTTCCTTTGTGCATTTCTGAGTCTTAGAAATCATACCCACTGCAAAATATTTTGAATCAATGAAACTTCGCTACTAGAGTTAAAGAAATAACTGGAATTATAGCACTTTCATAGCCATTCCTGTATTTTCCCAGGAGCTATGTGGTATACCAGTCTACAAAAATTTTTGTATTACAAGACATCGAGGTGGAGAGCTAGGGATAAAACATCTGCAGTTCCTCCAGTTAGAAGTCATTCTTATTCCTCTGTGGAAAAGCAAATCTCCCCGCAACCCCCTGCCACCAAAAAAAAATGTACATCAAGTCTCTGAAACCTGTGCCTATGACCTTGTTTGGGGAAAGGCTTTTCACACCATGATTAAGTTAAGGATCTTGAGAGAAGGATTATGCAGGTGGCTCTAAATCCCATGACAAGTGTCCTTGCAAGACAGACAGCAGGGGATTCGAGACAAGTAGAAAGGGGAAAACAGACACACAGAGGACAGCGGTGAGAAGACGGGCAGGGCTAAGAGATGCTCCTAAGCCCAGGATGCAGGCACAACTGCCAGAAGCCAGAGGGGCCGGGATTCATCCCACCCGTCATGCCCGCAAGGAGTGCAGCCCTGCTGGATTTCAGACTTCCGGCTCCAGAACTAGCAAACAATGCATCCCTTTGTGTTAAGGGATCATGCTTGCCATCTTTGGTTACAGCAGCCAGAGGACAGTGACACATCCTCCCACCCCTGACTGTCACGCTGAGTTGGTCAAGCGAACCACTGGGACCAGCGGGACTTTGCCCTGTCTGCACACCATGGACACAAGCGCCGCCTAAACACTGTCCTCAGCTGTAGTCCTGGTATTGATCGGCCTGTGGGAGTGAATTACAGCTCCTCTCCAGAGAGTGCAGGGGAGGGCAGGTGCATAGATTTCTACATCTGGAGCCCATTTCAGCCAGAGCTGTGTTCAAGGTCAAACAACTTAAAAGCCCATAGACAGTCAGTGTGAGATTTCAAAAATTGATCTTACTGCCATTCTGATAATAAAATAAAAAGTAAACCATTTATTATTCCATGACACACTTCTGATTGGCCCAAGGCTGGGAAACAGACCTTCTCTTTGATTACCTTTGTCACATGGAAGTGTGGAGACATCCGTAAGAGGTTGGAATGAGGAGGGGGGCACTTAGAAATTCAAGGAGCTACACGTCCTCCCCCTTAGAAGTGGAGATTTACGTCACAATGCACCACTTTGACAGTAACTTTGTGTCTCCAGCCTATTATTCTCTCTCCCCCTGGGATCCTACAGGAAGCCTCAGCCTTATCTGCCCAGGCTCAGAAACCTCTCAGGGGTTTCTCAGGAGTCTCAGATCTCGGCACCTTCTCTCTGGGGGACTTTAAGGACAGCTAAAGGTGGGAGTAAAGAAATGAATACACAACAGGTTTTTGGAAGCCTTCAGGAAACCTCCCACGTGATGACAAATTAGTTAGTGCAAAGGCATAAAAGTGAGCACTCCCAAAGGAAGAAATGATGTATTTTTAGCTCTCTGAGCAGTCCTGCAAGTCTGAAGTCACAGTTCCTGTTTAGGGTGGAGTAAATGAGGTTCCGAGAGGGGAAGGGACTTGCAGTGACATTAAGACACGAATCCTAGAACGCAGACTTGTCTGCCTGTCAAGGGCCTGGCCCTCAAAGCCTTCCACATTTCCCCAAGGTCAGATGGACACATAGACCGGAAGGGGAAGGCGGCACTGCCTCGGGAGGGAAATGTCGATCCTGATGCAACTTCTCCCTCTGAGCTCTTGTCCTGATGAGGATGAAGAATGAAGCCGACAGGACAGCAGTAGGGAGCAAACTGGGTATGCTTTATTAGGAAGAACAAAGAAAAGCTCTTGCTAGTGGAGAGGAGTTCCAAGGGCAGACACGGAGGAAGGGCCTGAATCTAGGGCCTTATGCGCAGCCTCTGGAGGACGTGCAAGGGGAAGTTTGTCACTGGCTGTGGCCACCTGGTGCCATTTTCAGACTTGATGGGCACATGAAAATGAAGGCATGCGGCTGCCACTGCTATTCTTGCTGTCCGCAGATTTCATTAGTCCTCTGTCACTTACACTCTAATTTCTTGAGGCTTACCTCAGTTTACCCAGGCCCTTGTCCTAACCTGCCTACCATCCCTTTCTATCCTAGTGTCACTGAGATGAGCAATGCTGTGGTTTGGATGTCGTGTTGTTGTTTTTTTGTCAGATCATCTTTTTAGTGAAGTATTTTATGTTTCTTAGCTAGCAGAGAACTCCACAACACCGTTTTTGATGTCAGCGGTGGCACCCTATATTGTCATGGGGGTGCTGGCTGTCCTCATTGCAGCCCACAGACTGAGCGTCCCCAGGATTTCTTTAATGGTTCCAGAAAGTTCTCCAGCTAAAGACCAATGCCACATCTGTCAGGCAATGTTGACTATCTCATCAAAAGTGATATTTCCATTGTGTTGAATGTTTTTCTGCTTCTTTCTGCCTCTTGGCAGTTCCTTGAGGGCTTTGATGATCAGGGCAGAGGCAGAAGGCACCGCCTCGATCTGGGCCTGTCTGTTCTGAATGGTCAGTGTCACCATAATCCTCCAACTCTTCCAGTCACCAGTTGCCTTGGCGATATTATCACCCACTTTTTTTGGAGACAGACCCAAGGAACTGGTCTTGGAGCCAGGGCAGACGTGGCACTGACTTCACCACCAGTGCACCTCAGGTACATGACTTTGATCTTGTTGGGGTCAAACTTGGGCAGCATGGCAGATGTGGCTGGTGTCAGATAAACCTGGATTCCAGACAAGTTGCACCTTAGCCTCCTCCTAGCCGAAAGCCGAAAGCTGGATGTCCTTTTGTAGGGTGTTCCACAAGGGTCCATTGTACATGAAGTCTTGGCGCCACTGGAAGATGGTGGAAAAATACCACAACTCATCCAGGATGAAACAGATGATCTGAATAGCTCTGTAATGACTAAGGAAAAATGATTTCATAATTTAAGACCTCTCAACAAAGAAATGTCCAGGCCCAGACATTTCCATGGAAAAATTTCCCAAACATTTAAAGAAAACTTAGCACCAATTTTCCAGAATTTCTTCCAGTAAACAGAACATACTTCCCAATTTATTTCATAAACTGTTATTTCTGATATCAAAACCACTAAAGAGTGTACCAAAGGAGAAAATTATACATCAATAGTCACATGAATACAGATGCAAAAATTCTAAACAAAATATTAACAAACAGAATTCCTTTCTCTCCCTCTCTCTCACTTCCTGTCTGTCTCTTTCTCTTTTCCTTCTCTCTGTGTGTGTGTGTGTCTCTCTCTCCTTATATATATCATATATACATGTGCTGTAACCTCATGAGTTTTATTTCAGGGATGCAAAGCTGATCGATCAAGCAATCACCATATTAACAGACTAATGAAGCAAATTACATCATCACACTGATGCTAAAAAAGCATTTGATAAAATTCATGACTTTTTAAAACTCTTGGAAAAATAGAAAAAAGGAAAACTTTCTCCATTTGATAAAGAATATCTACAAAAAAGAATCTTTGGTAACATACTTAACAATAAAAGCATACTATTAAGTTTAATGGTAAAATGTTTTCCCCTAAGATCTAGAACAAAGCCAGGATATCCACCCTTATGCAACATATTTCTAGAAGGTCTAACCAATGCAATAAGTCATGAAAAGAAAGAAAATGTCAACAGTTCAGAAAGGAAGAAACAAAACTGCCTCTATTTATAGATTGCATGATTGTGTTGAAGAATCCCAAAGAATTTTTTTTTAAAAAAGAGACAACTCCTAGAACTAGTAAATAAGTTCAGCAAGGTCACAGGATACAAGATAAACATACAAGAAATAAATTGCACTTGTATATGCCAGCAAAAAACACATGGAAATAAAAATTTAAAATATAATACCATTTACAATGTCTCAGAAAATAAAATACTTAGGTTTAAATTTAATAAATTGTGTGAAGATCTTATATGCTAATGATTACAAAATGTTGTTGAGATAGAAGAGGATCTAAATAAGGGAGATACAGACCATGTTCATAAAATAAAAGACCCAATGATAAAATGATCAATTCTTCTCAACTTGACAGGCAAGTTTGATATAATTTGTGTAAAAATTCCAACAAGGCTTTTTATAGATAGCAATGGTATTACTATGAAATTTATATAGAAAGCAAAGAAACTATAATAGTTAAAATAATTTTAGAAAACAAGAATAAATGGGAAGGAATCAATCCATTGTATGATATCACTACAATAATCAAGATTATGGAGTATTGGTAAAAGTACAGACATAGAAGAACAGAACAAAGAACCCAGAAATAGATCCATACAAATATGCCCAACTGGCTTTTGACAAAACTGTGGAAGAAACCTAATGGAGAAGGATAACATTTACAACAAATTGTGCTGGAGCCACTGGGAATTCACAGGTTAAAAAGTGAACTTTGACTTAATCCTCACAGTTTATACAAAATTCTTCCAAAATGTACCATGAATTTAAATGTCAATCATAAAACTATAAAACTTTTAGGAAAAAGTGAGGGGAAAATCTTGAAGCTCTAGACAATGAGTTCTTAAACTTGATACCAAAATCAAGTTTACCAAAATCAAAAACAAGCCATAAGGGAAAAATTGTAAATTACGTTTGTTCAAAATTAGAAAGCCTTGTTCTGCAGAAGACTCCTTTAAGAAGATGAAAAGACAAGCCCTAGGAGAGGAAAAAATGTTTGCAAACCATATATCTCACAAAGGACGAGTCTAAAATAGATAAAGAACTCTCAAACTCAGCAATAAAGAAAAAAGGAAACAATATAGTTAGAAAATTGGCAAAAGACATAAAAATTTTCACTGAAAAATATATACATATAAAAATAGTCTCATATATATGGCAATTAGGCAGCACAAAAAGATGTGCAACATCAAAAGCTATCAGGGAAATGCAAAATAAAAGTACATGAGCTATGAGTACACATTTATCAGAATGACTAAAATAAAAAAGAGTTACAATATCAAGTGTTATCAAGGATGCATAGAAACTGAATTACTTGTACATCACTTCTGGAATGCAAAACAGCATAGTTATTCTAGAAGACAGATTGGCAGTTTCTTTAAAAGAAAAATAAACCACTCAATCACCATGCAACTTAACTGCTGCATTCTTGGACATGTATCCCAAGGAAATAAAAACTTAATTTCCAACAAAAATTTGTGCCCTAACATTTATAGCATCTTTCTTAAATTTATTTTTAGCAGCTTTATTTTTAATAGCATGAAACCTCAACTCAGATATCTTTCAGCATATGAATGGTTAAACAGTTATTACTGAGAGAATGCTGCTCGGCAATAAAGACCAGTTCATAACAATCTGGATAAATATTCAGAGAATTATGCTGAATGGAAAAAAAACTTAACCCAAAGTGTTATGTATTATATGATCCTATTTATATAATATTCTTGACAAAATTATGGACATAGATGTGAGATTAGTGTCTATAAAATAAAGTGTCTATATCCATGAAGATATTAGCTTTGCTTCCCCTGCATAAAGATTGAGTATCCCCAGATGAAATGATATCATCTCATGTGTAGAATCCTTGGTAACTGTACATATTTTCAGGTGTGTCACTTTTAACTTAACTGATCTTCAACTATGGTAGGAAGGGTAAATATTACCTCGTTTTATAAAGAAGACACTTAAAATGATTTGGACAAAACACAAAACAAAATTCTAGAAAAAAACTAGAATCTAGGCTTCTGACTTCTGTAGGACAAGAAGGATGGAAGCTCCCAGTGTGGGAAAAGGCGATCTCCACATAGGAAAAGAATTTTTATTGTTGGATGAAAGACAAAGGGGAAATGAAAGAAGACTTATGCAAAATACTGGCAAAGTAATAAAAGCTAGAGAAGTGTTTATATTCTGTGGCCTAGTAATTCCACTCTGGGCAATAGCCTCCAGGGAAATCCAAAGGAAGAAATATAGACCATAATGAGCTGAGTGTGGTGGCCCACACTTGTAATCCCAGCACTCTGGGAGGCTGAAGAGGGAGAGATTACATGTTTGAACCCAGCCTGGGCAATTTAGTTACTTAATGAGACCCTGTCTCAAAATAAAAATTTAAAAAGGGGCTAGAGATATAGTTCACGGGTGAAATCCCTGGATTCAATGTCCATAACTGGCAAAAAAAAAAAAAAAAGATAATCTGTACAAAAAGGTCTACAATGGTTTTTTATATAGGAAACAGAAGCATGGTACTAGCAAAAAAAACAGACCTGAGTGTCAGTGGAACAGATTGGAAGATGCGGAAGCAACCACAAACACACTCAGTCACAATATCTTTGACCAAAGGGGCCAAACATGTTCACTGGGAGAAAGACAGCCTCTTTAATAAATGGTGCTGGAAAAACTGGCTTTCCACATGCTGAAAACTAAAACTAGACTCAAGCCTACCACCATGCACTAAGCTAAAGTTAAAATGGATGAAAGATCTAAATATTGAAACAGAAACACTAAATCTACTGGAAGAGAAAGTAGATAGAAATCTTGAAGACATAGGGGTAGGCAGACAGTTTATAAACAAAAACCAAACTGAATAGAAATACTTCAAAGAATCAACAACTGGAATCACATCTTATTTAAAACTTCTTGCACATCAAGAGAAACCACCAACAGAGTAAAAAGAAAACCCACAAACTGGGAAAAAATTTTAGCCAACTATCCTTCTATGTAGACCATATAAAGAAAAAAGTCAGACTCCCAAAATTCGAAGACCCAATCCAAATGTGGGCATCTAAGATGAATAGACTCTTCTCAGATAAAGAAATACAAATGGCAAATAAATATATGAAAAAATGTTCAACATCATTGGTCATCCAAGCAATGCAAATTAAAACAACACTGAGATTCCATCTCACCCCAGAAAGAATGGCTATCATCAAAAAATCAACCAATAACAAAAGCTGGAGGCATTTTGTTATTTGTTCAGCTATTCCCCTTCTGTTATCTTCCCAGAAGAATTAAAAACATCATACCACAATGATATATGTGCATCCAGGTTTATAGTAGCACAATTTGTAATAGCTAGATCTTGGAAACAACCCAAATGTCCATCAACTGATGAATGGATAAAAAAGATGTGGTACTTTTTATGCAATGGAGTATTACTCAGCTATAAAGAAAGATAAACTCAAGGCTTTTATAGGTAAATGGATGCAACTAGAGAGCATACTCATAAGTGAAATAAATCAGACTCACGTGTGTAAACACTGTATTGTCCCCCTAATGTAAGAAATTGAAAGAGTAACTAAGATACAAAAGGTAAAATAGATATTGTGAAAGGGAAAGAAACTGCTCAAAAGGAAAGAACAACTGGGATGGCAGAAAGGAGAAAAGAAGGAAGGGATATATATCTATATCTATATCTATATATAGATATAGATATAGATATATATTAGCTAAGATAATTGTACTAATAATTTCTGTTAGTTCATTAAAAGGAACAGTTAGTGTTTATATTGTTTGATCAATCTTGCATGCCTATATCTGGTAATCTGAGTAACTACTTTAAAGACAACAATATGCAATGTAATAACTATTGTTAATTTCCTATCATCTTGCTTTGAAATTCTGTACTGTTTTTATTGTTTTTTATTATCTTTAAAATAAAAAAAATAAAAAGAAAATGGGAAATTTGGCAATAATGCAAATGCTGCCCTCAATATCTACCCCGGCTCCTCTCCAAATTTAGGTAACTAAATAAAAGAAATTACAATAAATAAGTACTCTGAACTCTTCTGACACTACAAGCAATTTTGAAAAGATGAATGATGTTAACACATGGAAATATGTTTGAAAAAATACCAGTGATAAAAGCCAGACACATGGTAGTGGCTGCATCTCCCCAAACATCATACAGCGCCAGTGGACCACAGTGAAACCAGAACAATGGGAAGAAAATGCCACACTTGCTGGATTCTGAAAGCAGTACAGTTGCTTTAAATTTTTAAAAGTGAAGGCAAAGACGTTCTCCCCATGGGTGCAAGGCAAGGCCACTATCAGTACTTCTTTACATAGCTGTAAGTACAGAGAACGTCACCGGCTTTTGAGCAGTAAATGGACTAATCTCCACATTAGCAGAACGTGGTCACGATGCACGAACTGCTTCTGCATTTCCAGAGTTCTGTGTCTTTTCTTCTTGAGGGTTTAGACCATCTCCTCTTCCTGCACTATTTTTGGTCCTAAACTTTAGTAGACCATGTCCTACAAGGCCTAAGCAAAAACACCCATGACCTCTAAAGACTGAACTTCTAAGCTAGCTGAGTGTTTGCTTTGTTAGGCTTTAGATCTAAAATATGCCCCTGCCTCAAGTGTGTCCAGAAGCAAGGTCTGGTTGCAATAGGGAGGTCACTGGGTGACCTCAAAGGGTGTATACTTGTCTCAGATCTGGCTGTCCACTTCCTGGAACATGAGCATCTGTCCTCTATCATGTCCTTCTACCATGCTGTTTCTGCCTTGGAGCCATTTGACCTTGGACTGAACCCACTGGAGACTGTGAACCAAATAAATCTCTCCTCCTTTGAATTGTGGCTATTGGGTGTTTTGTACCAGCGACAGGACAGTGACTAATAGGCCCTTTACTTCAAACTAACTCCTCCTCCAAAAAATCGTTAAAAGATGTTTAAATAAGATGGTTAACTATGAGTCTGAGAGTTTTCCTAGATTTCCCCTCTTATCTAGGGATAAGAGAGCTCGAGAATCTGAATTTTAAGCCTGAATTTTACCTTGGCTTGGCCCATGGCCAAGATTTCCAAATTGGCTTTGAACCAGGCTTTTTTGTTTCCATCTCTTCATGTGCAAAATGAGTGCACCACCATCCAGCTGATGTGGTGAGGGATGACAAACATAAAAGTCTGGGCACCATGAAGAACAATAAGCAAATTCTTATTATCCTTCATGATCCACTAATCCAATTTCTACTATCTACATGCTGGACTATGATTTACTTAACAAATAACTTTTGATTCATGAAGAGATAAAGACCCTGGGAATGAAAGAAGGAAGGCACTACCTACCAGAAATTCATATCTAAAACTTAAAAGCCCCACTCAAAGGAAACCATGTCCTCACAAGGCGATAACAAGTCTTCTCCACACATACCTTGCTAGAGCAGATGTCCACCAAGTACCTGCTGATCAGTACACATCTCTCCCTCTTCCAGCTCCCACACAATGGGTAACAGGAAGCAGGGAGAGAGATCCTTTCCAAATGGGAAGAGACCAAGTGAGACTGGTCGTTTCTGAACTGTGTCTCAAACCCCACCCTCCCATCTCACTGTACAATTAGCCACATGGCTTCACCTAACCCCACCCATCAACTCCTCACTCTTCACTCCCACGACTCAGAAGGTTCTGGAAGGCAGGACTCCCTCTGCAGGAAGCACTCCATGAAGCCTGGTACAGGTGCCTCCCAAATGGAAAGCTTCTTTCAAAATAAATTAATAAACAAGGACCCAGGAGCTTTTTTTTTGAAGGTTGAATTACAGCATTTGTTTGAAGATTCTTTTTCATTTTAAAACGTACAAAAATGTTAGCTTGAGGCTTCTTCTGAAAGCAAGAAAAATACAAATTTCTTATGAGTCAAACCTGCCATTTTTATGAATTTGATGTCATCTTCAGGAAGAAAAATATGGAACAAAAGAGCTTTGTACTTCTCTCTCTGAAGTTAGCACCAGCGGTAACCCTGGCCTCCAGCAATGCTAGAGCCGTCAGGGACAGGGGACCTTGATTCCCAAGGCCAGGGGTCAAAGAGCATGAGACACCCACTTGCCGGCTAAAATGAACTCAGGAGAACTACTCTATAAAGCAGGTGACCATAAAGCATATAACCCTCGTGGAAATAATGTTATAACTGGGAATTGATTAAGAATCATAAATGTACTGAAAGTGAAGACATCTGTAAAACAGTTATCTATAAAACAGTATTTACAAGAAAAGTCTATGCAAGAACCACCACAAACACACCATATATATACTTTATATGCTATTGAAAAGAGAGGTTCCATTGTACACTCACAAATACACTTTATCCATACTGAACATGCTAAGTCGTAATCATAAGTACTCAGATCAATACTAATTTTTCTTTCTTTCTTGGCATTTGGATAAGTTTGGTAAAGATGGTTGGGTCCAGCTTCTAAGAGTTATTGGGGAAAGTTCAGACAGAAGTGGCAAATAAATGCATTCAGAATGATCTAGTTTGTCATTTATTGTTTATGTATCTGTTTATTTATTATCAGTACATGTTTGTAGTAATAATGTGTACGTGCCTCATGGGGAGTTGGCACACATACAGAACACATCTTAATTCCTTTCTTCATCCCCTCTCCCTCTCTTGTCCCTCTTCCTCCATCTCCTTCCTATTGGAGAAACATCTATCTCCCTACTTCCAATTATCTATCTTCTATTTTGCTCTTTACTTATATTTTGGGTTCTCATGTAAAAGAAGCCATCCAGGGGCTGGGGATTTAGCTCAGCGGCAAAGGCGCTTGCCTGGCAAGCGCAAGGTCGTGAGTTCGGTTCCCGGTACCGGAGGAAAAAAAAAAAAAAAAAAAAAAAAAAAGAAGCCATCCAATACTGAAACTAATGTGTCTGTTTTATTTCACTTAATATTATGATCCAAGGTACATCCATTTTTCTACAAAAGACTCAAGCTTATCCTTTATGGTAGAGTATTTCCATGGTACCTTGGTTCACAAACTCAATTCTCTCCATGATTCTGGTCACAAATCAAACTGGATGAGAATTAAATAAAATTTCCTCATAAGGTCAGTGTTGAACCTAACCATTGAATTTGATTCAGTTCTCATCCAGCTTGGTTGCAACCAGAATCATGGAAAGAGTTGAGTTTGTGAACCAAGGTACCACTATACTCAACTGTGTGTAAATACCTCATTTTCTTTATGGACATATAGGCTGGATGAACATATAGGCCGCTTCCAAGATTTAGCTATTATGGTTGTGCTGCTGTAAACATGGGTGTGCACGTATCCCTATATATTATGTCATTAGCTCTTTTGGGAAAATACCTAGAAGGGGAATAGTTGGATCAAATAGAATTTCTAGTCTTAGCTTTTTGAGGAATCCCCCTACTGATTTCCTTAGTGAATATACTAATTTACATTCCCACCAACAATGTAGAAAGTTTCCTTTTTCCCATAGCCTCACCAGCATTTGTTATTTTTTTTTTTTTTTGATGATGACCATCCATACTAGAATAAGGTAGAATCTCCAAGTTGTTTTAATTTGCACATGGAACTGGCACAAAGGTAGACATGAGGATCCATGGACCAGAATAGAGGATGCAGAAGCAACCCCAAGCACATTCAATGATTTGATCTCTGACAAAGGGGCCAAAAACATACACTGAAGGAAAGATAGCCTCTTTAATAAATGGTGCTGGGGAAACTGGCTATGCACTTGTCTTAGTTACTTTTCTCTCATTGCTGAGACAAAATACCTGACACCCATAATTAAGGAAGGAAAGGTTTATTTAGCTCACAGTTTGTGGAAGTTTCAGTCCATACTCAGCTGGATCCAAGACAGGGTGGCACGTGGCAGAGGGCAACAGTTCATGGCAGCAGAAAACAGCAAGAGCAAAAAGGGAGGAGCAGCCCCTAGCCACCTCTTTCCCTCCCTTACAATGTATGCAAACTACCTGCCCCAGGGCAGGTATAGCTCTTACATCCATAATCCCAACATTGCACCATTAATCAATCATAAACTCTAGAAACCCACCCCATGACTGCACGAGGATTTGGGGGGACATCTAGACACAAACCATGACACACATGCAGAAGATTGAGTCAACACCCATATCTTTCAGCATGTACTAAGTTAAAATCAAAATGGATCAAATATCTAAATATTAAAACAAGAAACACTTAACCTGCTGGAAGATAAAATAGGTAAAACTCTTAAAGTTACAGGTGTAGGCAAACACTTTTCTGAACAGAACTTTTGTTTATCTTTTGAAGTGGCCTGGGAGTCTCACAGGAGGCAATGGAGGAGATGGAAGTAGTAGCAAAGGTGTGGAAGCCAAGACAGGACCCATACATACTTTGGAAGGAGAAAAGAAAATAAAGTCTTCTAAACTTTAGCAAGAATTTGGTGGTAGGCAGGGGAGAAGGAGAACCAACAAGACTAGCAGAACAGACACTAGGGTGACTGTGCCCCGCACTGTCAGCAACATTTACTTTTATGTGTCAACTTGGCTCAGTTCTGGCACCCAGTTGCTGACCAAACACAAGTCTAGATGTCGATGTGAACTTATTTCTTAGGTGTGATTCTAGTTAATGAGTAGACTTTGAGCGGAAGAGAGGATCGACCTCATTCAGTCACTTGAAGACTTTGAGAGAAATGCCTGAGGATTCCTTTATGATGTCCTGCTTTAGATATAGAATGTCTCTGCCCCGCCCCACCCCAACCCCTGCCAAAGGCTTATGTGTCCCAAAGGATGGAGCTTTTGGAAGGTGGTTGAGCCATAGGGGTGCTATACTGATCAGTGGATGTGGTACTTGCATAGCTGAATGTGCCCAGAGGTGGGCCTGGCCGGAAGAGGACGTCCTCTTCCTCGCTGGCTCCTTTCTCTCTCTGCCTCCTGGCCACCACAGTGGGGGTGTCCACCCACACCCTTCCCCCATGCTCTTTTTGCCTCAGAGCCAGCCAACTATGGACTAAACGCTCCAAAAACTCTCCTCCTTTCATTTGTGGCTATTGTGTCTCCCTGACGAGGGAAGTGACTGAGACATCTGAGAAGAAGGAAGTATTCAAACCTGCAACACAGAAACCTTCCCTGAGTTTCCGGCCTACTGCCCCATGACATTCAGACTTAGGATGGCAGCATGAACTCTTACCAGAGTTTGTAGACCACCAGTATCCCTACAGAGTAAACTTGCCGCTCCCAAAATCACATAGGCCAGTTCCCAGAAGTAAATGTAGATTAGATAGAGATAGATAGATAGATAGATAGATAGATAGATAGATAGATAGATAGAGAATAGATAGGACAGATAGAGAATAGATAGGACAGATAGACTGATAGAGAAATAGGAAAGATGGACAGATAGATGGTAGATGGTAGGTAGGTAGGTAGATAGTAGAAATATAGATCACGGATGATGGACAGATAGTAGATGATATATAAATGGATAGATAGCTGACGGATGGATGATAGATATGTGGATTATAGATATATAGATGGATAGTGAAGAAAGAAAGAGAGGGAGGGAAGAAGAGAAGTAGGAAAGAAGGAAGGAAAGGGAAGGTAAAGAAAGGGAAGGAAGGAAGGAAGGAAGGAAGGAAGGAAGGAAGGAAGGAAGGAAGGAAGGAAGAAAAAAGGAAGGAAGGAAAGAAAGAAAGAAGGAAGGAAAGAGACAGAGCCCTGTCTATCCTACTGGCTCTGTTCCCCTGACCAACACACTGCTCTGGCACTGAGGGCCCTGAAAACATGCTGTGTATAGGGGGCGAGGACAGCAGAGGAGCTACAATAGATGCAGAAAACTGTGGCCAAGAGCTCCGGTTCATCCAGCCCTGGGGGCACTCCTCCAAGGTGACAGAGTCTTTGGAGTTTCTCAGACAGCCCTGGACACTACACTCTTTGAAAGTGGGACCATCTTCAGAGTCACTGCCCCAGAGACTGACAGCCCATCTCACAGGACTTCAGACATTCAGGAGGAAGCCATGGGCATTTGTGAGCCAAGCAGAAGAACCTGGAAAAGAGGCCAGCTCACCATCTATTCAGTCACTACCAGACTCGTGGGGAGTGTCCCTCTGGCCTTCCTGAGGCTAAGTTAGCCTCCCCCATTTCCCCAGTGACCCTGTGGGGAGGTAGAGACAGGGCTCCAGAGCAGGACCCACAGCACCCAGTCCCGCCTTAGAAAGACCTGTGATCTCTGAAATGAAGATGATTTTGATGTCAGGCGACAAGACTGTGAGGTCCAAACCCACCGGCATGGGTGTCAGGCAGAACCTGAAGACGTGTGCAGAAACTGGAACCAGCCGCTCGCTACCCTCAGTCCCTTAGCTACCTTCAGGACGACTCCTAAGTCACTCCACACAGGGAGAATTATCCCTGTTAGCTGTGACAACACAGTCTCAATGTACCCCACCCCCCAAATTGTGAAGAAGTGAATTCACATCTTTAATGGGACATGTAAATTAAAACCCCTGGGGACAAAACTGGCTGAGAGATGGTGACCAACAGTGAGGTCCCTGAGGAAGAAGAGATAAGACTCTGGCAGGTGAAGTGTCTCAGCAGCAGGAGGGCAGGAGTGTTGCCATAATCCTTCCAAACGAGGAACCCCACAGGCCTTGAGAGGAGAGGTGGGGGGAACTCAGCAGGCTGCAAGAAAATAACAACAACAAACCACTTGACATTTATTACCCCATCTGAGTCTCACAGGGATTCTCTGGAGCACCTTAGCCTGACTTGACTTTTTCTTTTCCACATAAAGAAACCGAGTCTCCCGGAGGCTAAGACTTGGCCAAGATCCCGCAGATTGTTAAGAGGGAAGCTGGGAGCCAACCACAGGCACACACGGGACTCCCTACCCACCTCTTCCCACCTCATCTGGGCCCATTCACACTGTCAGAAGGTCATTACTCTGTTTTGGGATCGAGGTAGGTGCTGGGGGAGCAATGACACAGAGAGAGACAGGGCCCTGTAAACCAAGACAACCGTACACAGGCAATTTTCCTGTACAAAAGGATACTCTCAGGGAATGATCAGTTAATTATTGTTACTCTCCTATTAGCCTGACTTGAAACTGTTTTATTTTATTTCTATTTTTCTTCTTCTCTTTAAAATTTAAAAAGAAAGAGTGAACACCACAGCCCACCTAACAGGAGCTTTTGCTTAGCAATGAAGAAAGGCATTGAACGGGCACAGATGTGTCCAGTCTGACAAGGAAGACAGACGTGTGGAGGTCACAGGGGTCGGGCCAGGCAGAAGCAAAGGCTTCTGGGAAGAAATGCAAAGAGGCACAGGTAAGACAATGATGCCATTTGTCACTGTACACAGAACCAATCAGAAAAGTGCTATTTTGGGCCAGTCAGAAACTTGCTACTATATTTTCAGTCCTCCATTTGAATCTGGTGCTGTTCACAGGACCAATCAGAAGATTCTCTTTTTAATCCTTCATTTGCATGGGGGCACAGCCAATCAAAAGACACTATTTCTGATCCTTCATTTACATGTAACAAGAAGCCAAATGAGTCTTCTGATAGGACAGTTTATACATGTTGGGAGGCCAAGTGAGTGTTTGATAAGAAGACTGGCCCAATGCCTTATCTTGAGGAAAGTGTGATAACCGAGGAATTGTGGGTATGAAAAGCCCCTTTCTCTTAACCCCAGACTGCTGCGAGCCTTTTCACCTGCCCATTCTCACCGCAGAGCATACTTTTCTATCTTCAATAAATACATACATTTGCTGCCTCTTCTGTGTTTATCTTGTCCAATTTTTTTGTGACACCAAGAACCTGGAAAGAAACCCCACAAGACCCAACATCCAGTAACATAGGAGTGAAGCAAGAGAGGGCTGGCTGCCTCCCAAGCTGAAGGAGGGACAGAGAAGCCAGGAGGAAAGCAGGCATGTGGCAGCCCCAGGGAGCAGAGAGAAGTCTCAGCCGAGGCCCTGCGGCATATGCAAAGACACAGGCTCACCGGGCCATCCTCGCCAGACCCCTGATGTCAAAACCAAACACGGCTGTGCTGTCCTGCTACAGAGCCATGTGTGAAAACCTCTGCACAGCCCAAGCTCAAAATCCCAGTTCAGTGCTGGCCCCGGGGATGACCTGTCCACCCTCGTGCCCCACAAGCCCCAAGCGAGTCCACAGAGCCATGAGTGCTGGCCATCTGCCAGGGCCAAGGGGTTCTTACTGGGGGAGTTGGAGCAGCTCTGCTGGCACCTCCATTCTTTTCTTTCCTAAAGGAGTTTGACCCCCTACCCCAGGCCTGGGGCCTCACTGGTCCAAGGGGAAAGAGCTCATGGAATGAGCCCACAGGAGCACCTGAGACATCAGGAAATGCCATGGGCTTGCATCAGAAGCAGCAGCACCAATCAGTGGTCGAGCTTCAGAGTGTGCTTTAATTCTGAGAACATGGAAGCCATAGCCCATTGCACTTTGGATTGAGCTGACCGATTAAAATCCAATCAGAAACAGCAAGGATTGTGGACAATTTAAGGAGTCCCTCCCCCACGACCCCTCCTGCCACAGCAACTGAGCAGGCAGGCAAAGATACAGATCAGACTGCTCACCCTCTCTGCAGCCCTCCAGGTGCCCCAGCTCCCTCTGGGTACCAGGCTCTCTCCTGCTCGGAGCCCCTGCAGGCACCTCCCTCTCGGGCCTTGGCCCCACCTCTTCATCCCATGTGGGTAGCATCTTCCTGAGTTAGCTCTACCTACACCCCTGCAGGCCTCCTCAGCCACTACAGACCATCTGTCAGCTTTGGTCACCCATGTCGCAGCTCCCCAGCCTGGCTCCCCAGCCTCCTAAAGGCTCTGGACTGTGTAGGTTGCTGAGGAATTCCTGGTGGGAGATACTTGTCCTTGTCTTGTTGCACTTCTGCGTGTCTTGTGAGGGTCTGCTGAGAGCCCTCGGTTCCAGACTGTCTTTCCAAGGCAGTGTGTGTGGCACAGAGGTGAGAAAGACAGGAAACATCTGCCTCCGGGCACCCTTAGGTATAAATGCTGGTCAGGGGAAGGACAGTAATGATGTGTCCTGGAGCCGAGGGCAGGCAAGGCTACTGTTCCCCATTGAGCTCCAAGCAAGCAAGCTTAAACAGAAGCTAAGCAAACGCTGCCTAGGATGCATACACAGGAAGCAGACTCTGTGTAAAAGCCAAGGAATAACGTAAGATTCCTAAGGTCGGCTGCCATGGGGGGGGGCCTTGGGGTATCCCAATTCATTGAAAACATTCAGTGCCCAATGTTAGAAGTTTAACAGGAAGTTAGAGCATAATACTGGGCCTTTGACTCTGCATGCCAATTCATCCCTAAGAAGCAAAACCTACCTCAAATTCTTGGAGGATAATCTTGAAGGTAAGGAAAGACGTTTATGGAGTTTATGAGGCATGTTGTAAAGCTTCCTGCAGTCCTCTTTCGAATCGCTCTTTATCAAATACTTTTCAATAACAGCAATGGCCACAAGTCAACCTCTCTCTGTCTATCTCTCTTTTTAAGGCACGCACACAGCACATGTAGACACACACACACTGAATATGCACATACATGCAACTATACACCTACAAACGTGCACACTACATAGGAGTATGCATACGCACAACCTACACACGTGCACACATGCCTTGCAGATGCACGCGTGCACACGCACACACACAGGCACACACACCCAATGCCCTGCTTTCCCCCCACAGCTCCCTGCTCTTTCCCTCCATCACAGGCTGCTCTCTGTCTATCGTGGTGACCTCCCTCCTCTCCAAAGCCCACTTCGAAGCGGGATCCCTTTTCCCTCTGTGACTCCCCTTCTTTGATGGAGAGCAGCTACAGAGGTTTTTTTGAGCCAGTCCTTCGCTTCATCACATGCTCAGCCACAAGCCCACTCCTGCCACTGCCAGCCCCACACAGCTCCGCAGCCTGGCTGTCTTTTCTGCAGTGCGTGGTATAACTCCAAGGCCTCCTTCCGGGTCTAGCTGGGAGCCACACTGTCCATCCACCCCTTCACACTCTTCCCTTGCAACTCCCACACTTCCGCTGGAATTAACTGCTATCTGTGTTGACCCTTCCGTTATCCTCCTATCTCGTCTGCCCAGCCCTGGCTCCTCGCTAGTTTACAACCTGCTCCAGTCAAGGGCTGTGTCATGTAAATTTGTATCCACCCCAGGCTCTCACTCAGGCCCCTGCACGCGGCAGGCGCTCGATAGATATTTGTCAAATTGAATGTAATTTCAGCTGGGTTATTAATTCAGGTCTGTTCTGAAGGAAAAAAAATCACATTCACTGAGATAAGCTGGGGACGTTTGCATATTGAATCAATCCAGGCTGTAAGTAATAGTAGAGAAGAAATAATCTCACATTTTAAAACCAAAAAAATCTTTCTCGGAGATAAGTAGTGATTTTTATTCCAATTTTCTCTAATTTTCATAAATAAATATGCACTTATTCACAATAAAAAATTAACTGCTTTAAGCAGGATGGGGTGGCGCACACCTGTAATCCCAGCACTCAGGAGGCTGAGGCAGGAGGATCTCCATGAGTTCAAGGCCAGCCTGGGATTCATAGTGAGTTCTAGGCCAGCCTGAACTACGCAGCAAGACCTTAACTCAAAAAACCAAAAACTAAAAATTAACATTTAAATGAGTAAATCAGAAAATAGAAATCATATAATCATATATCCACTGGAATACTAACACAAATATACTTGTTTCTTCAGCCTAAAATAATCATCAACCAGTTTCCTGGCACTACCAGCAAAGTATTTTACCAAGGAGAAAACTGGCATTTGGTCCAGCTCTCTGACATAGATATTAGGCACCTAAAAGCCAATCAAGGGCTGGGCATGTAGTCGCGTGGTAGAGCCCTTGCCTAGGAGGCAAAAGGCCCTAGGCCCATTTCCCCTTATCCCACATACTGAAATAATAATAGCAACAACAGCAACACCGATAATAACAAAAGCCAGTCAATCTACAAGCTCAGCCAGCCAGCTTCTCTGTCTCCACGTTGATTCTCAAGATTTAATCTCAGTCCCAGATTTGGAATGAAATTCTCCCAACTCATCTCATCTGGCTGGGTTGTCCAAAAAGTGCTCTAATTTTATTATTCAAAAACCTTTTCAAGGGGCTGGGGATTTAGCTCAGCGGCAAAAGCGCCTGCCTGGCAGGCGCAAGGTCGTGAGTTCGGTTCCCGGTACCGGAGAAAAACCAAAAAACAAAACAAAAAACAAAACAAAAACCTTTTCAAAGTTAAATTCCCAAAACATCTCTATTTTAACCTGGGGAGACTTCATCTTGATCTTCCTGTCTTCTCTGCTCTCTCTTCCCTCCATCTTTTGGTCCCCTTCATATTTGCCAAAGTTTTAATCTCCCTAAAATAGGATTTTAATTCCTCAGTCGTTCAGATAAATCATTCACCTGGTCCCGGTGCCCTTCTGGCCCATGCCTGGGTTTCCCTTGGAGCCAGGTTCTCCAGGAACTGGGGAAAGGGCAGAGTCCAGAACTGAACACAAGTCCAGGTCCACCAGATTTGAACTGCAGCCCCAGGATCCCCAGACCACTCTCCAGTCCCCCAATATAGCTCAACATTTTGCATCCTTTTCCCAGAATGCCCCTCTTCCCAGAATGCCCCTCTTCCTCTTCATTGATGTCTGCTTATTTTTCTAGGCCTGTCTCTCACGTCACCTGCCCTTGAAGCTGTCCGTGGCCTCCCAGGCAGAATGAATTATTTCTTGACTGGTTCCCACACTTATCACTTGGTCCATTGTCCCCTCCCAAACTCGTGTTAGGATTTAATTGCCACTGCCCCAGAATTAAGAGGTAGAGCTGGTGGGGGGTTGCTGTAAGTCAGAAGGGCTGGATTCATGCCATTGTCACAGAAAGGGGCTGGTGATAGCGGGGATGAGAGAGGGCAGTTCAGTACCCTTCTTTCTCACCACGTGGTGCCCTCTGCCATGTTCTGACACAGCAACGAAGCCCTGCCCAGATGTGGCCTTTGATCCCAGATCTCCCAGCCCCTAGAACTGTGAGAAATAAATCTCTATTCTTTACAAATGCCCCAGACCCTGGGATTCAGGGCCTAGGACAGCACTACAACAGTTTTCTGAAAACGGGAAGCCCCTGCCCCAGCACAGATGGGGAGGGTGTAAGTGAGAGCCAAGGCAAGATCAAGCATAAGGCATGGGACAAGCATGCAACCCTCAGTGTGCCTGCAAGACCAGGAACTTCCACACCCAGATGACCACCTATACCTATTCTAGTCCTTCCCGGCTGCAGGACCCCAGAGGTGCATCCCTCCTCTGGAAAGGAGAGCCTCATACCTACCTCCCAGGCAGGGTTGCCAGAGAGTATCCAAGCTGCCCAGTTACATTTGAATCTCAGATAAATCTCATCTTATAGTATGAGTATCTCCAGTGCCATATTTGAGATCTAATTCTCCTTTTAAAAATGTATTATTTACGTGCAATTCAAGTGTAACTGGACTTGCTGCATGTTATTTGCTACGTCTGGCCACCGTCTCCAGGGATTTTGCAAGGATCAAGGGAAATCACAAGGTCTGTCAGTGGCAGGCACACAGCGGGCACACGGTGGTGGCACTTTTTAAACAACAGGAAACTATTAATATGACTTGAGCAAGCGCATGACAGAACCATCCATCTCAGAGGCTCTAAAATTAGCTCTGGCCAAAAACAATTATTTGAGAGTTCTTAACGTGCCTGGAAGTAGAAAGTCGAACTCCTTGAAAATATATCACGTAAGTGGCTTTCAATTATAACTTTATCTTTTCCAGGTTCTGCCCCAGCAACTTTGTAATCTAGTGTTTTTCAAGAGTCTGGAGACTCTGAGCATAATGAATGAGGATAATCATTCTTTCCCAGAATGCCTTGGCTTTGATGATATAGTGTGTCAGATGTACGGTCTGACTCGAATGACAATTGACTAAGTCATTGTTTCCGCTCAATTAACTTACAGTCCTCCGTAGTTGAACCGGGATTGTGAGCTCAGATTGCCTGACAAGCCCCCTTCTGTCAACAACCCCGAATCTCAACCCAAGCCTTCACTCAGAGGAGGATGGGACACATTTCCCTTCATAAGTGACTCATAGGAGCACACAAAATTTTAATAAATTAAAAGAGAAATCCTATTAAAACTTTTCAATGTTTGCTTTCTCTAGCATCACTAAAGAATAAAATGTGGAAATTCTACCAGGCCAGAGGGTCCCCCCAGAGTTTTTCTTTCCTGGTTTTCTGTCTGTTTGTTCTGGGTTGGACACCTAGAGACAAAATCTCCCGGTTTCAGCCGGATGTCTCCATAGAACAATGGCTTGTGATTGAAAATGATGTGTGCAGCTTCCAGGTCACTTGCTGATCTGGGCACCTGGGTGAGGTCATGATGTAGAAGCCACCTTCCCACCCCAAACTAAAACACAAGAGCAGAATGAACTTTTGTAGGCTTGGAGTCATTAAATGCTATTGGGTCACTTTGTTACATGACCTAGACTCTACTCATGCTGTCAGCAAAACTCATTGCTTCAGGGGGGCTGGGGATTTAGCTCAGCGGCACAGCGCCTGCCTGGCAAGCACAAGGTCATGGGTTCAATTCCCTGTACCGGAAAGAAACAAACAAACAAAAAAACCCTCATTGCTTCAGGTCAGATATACTCAGAATGAAACCCAAACACTTCCTGGACCAAGGCCTAAAGGACTGAATCACCATGTCCCCCTAAAATTCATATGTTGAAGCCCTAAACCCCAATGTCTCAGAAGAAGACTATATTTAGAGAGAGATTAATTAAGTGATTAAGTTAAAATGAGCTGTTAGGGTGAGCCCTAATCCAAAATAACTGGTATCCTCATAAAAACAGATTAGACAACATGTACAATGCAGATTAGAATACAGTGTGTACCCAAAAGAGACAGACACAGGAGAAGGTGGCCATCCAGAGGTCTAGGAAAAATCAAACAGGCCAGCACTGTAATCTTGGATGTCTCATCCCCAGAGATGGTAGAAAATAAATGTCTATTGCCTAAGCCACCAGAGATGGTAGAAAATAAAGCTCTGTGGCACTGGCTTATGGCAGCCCTCACAAACTTGTATGAGGACCTTTCACGATCCAGCTCCGCCCATGTCTGCAGGTGTGGCTTCCTGACGTTCTGCACCTGCCGCCTTTCTGCTCCTCCCCAGCAAGGTCTCACCCGGACAGCTCTCCGGTAACTGTCACCCCCTCCATTCCTCCTTCCTCCAGCTATGTCCTTGGCATTGACCACTTTCTATAATTACCCTGCTGCTTCCTTTCCTCACTCAATGGTTGCTCTTTCTCTCTCTCTCTCTCTCTCTCTGTCTTTCTGCCCCAGTGTGTAGCATAATTCCTGATGCATAATGCTCAGGATGCAAAATAATGAATTATTGATTGTTTAGGTGCAGGCATATGTAAATATATCTGGAGAATTAGAAGGATGTACCAGGAGCCAACTTCCAGTGAGGTGGAGAGACTCCTGCAGAAGAGATTGGTGGTGGTTAATTTTCTGTGTCACTTTCCTGGGTTATGCAGTGCCCAGATGTTTGGTTAGACATTATCCTGGGTGTGTCTGTGAGGGTTGCTATGGTTTGAATGTATGTGTCCCTCCGGAATTCATATGCTGGAGTTTAAGCCCCAAGATTATAGTGTAAGGTTGGGGAAGGGGTACAGGTTTAGGGAAGTGATTAAGTCATGAAGGCTCTGCCCACATGTGTGGATTTGTGTTTGATGAAAGATCTTGCAAACAGCACTTTAGTCCCCCTTTTTGCCTTTCCGCCTTCTGCCGTGTGAGGATGTAGCAACCGGGTGACCTCCGGGAAGCGGGTAGCAACACTTAGCAGTCGCTGGATCTGCTGGTGCCTTGATCCTGACCTCCTCAGCCTCCAAAACTGAGAACATAAATTTCTGTTCTTTATAAAGTACCCACTGCGAGGTACTTCATTCAAACATCAGTGTTTCAACCTGAAACCAGGTTTTTCTGTCTCGGATTAGCATTGAGTGGGCAGACTGAGTAGAACAGCTTGCCTTCCCCATGGTAGTTGGGCATCATGTGACCCACTGAGGGCCTGGATAGAACAAAGACGGGTGAGAGAGAATTCATGCTCCCTCGGTCTCCTCTCACTTCCTCTCCCCTCGTGTCCCCCCACCCCTCACTCCCGCGCTCCCTGCCTGAGTGCGTGCGCTGGGACATCCGCCTCCTCTTGCCCTCACACCGGGATTCACCCCACCGGTTCTCCGGACTCTCAGACTTGGTTGCAGCTTGGCCATATGCTCTCCTGAGTCTCCAGCTTGCTGGCTGCCGACCCGGGGACCCCTTAGCTCCCACAGTCGCATGAACAATTCCAGTCAATCACCAATCCCCCACTGCTGGTGTTTCTCTGGAGATCCTTTACCCACACAAGGTTAGACAGCTGAGCTGAACTTGGAGCAGGTACAGACCGGCAGGGTGGAGAGGAGAGGTGTTGGCTTTTCCTCATGGCCCTCTGAGCATGGGCATCTCGGTGGCAAGTGTATCTCTAAGGAGAAGGTCACTGGTGAGCTAAAGGAGTGGCTGCATTAGCTGTCATCCCTTGGGGGCCAACAAGATTGCCCTGAGACCCTCCCCCTGTCTCACCTCACCGACACTAGCAGGTACTCACAAAACTGGCCTGCAACAAGCAGGGTCTCCATGTGAGAACCACGCAGAGCGCCGCCAGCACCGCAGAGCTCTGAGCACTGACAGCAGATATCCGGCCTGACGCAGCGGCACCATACACCCCCATGCAGCATGGGTGTGACGCCTCCTGTGCATGCGGCGGCCCATCAGTGCTCCTTGGGACTTCCTAGGATGACCTGCAGACAAAGGGGGTTCAGGCAGGATGGACAGGGTGCAGGTATGCACGCTAATGAGACCCCTGGGGGGCGAAGCAGGTGAGAGTCTACGCGTGTGTGTGTGCATCAAGCTGGTGACGGAAGACTTCACATCACTTTCATACACACCCTCAAAGGTTGCTCCACATAACCAGAAGACGTAAGAGCTGGAGTGCTTGAGGAAGAAACAAGGGGACAGAACCCGCAGGCATCTCCTGCAGGGAACCCTGAAGGAAAAATATATCTGGACTCTCAGATGGTAATGATTAAACCCTGAACCTCCTCGTGCCTGGCACTATGCCCCAGGCGGTATTTTTTCAGCAGCTGTCATTTAAGGTGACCGAGACAAAAGCATTAGTTAACACTGGCACCTCTGTAATCGAAGTCTTTTTCAATATTATAAACGTGGTGTGCCTTTAAATCATATAGAGACTGGTACTGGGGCGTCTGTGTACTTCAAGAAATTTATATTGAATTGAATCCTCACCCCAAACCTATTTGGCTTGTTGGTTCCTATTTACAACCAAAGCAGCAGAGGCTCAGGAAGATGCATGCTGACCCAAAGCCACAGCTGCTTGGGACACAGTGAAGATTAAGCCGAGGGCCATCTAACCTCAGCGGCACCTCCACTTCCCCCGTGCCACTGCCCAGGGACCAGGTAGCCACCTTCGCACTGCACTGCTGGAAGCTCTGATTCCCAAGGGTCAGAGGGTGTGCCGTGGCTGATTCTCTCTTAGGGTCGCCACCGCCTTGCACCCAGAGCCACTGTCACCTCCAGGAAGCTCCTTGTGGTGCTGGCCACACGGTCCCCACAGACAGCTCCCAGCATGGGGTGCGCTTTCCTCCAGGGCAGCCAGGGTATGTCCCGCCACTTCCCCTCTGTGAGCAGCCAGAGGAAACTGTTTTGAAAGGGTCCACGGCATTAAGTCAATCACATTCCAGACAATGTCCCTGTCTGAAGGTAACCGAATGGGACCTCAGTGACATCTGTGAGATCCTTTCACACGGTACCGGAGTAAAGTTTGCAGAAAACTGAGTCTAGGTGTGTCTATACTGGGACCTAGAATCTTAGGGGTGAGCCTAGAAGTTATCCTGCCTCAGAGGTTGTTGGTGTTGTGTGGCTTGGGCGATTCTCACGCACTGTCTATGTTCAGACAGGATCTGGAGAGGTGCCGCTCGGATCTCGAACTTCACATTCACAGAGTGGCCTCTCCTTAAGCTGATGCTGCACGGAAATTGCAGATTGACAAGAGAGAGTGCCAGGCTGGCCCCTGGGTGCCAGGGGAAAGATGTCAATGACATCCAATAGGAAAATAGGCCCACGCAAAAAGCAGCACTCAGGAGAGAAAACCCAAGTCGCCCACAGACACATGAAGAGGTGCGCAACATCCCCAGCCATGGGGAAAAAATGAACTCCAACCCATCCGACTAGCAAAACACTGCAAATCTGATCAAGCAAAGGTTGGCAGGGAAGAAAGATAGGAAACCTCTCAGTGCACACGGAAATGCTCTGGCAAGCACTGCAGCAACACCCAGCGCTGCTGGCAGTGTGCGGCCTCTCATCGGCCAGTTTAGAACCTAAGAACATCCTAGCGAAAGTCTCACACACGGGCACAGAAAGGCATGTACAAGGATGGTGACTGTATAAGCAAAACCAAGGCAGTGCCCTCCAGCAGAAATAGCCTAATGCCCATCCACAGGAGAATAGGTGAGTAGATTACATCATAGATATTGGGACACCTTATGGCATTTAAAAATGAAAGTACTAGTGCCAGGTGTGGTGGTGCAAACCTGTAATCCCAGCGCATAGGAGCCTGAGGCAGGAGGGTTGCTTCGAGTTTGAGGACAATCTGGCCTATATAGTGAGTTCAAGGCCAGCCTGGACTACATAGTGAGACCCTGTTTCAAAAAAAAAAAAAAAAAAAACAGTGATGCTACATCTATTAACTTTGAATAAATCCCAAAAATGATGTTAAGAAAGAGTGAAGATGCAATGGGACATTTACACCAAAATGCCATTTATACAAACTTTTAAGGCGGGCAAAACAGTGCTTTGTAATTTTTATGGCTATGAAGCGTATGTGGCAAAAAACATAAAAATGGGGATGGAAATGATAAAAGCTGGATTCATGAGCAGGGTATCTATGGGGAGGGAGGAGGGAGAGGAAAGACGTGAGAGGGTGCACAGGAGGCTTAGCTGTGTGATGTGTAATTTCTTCCAAAGAACGCTCAGGCAAATGTGGTTTAACACTGAGAGCTGATGAGGCTGAGTAGTGTGCATGGAGGGTCTCATGATCCTGTTCTCCCTCACCTCTGAAACGATCAAGTTGCTCTTTGATTTGAGTGGGAAGAGGCAAGTTCATTTTTCAAAGAGGAACAACAGAAATAGTAATGAGGGAAAGAAAGAGAACAAGGTTAGAAGCTATGGACCCAGGACGGCAGGCAGAGGAGCGGTGAGAGGATCTGGAATATTCCCTGGGCCCCTCCAAGCAAGTCGTCCTGGACCCCACCCCCAACACGGTCCTGGAGTCCTGCAACACCCTGTTTATCTTTCTATAATTATCCAGTCACCTCCAATAGAAACGTTCTGTTTTCCATACACATAACCTCACCCCATCACTTTATATACATAATATGCATTTTTTTCTTACAATACTTGATGCATAAAGGTGGTGATCTCAGAGTGGGGAGAATTTCAGGTGATTTCTACTTAAGTTTGTCATGGAGTTGCACTTGTAGTATTGTTTGAATGCTTACAAGTAGGAAAAAATAAAATATTCCAACAAACTTTCTCTTTTGCAGTACTTGGGATTAAACCCAGGGGCTTCACCCTGAGCTATATTCACAGCCCATTTTTTTATTTTGCAACTGGGTCTTGCTTAAATTGCTAAGTGCCCAGGCTGGGCTCACACTTGTGATCCTACTACCTCAGCCTCCTGGAGTGCTGGGATTACAGGTGTGCACCATCACACCCTGCTAAAGGTTAATTCTTTTATAAAAGAAATTATTTGCCCTGTTTTAATGTGGCTGTCTACTGATTCCAGAAGGAAACTTCCTCAATGCAGGATTCACCTGTCTTCCAGGTTATTAAAGCCCGCTCTTTACCTGCAGCCGGCGTCTGTCCAAAGGCATCCCCAGCATACCTTCATCCATGCCCCACATGAGTCTTCCCTCTGGGGAGGGTCTCTCTTTTTATTTTGTTTTTTTTTTTTGGAGGGGGTGTAATTCTGGGTTTTGTTTTGTTTTGTTTTATTTTTTTAGACAAGGTCTTGCTTTGTAGTCCAGGCTGGGCTTGAACTCACTATGTAGCCCAGACTGGCCTCTAACTCAAGGCGATCCTCCTGCCTCAGCCTCCCAAGTGCTGTGATTACAGACATGGGCTACCACACCCAGCTTGGACAGTCTCTCTTTGGATGACTGCATTGGGTAAAAAAATTTTTTGATAAGATGAAATCTGACACACACCCCTGGATCCTACTTTTGGGGGCCACTCAATGAAAGAATTGCAAGCATTTTGATCTAAGGCAAAACTTGGCAAGTCACTGTGGAGCCCAGGTGCTCAGCATCACAGCAGGCTGGAAACCTGAGGAGCTTAGAATGGGCCAACCCTGAGCTGAGGGTGGAGGTCTATGCAAGGGAAAGGGAGCAGTCTCCCCCAGGGAGAGCTGAGGCTCTGCAGGACCCACGCTCAGCTCCACACTGGTTCTGGAGAACAAAGTCAGGTTGGGCTAAGCAGGCGCTCTGCCCTGTATAATTTGTGCTTCTGGTCCTCCTCAGAGCACTTTTATTTCATCCTTGCTGCAACCCCTCAGGTAGGCACCTGATACCCTTGAAGGGCGGCAGGGCAGACACAGATTCCACAGAGTCTGCAGGAGGGCAGAGCCAGGGTTGCGCTTGAGGCCCACCCTAGAGCTGCACCCCTAGCCAGGCGCGGCCTCTCCTGTACGCAGGAGCCACAGCCAGAAATGTTTGACCGCTGCCTGCCCAGCAGGGTCAGCCTGGGCCCAGGAGGCCCGAACCACACACTGCAGCAAGCCCGTCAGCCAGAAGCCGGAAGCAGCAAATTAAACCCACAGGCCATGGAATGAGGGCAAGGCCACTTCCGAAGGGCGGGGGACTTGTACTCTGGAAAGGACACATCTATGCCCGTGTCAACATGAGGCACACATGTCTGCTTGCGCATGTGTGTGAGTGCGTGAGTATGTGTGTGTGTGTGAATTCCTATCCAATCTGACGGACACGAAGGTTAGCATGCCTCTGACACTCTCTGATACACTTACCCCGCCGCAGAAACACATCCAGCTGTAAACAGGCAGCACCCGCTTCTGCACTGAGCCGGTACAGCTTCTCAGCACTGAGCACAAAGATCCAAGCCTGGCTATGAGGCCGTGGGGCTCCTCTCTGCTCTCCTAAGCCTGCAGTACGTCGCCTGTTTTTCCACTTTTCAGTGCCTTGCCTGGTGCCGCTGCCAGTGGGGGGGTGCGATCAGTTCCCCTAGCTTAAGGAAATCCAGTCCTCATTTTATAATCCCAGAATAGGGAGTCCTGGCTGGAAAAATGACCACACAAACCTTCAGAAAATGAAACCACTTTCTCTGGTGTTTACTTTTCCTTTTTGATACCATCAGCTGTGACACGCTACAGTGAAAAGCTAGCGCGGCCTGAAATGAGGATTTTTCTCTCTACTGAATTGCTCTCAGAACTCCCAAAATATAATCTTATTGGAACAGCAAGGGCATATTTCTGACCCAGTAACTCCCACTCCAGATTGGCTTCGCTGAAAGTGACTCTATCAGCCCAGCATGGTCAGTAAGGGCCTCTCCCTCCAGGGTCTCACAGGAGCGGGGAGTACTGGGCTGTAGGCTGAAAAAAATGAGCGTGGACCCACCTCTGCTTTCTCCTAGTGCGCGGTCCACAAGACAAAATTTGTTCCTGCAGAAGAATGGGGAAGTATTGATTTGAGTACAGGTGACCATGTCAGTAGAGAGAGACTTCCTGTTCGTCCCCTGCCCACAGGCCTCAGACAAGTCAGGTAAGCGTAAAGAGAGACAAGAGAGAGACATGGAAAAGGGCAAAGATAAGACGGAAAACGGTGAGAGATTGTGAAGACGCAGCAGCAAAGGACTTGGAAAGAGAGGGGAAGAAGAAATGACCCATAAAACATAAAAGGAGAGAAACAGTGAGAGTCAGACTGCCGGGCGTGGTGGCACACACCTGTAATCCCAGCACTCGGGAGGCTGAGGCAGGAGGAGCGTTGTGAGTTCAAAGCCAACCTGAGCTACAAAGTGAGCTCAAGGCCAGCCTGAACTACATAACAAGACCCAAAAAGACAAAAACAAAAAAAAAGAGCCAGACAGAGAGAGTGGAGACAGACGGCAGAGACCAACATAACAAACTCACAAAGCCCGACAGACAAGGGAACCAACGGCAGAGCTCCTTTCATTTAAAGCAAACAGTTCCTCAAAACCCTTGGAAAGGGTTTGCTGACGGGGCTTGGGGTTTGCTGAAGGGATTATCGTGTCAGAGAAAGCTGAAGGTAAGAGTCCCTAAGACCTGATGTCACCTTCCCTGTGTCCCGTGTAAGTTATGTCCGGGGGATGAGGTAGCAGGTGGAACAAGGACGAGTGAACATCAGGAAACTGTGTGCAAAGGGCCAAGAAACCGGAGCCCGAGTCCCTGACCGGGTTCTGCCATCTTTCCTTGCTCCCTGGAGAATACTGGTGTCCTGAGTTCAGAACTCGCCATGTCTGTGTGGATTTCCTAGTCTTACTACTAGAGTTTGTGTGTGCAAGTATCACACAGACTTGTTCTGCCGATTCCAAAATCGCTTACCTGCCTCTGTTCTTTCCACCATGGGACTGAGCTTTGCCCACATTAGCTCAACTCCACTGTCTCAGCCTGTCACTGTATCCGCAGTCCCACTGCTTTGCAGCAGCCAGAAAGAACCCTTGCCAAAAGCTGGCTCCTTCCCTTCTTTCCCGTCTTCTTTCCCGGGGACTGGGTGTCGGCATGCGCAGCCAGATGGGCTCAGCGGTCCCTCCGAGCTCCGGTGGCCCAGCTCCCACCACGCTACAGCCTTGACTAATTTCCATCAGTGTTTATCGCGATTGGATTAATGAGACTACTGATACAGTAACTTCACTGCCATCTTCGTAATTAGTTCTCAGCGGAAGTTGTTTCAGTGATGAGCCTTCTCAGTAGGAAGAAGGAAGATAAAAGTGGGAATGGAGCTCCGGGAACAACAGGAAGCAGGAAACTTGAAATGCAACCTGACTAGCTCCTAACTCAAAAGTCCACTGGGCTGAGGTGAGTAGAAGTAAGGTGAAAGCTGTGGTCCGAGCATGTTAGGAGTAGATGTAGAGACGTCATCTTCTCAAAACAGTCTGATCCAACAGGTCAGCTAAACAGTCATTGCCCAAACACCCCTTCTCAGAGTTCTACAGCACAAGGGTGGGATAAAATGGTAGGTGTTAAACTGGTGTTCCATTTGTTCAATGAACTGTTTCATGAATGAAGAAAAGTAGTGACCGTGAAGTCCTACTGGCACATGAAATCCTCCTAGGGACTGCCTGCAAAAAGAAGAATTACACTAAGCTGCCAACGTTTCTCCAGAGTAAGCGCACACGTACTAGCCAGCAGTCGGAGGGGCAGAAGCACAGCTATGAATATCACCCCGGAGCCAAGTTCATTCAATGTGGGCAGAGTGTTTCTTTCTGAAGCCTAAAGATAGAGGGCCCTAAACATAAGGGAAGGAAAGGAATGTTTGCTGGGTGTCTATGCTCTAAGTTTATCCGTACTGGATTTCACCCTCACCGTGATGGGAAGAGTGCAAGCTCTGTTTCTCAGAAAGGTGCCTGACACAGCTATCGTCAGTGACTGATCTGCAATGGACCCAGGACTCAAGTTCACTTCCTTGACCCAAATGCACATGGGCTTCCATGGCAAATATGGCATCTTTCCAAGGTGGGGGATGGTCCTCCACTCGGAGGAGTTTATGACCTAATAAAAAAGATCGCTTTGGTTTAATTGTTTAAAATAACTGCCAAATAATCATAAGGAGAGAGATTGCTATTTCACTACTCCTTACAACCAGGGAAAGTTTAACTTACTGTATCTTATCTCCCCCTGGGTTTTTTCCTACATTCTAGTAAAACATCAGAGCTTCTATTTCTCCTGCCTCAGATGTTTTTTTACCAATGTGTAGTGAGTGTTTGTTACAGACATTCTCATTTTGGGTCACACAGAGCCTGAACCTGCTTCCAGCATTTGGGGTGTGCTTACCATATGACTTCAGTGAGAGACACTGTCCACCTCCCCCGGTGGGGCTGAAGAGGCCACCTGGTCACCTCCCCAGCCCCTAGAAGGTAGCATCTAAGCATGTGGGCCAAGCTCTGGGCCAGGCACACTTGCCCTGGGCTTTGCAACAGGAGCAAGTGTCAGACAAGCGAGGACCCCATGTGCTTCTGTCTGGAACTCTAGCAAGAGCTAGGCCTGAGAGGAAGAGAGGTGCAGGGCTGGGACAGCAGCTCACGTCCAGAGGGGCAACTCTCTGACTCTCAAACCTTGTGTCTTTTGTAATTCTGGCAAACGAACTCATTAGTTTACATGTAGGACAAAATCTCCGACTTTTACCATGCTCGAAAATCAACCCAGAAAGTAGAGCGCTTTGGGCATCGACCCCAGGAGAAGCTTGGAGGGGGACACAGGACTGGTTATCTGATCTGCCCGGAGTTTAAGACTGTACCCCACTAGGATACAGGAGCAAGAATTTGGTGGTCTACATGTATTCATCAGGAATGAACTCAGCTCTAAGTAATGAAATATTCCTGCTAATAGTGGCTGAAACAATGAAGATTTTCATTTATTTGCACAATGAGAACTCTGGACATAAGAATTGTGGAGCAGTCCAGTGAGGCCAAAGGCCCAACCTCTCCTTTTCTGTGCTTCGCCATCTTTAACCATTGCCTCACGGTCATAACATAGCCACCGAAGCTCCAGACATCTTGGCTATATCAAGGTAAGAAGAGGAAGGAAAGGATGGCATCCACTGCATTTATTCTTTTTATCAGGAAAGCAAGAAACGTCCCTGAAGGCCTCTCAGTGGGGGTAGATCCACTATGACTCATTACTCTGTGCTGGGTAAATTCTCCCCATGCCAACAAAATCAGGGTTCTGTAAGCCAAACAGTATGGGCCACGGAGGGCAAGAGTGTTCGCTAGGGATCCAACAGTCTGTCAAGGCCTACCCAGGAGATCAAACCATACCCCATCACTACCACCAGCTCAAAGTGCCATCGCAGGTCCCAGTGGGCCTTCTCAGTATCTGGTGATACGTAAACTAAAAGAACACATTAGTAACTTCACCCAATAAGTGATAATGAAGTAGGAATAACGTAAGTGAGTCAGTAATCCTCAGAAACAGAGAAAATGGAAAATACAAGGCAGGCACGGGCATGTAGCACACAGGCCACGACCCACCAAGTACGAGTAGAGTGGACATTGGCTGGCAGGGAGTGTCTCAGTTGGCTGACCTGGCCAGCCAGGGCTCTGCTCTTGGAAGGACCCTCTCCACCCACCGGCCTCTGGGGTGCTTTGTCCAGGACTCTAGGAGGAGCTTCCTTGCCCGTCTCTTTACCCATTTTCACCTACTCAGTTAAAGAAGATCAGAAACTTTGGTCATGTCTTTGTGGACAAGGCTGCATAAGCAGGATCTCTCATGTATTGCTGATGGGAGCATAAATTAGAGTTGCTTCCATGGAGAGCAATTATACTAAATATATTACTCATCTATATTTGAAGAACTGTGAGATATATATATAGATATCTATCTATACACATCTGGCTATATACATACACACTACTCATGCAAAATCTTTGACTAATTCCACTTCTAGGAACTGGGAATGTATCGCACAAATGTATTCACACATAAAAAAATGACGTGTCTACAAGATTGTTCATTCACCACCGCAGCTGTACTTCTAAAGCTCAGGATTGGAAACCACCTAAAGGACAATCAGTAAGGGGTGGTTAGATAAGTATGGTACATCCATACAATGATATTTGATGAAGCTATAAAAAAAAGAATATGAATGTGCTGAATTTAGATCTCTAAGAAACACTGTTAAGTTGGAAGACTAAAAACAGATGGTACTACAGTACGTAGGACAATTAAGTGTCATTGGTGTCAGAAGGAAAGGGAAGTCTTGCATCTCTGAAAGGACACATTGAAAAATAGATAACAAAAGTTGATGGTGGGAAAGGGAAGCGACTTGCTGTGGGCATGGGTAAGAATGAGACTTTTCACTGGGTATCAAATCTTTTCTACTTAAAATATTAGTTATTTCACATTTTAAATTAAAAACTCATTAGGTCAGTGTTCATAGAAGCATTATTCATAATAGTAAAAAGATAGAAACAGCCCAAATGCTCATTAACCATTAACAGATGAATGAATAAATAAAATGTGATACCTACATACAGTGGAATATTACTGTACTGAGCCTTTACAAAGGAAATTCTGCCAGGCATGGTGGCACACTCCCAGCATTTGGGAGGCTGAGGCAGGAGGATCGCCATGAGTTCAAGGCCAGCCTGGACTCCATAGTGAGACTTGGTCTCAAAATAAATAAATAAATAAAATTAATTAAAATGAATAAAATAAAAAGGAAATTCTGATATGCTACAACATGGGTGAACCTTAAAGACATTTTGCTAAAGAAATACACGGTCACCAAAGGACAAATAAATATAAATATATGACTTCCCTTACATGCGGTACCCAGAGTAGTCAGATTCATACAGGAACAAAGTAGAGTCAGGGTTGCCAGGGGCTGGAGGGTGGGAGAAATGGAGGGTTAATGTCGCTGGATGCGGTTTTAGTTGGGGAGGATGAAGCAGTCTGGAGCTGGATGGTGGGTGTGAATACACTGAATGCCAATGAACTACACAGTTTATAAAATATCACTTTATGTATATTTTACCATAGGAAAAACATTAGCTTGGCAAGCCTCGCTGAAAACCCTTGAATTTTCCTCTTTAAATAGACTCATTATAGCTCAGTACAGCTGTGTAAGAAAGACTTGGGAGGCATTCAACTTACTTGTGTCTGGTCAGTTCCCCATGCAAGTAGCAGCCATCGAAGATTAAATCCACGGGATCAGTGCCTTTCTCCCGGTATCCCTACATCGTGATAAGGAGACAGCTCCCTGATATTCCTCTTGTGACACTAATTCTATTGGATTGGGGCCCCACTGTTATATCTTTATGAGCTCCTTTAATTTTAATCATCTTCCAAAGACCTAACCTCCAAATATAATCATAATAAGGGATTAGGACTCCAATCTACGATCTTTGAGGGCACACAGTTCAATCCATAGCCCACCATTAAGAGAGTTCAACATAATGGAGAGAAAACATTTTCAAGTCACACATTTGATAAAGGACTAGTATGTAGAATATACCAAAACCTCTTGACACTCAGCGATACGAAAAAAAACAGCTCAGTAAACAACACGGCAAAATATCTGAAAAGATACTTCACCAAAGAAGGTGTACAGATAAAAAATAAGGAGTGGAAAAGGTGCTCGACATAATTTGTCATTTGAAAAATGCCATTTAAAACACCAATTGTACATGACTACACACCTATTGGAATGGCTAAAATCGAAGAAGCTGGTTATACAAAACCCTGGCAAGATGCAGAGCAACTAAAATTTTCCATCCTTCCTTTCTTCCTTCCTTCTTCCTTTCTTCCTTTTCTTACTTTCTTTTCCTTTTGCTGATAGGAATGCAAACTTTGTAACCACTTGGAAACAGCTTAGCAGCTTTTCAAGAAGTTAAACACAGATTTGCCCTACAATCCAGCAATCAACCCCCTAGGTATTCAGGTCTCCAGGCAATTTAAAAATGTATCCTCATAGAAGAACCTGAACACGAATGTTTGTAGCAGCTTTATTCCTAATAAACCACAACTGGAAAAAAAAACAGATGTTCTTCAAAAATAAATAAAGGAGGTAGGCATGGCACTGTGTATCTGTATTTCCAGCACTCTGAGAGGCTGAGGCAGAGGGATCACAAATTCAAACCCACCCTGGGCGGCTTAGAGACTTAGGAGGACCCTGTCTCAAAAATAAAATAAAATAATAAAAGGGCTGGGGATGTACTTAATGTGAAGGCCCTAAATTCAATCCATAGTACCGAGGGTGTGGGGCGTGTAGAACCTGGTAAGGTGGTGTACGCCTGTGATTCCAGCACTGAGGAGGCTGAGGCAAGAGAATCGCCACAAGTTTGAGGCCAGCCTGGACTACATAGTACGTTCAAGGCCAGCCTAACTATATAGTAAGACTCCGTCTCAAAAAACAAAAAACAAACAAAAACCAGTAAATGCTATATCCTCCCAGGATAATAATTTTTAGTGACTAAAAAAGAACACATTATTGACTTATCCAACAACATAGGTGAATCTTAAATACAACTTACTCAGGAAAAAAAGGAGACACAAGAGATTACACACTGTAGAGTTATTTATATGCCATTTTGGAAAAAAGCAAAATCTAAGGACAAAAACAGATCATTGTTTTCCAAGGTTGAGAGGAAGAAGTAGCGTGTTACAAAAGAAATGCACAGAGGAGATTTTAGGGTGATGAGACCCTTTTCACAGTACTAGGAGGGTGACTGCTTGACCCAGTGTATTTCTGAAAAAGTATAGAACTTTACACAAAGAGAGAATAATAACATATGCAAAACTTGTTTTTAAAAAAATCAACTAGAAGTTTGAGAATTCTAAGAGAATGTAGAGTATGGCTGAAGAATCTAACAAATTACACACACACACACACACACACACACACACACACACACTGTGATCAAAAAATACAGTGAATGCCTAAAAATTTTTTGAATGTATCACAGCAAAATACACATTACCATTAACCCCTTTCATTAATCCTTGGTTCAGAAAGTAGCAAGAATGCTAGGAAAGGGTGATAGAAGTAAGGAGGGTTATTCTTAGGGGGTTAATGGTGATGTGTCTTTTCCTGTAATAATTTAAAATATATTTTTTAAAAAGGGCTGGGGATATAGCTCAGTGGTATAAGCGCCTGCTTGGCAAGCACAAGGTCCTGAGTTCGATCCCCAGTACCAAAAAATAAAATAAAATATATGAAGAAGGTTGGAGGAAGAAGCTACAAATAATTTTGAAAATGGTGTTCTGAAAAAGCTGTAAGACTGAAAACAAATAAATTGCATATGAACACTGTACTCTAGTTAATAAAGTTGTTTCTCAGAGTAGGAGCTAGCAAGTCTGAGGCATATTCACAACTATTCTGGGGTCAAATTCAAAGATAAATGGATGGTGAATGGAGGGAGACAGGTTTCTCAAGACTGAGAAGGGACGCTACAGATGAGAAAGAGGGAAGACTAGAATGAACCCTGGCCGCGGGTTAGGATCAGAGACGTCAGTATGAGCTCGTGTCTGCTTAGCGCGGTACATGGGCAGATGCAAGGGTGATTTTGGATAGATGAGTGTGCTTGGGTTGGCATACAGATGTGGTTTCTTTCTCTGTAGCCTAGAAGCAGTGACACCCCAGTGACAATAAGCACCTGGTTCCTAAGTACAGCTCTCCAACAGAGGAACCAAGAATCCTTGGAGAAATGGCTGATTTTAGGGCTGCAGCAAAGAGAAGCTAAGCCTAGAGCATTTGCCAGTGCCGGAAAGTACCCGCACGCTCAAACAGTGAAAGCACGGGGACGTGTGCAAGGAGCACAGCAACCAAGCTCGAAGAGCTCCAGCTGCCCAAAGCTTGAAGAACGTGACAGATAAAATAAACAACACAGGACTGGATTACAATCTAGCCATAGTTTAGCTAATTTAGCAAATAAATAAATGAAGAGAAGAAACCCATCTTCCTTGCAGAAGAATTCTAGATAATTTATAGGAGTGCTCTATGCCCCCTGCCCTTGCAAAGGTGGCATTTATTCTAGCATTCTCACTCCACGCCTGAGTGTGATCTGGATTCACCACTTGCTTCCAAAGAGCAGAATGGGAGGGAGGGAGGGAGGAAGTGCAGCTCTATAGTGAGGAGAACTGGCAAACCCCTTGACCCAGTCATGGCACAGATGTGCTTCTTGCGCATCTGGAGCACTAGAGTTAGGTCATCTCTAAAGAGCTTCATTATAATTTAAATAGTAAACATAAGATACATAAAGTCAATATTTCCCATCTGTATTCACAAAAGAGGTCAGTTTGAATGCTCACCCTTTGGTTTGATAACACGGTTTTTGTCCCCAGCTTGCAGCTCTATCTAATCAGCTCTTCTATCTCTACCTAAGTATAAAATTGGAAGTCCCAGTTCTCATTTAGGAGTATGGCAGCAAGAGTTTGGTTTTGCTGGGTAATGCCAGATATTTGGGTTGAACGGGGACATAGAAGTCACGCGGAGTGACTCATCGAAGGCTTCTTTCAGCTCACAGTCAGACACTAAGTCAGCGCTGGAGGGACCACTCTCAGCCAGGGAATCGGCACTGAATGGATTCCTGATCTACACTTTGGAAAGTAGTTGTTCATGCTCCATTGCAGCCCTTGGAAGTAATTTGAAAATATGCCCAGTAATATACCATTTATTTCTTCCTGAGAAGAAAATCAGGTGTTGGAGGAAAAGACCTACTTTCTACAACTGAGCTATTTGTACCCCAGAGAAATTCTAGTCTTTTATCCTCAGTATTAAAATTCATGGTCAGGGGCTGGGGATTTAGCTCAGCGGCAAAAGCGCCTACCTGGCAAGCGCAAGGTCGTGAGTTTGGTTCCCGGTACCGGAGAAAAACAAAAAAATGTAAAAAATAAAATTCATGGTCATCCCAGTCCTAAGGCAATAGGTTCAGGCTGTAAAGACAATAAACATATCACTGGGCACATGAGTTGAGCAAAAGATCTGCAGCTTCAAAAATGGAGTTCATGACTTTACCAGTGTCATAAAGAAATGTGTTTATTCCATTCTTGATTCAAAAACTCAAACTGCTTCTTCTTTTGCAACTAGAATACTTCAGGGGAGGAAAAGACTTATATTAGGTGCCAGTTTCTTGACAGTCTATTTAAAAGATTTGCCACCAGTGGATATAATCGGGATAGATTCAGAATTTTCACTATTTGTACCAACCCTGAATCAAAATCAGGATGCATACCATTGGCTACCAGTTGTTCTCAGAGAGTACAATAATAATAAACAAATGAAAAACATCCTCTGCAGCAAGTGCCTTTTTAGTGACAAACAAGAGAAAACACCTCTAAATTCTACTCCCTCATGTATGTCTCACACCTACATCATAAGCTAGTTCATGGTGCTATTCAACCATACATAATGATAATTGATCCTTCACGCCACATGTGATGTCCATCAGAAGCATTTTAACAGCATCATTTTAAAATGAATCTGAGCCAGGCGTGGTGGTGCACACCTCTAATCCCAGCACTCAGGAGGCTGAGGCAGGAGGATCATTGCAAGTTCGAGACCAGCCTGGGCTACAAAGTGTGCTCAAGGCCAGCCTGAACCGCACAGCAAGACCCTGTCTTAAAAAGGCAAAAAATAAAATAAAATTTTAAATTAAATTAAATTAAATTAAAAAGTAAAATAAAATGAATCTGTCCATATTTTTATCTGCTTTCTCTCCAAGTATATTTATCATCAGTGTTTGGCTGGTCCTACACAGTTCCCCTCAAAAGTGTAACTAATACCTCTTTTTGCCATGAGGACCGCAATTCTGAATGACATCTCTCCAGTTCTGGTTTCTTCTCTACCTGGAGCATCGAAATCAATCAGAGGTTAACTAAGTAGGTTTCTGTCTTCGTGCAGAAACAGTGCAAGAACTCTGAAGGTTCCACATTGCTGCTTGACACAGATGCATCATGGGGAGCATATTAGGGACCAAGAGAAAAGTGGGTCACCTCCAATAACATTCGATTTTTATTTTATTGTCATATATACTTCTGCTCCTTTTTTGACAAACTGCAATTTTACTTGCTCAGGCACAGAGTCACATTCTACATTTCAGTTGTAGAGTTCACATTGTTGTTTATTTTCATGCTTCAGTAAACTACTTCTGAGCCATCTATGCCTCTACAAACTGGAAATACCAGAACATGTCTCAAGCTATAAGCGTTCCTGTAAATGCTGCTTTCACTGTTTTCCAGTGGGTTTTGATAAAGAACGCACTGTTCTCCATTTCAGTGGTTTTCCAGATATTACAATATGAAAGCGACTATGACGGATGCAAAATTCAACCTATGTAAATAACACGCAAATGACTTGGAGCCTTACTGAATTCTGTTCACTGAAAGGTTACAGGTGATATTGTGAGAAACGCAGTTCATATGTAACCTTTCTTACAGTATATACACAACCTTCAAGAAGATAAATGTGTAGCAAGAACTCAAAATCATCACTAGGGGTGGAGATAGAGCTCAAGAGTAGAGCATGCATGAAGCTGTGAGTTGGATCACCAGTCGCTACACACACACACACACACACACACACACACACACACACATTCAGGCTCCCAAATGTGTGAAATGTGCATGAATACTATGGTCCCATTTGTCATAATCACTTTCCCATCTCTAGGACAAAATTCTCAACACCCATAACTCAAAGGGAAAAGGGTTTATTTTGGCTCATGGTGACAGTCCATGGTTGGCTGACTCCCAGGCAGAAACGGCAGGGCAGAGGGGCCTGGCAGAGAGGAGCTGCTCAACCCTTGGCAGCTGGGAAGCAGAGATCTAACGGAATAGCTGAGGAGTGAGATAAGGCCTTCCATCATGCCTCCAGCGACCCACCTCTTCCAACCCTGCCATCCCTCCTAACTCAACCTTGAACTGATCACTGGGTGAATCCACCAATAAATATAGCAGCCTCGTGACCCAATCACCGTCCCTACACACAAGGCTTTGGGGGAATATTTTAGATCTAAACCTTAACACCATTGTTGCTGGTTTTTTTAATTTTTGAAAATAACCTGCAAATCACTTGACAGCTGAGCAGGACCCCAAGTAATCAGAAATCTGCTCACCCTTTTGTTATCCCAGTTACTAAATCGATAATGTCTGTTCTGACTTTTCTCAAGTAGACTGCTTGATATTTTAAATTTAGAAATAAGTCTTTATATCTAAAAACCTTTCTTTTTACTCTTTGGCATTCCTTTGGAATGACAGTCTAGTGGTACTTGTGTCACTGTATGATCTTGTTTCTTCCTAAGTCTCGATCAGAACGCTATTCAGGGTTTGGTTAGGTTTCCATTTCAGAGTGCTGAGCCCAATAAGAGGCCTCCTTGTAGCACTGAATGCAGATCAGGATGCTGGGCTCTGGCAGGGCCTGGGGAGCTGGCCATTTGAGTGGCAACTGTTGCAACCTCCTGATTGGAGCAGCTTAGGAGGCCCCTGGGTTCTGAGGAACATGGGAGGGTAGTCCTACCCTAGTCATATGGAAATACAGTAGGTCATCCCAGTAGTGAAATTACCCTGGAGTGGGGCCAGGATCAGCAGAGTTAACAGCCCATGTCTTTGGGAAGAGGGGGCTCTGATTCTGGCTTCCTCCCAGGTCCTAAGCCTTTTCACAGTATTGCAGAAAACAATGCACCCATGTGACCTTCTGCCGGCCCAAACCTGGTCTTTGCCTCACTGACCACTCAGGATGTATTCAGGTCTTGTACTAGCTCCCCTAGAGAACCAGCTATCATACTGGCCCTCACCCCACCAAGGAGAAGGGGACAGGATCCCAGCAATATGCTCCAGCCAACATTGTTCCAGATTCCCCTGTATGCAGGCTGACTTCCACCAAAACTATCCTTAAAATGGCCACCAGAGAGAGTTCTCTGAAATATGAAAACATCACATCTTGATGAGAACCATTCATGATCAGCCAAAGAAAAGTATGAGCTCTGATGGGGTTGCTGGGTTCATTGTACCTCTTGCTGACACACAGTTTACATTGCACAGACAGAACTGCTTAGAGTTTGACATCGCTGGTGCAGCTACACCTCCTTTGCAGTGGCCTTGTAGCTCAGGATAAGCTCAGGTGTCACCTCCTCTAAGAAGCTGTCCTTAAACCCCCAGGCTGGGTTAAATACCCCACCTTGGTGTTCCCAAAGCACTTTGCCTCTACCACATATGTCATTCACCTCCTGTTGTGCTGTCTCCTCCTAGGCTGTTAGTACCTGAAGACTGGAGATCCTGACTTGTTCTTTATGTATCCCTACGCCCAGGGTAGTACCTGCCATATGCGATGTCTGCAGAACATTCTTTGCTGGCTTAAACTGAACCGAGGTCACAGTTTCCCAACTTGACTGAAATTTTTACTCATTTTGCAATTCCCCTACAAATGTTCTATGAGCACCTAATGAATTAAATCAACGTATTTAATGTGCAATTTACATGACAAAGCATTTTCCATTGAGTGACCTGCAATATTGGGTTTCTAGACCCAGTGGAGATTAGAATATTACCTGGCCTCAGGTTTCTTTCCCCAAACAATACTATAGTGCTTCTCTGATGCTTGAAATGCTTGTTCATGTCGGCCAGAAGAACTCATTCATGCTGAGTTCTTAGGGTTGACCTCAAGGTTACAAAATTCTATAACAAACCATGTGAAGTAGGCCAGTGTGCTGCTGTTGGCAGAGCGTGGTTCTTACACAGGCAGAAGACTTGGCTGCTTGGCCAGAAAGAATCGCTCAAGCAGACCACAATGTCAGTTTGTCTCTGAGTAATCCACATTTTCCAGTCCATTAAGATGCACTCCTTCCCACCCCCTTTTTATCTGGCCTCATTAACAACCATCGCATCACCAACACACAACTACCGTGATGACTCACTTGGCCTCAGTTCTCATGGGTCACTGATGCTCAGGTGACAGAAGCTAAAAAAAACTGAGGAGAACACCTATTTCCTAAGTTTGAAGGAAAAGAGAGAAAACAAGGAGGAAGACAAGTGCAGGGAGTAAAGTTTTAAACTTAACAAAGAAGATGGATTTTCTGTCACATGACAAAGAGCCTCCAAGGTCACTCAGGTTCTAAAGACAAGGATTTAAAGACAGAAGGAAGGCAAAATATATATATATATATATATATATATATATATATAAATAGCTGTGATAACTGTATTGCTGATGTCTGATGATATATTGAAAAGAACAGTTAATGCTTAAAATTTTTTATGTTCTGACCAATTTTGCATGCTTATATCTGATAATCTGAGCAACTGATTTGAAGGTAACAACATTTACCATGGTAAATTCCTACCATCTTGTCTCTTGAAACTCTGTATTATCTCTAATGTTTTATCTAATAATTATTTTCTTATTCTCTTTAATGGTTTGAACAATTTTTCATTCTTACATCTGATAATCTGAGCAACACAGTTGAAGATAACAGTATGTAATATAACAAGCACTGTTAATTTGTATTATTTTGTCTTGAAACCTTGTTTCACTTTAAATGTTCTTGCTTTGGTTTGTTTATGTTTGTGATGCTGGTATACTGCTATTGTTCTTTTTTTTCTCATTTACTACTCTCTTTAAAATAAAATTAAAAAAGAAAAAGACAAGGATTTGTCCTTACTAGGTATCTACCTGTCCATATAGATACCACAGTTCAGGCCGTTGTTGAGGATAACAACCTTGAAGTGCCTACTCCGGGGCTCTTTAAAAAGCCTTGCTAAGAGAAGTGATGCTCAAGGATGAGGACCTAACTTCTCTTCCACCATTGTTCAGTTAAACCACCAAAAGGCCACACATAGGGACCCTCATTCGCCTGATCCACCCAAGGAAGCAGCGTTCACTGGAATATCTAGCAACAACATCCCCTAGGCATCGCTACAAGAGCTGTATGTGAAAGGGAGCCTGCTTTTGTTATAAATCTTGTTATTAGAGAGACTACTCAATGTTCGTGGTAACAACGATAGAAATCCTGGATGAAGGAGAAAGCCTCAGAAACCCACAAACCAGAGGAAACTAGAGAAACCAGAGGAAACTAGAGAAACCAGCTGACTAAATTCAAGGGGGATCCTGGATTGGATCTTTGCAAAGGAAAAGCATAATAGTGGGAAAACTGGCAAAATCCAAATAAAGTCTGGAGCTTAGCTCATAATTTCATATTAATGTTGATTTCTGAGTTTGGGCAAATGTGCTGTGGTGACGTAAGATGTTAACATTAAGGGAAATCAGATAAGGACTAGAGGGGACCTCTCTGCATTATCTTTGCAATTTCCCTGTAAATCTAAAATTATCACAAGATAAAAAGGTTACTTTTTAAATTACTGCATGAGAAGATTAAAGTTAAGAAAAAATACATCACCCGAGAGTCTTGTGTGCCTCCTCCTTTTTAACAATAAATGCCCATAATATATTGTCCTGGCCACTTTACTTTTGCTGCTCAGATGCTCTGATTCAAATCCTACACTGAATTCTATCAGCGTGATTGACCCTTAGGTTATCGTATTTGTGTCCTCATTTTTCTTGAGCCTTATTTCCCTTTTTGGTAAGATATCCAAACTCACCTTGCTACATTTTTGCTGTTGTGTCATAATCCAACTCTAATCCTTTTGGGAGGGAGCCTGTGCATTAATTATAAACCTGACAATTGTCCAAAAGGCAAGGAGGCAAGAGGCACAGCTGAAGGAACCAGCTCCTGTAGGCAGAGAGATGACTCAGGAGGGAAATGATGGTTATCATCAGAACACTGAAAGATTGCCCTTGAGAGAAGCAGGGAAGACTCACTCTGTGCTGCACCAAAAGGCCAAATCCAGCCAAGGGTGCACACATGAGATCTCACCCACCAAGAAGAAGAACTAGCACAGCCAATCACAGGGCGGTACAGGAGTTAGTACCCCTTCCTTGACAGGAATTTAGATCACACAAACGGGGTCTATCAGAGACCCCTGCAGTGAGCCCCAGTCTTCTGCCAGGTGTTATCGTACATGGCCTAAAGGAAGAGAGAGAAAGAGGGAGGGAGGAAAGAAGGAAGGAAGGAAGGGAGGAAGGGAGGGCAAGAGACAAAATGGCAGTACATCAGGGATCTGGGATGCCCAGTTGTTCACGAGGAACAAAAGACCGTGACGCAGCCATAACCACGGCATTTATTGATTGAGGAGGGGATTATTGAATAACTCAGAGAATGGGGATGATCTTAAACTAATGGGGATCTTGCTCTGAAGTGTCTTCAGTCTTAGTAGTCTTAGTCTTAATCCTAGTAGGTGGAGAGGATGGCCCACCACTAATGGGATAATGGGAAATCTCAAAAGGGTGATACCAAACGTCTCAAGCCTCCATTCATCCCTTAAGGAAGTATGTAAAACTAGCCATTGTGAACTTGTGGTTCCCAGCAAGGCTCCTCCGTGTGCACGTGATGCTGGGACTCTGAGTAGCAAGGCTCTAATCTAGGCCACTCAACAGGAAGTCTTCACTGAAGGGGTTCAACTAGAAGATCTCTACATGCACTTTCTTCCAGCTACAAGCAGTCCACATAAAAATTCTGAGTGCTACTCAGTCAATGTAATGAATGCTTAACTCTAGTTGGGAGCTACAGGGTGCCCTCGCAGCCATGACCTCTTTTAACCCTCCCCACAACTCTTCGAGTTGGCCCAGCAAGAGCATTTCTGCCCTCCTGGCCATGCCTTTCCCCACTGCCTCGGTGACAGTGACAGTGCTTGTCAGCTGGCTGCAGCATGACATCCCAAAGGGAGAACCTGAGACAGTGACTCGTGTTGATTTGGGATGAGGTGTGGGTGACAGAGCCCAGTGACCAATTTATCACTAGCCATGCCCCTGGCAACTGGAAGGAAGCTGACACACCCACAGACTCCCTGGCTCTTGGGAGAACCTCCTCCTCTCTCTGTATTTGGGTTAACACTGTGTCCTAGCCACAACATGGCACCCAAGAGCTGAGTGGCCTTGGGCCAGTCAGTCACTTTCTTCTGCCCACCCCTCACACCCTTCAGGAGGCTAGATAGGTATTTCCAAGGACCCCCTAGTTCTAGTGTTATCCATTCAAAATGGAGGTGGACTGGTATTTCAACATTCCAAAATCAAAGCACAAGCTAAGGATCAGCTCTCTTCTCATCATGAGAACTGTGAACTATACAAAATCCCCTTCCCTAGCAGTTCTTACCTCTTATCCTTAGCACCCCTTGAGAATGGTTATGGACTTTTTAACATCTGCAAAGTGGGACTCATCCAGGGATTCACTCCTCTCATGCTGGTGGGCAGCCAGGCTGAGTTTCAGCAGAGAGAAGTCAGCCCCGTTCAGTCCCAGCTTCTGCCCTAGAAGCAGGGCTGAGGAGGGTGATGGCTTTGGCTACCATTCAGGGGACCCTGTGGAGGCAGAACGGCATTGGCCCAACAGAGAACCACAGTCAAGACATTAGAGGAAGGGATGTTGGTCCTTGGGAGGAATAGTATGCAGGAAGAAAAAAATTATTGCCTACATTTCAAGGGAGAAGGTGGTAATGGGTATGACATACAGATAGGTCAGATACACAAATAAAACAAACACAGTTACATGGAATAATATTGCTATGGCAGCAGAGAAAAGGAAAGGACAGATTCTGCTCACGGAAACCTTGGTCAACTGTATATACAAAGTGGCATTGGAACTAAACGGGCCTTTTTAATGACAAGAGTTCTCTATAGATGAGGTCACAGAAGAAGGGAAAAGGGGAAGGGAGATCCTAATCAGGAGGCCAAGATATAAGCAAAGACTTAGAGGCCAGGTGTGGTGACTCTTGCCTGTCACCCTAGCACTCGGGAGGCTGAGGCAGGAGGATCACCATGAGCTTGAGGACAGCCTGACTTACATCATGAGTTCAAGGCCAGCCTGAACTACATAGCAAGATCTTGTCTTTAAAAAAAAAAAACCCAATAAATAAATACATGTACAGAGGTAGCAAATTAAAATCAACTTTCCAAGGGACTGGGGAGAGGGGACAGAGGAGAGCAGAAGGAATCGATGAGCTGAAGGGTTTAGTGCTGCTTAGGCTGAGAGAATTTGGGGTGGAGGCCCAGGGCCCAGGTTCATCCAGAACAAAGGCCCAGAGCCTCCTTTAGTAAGGCAGCTCCTGAAGCAGTGAAGAGGCCACACACAGAAGAGGAGGAAGGGGCAGAACACTCTGTACTGTAACCCCAGCCTGCCACATTGGGGGAGGAAGAAGAGCCTGGGCATGGCACCTGTGGCACAGTTTGGACGTTGCTAAAGTTGGAGGTCCAAGTCCCTGCGAGGTATCGCCAGGATTAAGTGAGAAAGGACACGCTAGTAAAGTGCCTTAGAGTTGCGGTCGGACCACTCTCCTTCCCTCTTCCCATGCCTGCGCTACCCCATCACCCCTGAGCACCCCTTCCGCCTGCTCTCTGCCCCCTCTGATCCATCCCCAGATGCAGCAAATTCAGGTTCCCAAGAACCTGTCATGATTCCCAGTTCCACCCCTCAGGTTCCTGGCTAAAAAAAAGAGAAAGAGCAAGAAGACTTCTGGCCACTCAGAGCCACCCCAATGCCACTCATATCCTTTCCCCCATGAGGAACCTGTTGCCCGCGGAGCTCTGCTCTCCGGCCTTTGTGAGCCATGTGTGTGCTGCTTCCTTGTGCTACTTTCCTCCTCCTCTCCACCCATCGATATCCTTCGCTTTCCTGAGAATCCCCCTCAGCTGCGTACAGATGAGCCTTGTCATGAACACACACACCCTGTTTGGGCTCCCCAGACCCCTCTGGCTGCAGAGGACCAGGGGCACGGGAGTCCCACTACACAGGGCTGGCTCCCGCGGACCTCCACTGGGAGGGACCATGTCTCCCTGACAGAATTCTGCATTCTGCAGAGACTTCCGCCTCCCCAGTCCCTGGCTCCCCTTCATCTCCCACCCATCCTCCAAGGAGTCGAGACGCAGTGATCTAAGATGCTAACCTGTCACTAGGGCTCCCACCTAGACCTCGCCAACACCTGGCAGCCCCCAGAGTCAAGGGTGAGTCTCAAAGAGCCCTGCTACCACTAGTGACAGCAACCTGCCAGAAACACAGATTGCATCAGCTAGAAGAAAAGAGGATGTTGAGCCAGACAGAAAAAGATAAATAGCGTAGATAACAGGGTGAAATGCGGGGGAACTCCTCGAGGCACAGCCATCGTTTAATGACCTTGGGAATAGGAGATAAGAGTAATGGAAAGCTACTGATGACCCATGAGTTCCAAGAAAGTTTGTGCCTCAAATGTGCCAGTCTGAGTTGATGTTTACAAGCGATGAAGACCAGTGGCGGCTTTCAGAGTGGAGGTAAAATTCAAAGAACAGGAAAAACACAATACCATGCCCCGTAAGTCCTACGGATGCCACAACCTCAAAGTGGTTATTAACTGCAAGTCTGCACTCTCTCCCATTAACGGGAAGGGTTGCACTTTCCAGAGTGGGACAAGTGGCATGCAATCACTCCCCAGGGACTCTCTGTTCTTTAGCCACTTAACAGTCACAATAAATTTTTCTGCAGTTCCATTTAAAGATTATTCCCCAAGGAGTGTTCTAGTTTACTTTGAACATCCTATAACAAATATCTGCAACCAAGAGCAGAAAGGCTTGGGTCAACCCCTGCTAACAGGCAGACACGTCTCTGTCTACCCAGCCCAGGTAATTGTGAGCAGAAAGTGACACAGAAGATGACTCAGCCTTCACTTTTACAGGTGAGAATAGGAAACCCCAGGAAGGGGGAAGACAGCCCCGGGCACAGGTCCAGGGTCACACAGACAAATAGGGGCAGAATCTATAGCAGATCTAGGTCCCTTCAATCTCACACAACATCTAATTTAAAATAGATGTCTTCTTCCAACATTCTGGCTCCTTCTATAACAGCCTGGGTTGACATGAGATTCATCACCCAGGCCCCCGTGAAGTAAGGACTTGTGTCTCCCTTAATGAGGTCCAGCTGCCACTCTGTCTATGATGTGGCTTCCCTAACCCATAATGCACCACTCTGAGAGGGAGATGAGACACTGGGGAGCCTCTGCCCCCCCAACCTCAAGCCTGTCCTCTGTTTCAGGGGGACATCAAGTCTGTGGGATGTGGAGCAGGTGCAGGTAAGACCATTGATGCCTCCGCACCTTCTCCTGGGAGGTCGTTGTCCACTCACTCTTACAGTTCCTTTAGCCTTTGCTGGGGTGTTTAAAAATGAAAGATGGGAAGTTTAACAATGAAAGCATGATTGGTGGCAAAGCACAAAGCACATGGGTGCCAGGCAAGCTTTACTAGGCATGGGAGAGTTAACTGTGGGTGGTAAACCTGAAGTGGCCCTGATTGGTGCCTGTCACCCCTGCGTAGTGAGTAGCAGTGCCACATTTCACGTCCAAGTGTCCCAGCCGCGGTGACCCAGGGCACAGACCACATTGCCTTGGAGCAAGCCAGGCTGGCTGGCTGTCCTCCTCCTCCATCCTGAATGCGCTGAGAGAGCTATGAGTGGAAACAGTACGGTCTCAGGACAGCCTCAGGTCTGAGTAAAGTCTGAGTCAACCACCAGCTCAGAAACCAGCTCAGGAACTATGGATGAACTTCTTAGACTCTTACTGCTTTATTTGACAAACAGAAACAGTAAAACAGGCTTTCCTGTATGGTTCTGGAAAATACCAAGTAAAATAATGCATAGGAAAGGGGTTGAAACTGTGAAGCCTGATTCAGAGGCATGTCTGGCCATAATGCCTAACCGAATGGATAGCATGGGGAAGATGTTAGTTGTCATTATCAGTGTGTGTCTATGACAACCAGTTTTCTTTTTTAAAAACCAATGGGTCGGGGCTGGGGATTTAGCTCAGCGACAAAGCGCCTGCCTGGCAAGCGCAAGGTCGTGAGTTCGGTTCCTGGTACCGGAGAAAAACCAAAAACAAACAAACAAACAAACAACAAAAAAAAACCAATGGGTCTTCCATTAAAAAGCAGAGTCTAATTCTCCTACCCTTGACTACAAGCTGGCCTGAAGAACCCACATTTAACAAAAAGAATGCAACACAAGTGACTCCATATGACTTCCAAGGTAGGTTATGACAGGTGCTTTAGCTCCGTGCTCTCTCAGGGGATGCTGGGTCTTCAGTCTTAGCTGGCAGGCTGAGAGACAGCCTAGGCGACAATGGAGAGGCCAAGAGTGCATGCTCAGGTCCCTGGCCCAAGTGGGGTCCTAACAAACAAAGAGTCTCCAGGCAGCCTTGAGAGAACGCAGCTCCAGCAGCTGCGTGACAGCAGCCTCATGAGAGACCCACCAGACAGCCACCTCCCGGGCCCAGTCAGCAGCAGAGGATGGCTTTGTGGGGAAGGGGATAAATGTGGATGGAGATGTGTCCCCAAAGCAAGGTGCTGCCCAGGAAAGTAGGAAGGACCTGAGACAAGCCTCTGGGGTGGGCCACATGCAGCCCTCCTTGGAAGGCAGGTTAGGCCTGTCATCTCCATTATCTTAATCTTTGCAATGCATTTTTTTCAGACACAGCCACCTCTGGGGATACTGGATCCACAAGTTGTTTCTCTACCAAACTTCCCGAATTTGGAAATCAAGTTTGTGTTCATTTTGTCCACTGTACCTGCCAGGTTAGAGACCGCAATCACGTTCACTCTCCAGCTTCCCCTTTCCTGACTGAGATCACACATATTTTTCATCAGAGCCTAAATGGAAAACCAGGGCAGCACCTAAAAAGTCAAGGTCTGTGCGGGCGTGTGAACCTCCAGCAGAATGGGGCTTAAGCAAATAGCTTATTTGTTCATAGGTGGCTGGGTTTAATCGGCTTTGAAGACAGCGTGTGGGTTTTAATTTGTGTTAATGAATGTAGTACCTACTGAAGTACTTTAAAATAATGGCATAATGCTCTGAATTGAATGTTAAGATTCTCGTGTATGATTTTTATTACATATTAAAAGCTAAATTTTCTCCTTAGGAACAAAGCTCCACAATCATAATAGAAAGCAGCCGGGAAAATGTTTGCATCCTCCCGGGGGGTTGTAGAGTAGCTTGCACAGTAGAGTTCATGTCATTCATCATGAGTGACAGGTGGCCAGCATAGGACCACAACCTCGTGTCCCTACTTCTCTACAGAGCATTGGTGGAGGAACCTGATTCTTTCCCTGACCCTTGTACCCACATGCCCAGTCCTCTCTCCTTGCCCTGTCCATTAGCGCCCCCAGTCCCACCAGCCCTGGGCCTATCTATCCACCCACTGGGGCAAGCCCCCTGCTGTGTTTCTTATTTTGAGTTCCAACTCTTCATGCAAATTGATGTTTATGACTTTCCTTCTTTTATAGTGGTTTTCCAAAACACAGAAAGAACTTACATATTTTTTATTATCCAGAACTTACTCTAGCTTGCATGTACCAGGAGGTCCACTGCCACCCACTGTATCTAAGGACAGTGAATCTAAGATACCTAATAGGATGTCAGTAATCTTATTTGTCCTATATCCTAAAACATTTGACTTTCATTTCAATGAAATTAAATTGATTTCATTACCCATCAGTTGTTCCCAACCACGGCAAAACAGACAAAAATAACTTTCAAATGCAAGAGTGATGGAATTTGCCTAGGATGAAGCAGGCTATCTCTTCTCACCAAAAGAATTGCGGACGTCACCTTTCAAGGAAGTATGAAGGAAGGCAGGAGATACCATCTTTGCAGTCTGCTTTTAGCATTCATTGAGTACACTGACGATTCAGAATTTCTCATTTTCCATCCTTAAAAGCAAAGAAAAGCAAATGAACAGAGAGAGACATTTCAAATGATTAGATGAACCGGAAGATGAAATGAAGAGAGACAGAGAACAGCACTCTAGATTCTAAGAGCAATGATGAAATTCGCTCTATAAGTGAAATCTCAGCCATGAATCCTCAGCTGACATTGTCCTGAGTGAATTTGCTCAGACCTAAGAATCGATGGATGAACAACGCATTTTTAAGGACAAAAAGGAAATCTAGTATTTTCTTCCTGTTACTCAACAGGAAGGACATGATCATGTCATAATTTGTGACAAGAATCTGGACCATTATGTTTTACTAAAAGGCTGAGTGACAGTATTTTTTCATCTTGGTTCATGTTTGTTTATCGAAATTTACCTGGTGCAAAGAGGCTTTCCACATTTGAAAGCTTATTAAAATTTCTAATAAAGGTGTTTTTATTATCCCTTTCTCACTTTGGTAAAATAGTCATAGAATGACTTGAGCTATAAAAGTGAGTAAATAATCTATTTCACCCTAATGGGTCCATCATTTTTCCTGGTACCCTATCTTAGTTACTCTCTGGTTGCTGGGACACAATGCCTGACACCCGCAGCTGCAGGGAGGGGAGGTTGATTTGGGCTCACAATCTAGAGGGTTCAGTCCACGGTCGGCTGGCTCCAGGGCACAGTGGCATGGCAGAGGAGAAAGAGCTCATGGCATGCTGGGAAGCAGAGAGCGATCAGGGAAGGAAGGATAGATTCTTCCAAGTCACGACCCCAGTGACATACCTCCACCCAGGCTACACCTCCCAACACCACGTTTAGCTATCACCTTATCAGCGGCCTATCCCTCTGACAAGTCTCATGTTCCCACAATCCAGTTTCCTCTCCAAAGCCCACCCATGGCACATGAAGCTTTGGAGGAACACCTAGATATAAACCAAAATATACCTTGAAGGTTGAGGTCCAGGTGGGTTCCCATCTACCTCCTGGAACTTTCTCCTGCTCTGGTCTATCTCAAACTCTCCCTCCTCCGAACTACTCCTCTAAGAACTTCCCCCAAAACCATGACTTCCTGTAGGTTATGTATTTGCTTGGTTCCTTACCTAAACCAAATCATGAAGCTCTTTAGGGCAAAAATTGGAATAATAAAACTAAGCATTAACAGCAGTGATCTGTGAGTGGCAAAATTCCAGATGATTTTTTTATTTTCATTCTTATAATTTTTGTATAGTCTGAATTTTTCTTATAATGAGCATGAATTGTTTGTCTAGCCAGAAAAAAGTTCTCATTTTCAGAGAAAAATACCATCTCGTGTTCCAAAGGGATCTTTCCAGCTCAGGAAATTCTTGAGACCATTGTTTTATGCTGGAACACATATATCCTGCAAATATTTTAGCGTAAGAGAATATAATATTGCTTGCAAAGACTCTAGCTACAGTTTGAAAGTCATCTCACCTAACCTTAACATTTCTCTCCCTATTTCACTGTATAAATATTACTCTAAAAGCATGAAATGCAATTGTGAAAGGAAGGGGAAAAATCATCATACCAAGGCTTTCTCATCTTAGGATCCACAGCCATGGTTATTTTACCCAGTTGTAATTATCCCACCTTCTTTCACTCCCCTCTTCTGAACCCATGGTTCATTCATTTAAACCCATCTGGAACCTATTCACTTTTGGGGTGTGCACCCCTTTGTGTTCATCCTAAATGCACTTTTCAAGCCTGGAGGGCCCCAGTGTATCACAGACAGATCGGGTCTTCTCTGGTCTGTGTGCGCAGCTCCAGCACAGCACCAGGCCCCAGGAGTTCCCCGTGTGTGTTCATATGTGTGTGCACACGTATGCCCAAGCAGCAGTGCTCAGGGCTGTGCTCGGGAGAGGGCTGGCTGTGTCTGGCTCAGGGCATGCAGGCAGCGACGGCATGCAAATGAGATGCCTTCCACTCCAACCTGGGCCCTGACTCAGAGCCCTTGGGTGCCTTCTGTCTCCAAGCAGCAGGGAATTCAAGCAGAAAATTCCCTATTAGCAGTTCAGTAAAACATTCAGGTCCTGGATGCGCCCCCGTGGAGGCCACGTGGCAGCCTGGAATACAGATGGGCTTCCCTGGGCGCGGGCTCCATCCCCATCCATCACCTCTTTAGAGCCCTGGGGTCTTTAGGGAGCTGAGGATCGCGGCACCCTGGCGTGCAAAGCAATAGCAAGAGGCTCTACAAGATTTTGGCAAGCACAGGGCACCCTGGAAAAGTTCCTGTCCTTGCTCTCCTCCCTCCACACAAGAGGTTAATCATCTAAACCTTCCCCTCGGAGGAACAAGCCCATTATCTCACCCAGCCATGTGGCTTCAGATGTGTGTGAGGCGCTGAGCTCCTGCTTCAGAGAGACACATTCGGCAAATCATTCCGACGGGGCCAGCTCCTAGGGGGGCTCAGTAAACGCTCTTTGACTGCAATGATGGCAAACAAAGCTGGAAGGATACCACCGAGAGTGCATGTGTGCATGTGTGTGCGTGCGTGTGTGTGTGTGTGTGTGTGTGTGTGTGTAGGGCAGCAGAGCCCTGCAGTGGGAAGAGGCCATGCAGAAGGGAGGAGGAAAGAGATCACAAGGCACATAGGTGCTGTCTTTTAATTCATGGACAAAAATTAGACAGAGAAAAAAAATACTGGACAGAGAGATCCATTATTTTATTTTGCAAAGAAAAAAACAATTTTCTTTGTGTGTGTGTGTGTGTGTGGCTTTCTTGAGAAGGGGTTTCACTGTGTAGTTCAGGCTGGTCTTGAACTCACTTTGTAGCCCAGGCTGGCCTTGAACTCACAGCAATCCTCCTGCCTCAGCCTTCTGAGTGCTGGGATTATAGGCATGTGCTGCCACACTTGGCTCCATTTTCTTTCTTTAAAAAAAACAACTCTATTTTCTATTTCGAGTTTTCCTCTTCCACAACCGTGAAATAGCTTTGGGAAGGTAGGCATCTTGCGCGAACAGTGCCACAGCCTCGTGAAGCGGCACTCTACCCGCTGCAAGCTGACAACGGTTCGATGTGAGGTGGGGACAGGAAGAGGCGGCCCCTGCCCACGCGCACATGAGCAGAGGCTCCTACCTAGGCTGGTGTCACATCCTCCGCAATGGTGAAGGACACACGGGAGACTGTCTGATCTAGAAAGAGGTAACATCGAGAGATTTTCATGCCATGCTATTTGCTGGAAAATAGAACATTTTCAGTACCTTCACTTGACTGTATTTTTCTATGCTGATTCCTAAGCTGCAGTCATCTCTCCAGTACGCACCATGCTCAGGTCAACACCTACACACGATCCTGCTCCCTCCATCAGTAGTATTTAGTGCCCGCCCCAGTTGAGCACTCCTAAAATACGGCCAAAAAATCCCTTCCCTGTACACAAACCATGCATCCTCCCATGGCCAAGGGACAGCAGTAACCACTCAGACCACCGTTCAAGGTGCCTGCTGCCTTACCCATCCTCCATGTCCAGCCCCTCCTGCCTCTGTGCCCTTTGTGACGCCTCCTCTGTGCTAGCCTGTGTGGTCTGTTCGCTTTTTCACCCCACCTGCCTCTCTGCCCACTCTGATCTCGCTTGTTCTCCATGGCCCTGCCCACACCTTCTTGGCCACCAAGTCCTTCCTGCCACTCCAGCTGGCGGAGATCCACTTCCTTTCAGGCCCTGCATACCTTTTGCTAACCTGAAACTACCTTATTTATATATCTTTTTTAGTTCTGGAATCTTAGCTTCCAAGCTAAGTTCTTTGAGTGCAGGAACTTTGATTCCATTTTATTGATTCCTTTGCCTAGGGAGATGGTGGATATTTTGTGTGTCAGTGGTGCCCAGTCAGTGTATGGGAGCTTGACAGACACCTGTCTGCTGGCTTTATGCTCTAGCAGAGGAGGGAAAGAGAATGTGAGTTGATTCTCCCCAGTGGTGTCTGGTCTTCTTGGGCCAGCCATATGTGAGACCAGCACATGTACCGTGTAAGCTACAAGGATGGAAGTAAAGCAATCACCGGGAAAGATCTTTCAGAAAAGTGCTAGGAGTTCAGGAAAGGCCAGGGTCAACTTTAATTAGCTGTATGAGGTGACTGCACGTGAAATGGCCTGGAGAGATAAGCACGGCGCACAGTATTAGTCTGGGGCCTTCACCACACTAACTCAGCCGAAAGCCTCGCGCTCTTGTTCGGTAGTCCTGTGCCCATTTTAAAGAATAAAAACCCAAGGCTCTGCAATCAAGAGAGATTTGGCCAAAGTCACATGGCAGGTGGGGTAAGGTGGGACTTAAACACAGGCCTCTAGGTTTCAGGTTCAAGGGTCCGCACAGCACACCCTACCCATGCGCACGCTTCGTGTGCTATTATGCTTTGCCTTTAAACTAGAACTTGGGAGCAGAGAATTAAAGCAAATGAAAATTACATTTTGAAAACATCAGGCAGGTTGCTATCTGTAGAATAGGAGAAAGAGAGAGAGAGCTCACTAGGGGCTCTGTCAGATGACAATGAAGATGAATTGATCACACTGGACAGCACCCAAATACAAAGGACAAGGACGAGGAAAGGAGCAGAAAGGAAGGTGACTTAGGCATTTTTAAACACTGTGGATATAGCCTGTTAGGATGTTATTGATGACTCTAGGACCAGGGATCATGGGGCCCGTGTCACAGGACTGTGATGACAGCCTGTGAGCATCAAGGGGACATTGAGTAAGAACTTCCCAAAGACATTAGAAATTGTACACCGGAGCCCGAGGGGAGACCCTGGCTGGACAGAGAGCTGTGATACTGTAACGCGGCCCAACACTGTCAGCTTAGCATCTGGGGTTGTTAACTCCTGGCTTTGGGGGCCAGAGGATGGAGGAACGCCCTGACTATTATCTACCCCACGTCCTGGAGTGACCTTCCGTTCCCTCCCTGGGGTTGTAGCCCCTCTGTCTGGTAAACATGGTTTCATTTTCCCCATTTTGGACTAAATTATGGGTTCCTTCCCCACATTCTTATTTTGAAGCCCTAAGCCCAGGCCTTCCGAACATGACTGTCATTGGAGATGGGTCTTGTGAAGAAGTTACCCAGGGAAACCAGATCGCTGGGCTGGGGCTCAGTCCACCCCGACCTTGTCCTTACGAGATTCAGACACAGAGGCTCCCAGAGGGAGACACGGGTGACACAGGGAGAAGGCGGCTGTCCCCTGTGAAGGAGCAGGGCCTCAGCAAGCGGGCCTCGAGCTTGGCCTCCAGGCCTCAGGAATGGAGAGACAAGAACTGTGAGCGGCGCTTTGCTATGACAACCCAAGCAAATTAACACACCCGCTGATCTTTCTCCCTGCCTGTGTGGAAGCCAAGCTGCCGCTTCCTGCCCACTCCGAGCCTGCAATTTGTCCTCCGCATCTTCACATTTTGTTCAGAAAAGATAAACATCATGTCACCTCTCGCCTCTCACTTCAGTCTCCTTTCCACTTCCAATCTGATCTACAATCAGCACATCAGGCCGTATTTTCTAAATCTCTCATCACGCTGCGCTGGTCACCACTCATTAACATAACTCTGGTTTCTCCAGAGTCAGGATTCCATCTGTCCTCACAGCACTTAACCCGGGCCCCGCCTGGACACTGAGGTCAGAGATCCTACATTGGCTAAGGCAATCATAGTTCGCTTGCATTGAAATCATATCAACCCAAGTCCCCACGCCAAACCAAGCTCTGTGTCATCTCTCCCCGGGTAGAATGGCCAGCACCACTGAAATCACAATGGATTGAAGATCTGAATGTTAAAATTAAACACTCTGCCCGCTGGAGGGTAAAACAGGTACAGCCCTTGAAGACTTGGGTATAGGCAAGGACTTTCTGAACAGAAGCCCAATGGCAGAGGAAACCATCACAAGAATTGACAAATGGGATCATAGCAAATTAAAAAGCTTCAGCATAGCAAAGGAAATAATCAACAGTGAAGAGCCAGCCCAAAGAACAGGAAAAGCTGTGCCAGCTATTTGTCAGACAGAAGCCTATTATCCAGAGGGTATAAAGAACTCAGAAAATCAGATCCCCCCACAAAATGAAAGAAGAAAAGTTGTCACAAAATGGATAAATGAAATGAATGGACAATTCTCAGAAGAAAAAGTACAAATGGCCAATAAATCCATGGAAAAAATGTTCAATGTCTCTGGTCATTAGAGAAATGCAAATTAAAACAACACTGAGATGCCATCTTATCCCAGAAGCTACTGTCAAGAAATCAAATAATAAGAAATGCCAGATAGGCTATGGGAGACAAATGAACCCTTCTACATTGTCGAAGGGAATGTAAACTAGTACAACCACTGTGGAAATCAGCATGGAGATTCCTCACAAAAACTGCAAATAAAAATTACATGTGACTCAACCATTCCCCTTCTAGGTATCTTCCTGAAAGAGTTAAAGAGATCGCATTACAGTGATCCATGCATACCCGTGCTCGTAAGAGCTAAATCTTGGAAGCAGTATATGTCCATCAGCAGAGGAATGGGGAAAGAAAATTAGGTGTTCATACACAATGGAGTGCTATTCTGCTATAAAGAAGGGTAAACTTCAGTCATTTGTAGGAAAATGAGTGCACCTTATAACCATAATGTTAAGTGAAATAAACTAGACACACAAGCTTAAGTATTACATGGTTTCTATCGTACAAGAATCCCCCAACATGAATAAAGAGCAAAATAAAGGATAGATAATAGAAAGTGGGGGGAGAGATCTTTTTCAAATGGGAAGGGGATCGATGGAGAGAGGGCAGAAAAGCGAGGGAAAGGGGATGAAGGAATTGAGATTGTTACGTACATGTACCAGCTCTCCACTGGGAGAAAAATTATGGGATGAAAACATGTACTAGCTGGGCGTGGTGGTGCACACCTATAATCCTAGCACTCGGAAGGCTGAGGCAGGAGGATCGCCACGATTTTGAGGCCAGCCTGGGCTACATAGTGAGTTCAAGGCCAGCCTGACCTACATAGTGAGAGCCTGTCTCAAAAACAAAACAAAACAAAATGTACTAATAAAAAATAAAAACTGGTGCTGGGGATATAGCTCAGTGACATAAGCGCCTGCCTGGCAAGCACAAGGTCATGAGTTCAATCCCCGGTACCGTAAAAAAAATAAATAAATAAATAAAATAAATAAAAAACTGGGAGTAGGGGAGGAATGGCCAACACCAAGACCAAAAAAAGCAGAAAACGGCAGTAAAGATGTAGACAAGAGACAGTCCTTACACACTCTTGGTGGGAATGTAAATCAGGAACGCCATCACAGAAAATAGTATTTTCACACTATTCCTCCAAAAAAATATAAAATAAAAATGAAACTGCTGTGTGATCCAACAGCCCCCTTACTAAGTACATATCGAAAGGAGTTGAAATCAGAGATAACTGTATTCTCATGTCAGACGCAGTGCTGTTCATACCAGCTGAGATGTGGGACCTATGTGCCCATGGACAGATGAATGGAGAAGAGGGGCACATATACCACGGAGTATTATATAGCCATTAAAAGACAATGAAAAGCCAGGTGTGGTGGCACACGCCTGTAATCCCAGCCCTCGGGAGGCTGAGGCAGGAGGATTGTTGCGAGTTCGAGACCAGCCTGAGCTACAAAGTGAGCTCGAGGCCAGTCTGAACTGCATAGCAAGACCCTGTCTCAAAAAGACAAAAAAAAATAAAAATAAAAACAAAATTTTTTTAAAAAAGACAATGAAATCCTGTCTTCTGCAGCCACATGGATGGAGCTGAAGGACGTTCAGTATTCCCTGTTTTCATGCATATACAGAAGCTCAAGAAGGTGACCTTGGCCGTATGGGGTGGCGTGCACCTGTAGTTATAGCTACTTAGGAGGCTGAGGCAGGAGAACAACTTGAGCCCAAGATGTCTGAGACCAACCTGGGCAACACAGCAAGAACCCATCTTAAAAAACAAAGTCATAGAAGCAGAGAGTAAGTAGCACAGTGGTTGGGAAGAGGCAGGGAAGTAGCAAGTATAGAACTTGCTTAACAAGTATAAAATTCAATGGCAAAGGAGTAAGCACTGATGTTCTATAGCAAGGTTAGCAATCATTTACTGTCTGTCTCTTTTTTTTTTTTTTTACTCAGAATCTAACTCAGAACCTTGCGCTTGCCCAGCAGGCACTTGTGCCACTATATCACCACCTACCATGTATTTTTAAATAACTAGAAGAGATGGTTGTGAATGTCTCCAACACGAAGAATCCATAACAGTTTAAGGTGATGGCTATGCTAATTACCCTGTTGGGGTTGTTTCACATTGAATAAGTGTACCACGGTATCGTACCACACCCCTTAAATCTGTGCAGTTATTCTGTGTCAGGTAATAGATCAGCGGCCCAGCACGTGCCTACAACGCAAGAAGCCGGGATTCCATCCCCAGCAGCAAAGGAAAAAACTAAAATCAAAAGCCTGCTTCTTACTGTTACTAAAATTCAACCTGCCCTCCATAGTTCAAAAATCCTTCCATATTTTGTTGCAAAGATGTAGAGAAATGTGTCTATTTTTAAAATCCATTTGAGTCCAACTTAAAGGTGTTTTCAAATGTGAAGCGGGTTTTCCCCCTTTGAAAATCAGAAGCAGCGTCTCCAGCCAGGGTCCTGCTCCGCGGTTACTCAGGAGACAGCTGGAGGTAGGTGCAATCCTGGCAGCCGCACCTGGGAAGAGGCGCTCTTTGCTGGGGGCAGGGGAAATCCTGGGTGGCCTCGTGGGTGGAGTCGGTGGAGTCCAGGGTCGGGCCCAGCTCGTAGCCTCTCTCCCTTGACTTCCCCTTTGATGGGCGCTGACGTATCGGGCTCCGCACGCACCTGTCGAATCTGATTCTTGCAGCCCCCTGCCGGGAGTGAACGTCTGACCCTCTGTAGTAAAGGAAATAAGCCAGAGCGCCCTTCCTCACCACCTCTTCTAATGACTGCTCTGGCAATCTGCGTAGCAGAGCTCACCACACCAGAGGGAAGCCTGGGGCCCCCAGACACTGTCAACCCAGCAGCGGGGTGCCCAGGAGAGGCGTTCGTACCATTGCACGCCACTGGTCCACGCTCTCTGCCGGGCTTGCGCCTGCAGCTCCATGCACACCAGAAGCACACCCACGCCACTGGGCTCGGCACCTCCCGTAGAAACCTGGGAGAGAAAAGCTCAGAGCAGTCAAGAGACTTTTCCTCCTGCTTTTTCTGTCCTTCTGCTGTACAGGAAGAGAGGCACTCAGCCACCAGAAAATTCTAAGGACCACCAGGATCAAGGGCAGGTCTGCCCACGGATGTAACAAAATCCAAATGCTCAGCTAAAACAAAGCAGGGAGAGTTGGTGCTCCTGATGGCTCCAGTGAGGGGCTCTGTCTGGTTGCCCCTTTTGTCTAGTAACTTTGTAGTCAGCACCCAACCTGGCAGGGACAGCCATCCAGAAGCAAGTACAACAGTGTCCACAGAGTGCCCACCCCACCCCAAGGCCCCAAGAGTAAAGCTGGTTATGCAGTAACATGTACCAGAACCCTACTGATATCTGAAATAAGGGGCTTGGGTTTTTTTCTTTTAAAAAAAGTTGGAAACCCAGAGTTGACGTGGTAGCTTCATAATCATGGGGACTTGGAGTCTTTCCATTTTCACACTCCATCATCTTTAGCTATGGCTTTCATCCTCAAAGTTGTCTCATGATCCAAATGGCTGCTAGAGCTCCAGCCATCACATTTGTATTCCATGAAGGCAGCAACAGAAGAGACTTCTTCTAGCTGAGTTGGCTCCCTCTGAAAGACCTTTTCTAAAAGCCCCACCCACAAGGCTAGTAGCTTCAGTCTCATTGGCTACTTTGAGTTATGCAGGACAGGAAATGTCTTTTAGATGAGCACATTGCCCCCTGGAATAAAATCAGAAGAAGAACAGGGAACCAGGCATTGGGTAGGTGACCTGCAAAGCCTGCCTCGCCTGCGGGAAATCAGGCTCTTGATTCATCAGGTGCAAAACTGCCCTCGTGGCCTGCAGCGGACGTGCCAATTACTCGGACCGGCAGTCACAGAGTGCAAAGTCTCAGCGAGAAGTCACCGGGCCTTGCACTGGGAACACAGCTGGGAGGGAGTTTATTCTCAGAACTCGAGGCTCGCACCTGGGCCGTGATCTCCGTTCCTGTTTTCCTTGGTTGCGATGCCCGCCACATAACGTCCACCGCTTGAAGGCCCGCAGTTCGGTGGGGCTCGGTGCCTGCCGGGTAGCCATCGGCACAATCGCCCTGCAGACCACTTCCACGGGGTGGGAAAGAAACCGCCCCCATTAGGCTCAGGCCAGAGGTGGCCCTCAACGCTCCACCCAGCCCCAGGATCACCAGAGAACGGCCCTTGCCACCTGAAGGTATGTTTGTGTTTCCGGCAGCTCCAAGCCGGGGTCCGGGACGCATCGGACGCTCCCGGGAAAGCCAGGAACGCGGCCTCGGAGCGCTGACCAGAGCGGGGATAGGGGCCTCCCGGGACGCTCTGCGCAGGCTCGGGGCTGCCTGTGAGCTGCAGGGCGAAAGGGCAGGGCCAGGGCCAGGGCAGGGCCTGGCGAGGGCAGGGCGTCCTCTACAGCTCCCCAGCCTCCTGCCCACGAGGCGCAGGAGCGGCACGGACGCTGACACGGGCTCCCTAAGGTGCCAGCGGGCGGGCAGGCGGGCAGAGCACTAACAGTTACTGACAAGTCTCCTTGCTCCGCGCTGGGGTCCTGGGTTAGGGACCCATTTCACAGAGGTTCACCCAGAATCGCAGGCGCCACGGCTCGGGGAGGGCACCTGTGGACACGCACGCCAACGGGGCCCTCGGCAGGTGCAGCCTCCCCCGTCGGTGGCCTGGCCCTTGCCGCCTGTGACCCTGGGACAGGGCTCAGCTGAGCTCAGCCCTGGGCTTCCGGAGCCGGTGGGAGCCTGGCACGAGCGGCCCCTCCCTCCCGCCTGCTGCCTGCCCTCCCCTCCTCAGGCAAAAGGTTGCTCAAGGAGACTCCAGGATTTGGGGTCCGCCTGGTCACGTCGCCAGGAGTCCTTTGCGCTGAGCGCCTTGCCAGAGTTCCCCGGCAGAGCTCACAGAGCCTCGGGAAGCTGCGGAGGAAGCCTCGGGATCCTGGCTACACCGAGCCCAGGTGAAGCAGGCGGATGGGGAGGGTGGCAGTGTCACAGGTCTGGTGGCAGAGCCAGCAGGAGGGGGGCAGCCTGGCAGGGCTGGAGGTGCTGCCGTTTGGGGGCCGGAGGGGGTCAGCGTGTGCGTGTGTCATCGAGGTAGAGACTACAAAGGGAAGGGGAGGGCTGTGCGTGGGGGGAGGATATATATGCTGGTGTGGCTGCCACGGAGGGACCGAACCTCGCATCCCAGGCAGCCGGCGACGGACAGCCAGCGCCCAGGTAGGAGCCGCCTGCGACCCGCCGTGACTAACTGCCTGCCTGGGGAGAGTGGGGCAGCCCGGGCTGGCCTCCCCGCCCCTGTCCTTTGTCCAGCCCGCCTGCTGCTGGCCTGTCGTGAGATGATTTCTTCATTCATCTTATTTTCAGGGCTTGGATGGTGGGAAAGGGGGAGGGTCGAGGGGTTTTTGTTTTTTTTCAGTCTCAGAGAGAGATGCACAAGGAACAAGAAAAAGCTGAACTTGGATGAGGAAAAGTTTTGCTTCCCGGGCGGTGGCCCCTACTTGGTCGCTGCTCTCCGTGGAGAAGTGGTGGTCACGGGAGCCGGGTCAGGCCAGCAGCAGCAGGCACGGGGAGCGGGCTGTTTGGGGGCACCGCTGGGACCCCAGGGAGGGCTTTCTCTCTGCTTCTTGCCCTTCTCTGATGCATGCAGGCTGCTTCCCCACGTTTCAGTGAACTTGATGCCTTTCGGATTTGAGGTTTTCTTCTGGGGGGAGCCCTCTCCCTCTCCGCCCTCAGGAGACATTGCTACTCAGGCAGGACCGGTGGGTCCCGCTCCACCTGTATACGCCGCTGAATGCAGAGGGACGCGTGGGGTGCATTTCATAGAGAATTTCCGTGGGCCTGACCTTGGTCTCCCAGACCTTGATCGTTCGGGGGTTTCCTTTCTCTCCTGGCATCTCTTCCCCACTGGCCGTCTCTCCCATCTAACGGTCTCTGCCCGGGGCGTGTGGAATACTCCATTCTGAGTCGCAGCATCTTACTCTCGCCGCTGCCGCCCTGCCCTCCTCCTCCTCCTCTTTGTGCGTCTCTGCCCTGCCCGTCTCGCTCCCCCCTCCGCGCCTGTCGCTCCCCGCGCCCGCCTCCCCGTCTCGCTCCCAACGCCGGCAAGTTCTGGTGGAATTTCAAGTGAGGCGGGATGGCTCGGGAAGGGGACTATTTAAAGCGAGCCACTTCGGGCTTGAATACCCTGATCCCAGGCTGAAACATCTGTGTTTAGCTTCTCGAGCAGCCCGTAATTGCCCCAATTATAACCAATAACATTGTTCGGCAGACTAACAAAAGATGAGCTCCGCACGGCATTTGCCAGCAAGTCCAAACCGGAGTCCTCAACGCAGAAGGAAAAAAAAAAAAAAAAGTAACAGCCTGGCTTCTTCTCAAAACCTCCCAAAGCAAATACTGCTCTTTCTCTCTGCCTGTGGGTGGCTGCTGCACGCACCCTCCTTTCTGAAGCAAGCGCGGCGGGGAAATTTTCTACAAGCTCCCCCGAAGCCGCGATAGCTTTAACAGAAAGGATTCGTGTTCCTTGGGCTTGCTGCGTCTCCTGCAGCAAATGCCACCTGTCCAAAAGCCACCTTCCAGGAAGAGGAGCAGCTTTTGCCTTTCCCTGTGCTTACCGTGCAGCCCGTCCAGCGTACTGCATTGCAACCTGGGGTCGTTTTTTGGGGGTGACGATTTGTTCCTCCAGGGGCAGCATCCCCTGCTTTATTAGCTGAAGGCTGGGGGTACTTAGGGATTTAGACAGGCAGGAGGTTTTGCATTGCCAATGAAGGGAGTAATTGCAGGATTAGGCGCAAACGGGAGCTGTCACCAAGCTATTTCATCTTCAATCAATCAGGTATTTATCAGCCACACGCACCAGGGCTCCAGAGATTCAACAGAGGTGATAATAACAGCACTTGACGTCGGTGCAGTGATTTAGGCACTTTCACACCCATTATCCCAGCCACAGCCCCGTGATTATCTCCAAGTTACAGTTGAGACTGAAGCTGAGGGCTCGGTGATTTGTTCCGCACATGGCAGAGGCCGGACAGAGTGCTGCTGTCCTGACTCCCGCAAGTGCCCCCCTGTCAGTCGGGGGTGCTTAGAAACGCGTACCAGGACCCAACCCAGCACCTGTGAAACCATCAGGGGACAGCGCAGGGCTGCGTGTGACGAAGCTGCATGGCCCACAGAGCCAGGGCTGGGGGAGTTTGGGCAGGGGGCATTTCCTCCAGGATTCTGGCAAGGGGAGGCAGCTAGAATTTGGATGGGCCAGGGGCTTCGAAGAGGGAGGTGGCAGCAGAACCAAAACACAAAAGGAGGGCAAAGGAAGGAGCATCTCTTGAAACCCACTGGAGCGCCAGGCGGGGAGCTGAGCTTGTCTGCGCGCTTATTCACGCTGACACATGCACAGGACAGGAGAGTGCACTCGGGCACACTCAGATCGGTGGCTCTGGGTCCTCCTCTCCCCGGCTCTCCCGCTCCCCAAGCCCACAAAGGACCTGCGAGCTCTCGTGTGTCCTGGGTGTGGGGGGAGCTGCCACCAGGCACCTTAGGAGAGGAATGGGCCTTTCCCAGGAAACAGGGCGTCGTGGTGACAGTGGAGGCTTGTACGGGCTCGAAGTGCTGAGGACTCACCGGCAACCACGTGTGTTGAAATGCCTGTAGTTGCGCCGACTGGCTGATGTAAATGTTTCCTTCTAGCCACAAGCTAGCTGAGAGATTTGGGGCTCACTAACTGGGGGACAAGCGGATTTTCTGGGCATCTCCCTCAGCAGGCTGCCATCACTTTCATTCTCGACTTGCTGAGGTTCTGTGGCTTTTCAGAACCCAAACAGCTGCTTCAGCATTGCAGAAGCACGAGCTCGCAGCGCAGCTCCAAAGGGCCCAGCCCGGCCAGGGAGGCGCTCGGCTTGTCTCGCCAGCTGCCACCCAGGGTGGCTCAGAGCCAACCCCACTCCGCTCACACTGATCTGTGCTCTTCCGCCACCAGTACATCCCATTCATCCTCTCATTCACCCAGCCAGAAACGTGTGTGGAGTTCCTGATGGAGCCACACAGCGGCAGGGCCAGGGACACAGAGCCGGCAGAGCCCTTCGCCGGCTGCGTATTCACCGTCAGTGTCTCCACAACACGTAAAAGCCCAGGCCGGTGGTCCTGCAGGGGCAAGCCTGCCCAGCTACCTACCAGGACTTCTGGAAATCAAGACATTTATTTTGTTTTCTTACCTTTCCTAATTTGAACTTTAGTGGATTTTTTACAACGTATAATTATTAAATAAGCAAATGGGGAATGTGTACTAAAACTGATTGCTAAGCCAGGCATGGTGGCGTGTGCCTGTAATCCCAGCACTCTGGGAGGCTGAGGCAAGAGGGTCACAATTTCCTGCCTCAGAATGAAAAATAAAAATTAATTATTTAGTTCAAAATAGCTAATAGGAGTTTGCATGTTCCCACACAAAGGAACGATAACCGTTTGAGGTAATGGATATGCCAGTGCCCTCGATCTGTCAGGCATCACATACAGGTATGAAATGTCACACTGCACCCTATAAATATGTACAATTATGTCAATAAACATTGTTTTTAAAAAACAGACTGCTAGAGGTACAGAGTTAAGGCAGGTTGGAGATTATTGGTCTGCATCCACGGTTCTTTTGTCTATTTTCTAATCTTTTTGCAAAGAACACTGGGTGATTTTATAAAAGTGAATAAAGGTCTTTAAGTCTATTTCCATTACCCTGGTGATATTGGGGAGCATCTGCCGGGATGACAGTTGAGCAGCTCCCTCCCCACGGTGGCACCTGGAGACCCCTCCCAAAGCCCCACTGCATGAAGTCCTCTCCTCTCCCCCTTCCTTTGCCAGAGAGGGCAAATATCCCCCCGTTCATAGCACAAGGCACATTAACCATCTAATCCAACTGCCTTGACAAAAGGAGCGACTGATGCCTAGAGAAAGAAAAGGCCTTGCTAAGGTCCCACAGGTAACAACAGAACCCAACCTAGAACCCAGGGTCCGGGTCTCCATGCACCGCCTTCTGCTCATTTGCGGCATCTTGGGCCTGTGCAGGGTGGGCGGTGACCTTGTCCCCACCCGCTGTGTGCTAATCCCCTTTGCAAGTGGAATCTTAGAGCAGAACAGAGACTTTTGTGGGAGTAAATGCATCCATCAGAGGAGGAAAGGAATCTAAAGCAGCCTCCCTCAGTGGCGGCTGGCAAAGGCGCCACGCTCCACACAGGAGTCCTGTCTGCAGTGCGTCTGAGGACCGGGGCCGAGGACAAACACGCCTCCTCGGCTCGATGGCCAGCTGCTGGCCATGACAGTCCCTTCTTGGACCAGGGAGAGGGACAGCTGAGAGGCTGTGATCTGAGAGGCAGGCCAGGAGGCTGGGGCCACAGGAGGCCCTTAGCAATTCACCTGCATGGCCACAGACCATCAGGAGGAAAGCTGGGACCGGCGCTGGGGACTGGAAGGCTCTGCCCCTTCCTGTTCTGTGTCTTCCTCAAGGCTGTGTCTTCACCTGTAAAATGGAGGTGATCACAAAGGGTGGGGGCTCATGAAGCCACTGGCACCAGACCTGGTACAGTGTGCTCTCCTTGCAGTAGTCACGGGATTACCTTCAAATTTAGAATCCATCCCAAGGCTCCACCAGAACTTGTCACCCTTCCCAAAGCAGAAACAGTGTATGGAGTTTACAGTTGCCCAGAACTCACAATTTGAAGTCCCAATACCTGAGTTTAAGCCATGGCTCTGCTATTTATTAAGTGGATGATCTCAGGCAAGTTGCCTAATCTCCATGAGAGTGTGGGGTTGTTTTGTTTTTGGGGTTTTTTTTTTTTTGGGTTGTTTTGTTTTTGGGGTTTTTTTTTTTTTTGGTACCGGGACTCGAACTCAGGACCTTGCACTTGCCAGGCGTGCACTTGTGCCGCTGAGCTATATCCCAGGCCCTGAGGTTGTGTTTATCATGGGAAGGGAGGTAAAATTAACTCTAGGTTATAGGGGTGCATGTGCATATAAGCATCATTTGTAACCTGCAAAGGACAGTATTCCCTACATGTAGGTGACCAAAAGGGGGTATACATACTTCTAGGAGGAGGGAGGCCTCTTTTCCCTTCTCCATGAAAAGCACCGAAATTACAGGCTTCCTCCTAGGTCATAAAGCAAAACCCAACCAGAGTTTAGCTACAGCTGAAGGTGCATACGTAATCCTCAAACAGAAGAGCAACTAATTTTATTGCCCTGGGAAACAAGAGTGCACGCGAGTAGATTAAGGTTAAGTAAGAGTAGTATTTGATCTTGATAAACAGTGAGACACAATAAGGTTATGAGCTGTCATTACCTATATAAAAGATAATTGAACATTTCTTGATTCAATACAAAATGCCCTGGTTATACTGTTGCCACATTGAATGGTTAGCTGAGCTCAGCTCATAGGTGAAATACAAACTATGTGCAATTCAAACAGTCTCAGGCATATTATAGTGACTAATAGTCATTTGTTGGCTAATAAATAAATGGAAAAAAAACCTGTCATCATCACCATTTTGCAGCTGAGAACACTGAGACTCTCAGAGATGAAATAACCCACCTGCAGTCACACAGTTGCAAAGGATAAGGTTTAAACACAAATATAACACATGAATCAACAAATCGCTTGTTCTCATTTTAATGGCATCAGTGTGTGTACTGAGCTTCAAGCCTGCATGTGGATATAGTTAAGATTTCTTAAAAATTAAAAATGTCCTGAGGATGTGGCTCTGTGGTAGAGTACTTGTTTAGTGTGCAGGAGGCTCTGCGTTCAATCCCCAGTACCGGGGGGAAATGAGTTTTCCAAGTTTAAAATCTAATATGTCACAGCACACAATTGTACTAGGTGCTCTGAGGCGTACAGAATTACAAAATGCCCTCTTTACCATGGTACTTCTGTGTATTTTGAGTTTCTGCTTAGAGTAATCATCTCATCTAAGGATGGCCAGCCACCTGTGACATGAGCCTGCACGGTCATCCCACTCTGTGCGTTCTCTGAATCGCTGGGGAGAATGAGTAGCATCAAGTCTAGATGGGTTCTAAGTAATAGGTGGATCCACCTGCTAAAAGTGAGGTAAAAATAAAAGCTAATAGGAAACAGCGAAGGGCTGGGGACCTGGCAAGCGCAAGGTTATGAGTTCAATTCCCAGTACTGGACAAAAAACAAAACAAAACAAAAAGTGTCAACAAGGAAACAGTGAGATAGGTCTATCACAATTGAGAAGGGGACCAATACCGCCGGGCGTGGTGGCACATGCCTGAAATCCCAGCACTAGGGAGGCTGAGGCAGGAGCATCATTGGAAGTTCAAGACCAGACTGGGCTACAAAGTGAGGTCAAGACCAGCCTGCACTGCATAGCGAGACCCTGTCTCAAAAAGACCAAACCAAAAAAAAAAAAAAAGAGAGAGAGAGAAGGGGACCAAGAGATGGAGAGAGGAGAAAAGGAGGGGACAGGAAGGGGACATAAAAAGAATTAAAATGTGTTACATATGTGGACCGATCCCCCACAATGAATATAATCACTGTGTACAGCAAACATGTACTAATAAAGTTAAAATGTGAGGTTAAACTTAAGGAGAGATTGGGAACTCGACAAGAGGTGAGTCTCAGGCCACAGGGAGGGCCTGAGGAACACCCAGTAGATTTGATGTGGTGTCCCCAAAAATCCAAACAAAAGGACCTTACATTTTCCATGCAGCCCGCTACCCAACAGAGGGCACACTCATTGTCCCAGGACCTCCTCGCCTGGCTTCTCCTTGCCCCTAAGTCCCATTTACCCCGAGTTTGAGATAACAAATATCAGTCAAAGCACCGATCGCTTCCTGCGTGCGAAAGTTGCCTGGGTTAATAACACTCACGAGAAACCTCAGCAGGGAAGCATTTCATTAACATCCTTCACAACTTTTCAGCTCAGCTTCTGCACACATGGTGTGCTGCAAGCTCCCGTTAGGAAACAGAAGAACCAGCCAGATCCCTCCCCTCATCCCTTTCTCCTGTGACATTCAGCCACTGCCATCCAGTGGCCAGGAAGGGCATGACCATGCCATTGTGTGCAAACTACAAAAATGTCTCCTGACCAGAAAGATGAGAAGTGAAGGGAATAAGACATATAAAGGCAATTCTCAACTTAAACAAAGGAAGGGTTTAAGCAGTCCTCAGTTTATAACTGGCTTGTGTTCTAGAATATTTGTGTGTATATAATGGCTATGCAGCATGTGAGATATATTTTCAGTTGGGGAGAAAAGCTTCCCAAGCATGTCTATCAGTTCCTATTTCCCTGCACAGGCCAAACACCAAGCCTCATCCCAGCTGTGCCTAATGGCTGTTTGCAGCTAGTCTTCTACCAGACGTGCACTGGAGTCCCAGCTCAGGATGGCACACGCCCAAGGTTGCAGTAGAGGGTGCTGAGAGCTGGGAGAGAGGCAATGGTAGCATTGTGGCATGGACGCTGTGCGCTGGGCTTGCTTCCTTGTAGAAAGAGCTTGTTGTGCATTGGGTGCTGTTCTGACTGCTTACAAACCCAAGCCCAGTAATAGTTACCTGAGATGGGCACTAGGGTTCTCCCAGTTTTACAGGTGCGGAACTGCGAGGTTAAATAAAGCTAGCAAGTTGCAAGGCTGAGATCCAAATTCAGGAGTCATCCACTGAGCAGAGGAGAAAGCGCGGGTCACACAGCTCTGCAGCATTGGTCTGGGGCAGCTGTGTCACAAGTGTGGGACCTAAGGCTCACTTCTTCCCACTGTGATGTGTCATCCTGAGATGCCAGAGCAGCAGATAGGCCAAGCTCAGACCAGAAGCTGGCAGTGGCTTTCCAGAGGTGATATTTCCTAACGTGTGCATGAGGTGTGAGTTTGAGAAAAGTGTTCTGGGCAGAGGGAATCCTGAGCTATGCGGACACTCGGAGTCTGATGTGGCTGGGAACTGTATGTCCAGGGACTAGAAGTGACACCAGAGTGTGGGATAGGTGAAGCAGGAGATGGTGCTCAGCCAAGTCCTTGGAACCCCTCCTGGTGGCCTCCGATGCTCTAAAATTATTTTAAGTAGGAAGTGACATCATCAGATTTGGAGATGGCTTGGAGGGAAGCCAGATGATGAGACGGGCTAATTGGGAGGCTGTTACGATAACAAGGCAATAAATCTCAACCAAGACACTGGGGCTTGGGAAAATGATAAAGAAATTGCATTTGAGATACATTCATGGATGCAGATGTTGGTGTTCATTCTTCATTAGCCTGAGACATCCCATAGCTGAAGGGTGAAGGGCAATCCCTCGAGGAGGGTGGACAAGGCCTGTCCCGTCTGCACCCAGCCCCACTTGCAGCAGGTGCTGGCCTTGGGGAGTGGGATGGCCACATGAGAGACATCTGCCTGCTCACCAGCCCCCCACAGGTTATGATCGACTCCCTGGTGATTTGAAAGTGCTGCTTCCTGGGTCTCCCGGGTCGGGCCCTCTAGGGAAATTCTTACTCTTCTCAGCACCCATCTCAAAGGTCAACACATGCTCTCAGACGTTTACTGAGCACCCTCACAGACACTTCGTCGTGGCCTGAAACACTTTCACGGCACACAGGAAGAGCCAAGTCCTTTCCCTGTGTGGCCTTGGTGACCTCAGCGGTGGGCCCCCGCCCTTCTCCTGTGGACGGGCTCCGTCTTACACCCTGCTCACACCTACTCCTCTCAAGCTCTGCCACGTGTACAAGTCACCTCAGAATCTTGCTGAATACGCAGGGCCTGATTCCACGGCTTTGGGTTGGGGCCCTCGAGTCTACGTTTCTCCCAAGACCCCAGCAGCTCTACGGACTGCACTTGAATAGCACGACCCTGTGCATTTTCTCAGGGCAATAAGGCAATTACCTTTGGTTTTCTATGCTGAACTCTTTATAAGGGAGAAGTTACATACATTGAGATGTGCAGAATTTAAATGCACAATTGAATGGATTTGGAGAAATGCATGCCCCCCCATGACCTCAACTGAAAATATTTCTATTTCCAAGATGTTCCCTTGTTCCCTTGTTCCCTTGTCCATTTCATCTTCCCAGGGATGTAGTCTGAAGAAGTAGCTTTTTGATTCAAGAAGCTTGATCCAAAGAGAAATTTAAAGAGGGACAAAAGAAACTACACCCATCTTTCAGGCAAATCCTATGTACAAAATCTACTGGTCTACCTAATCATTGGTGCTACTGTCTTAGGATAGTTTTTTTCATTCATTTTTCTATAAATAATTCCACAGGCCAGGTCCTGTGCTTGACATGAGATGGCCAAATGTCCATCATGGCCCTGGACTCAGGAAACCAGCTCTCCTCAGTCTTTTTGGCTGCTATAACAAAACGCCCTAGACTGAGCATCTTATCGACAACAATGTATTGCCAACAGCTCTGGAGGCTGGAAAATCCACGATCAAGATGCCAGCAGATTCATTTCTTGGGAACCCATGCCCTGGTTTGCAGACAGCAGCTTCTTGCTGTGTCCTCACACGGTGGCTGGGGCTATCTAGGGCTCGGGAATCTCTTTGATAAGAGCATCCATCCCTCTTACCTAACCCCTGAGGCCCCACCTTCTGATGCCATCACAGAAGGCTTTAGAGTTCAACATGTGGACTTTGAAAAGACACAAGCTCTCAGACCGTAGCACAGATTTTGAGGATTGTGCATTCCTGGCTGGGCCGGGGCAGGCTGGGGAGCAGGCGAGGAAGCCCTTGCTCATTAGTAAATCTTGGAGTTACTTACCATCCTCTTGCACAGCACTTTGCAAAACCCCCTTCCAGGTCTCGTTTCATTTCCATAACAGAACTATGACAAGGCAGGTGCCACTGTCCTCTTTTATGGCAATGGAAATTGAGCACTGAAAAGGTTGACTTAGAGTCACACACTGGTCAGCTACACAGTGACCTCTGAGCTCTCAGAAAAGCAGCTCTCCAGCTGCTTCTGGAATGGTGGTGAAGCCAGCGGAATGCAGGAATCAAGGCGCCCTCCCAGGAACCTAGACCGAGTCTGTGCTCGAGCTTAGTCCTGGGGATGGGACCAGCCACTTGCACCCTGAGAATCCGCTCCCTTTCGGGAGGGACGGCCCGCATCCCCCAGATGGCTGGACTAATCCCCAGCATCCTCCTCTGTGTTTCAGAGCCTTGCTCCCTGTTCCTGCACCATGAAAATCCTGTTCTATGACCTCCTGCTCCTCAGCCTCCTCTCCAGCGTCTTCAGCAGTTGTCCCAGGGACTGCCTCACCTGCCGGGAGAAGCTCCGCCCAGCTCCGGACAGCTTCAACCTGGAGGTAGGTCCTCCTCCCGCCCGATCCCAACTGGACCCTGAGTGAAACTCCATCCTCTTCCATGGGTCTCCCGCCCTGGTCTCGTGGCCAAGAGGAAACAAATGTGGACTTCAACTGCACCTTCCAACCCAGAACCCTGGGATCTTTCCACCTCCCACCTTCTAGCAAAGACCTGCCCACCCCACCTTCTCATTCCCAGGATTAAAATAATGCTTCTTAGCCAGGGGTGGCAGTGCATACCCGGAATGCCAGCAATCTGGGAGGCTGAGGCAAGAGGATCGCCAAGACTGAGCCTAGTCTGGGCAACTTACCAACTTAGTGAGACGCTGTCTCAAAATAAAAAATAAAGAAGGGTGAGAGTATTGCTCAGTGCAAGGACCTTGGGTTCAATCTCCAGCACCACAAAAATCAATAAATACAAAAGTCATGAAACAAAAGCATTTTTAATCCCAGCAATCAAAGAAAGAATCTTATTCTTTCTCTTACTAGAGTATTCAGGATAATCTTCCCATGTTATTCCACATCCTTTGAAGTTCTTTCTCCCCATAAATATGGTATCATCTACTTTACCACTCCCCACCTGCTGAACACAAATGTTGCCCTCCACTTTTTTTTTGGCACCAGGTGTCGAACTCAGAACCTTGCACTTGCCAGGTAGGCGCTGGTGTCCCTGAGCTATATCCCCAGCCCTTACCCTCCATTTTTGACATTACAGTTAACCCTACAGTTACCCAAGATGCTGTCCTGTATTTTAAATTTCCACCTTGAGGTGCAAATCCAGTGTTAAATTTTTGTTCATTAAATAAACTGTCCTCTTACCTCCTTCACTTTCCACCTAGTTAGTTCTCTCCTATCAAATCTAGTTTCATTCCATTTTTTCCCGTTGAAGTCAATTAAACGTCTTCCAAGAGGCTACATGTCAAACCCCTCTGTTTTTCAAAACAACCAAGGCAGCCACCCTTCCCTGGAGACCAGAGAACCTGGTGTCCATGTCGGTTGAGCCACCGCGGTGTCTCAGGCTCCAGGTAGCAGTGAGCAACTCACAGCAACCGGATGCAATCAAGGTCCTCCTTCTGGACCCCTGCGCTTTTCTCCTCGATCCTGCCCTGCCCTCATGCCCTCCCTCAGGAAACCTGATCTCTGTCAGTTTCCTTGTTTGGTTCCCAGGGCTCTTCTCCCTCGCTAGCTACTCTTTTCCAGCCTCTTTTGGCTGCTATTCCTCTCTGTACCCCGTAAACATAAGAGAAACCCTACTTCTAGTCCAGTATAGTGGTGTAACCCTGTAATCCTAGCACTCAGGGAGGCTGAGGCAGGAGGACTACGAGTTTGAAACCAGCTTAGCCAAGACTCTGTCTCAAAACAAAAACTGAAAGGGCTGGGGACAGCTCAGGGCAAGGACTCTGGGTATAATCCCCCCAGTACCACAAAGAGAGAGAGTTGCCCTGTTTCATCTCCCCATCCCACCCCTTCTCCCTCTGAGACCCCACTCACACATCTCAGCCCTTGCCCCTCCATGCTGGTAACTCCCAAAGCTGCAGCTGACCTCCTCTCTCCTGGCCTCAGACCCACATTCCCACTCACTTTCCATAGCTCCCAGAAAATGCCGCCTCTCTCCTGCCCAGCCTTCTGGCCCATGCCTGACTCCAACTCACTCACACTGCAAAGTCCAGATTCACTTTCACCTGCAAAGACAGTGAGGTCAAACCTTTTAGAGCTTTTAATAACCAACAGTCGGCTTTGTCCCGTGTGCCATCGGCTCACCGCCACTTTCCTAGGTTGCTTTGCTGAGCATGATGACAGGGTCAGGGGGAAGTGGGGCTTTCATCCAGCTAAGGCAGAAGCTTCCAGGAGACCCACCAGAGACAGCAAGGCACAAGGGAGTGGCCAAGGTCAGGACCAGTCAAGCGGGGCTGGGGAGGTCCAGGGTAAGGCTGGGGGTCCCCACCGCAAGCCAACGGAGGCAGAGCTGTGGCAGAGTTCCCGGTGGGTCTGTTGATGGAGATCCCTGCCCCACGTGGAAGTGATTGAAGGTGTAGCCTGCATGCCCAACCCACCTATATCCCCAAGGCCCTTGACCCTGATAGCTAGTATATAAGATGTGACTGAAAAATACAGTGTATGTTCCCATTTGTAAAAAATGTATTACAGTAAAAGACATTGCCATTAATCCCCCTCAAACCTCCCACTTGCTTCAGATACATGTATCCCACCATTCTTACCCATTTGTGAAGCAGTTCTGGAAGCCCTCCCTCGTGAATGTCTTCAATTGTGCTCATGTGGGTGCGTCGGCGTCCTGAATTAATTCAAAATGTTTACACCGAGCGTGGTGGCGCACACCTTTAATCCCAGCACTCGGGGAGGCTGAGGCAGGGGGATCACTGTGAGTTCAAGGCCAAGCTGTGCTACATAAGTGAGTTCAAGGCCAGCCTGAACTGCATAGTGAGACCCTGTCTCAAAAAAGACAAGAAAAAAATTTTTGTAATCCTTCATAGCCATTTTGACTGTCGGGAAAAGACAGAAGTCACACCTACCAGATTCAGTCAATAAGATGGATAAGGACACAGCACATGTAACACCTTTGCAAACCTGTCTTTCGGTTGGATGGCCTCGGCGGCGGCATTCACCATACTTTTTTATCATACCTCGTAAAGACCCCAAACAGGACTTGCAAAACTGCTTCAGAAAGTGGCAAGGACAATAGAATAAGTGTATCTTAAGTGAGGGGGATTCGTGGCAATGTGCCTTTTACTGTAAAAATTTTTTAAATTAAACATTCACCACGCATTCAATGATCCTCACACGCAGAAAGAAATGTAACGCCACCAGGGTTCTTTACAAAATGACCTTCAAAAATAATTCAACCTTCTCCAGGCCCGATGAGAGAATGAACTAAAATTCTTCCTGGATGATGTTCATGAGCTGTGTTTGGCTCCAAAATCCAACTCAGCGTGCATGTCCTGGCTGTTCTTGGCATCCGTGGGTCTATCGCTCCATATGGTGTGCGCATCTTGGCTGACCAATCTAAGTACTCAGCACAGGGCACAGTGGACATAAACACGCTCCATGAACGTGTGTGTGGATTTGGTAAGGTTCTAGATTGTCCATCTCCTACCGACACACGTGCTGCAGCCGGGGAAGGGTTTTTACACGTGCATCTTGCAGAAGCAGTAAAGAGCTTGGAGCATGTTTCCATCTCCCCAGTGTATCTCAGATTTGGGGGGTCAAGACAACACGCATAGCTTTACTTCTTCGAAACAAGTCAGCAAACAGACCTGTAAAGGCTGCCACGACCAAGCTGCCTCTTTGTTTTGATTTCAATTTTGTATTCACATTTAACTTTTTTTTTTAAGTTTATTGAAATGCTAAGAATGTAAGCAATGGCATCGCTCTTCTAAATCCAGCCACCTTTGGGTTCGTCCACTCTGTGAAGGATGGAGGACACGTGTCTTCCCACCAGATAACATAACCCTGAGCCACTTCGGGATCCTCTGGACCCTGGGCTTCATCGAGAAGTTTTCTACTGATGCTCGTGGTAGAGGGTTGGCTTTTTGTTAGGCTATAATTGTGGTTGGTAAATGGCTCACACACCCAAACCCACTGCAATGTCCTGGTCTTTCACCTGATTGTGATTGATTCTTTCTCTGTCCATTCAAGTAGGAAAAAACCAGATTCACTGAGTTGTTTTAGTGACAAAGAATAAGGCAGCTAAGCTCCAAGGAACAGTCTGGGGAAACACACTTAAAACTTATTAAAACTCCATTGCATAAGAAATTACTTTCCTCCTTCATTAAAGGAAACTTTTTTTTTCTTTTTTTGAGACAGGGTCTCGCTATGCAGTTTAGGTTGGCCTTGAACTCACTTTGTAGCCCAGGCTGGTCTCGAACTCACAACAATCCTCCTGCCTCAGCCTCCCGAGTGCTGGGATTACAGGCCTGCACCACCATGCCCGGCAAAGGGAAACTCTTGCCGTAGAAGCATTTCGTATGGTTTTCCTCTGTGCAGCGCCTCTTGGCGCCCCCTAGTGCCAGTCCTCGAATGTTCTGTCTGCCCCTTTTGGAGCAAAAATAGCTTCCTAAGGTTCCTAGGCCGCAAGTGCTTTGACCCTTTCATAGCAGGAACTAGACTATCTCAGTGACTTTCTTCTTTTCTCTCCAAAGGGATCATGTGCCTGTTCCTCACTTTGTATCCTAATCTTTTCTTTTCTTTCTGATGATCAAACCCATTGTCTAGCACATGCTGGGCAAGCCCTCTGCCACCCAGTCGCACCCCATCCCCTGCTCTTCGATCCAGACATCCAAATGGCCCTTTGCTCAGCCTCCTCGCAAGCTCCACTTCCCAGATCAATTCGGCACCAGTCTGGGACTCCAGATGCTCACGCTAACGCGGGCTTAATATAGCAAAGTCATCAGCACGGGCTGCGGAAATGCGTCCAGCTCTCTTAATAGGCCATTAACACATCTCTGCGAAGAGGCTGGTGAGGCCCCCAGACCAGAGCTAGGCATTAAGCTCAGATGCCCATCTGGTGCTACAAATGCTGTTGTGACTTTGGGTTCCTCATACGTGCCTCCAACGTTCTCCTAAATCATGAGTCAAGATGATTTGCTTTGTAGCTAACATTTATCTAACAGTGTGTCAAGTCTGGGTACCGACTGTGGTGTCTGGTTGATCATAAAATCTCATGTTCTTGGACTGACACAAAATCTAATTACCATCTGTCTGACCTTAGAAACCTAAGGGTTTGCAGGAGACCTAGTATCCTCTAGACTTAACTCTTCCACCCATGTGTGTAAACCAAAGGAACAGAACAGTTCAACAATCACCTGGGGCTCATATGACAATTGGACCCAAATATGCCCAATGGGCCATTCCTGCTCCAAAATCCCGCACGTCTGTGGGATCTCGGAGGTATCCACACCTCCCTGCATTCCCATTGACACTATACACCAGAGTTTCTCAGATTTGCCACTCTAGACATTTAGGACTGGACAATTCTTTGTTGCCAGGAACTCTTCTGTGTGCTGTAGGAGTTTTCTTAGCATCCCTGGTGTCTAGGTGGCATTAGCAGACAAATACACATTATGACAACCAAAATGTCTCCACGTACTACAATGTCCATTGTTTAATAGGACGTAATGGACTGTCTACTATTTACTAGAAGAAAAAGACTCCTACAAGGACTCATACACAAGATGCGATCCCTACCTCTTAAATTTTACCATAGAAGCTATGGCAAGCATGAAAATTTCCACAAGAGCAATACAAAGTTTAGTGAAACACAGATACGAGAGGAACTAAAAGAAGCTATCATGAGGGGCAGCCCTGGGGTATGATTGGGTCCCAAAGGGTGGGTGGAAGAAGCAGAGTGACAGAGTTCCCCCATCAGAGAGGGCGGAGAGTGATGAGGCATGGAGGTCTTCAAGGCATGAGGAGAAACCCTCTCTGGCTGAGGGGGTGGGGGTGGGGGACAGGAAATGAAAATAAGACACAAAAGGTGGGTTGGCCAGGTATCTGCATGGTCTGCTTGCAAGTTGAGAGCTACTTTATGGAAAAGACAAGTATCAGGCAGTTTTGAGCAACGTGATGGTGTGGTCAGAGTCACTCCTCAGGAAGAGTACATCCGGGGGCCTAAAGTGGATTTAGGTGGCAAAGATAAAGATGGAGGAATCAGCTCAGGAGGCACTGTCCCCTAAGAGGTGCTTGAGCAATGGCTGATGAGATAGAAAGAGAGGTGGACCTGTGTGCTGAGGGGGTGGGGGGGGTGGGAAGGGGGTAAAGAGATGCCCAGGCTTTGAACCTCAGTCCACCAGGAAATGGTACCAGTAGAGAGAGACAGAGAGGCCAAGCAAAGGCAAGCTGGGGGTGGGGACAGGAGAGCTTGGAATGGCTTCATTCTGTGTGAGTCTGGGGTATGTCAACCTCATCTCTGAGCTCTGGTTTCCTTCTTGGTGAAACGATGGAGCTGAGCCAGAGGGTTCTGTTTCTTTACAACTCCGCAATTCTATGAGCCTGTAAAACTGCTGCCCAGCGTTTGAGAAATAACACTTCCGGCACAGATATAGGCGATACGAGGTAGCTGCTCCCCACCTTGGACTTGGAGGGTCCCTGTTCTTTTCCACTCCTGGGATTCATGTTCCTTTTCCCTTCCTCCTGCTTGTGTCTCTGCAGCTGTGCATCCTCCAGTGTGAGGAGAAGGTGTTCCCCAACCCTCTCTGGACTCTGTGCACCAAGGTGGTGGTCAGGGGCTCCTGGCAGCCCGGTCCTGCTGATCCTGAACACGTGGTGGCCACTCTTTACCAGCCAAGAGCCTCAGAGATGCAGCATCTGAAGCGAATGCCCCGCGTCCAGAGCCCGTTCCAGGCACAGGAAGAGACAGAGCCAGGCGCGGAGGAGGCTGGCGAGGTGGAGCAGAAACAGCTGCAGAAGAGGTTTGGAGGCTTCACAGGGGCCCGGAAGTCGGCCCGGAAGTTGGCCAACCAGAAGCGGTTCAGTGAGTTTATGAGGCACTACCTGGTCCTGAGCATGCAGTCGAGCCAGCGCCGGCGCACCCTGCACCAGAATGGTAATGTGTAGCCGGAAGGGGCGCCCCTCCCAGCTGCATCGCCACTGCAACCCATGAGTGAGTCGGGGACAAAGAGAGACCTCCCACACACAGCCACCTTAGCCATTTCCCAGGCCCAAACACACAGATACACACACGCGCACACACAACAGACACACTCATACACGCACACCCCAAGGACTCCAGCTCCTAGGAGGCCTAGGAGGGACAGTCCCGTCCCTGTCGCCTGCCCACCCTCTCTCTAGGGAGCCAGGATTTTCCTATCCTTGATCCTTAAGCCTGACCACTCCCATGTAAAGATTGGTTACCATGGGGATAATAGTAGTATGTTAAGATAACTAATTCCTCCATAGCTCTCTGGGAGCTTAGTTACTATGGGGACAGTTAAGTGGACCAATTCTCTTATCTGGTTGCCATAGCAACCATTCAGCTCACCTTTCCTCGGAGACTATCTCTGAAAACCAGTGGCTGGACCTAGTCTTTGCCATTTGCAAAGAAGCTGATTACTGCCTTCCTTACTCCCTCCCTCTCCTCTATATCCCACGGGGACTCACCTCCCTGGAAATCATTAAACTTTCCCATTTCCCCCAACCAAGGAGCTCTTGTTAGAGCCCGGAGTTACATTATTTTCTTTCTTCCACAAGCTCCGTGTCCACCTAGGTCATTGCCCGAGAAAAACTGATTCCTTGTGGTTAATGGCGTCGTCGTGGAACAGGACTTTGAAAATTTGGCCCAACTCGCAGCTCTTAGAATATGGACTAAAAGATGCATCTTCTTTCCTCACTTTTTGCTTTCTCGCAGAGTGCCACATTTTGTTTTCCTTTGTTTTGTTTGCCTTTGTTTTTCTCTCCTTTCTTCTGTCTTTTTCTTTGCTCGTCTCCTGCTCCCCAAGGCATGCTCATCCAAGTACACAGGACACGTGTCATATACCTTAAGCAAAGCCTCCTTCATCCCACCATTCAGTCTCAACTCTCCCCAGCCCATCGGAGAATCCATAACTTTGCTTTTCTCTGGTACCGGGAACCAAACTCACGACCTTGCGCTTGCCAGGCAGGCGCTTTTGCCGCTGAGCTAAATCCCCAGCCCCGAATCCATAACTTTGCGTGGCACTGGAAAGCACCACAGTGGAATTTTCTGAAAATTTAAGAAAAATCCCGGCCAGCCGGTCTATGTACCTTAATCTGTATACGGGAATATGATCATGTGCCGAGTCCCACACTCCTCCTGACACTGTCTAGAAACTTGGTCCAGTGCAAAGAACTAGTCATTTCAACAAGATCATCCCCAAACATGGCCCACGCAGGGCTATTCCCTGAGTCAGAGGAATAAGAAAAATGTCTGTGCATGCTCTCTCCTTCATCTCTTCCTGAATCAAAGGTAGCCATAGCATGACTCATCTTCCTTCAGGGTTTATCCATCTGTAAATTGGTCTTTGGGGCCATGCTCCCTGGGGAGACAACCCGCAGAGCTCTTTGCAGGTAGGCTGCTTGTTTGCACTAAGCCTGTCGCCAAACACTGGCACAAGTATCAAACTGCGGGGAGCAGGCTCCCATGTTTATTTTAGCAGAATGACTAACTTCCCAAGTCCTGCGTGAACCCGAACTGTGTATGAAGTCATTCTATTTCTTTCCAAACCTCATCTGCACAGGACCTAATAAATCTTGCAGAAGTGGCATAGATTGAATTCTTTTATACCTTAAAGACGTTCTTCTCTGAAGTGGCTCTTAAGAGACACCAAAGCCCATGTCTAATTCTGAGCCACAACAATTTCACTTACCTAAAAGCAGTTTAAAATCAGTCCCATTAGCAGGAATCAATTTACTTGGAGAAAAAAAAGAAGCCGTGTGAGCTCCTATTCAGGCAGTTGTGTTTTCTGATTTTCTGTTATCCTTCCAACTGAGAGGTACTGAAATGTGGCCGGTTACCAGGTTCCAGCCGCTGCGTTGCTCAAGATGCAAAGCTCTTGGTGGTCACACTGGAACATTAACCAGCTCATTTGGGCATTATTGATGATGGCTCTCCTTTCTCCTTGAGCGGGCGTCTCTCTGGTCCTCTTTCCCGCACATGCATAGCTGCTGAGTTACAGTATGGACGTGTATAAATGAGCCTGTAATAGGCAACTGAAGCCTTGTGTTTAGTCACATACACAAAAGCCCGACCTGCCTGCTGCATGATAGATTCCTTCTGCTTCCTTTTACCAAAGCTGCTCTTGACTCCTAAGACATTCAGTGCCAATCTATACTGAGGAGGCTGCCACCCAGGAAGCGCAATGCATCATAGGAAGGCAAGGTATTGAGGGGCAGGTCCTGCTCTGCACAGAACTGTAAAAGAACACAGCCGGTCTTGGTGACTACCTCCCTTCCCCTGACCCTATACTGTCATCCCCTCTTCTGCTGCCTCAGGCCTTGATCCTTCTAGACTAAGTGGAAAATTAGCAGAGTCACCCATGACCAGGTGTGAGTGACCTGAGGCTTAAAGAGCACTTGTACTCTAAGAAAACCATAAAAGAGGACACAATTTAGCACAGATTCTGAACATCAGGGAAGAGAGACGTGCTTCCAGGTAGGGAAACTACAACTTTCAAGTCACAGCCCACTGACCTTACCTTTATCCTCTTACTCCTGCCACACAAGCAGAACAGGTGTGCAGAAGGGGGTTAAGGAACCCCTCTAGCCGCCTAGGAGCATCTTTCTTGGGTTGCTGGTTTTTCCCAGCCTCCTGATGGCTCCAGTCACTTGGGAGGAAAGAATGCGAGGGTCGGAAAAACCATCAGACTTGCATTTAATCGTTTCTGTCTCCCCAGGCATCCTGAGGATCCCCAAAACAGCATGTGTCCAGCCCCAGACCTGCCGGCTGGGAATCAGGATTCCTTCCTCCCCCAGGCACTGAGCCTGCAGGCCCTGCGGGCACGGCCTCTGGCGCCTCCCACCCAGTTGTCTCCCCTCTCCTGGCATGATTCCCCACAACCCTGTTGCTACATCAGAGTGTATTTTTGTAATTCCTCCAGCTAACATTTTAATGCCCCCATCTTTCCTTCTCACCCACCTCTTCTCTCTTCTGGGGCCGGGTGAAAGGAAAATGAAATCAAGCCTGGGGTTTCAACTTGTCACTGCCATAACTTGTTTGTAAAAGAGCTGTTTTTTTTGACTGATTGTTTGAAACAACTATTTCCCCATTAAACTTCTACTGAGCAAATGGTTAATAAACTGGTTTGCTGTTTCTAAGTGGCGTGATCAAGAGGCATAGACTGCAAACAGGGTGGGAGCTGTCCCTCCTGGGGGGTACAGGCAGAAATCTCTGTGTGCTGGGAGGAGGTGGGGCAAACTGTGTGAGCATCAGGAGCTCAAGGGTGTCATGCACCTCCAGCTGGGAGTTGCTTTACTCGCTGGGTGACGGCTTGGGGAGAGGGCAAAGGTGAAGTAAGTGGGTCCGGACTCTGTGTATCCAAATCCCAAGGTGGCAGGCTGTTGGGCCCACCTCCAGGCTCTGATAAGGTGGAAATTTGCCTGTTAGGAAGTCCCTGGTAATGCAAATCCAGTGCTTGGAGTCCCGACAAACCAGCCCGTGCTAGTTTTTATCTCCACTAATTTTAAGGTGTGTGGCTGTCAGAAACCAGCCAGGAAACACACAGGGAACCTAGACAGAGTCACTGAGGGGTTAAACATCTATAAAAGCAGATAAGGGGAGGGTTTCAGCACTCCTGTGGATACTAAAATCCAACAGTGCTCAAATCCCTCCTATAAAATGTGTATTTGCATATAACCTCCACACAAGCTCCTGTACACTTTACATCATCTCTGCTTACAATGCCCAACACCACAGAAGTGCTCTGTGCATAGCTGTTAGGTGTGCTGTTCAGGGAACAAAGACAAGAGGGAAAGTCTGTTCTTGGTCAGTTCAGATGCCGTTTTAAAAAATATTTTCACACTGCAGCTGACTGAATTTATAGATGCAGAACCCACAAATACAGACAGCCAACTGTACCCCTGACAGGAGTAAGCATATTCAGCTTTCAGTTCTATCACTGGGAAGTCTGAGATGACAGGGCTGCAGTGTTCTTGCTGTGTCCTCCCGCAGAACAAGCATGACTAAGGGTGGAAGCCACTCATCCTTTTACCGGAGGCCCTCACTGTGTATAACTAAGCCACGCCCACCATGACGGCCTGTGTGAGGCAGAGCCCCCAGGGTCTCAGCACCTCTAAGGACCCCACCTCCTGGGACCCCTGCATTAGCCATTAAATGGCCAACCTCGACAAAGAGTTTGCAGAGCAGCAAGGGATGGTGGGAACTCTGTAATGGAGCTGGGGAGCCCTGGTAGGAACAAGGAAGTTGTTCCCAGTTCTTACGGGTTCTTATGAACCCATAAGAACTGCAGCTATTCACAAACCCTGGAAGCTGAGGGGCTCAGTATCCTGACTTGCAAGCTCCAATGTGGTATCTCCTGGTGGCCAGACCTCACCAGGAGCTGAGAAGATAGGAGTCCATAAATACATCCAGGAGGGTAAGTCTGGGTAGCACCCCACCCCAGCTGCAAGTGGGAAATGCCAGCTGACTTGGGAGCTTCGGCAAAGGGTAGGAGAGCAGGCTGGTCCTAGTTGGGACTGCCTTGGGGGAGTAGGGTGAGGAAAGGACAGAGAGAAGTGGGGAAGACACGGGCTTCCCAACCTGTGCCATGACCAGCTTGCTGCATCTTCTCAGCCAACCCCCTTCCTCTCCAGCAATGGCGGGGTCCCCAGAGCCCACTCCTCCCAAAGCCACCTCTAGTCCCAAAAGCGACTCACAGAAGCTCTCAGGTGCCTTCCTCCAGCTCCTGCATCTCCTGCGCAGACTTCTGGCTTCATGTGAACAAGATCCATCAGCCCCTGACCCATAACCCACACCCACTACCTGAAATTCTGCCAAGGACAACACATCCCCTCATCTTATTTTATACAGACCAAACATTTAAACTTGCATCCACAACTTCTTCCAGCCTGGTTTCTTCACATGGTCTTGGAATCTACAGGTGCTACACTGTTTTTCTTCAAGTTTGGCAACTGAAGTTGTAGACACCAGCCCCTGGACGGGATGCTACTTCCTGCTCGGTACACCGAGGCCCGCTCTGCTAGGTGTGTGAGCACCACAGTGCCTGGGACCAGGTTCAGGACCCAGTTCTCTACGTAGAGGGCCCTGGCCTAGAGATGTACAGGTGTCCTCAAAGGCTCATATGCTGGAGGCGTGGACCTCAGAGTGGAGGTGGTGCCTAGCGGAGGTCCTTAGGTCACTGGAGGTGTGCCCTAAGGAGGGAGAGAAGGACCCGGCCTCTCTGGCTTCTTGTCATTTCATATGATCTCTCCCTCCCAGCACAGCCATCTGCCATGTGGCGTCACAGCCAAGAGGCCCTGGCTATGCTGTGCTGTTTGGACATTTAGTCTCCAAAACTCTGAGCTAAATATGCACCTTTTTTCTTTATAAAGCTAGCCTGCCTCAGGTATTTTGTTATAAAACAAAAATCTGACTAATGCATACTGTGACTTCTTTTCACCTATGTCCCCAGCCTGCTCCCTCAAAAGACTCAGCAATACAGTCAAGGAGATGCTGCCCTTTGTCACCAGAAACAACAGAAAACAGTTACTGTCTAGGTCACAATCCTGGTGCTGTTTTTTCCCAGCTGGTGACCCTGGGCAAGTTATTCAACCTCTGTGCCTCACTCTCCTTATCTGTAAAATGGGAACAGTAATGATTCCCTTCGAGAGTCACTGCGTAGGTAATCCAAGTAAGCAAGCACCTGGCTTAGTCCCTAGCCAATGTCATCCTCTGTTACTAGAATCAAATGAATGTGTACACCTCGTCTACAGCACGATGTGTGACCATCTGCTTAGCACCAAGAACAATCAGCATTTTATTCATTGCAAAAACGGGAGAGATAAGAGATCCACACTTTAAGTCAGACAATGTACCATTTTATTCCTTATAAAATATATTTCATATTGTTGGTGTAAAAACATTACATTTCACATTTTTAAAAAAATCTTTAACAGTAAAAATAATACTTGGAAGATGGCTGAAGGGAAAGAAAAGAAGCCAATAAGACAAATTCACAGATGGGATTTAGCTCCCTCCTTTTTTTTTTTTTCTCTTTTTTTTTTTTTTTTTTTTTTTTTTTTTTTTTTTTTTTCTTTTTTTTTGCCCCTGCTAAGGTCAGAACTTGGATGACCAGAAAGTAACGGGACAGATTTTTCTTCCAACAAATTAGAATTTCCACACTCAAATTAATATTGTCCTCCAAGATATCGTGCTGTGATGACGTGGCATGGCTCGAGACACTGTCAGAAGTCCCCGAACTGCTTTCAGAGCCTGCTTAAAATTCACATTATGAAGTCCAAGCTAAGTAACCTGCGTCCTTTTGCTCTGCACCTGAGACTTCCCCTGACCCCAGACACGATTCTGTTCCGCATGCTGCCGACTTCCCTCCCCAGCGCAGCCTCCACTCTGACGGCAGTCCCACGAAACACACAGCCACGCCTGGATCAGCGGTTTCCCGAGATAACCGCCTTGCAGATGGGTCCTGCCGCACCCGTGGCACTGTCCTCCTGTCAAATCCAGTGCCTGGGAGGGGCAGGGGGCTGGGCACAGGGAGACACTGCGCATGATCACTGAGCCAGCGCACAAGCTACCCCAGCTCCAGGAAGGAACCACGAAGCCACATCAAGGACAGACCCGTGTCAGGGGCCCACACAGCAGCCACAAGACAGAGGAGGCCTCCACCACTGAGAAGGGGGACAGAACAACGCAGAAAGGAAAAACCACGCAGAAGCAAATGACAGACACAAAACCCCCTCCGCTGTGAAAGCGTCCCATCTATTCCTTCTTTCTCTCTTCCTTTTCTGTCCTGCGTACCAAGGGCAGGAGGAGTCTGCCTCTCGTGGAGAAAAATCCTTGCATCAGCTACACGCGCACAGTCCAAGCAACTGGGGCTAGGAAAGGACTTCCGGGTCAGGGTCCCAGTGTCACGGTGCAGCAGATCCAGAAATGGGCAGCGTGGGAAGTGGGCAAAAGGGAGGCGCCATGCATGGCCTGTTTAGAAGAGGAGCCCTGCGCCACCTCTCGCTGGCCTGGTTTCGGGATTCACCAAGAAACAAACATCTGTATCCATTTTTCCCAAGTTATAGAAATATATCCCCACCAAATATGCTCGTACACAAGCGCATCTATCCCTCCTGTTGCCAGCCAGGCCCCTACACCCTTCACAACACCGTATCGCTATGCTGAGGGGTGCGGGTTTTCCAACACATGCATTATTTCCCATTGACATCACCTTTGGTGATATCACCCTTGGCGGCCAGGTGTTCTGACCTGGGACCAAGACAACAGTCTGGATAACAGTCAAAGGGGGACACTACTGCTCAGTCCCAGAGACGGTGACACGCGGGACACAGGGAGTCCGGGGTAGTCATATTCGGGCCCTGAGGCATGCCCAGCCACATCTGCACCCCGCCACTCGGTCCTTCGTCATCCCTGGCTGATAAGCACTGAACTCCCTGGCTCTCCCTCCTTGGCAAGACAGCTTTGTGTAGTGACCCCAACACCACCCGTCCCCCTGAGGACCTGTTCTCCACACCACCAAAGGCCAAAACCCCAGCAGCTGCTATTCAATCCCACGCCCAGCCTCCCTTAAGGTCCTCAGCCTCAGCCTCAGGCCCAAAGGGCTCTACCTTCCCCGCCCTGCCCTCTGCAGAGGAAGGAAATGGGGAAATCCCTGGGCCACCCACGTGAAAGGTCTCAGAACCCATCAGGCTAAAGGACAAAGTGTGGTGGCCCTTCCTCCTCCCACAGAGGGAAGAGACCCCGGGACGGGTCACTCCAGGAAGAACAGCATCTCCTCCGACACCGAAGCCCGCTCGCTCCTCCTCTGGGAGACGAGGACGCTCAAGGTAGTGCTGAACGGACACATTTCCAAAAGCAAATTCTTACTAGCCTTTTGGCTCAGCTACCTGGTGGCAATCTTCACAAATCCCTCAGTCTGGGCCTTGAGAAGAAGCCATAGAACAGGCAGCTGTCGCCACACGAAGGTTTTCTTTTTCCTTCCAGAAGCTGCTCAGACGGGGCAGCTTCCGGAAGCAGGGCCTCTCAGTGGCAAGCAAGGCACCGGCGGTGCCCACCCACCCGCAGTCCTCTCTCTGGGTTGTCCATACTGGCGAGAAGCTGCCTTTTTTTTTTTTTTTTAAAGGAAATTCATCTTGCTCACAGTCCTTTCTGGAAGAGTTGAGAAAGCAAAGGATTCGCCAGCTCAGCAGGGAACAGGGCTCATGTGGGACGCTGCCCCCTCTCTGAGACAAACTCGTCCCTCCAGCCAGGGGAAGTGGGACAGGGACATGGGAGAGTGACGGGGAGGAATTCTTTGGTCTCTGGTTCGCTGCAGAATACCCTTGGTCAGTTTTGGCTCTCTCCTATTTTACGGGGAAAAAAATTTCATTTTTTTTTAAAAAATAAAATGTTCCCCCGAGGGGGAAGAATTATTTTAAGGGTTACACCTCTGCCAAATGGGCTGGTACTCCACACTTCCGCCCGCATCTGCCCGGTTCCGCTGCAGCAGGTCGCCCACGAGCCTCGCTGACCCGGCTACCGGGCAGCAGGCGGCCGGGCCCGGGCTCAGTCCAGGAAGCGCTGGCACGCCTTCTTCCACCGGCACGCGGTGCACCACTGGTCCCGGTGCTCGATGCCGTACACCTTGCGGCATTTCTTGGCCTCGCCGCGGGCTTTCCTGCCAAGGGACAGCCATGAGGGTACCGTCACACACTGGTGGCCAAACACAGGCAGGGTGAGCAAGCAAGGGCTGGAAGGGTGGCTCCTAATGGAAGCCCGCAGGGCCCGACGCCAGAGGCGCAGGGGACAGAAGCCAGTCCCGCTATGTCCTCCACCCTGGGGCCCCTTGGGGACGGCCCCTGGTGGTTCTCCTGGGGTAGATTCGAGGCTCACACTAGCAGAGGAGATGGGGGACAGAACGCAGAAGGGACCACGCCACCCAGACGTCTCACCTGGTGCTGCTCTGGGCCCGGGGTGGAGAGGTGACGATCAGGTGAGACTTCACGGCAGGTGGCGGCTGCTGCGGCTCACTGAAGCTGAGTGAGCGGCTCCGGACCTGGGTACAAGGAACAGACATGAGCACAGGCCCTGAGCACCATCCAGGACAGCTGCCCGCACGCCCCGGAGGGCGGGTGTTCCAGGCAAGAGGCGCCACCTGTGGCCAGGCCCAGGTGGGGGTCGGGGGGCTGCAGAGCAAGGCGGGGCCCTAAGCCACACCGGGGACCCAGCAGGGGTCGAAGCGGGACAGCCGCCTGGGAGGCTGCTCTGCCTATGACTTAGACGCACGAATGAAGGACGCGCTCACGCTGCCTCACTGGCACCTTCTGGCAACAGGTCTTGTAACGTGTGACACTGCCCCGTGACACGTATTTGAGGCGAGAGCCCAGCACATGTGGTTCCAACGACTTCCGGTTTGTTTCAGTTCAAAGTGCAGCACCTAAGGTGCCTGTCCCACACGGCCCTGCAGCCTCCCAACGCTCCTCTCTCCTGCCCTGCCACTCCTTCCTCCCCGGCAGCCCCGCACTCTCTCCTTCCCTCTCCTCTGGGCGCTGGGCCCTGACAAGCACCCAGGGACACACAGGGCTGAGCAGGGAACTGACCGCAGCTGAAATCCACTTGCCCTAGACTCCTCTGTGAGCACCCCCGTCCCAGCTCAGACAGGGCTGGGGATGCGAGCGAGGACGGGGACACACAGGGACCCTCCTGGAGTCCGGGGGCTGGAGCCTGGTGACAGCACCCTCTGTGTGCCCAGGAGAGGCATCCAGCCCAGGGTGTGTGCGGGAGCCCCGCGCTTGTGCCAGGGCCCCAAGTGTGGAAGGGCACACTCACCGGAGAGAGCGGGGAGGCAGTGGCGGGGGCGGCGGCCCAGCTGATGCTGGTGTAGATGTGGGGGGACACAGGGATCTGGAGGGATGGCAGAGCCTGTGGAGACAAGAGCACATCAGCCGGGCTCTGGCTTGGGAAGCACCTGTCTGCCTGGGACCCTGTCACTTCACATTGTGCAGGGAAAATACAGCTGCGCCTAAGTGAGATGACCAGAAAGTTCCAGGGCAGGCCAGAGCCATCGCCCCAGGAGCACCCTCAGAGCGAGGCTCTTCCAAGCCACCTCCTACACCCATCTTGCTCCTTGACCCTCCCTGTGACTTGATCCTTGCAATGGCTTCTGGGTGCCATCACCCACCAAGAATACGCCACACACGGCTGCCAAAAGAAGCCCCAACACCCAGGTCAGATGGCATCAGCATCGCTGAAAGATGACATGGAAAACACTACTTTTTAATTACCAATTTGCAAAGTGGCCCAGAGTCCAAAAAACAAAACCAAGCTGTAGGCACAATAAGATTTTAAAGTCAGCACACAGGAAGCTCCACGTGCACCTACTACGTGCCATGAAAACATCCTAAATGTCACCCGCTGTGACACTTCCCCAAACACACTAATGTACTACGTGGTCTCACCTACACCCCCTGTGCCTCTGTAAGGCAGTACGTCGACTGTTTATTATAATTAGTCATAGCTATTTCTCTCTCCAGCTACACCACACACTCTACAGGGCCAGCGGCCAGGTTATTCTATGTGCAGTTTACTTAGCCCCATATTGGACATTGGTATTCAAAAGAGGATTATTTCATGAACAGTTGTAGGAACTAAGACTTGCCCAGGGAAGCCCAACTATACTACTCCACTGCTTTAAACAAAAAAAAAAAAAACCTGAGGCTTGAACCGAGGGAATTCTCCTGGAGCTCCATCCCCAGCCCTTTTTATTTTGAGACAGGGTCTCACTAAGTTTCCCAAGCTGGACTAGAACTTGCAATCCTCCTGCCTCAGCCTGGCAGAGTGCTGGGATTACAACCCTGCACCACCATGCCAGCGATGTGACGGTTCCCCGGCCCAAATCCACCAACTCGATTACTCAGGGATTCAGCTAGATTGCTCAGAGCACTCATGACAGCTACGAACGGAGTGCTCTGAGGACTCCGGCAGGTACTGCATGGGACGTTGGCTTTCTTTTCCTTCTTTGTGGAAGTAAGGTCAGCACTTTGGCCAAAGGGCTCAGCTGTCAGTCAGGGTGGCCAGGGTCCTGTGACGCTGCTGGTCACCGACCGGTTATGCCAAGGCTGGCCCCCCAGTGCCACCCTCCTTACCTGGTACGCATGGTCGGCCTGAATGTGCCAAAAGGAGCTGGGAGCCGACTTGCTGAGCGCAGCTGAAGGCAGGGAAGACTCCAGGCCAGGGTGTTTGGAGCCAGAGCACTGGGCTTTGGGCGGAGGCAGAGGGAGGGCAGCGAGGGACGGACTGGTCACTCGGGCGGTGGGGGCCGGCTCGGCAGTAGGAGTCCCAGGGGCAGAAGGGCCAGCTGCGGTCACGGCAGGGTCTTCCTTCATCTGCACCTCTGTGTAGTAGAAATCCTCCTCCCGCTTGAACTGGTCAGAGTCCACGGAGTCCCTGTGTGGGACAGAGAGGCGGCCAGCATCAGAACCTCTGTTCAAAGCCAGCGGAAACTGCAGGGCAAGGGGGAGGCAATGGCTGGGGGCCGCCTAGCGAGCCCCGCTGGTACCCAGAAGGCCCAGGAGCCTTGCTCCCGACCAGGGCCTGAGAGATTCCCCGCAAGCACACCAGCGGGAATTGTGTTTCCTGGCACGGGGGGCCTGTCCTTTCCAAACACGGACTTTGAGCCCTGCCCTGGGCCCTCCAGAGGTCCCTCCTCCACGCCAGGGCGGTGAGTCCCCTCCCGCCACAGCAGGCAGTCGTTCAGCCAGCTCTGCACAGATCCAGACCCTGGCCCCACTGTCGGTGCCAATGGAGCCTGGATGCCCAGTGAGAACGGAACTGCCCGCCCCACATCTTGGCCAAAGGGTTGCACCAGTGCTTGGACCGAAGTCCCTCAGCGCCACCCACAACTGAAACTGGGCATGAAGCTGCATCCGCAGGACAGACGCACTGCCTCCCCAGCAGCCGCATCCGTCCTCACCCACCGCCCGGGACCTCCAGGAGCTCCACGCTCAGCAAATCAGGGCCCCCGTGCTGCCGGGCTGGGGGAGGAGCCGGTGAAGGCGCACTCCACGGCACTCTAGGAAGAAGCCCTGAGCTCCAGACCTACCCCAGGTGCAGGGCTTTGACGTGTCGCTTGATGCCCACGATGGAGCGCAGAACTTTGCCACAGCTGGGCCACAGGCACTTGTACACCACCTTCACAGAGTTCTAGGGGAAACAGGAGTCTGGTGACCGCAGTGCGTTCTCCTCCCACTCTCAGAGGGGACTGCCGCTGGCTGCTGTACTAGGACTCAACAGCAGGCGCCAGGCCAGCGTTCCCTGGGCGCGGAGACCGGCAGCCAGGGGTCCCAGGAGCTGGCCCTGGTGGCCACAGCAGTGCTTGGTGCTGTGGCTAGGACCCCACCTCTGCTTCTCATGCACAGGCCTGTGCAAGGGCGTAGGGAAAAAGGCAGGGCCCACAGGAGGCCAAAAAGGTTGAGGAGAGGCTGAGGCAGGGGGATTGCAAATTCAAGCCCAGCCTGGGCGACCTAGCGAGACCCCGTCTTATAATAAAAGTCACATACCTTCCTTTTGCGTGGAGCTGGTTCGTCCAACAGGAAAGGGTCAGGATCAGTCTCAAAGCCATGGTCAGTTTGGGGAGAACCAAAGGCATCCCCCAAATACTTGGGGCTGGCCTGGGGGTGTGGGGGCGAGGGCGTGGAGATGCCGCTGCTGCCGCTCCAGTGGCCACTGGTGGTGCTGCTGCCGCTGTCAGACACGTCCCCGCTCTCCTTCCAAGGGTCACCGCAGGCCACTCGGGAAGCTGGCCCAACGGAGAGAAGACAAAGGACACTCGTGGAATTGTCCACAGGTGACAGGGCCCACCACGCTGCATCAGACACACACCGCAACACCATCTTGTGAAGGACCAACAGCCGGACGCCTGGTTAAGGTCTGTATCTTACTGCATAACGTTGGAAAGTCAGGAGCTGGGCAAGGTGGCGCATGTCAGTCGTCCCAGCACTCTGGGAGGCTGAGCAGGGGGACTGAAAGTTCAAGCCCAGCCTGGGCAATTTAACAACTTCGCAGGACTCTGCCTCAAAATAAAAAAGTAAAAAAGGGATGAGGCGTAGCTCCACGCAAAGGCCCTGGGCTAAATCCTCAGTACCAAGGAGAAAAATCGTGGAGCCTTTTGCGCCTCCAGCCTTGAGAGCTCAGTGGGGGAATACTTCCCAGGGCTGGTGGCAGCCAGGTAGCCACAAAGGGACACCAGCATGGCGGCCATGTCAAGCCAGAGGGTCTGAGCAGCAAAGGCCCAGGCAGGGTGTAGGATTTTCAGGGTTTGGCTGAGGACTGAACCCCGGGCCTACGCATGCTAGGCAAGTGCTCTACCACTGAACTCCACCCTGAGCCCTGACTTTGTTTTTAAACTGCCCATCTGCTGGCTGCTCCAGGCTCAGCCCAGACCCCTTCGCTCCTGGGCCACAAATCCAGATGAGATGACAGTGTAGGAGAATCTCAAGTTCTATACATGGAAACAGCAGGACAGAGGGGAAATGCCCCGAATGTTCCTCCATGGGCACTCCAGAGACGTCCCTGAACTCCAGGTTCCAAGCTACACAGCCACACCCCTGGTGGCCAGGGAGAAATCCAACCACCTGTCTCTCCTCCCGAGCAACATTCCAAACTGCCCCGTCCCTGTCTCCAGTCCAAGCCCACTTCCATCTGCATCCGAGGAGATTATCTATACCAGGGATAAGAACAGGGTAGACACTCGGGCAGAACTCAAGAACCACCCAACAGGCTCGTGGAGATCCACTCAGGAAGCCCACGAGGGACGGGATTGGAGGGACAATACATCCAGGATGACCAGGTCCCTGAGGGCGAATGGCAGGTCAACCACCAGGCAAGCCCTGGGCATACAGCAACCCTGCCGCAGGGCAACCACTTCCAATGACTGGTACCCCAAAACCAGCGTGCCAAGGAAGCAAGACAGAAAACCAAGCCAGAAGGCAGTACTGGAAATTAGTCCAAAAGTCACTAAGATGCAGGGGACTCCATCTTTGATCAGAAGTTCTTCCAGGGCACAAACAACAGCTAAATAGCCTAGATCCTGAGAAAAAGTAGCCTGTGAATGCATAGCAGTGAGAGTTTACAAGTAAGCCTTCTAGAATTGTTTGTAGTCCCTGTGTACATGTGCACTTGTTTGTTTGTTTGTTTGTTTGTGGCAGGGTCTCACTATGTAGCCCAGGTTGGCCTCAAACCCAGGGTGATCCTCCTGCCTCAGCCTCCTTAGTGCTGGGATTACAGGCGTGCAGCCCCACATCCAGCTACTGGAGCAAGGTTCTAAGACTGTTATGTAGACCTCACTCTGCAGAACCCTTTAAATCATTAGCTGCCAAGGAAGCCTTATGCTTCCACCGACTTCAACCACAAAAGCAGAAATGTAAGGGGAAAAAAAACTGTAACAGACAATGAAAACTTGGCAACAAGAGACTGAACAGCCTGGGTACAGTCACATATGTCTGTAATCCCAGCTACTCAGAAGGCTGAGGCAGGAGGATTGCAGGTTCAAGCCCAGCCTGGGCAACTTTGTGAGACCCTGTGTCAAAATAAACAGTTAAAGGACTGGGGATGTAGCTTAGTGCTAGCGTTCCCTTGGGTTCAAGGCATAGTGCTTCCCCAAAAGGAAGGGACAGAAAACATCAGGATTGTGGCATATCATCCTGAGACACATATAGGTTGGTGTGCATGTGTGTACATGTACACTCCTCATAAGGACTAGAGTCATTCATTTTTTTCTCCTGGGTCTCTTGCCTCAACGTCCTGGATCTCCTAAACCTGCAGAACTACCTGAGAATTTAAAATCGACTACCCTCTTCCGGGGTCTTTGTGGGGAGGGGAGGGTGAGCGAGCACATGCGCGCTCTAAAATGAAGCAGCCTTGCAGTACTAGACTTCACCACTAGGTGTCCTCAGAGCGTAGGCTCTAAGTTTGTTCTCTCTGGTCTGGGGAGATTACTTATGGGGGACACTTGTAAAGGCCACTTTCCTCCTGATTTGCCCCAGATCTAATTCCATGTTTTCCCGCGATTCATTCGGGTCACACAGACAAAAAAGTACTTCCCTGGGAGTAAGGCAGGCCAGCTCGGCAAGAAATTTCCAAAAAACCCTTCAGGACACCCGGCGATCCTTCTGCCCCTACATGACCCTCCAGGTGTTCTGGGGTTACCATCAGCTGAATTTCTGTTTTAACACAGATTCGAAGTCACGCCCTTGGTTTTTATCAAATCTAAGCTGGATTTGAGGGCTCTGCTGGGTGGCTGCAGGCCCCACAGGTGACAGGGAGGCTGAATCAGGCACTTGGAACAGGAGGTAGGAATTTTCTGAGGCCACGAGGGGACCCCTTAGCGTATTTCCACCTTGGTGAACTCAATATTCCTCTTGTCGCCTTGTGCAGGCTCCCAGAGTGCAGCACTCGCCCAGTCCCAGGGAAGAACTCGCTCGAGGGGCCAGTTCAGCTCAGCGCTGAGCCTCAGCGTCTCCGCAGGGCTCCAGGGTGCTCTCCCCAGGCGGGGAGACTGAGGAAAAGGGGCGGAGGCTTCTGGCTCAATGGCACCGGCACAGCCTCCAGAAATCCCAGCGCCAAGCTGACTTTGGCACTGGCTACTCAAAGCAGAGGGGGTCGGGCCCCGCTTGCTCACCAGAGAAGTTGGCTTCAGCCCCGGGAGGGCTCTGCACAACCGGGCTGCAGGACAGGGACGTCAGCACCATAGCCGCCATCATCTCGTCCATTTCCACCGCATCCGACTTCCTGGATTCAATCGGGAGGGGGAAGCTTACTTCCTGGGCTGGAGGGTCCACGGTGCCCTCAGAACGAGCCAACGTGCGGTTATCTTCCTGGGATCACCTTACACTTCTGTACTGTGCCCCAGAGTCCCCATCCGATCGGGCAGCCTGTGCTCAGGTGTTAGGAGGAAATACACCCGAAGGGCTCGCCTCCTTCTAAGTGGGATGTGCTTGCTTGCACGACGTTTACCATACTAGTCAGCTACAGCGGGAGCAGGTGGGTCCCCCGCTTACACTAGGCTGGCACCCCAAGCAGCCCCTTCCTCCCCTGACTTCACTTCCAACTCTGCAGCTTAAAATGGAACATTTTATTTGGGGGAGGAGAGAGGAATTGAAACCATAAAGGATGGGAAGAAAAGATGCCCAATAAAATATCAAAACACTAAAATTACCTCCTTTCTTTTTCTCATGTTATTGGTGGACGGCTTACACATGACGGTCACATGCATTGTGGGCAGCTGGCATATGTATATAATGCATCTTAATTCTTTTTACTAGCCCTTCCCCTACCCCCTCTCTAGGTCCTCTTCCCAGCTAAAAAGGGTCTACCTCCCTCTTTCCTAGCGTCTTTTATTTTGCTCTTTCAACTATTTATACTTTGGATTTCTCATATGAGACACTATGCGATACTTAAACTCCTGTGTCTGATTATTCACTTGACGTTACAGTCTCACGGTGCACCCATTTTTAAATTATCTCCTTTTCCTGCTTTATATTGAAACTGAAGAGGAAATACTACTACTAATCACTTTCTTCCTCCTCTCCCGCCAGATACAGAAGGCATTCTATTAGCTGCTAAATATCAACACGGCCTACTGCAGAAGCCTCGGAGCAAACAAACCATACATGAAATCTCCCTGCACAAGTCTCAATGTTTTATACAGCAGCATTCTATAAAATTTATGTGCAAATTTTTTTTAAAAATCCATATGCAATTATATTATTTGGAAGCAAAATTAGATCCATCTGTAAGTTAATGCTAAAGTATTAGGAAAAGTTAGTCTGAAGTTAACTTCTAGCTGGCTTGTCTTTTTTTTTTTTTTAAGGAAAAGGCCTTCTTTAAAGCTACCTCTGGGGAGGTGGAGGGGCCTCACATCGCCACACACCATCTCCTTGTGCCTGGGTGTGCAAGGGTCTTTCATAGCGTGGCTGGTCTATTTGGAAGGACTGCGCTAACTCTGTTTTTTTTTTTTCTTTTTTTTTACAATCCAGACTACTAAACTATGAAACTAGGTATGTAGCAGCTAAACCAAGACCACCAGCCAGTATATGAAGCACAGTTATTTATATGATCTTTGAATATTCATTTGCTTATACTAGAAAACAATTTCTTTGCAGGCATATACTAGAAAACAGTTTCTTTCCATTCAACACACAATCACAAATAAAGTCAAAATACTGGATTGGGCTCAATGTGGTGGTGCACACCTGCAATCCCAACCATTGGGAGGCTGAGACAGGAGGATTGCCACGAGTTGAAGGCCAGCCTGGGCTACACAGTGAGACCCTGACTGAAAAAGAAAAACAAAATACTGGGACTACTGTACCAGGAGTAGCACCTACAGACACACACAGAGGTGGGACCAGGCCACAATGCCTACCTATCTTGTGTATAACACAGTCCCAGTCAGCAGATTTTCTTTCTAAATTTGATCATCATTCTTTTTTTTTTTTTGGTACCGGGAATCGAACTCATGCTTGCCAGGCAGGTGCTTGTGCCAGTGAGCTATATGCCCAGGCCTTTTTTCTAAATTTGAAAAGACCAATAGACACAGACAATGTAACATAGAAGCTAGAATATATATTCTAAGGGAAAAGTCATATCATAAACTCCAACCCAGATACGCTAGCACATGTGCAGTTTTAGCTACTCAGGAGGCTGAGATGTGAGGATCATGTGTTGGAGGCCAACCTGGGCTACACAGTGAGACTCCATCTCAAAAAATAAACCAAATAAAACTCTAAAGCAAATCATCCACTCCTCCTTCACCACCAATGGTTCCGAGTATTCAAGCCAGGGTTAGCACCCTGGGCGGCTGCCTGGAGCCATATGGTTTTTCAGCTACAGATGGTTTTACATTTTTAAATGTTCTTCTTTAAAGAACTCAAAGAAGAGTATTATTTCTTGGCATGATACATAAAAATTATATTAATTACACTGAAATTTGAGGGTCCATAAATAATGTTGGGCTGGAGTACAGTCTCGCCCCAACTTCCGCCTCTGCTCTGTACCCCATCTGCCCACTGTCCTGGCAACGAGACCCTAAGACCCACATTCCCGCCACCCCAGCACAGCCTGCGGCCCAGCCCTCACTGTCACGCACCTCTTGGGGACATCGATGTTCCTGGAGACCGGTCTGTAGGCCGGTGCCTGGGCGCCATGCTCCGGGGACAGCGCCTGGGGGACAACGCCCTGCAGCTCCGCCAGCCACACCTCCTCCGCCTTGCAGCAGATCTGCAACTTCTGGTCCAAGAGCCACACGGTCACCTTGTCCTCTGCCCAGCTGTGCCGCTCCACCAGGCCCGTGCACTCCCGGCCCCCATACCACACGCAGACCTGTGGGGCATAACAGCCCAGGGTCACCACTCCGCAGCTGTCACCCCACGTTCCAAGGGTCAGGATGTGTTTGCCGTGTCCCGTGATCACTGACTCACGCATCTCTGGGTCACGGTGCTGCAATCCGCATGGGCCCCCGTGTGACAGTTTTAGCAGGTGAAGGTCATGGGACTCTGCGCTCAGGAGCATTTCTTATCTCAAGGGCAATTAGGAATGAAAGCGCAGTTGCTCTGAAAGCAAGCAGAGCCCCAAGGCCCTCACCCCACGCCGTGCCGCGCTCTCGGGCCTCCCAGCCGTTCAATTCAACTACCCAGGCGCAAGCGTTCTGCTACAGCAGCGGCCAGCAGACTAGGGCTGAGCAGAGCCCCGGATGAGCCACACTGGGCCGATCCTTCCCCACACTGGGCCCTGTGAACTCTCCACTGGAAGACAGTGACCCCAACAGCAGCCGCAGGTCCCTGGGATCCATATGCCCATCTTCCCGCCTCGCCCAGCCTGGTCTCCGCATCCTGCATGCTGGCTGGTGCCTGGCTCATGCCCGAAACTGCCCACACCCTGCATTTTGCCTTACCTCCTGGGCAGAGGGTCTGGGGCACCAGTCAAGCAGGGAGACAGAGGCAGCATCTCCACTCTGCCCAAGAGAGGCGGAGACAGAGGAGCCCAGGCATCTGGATGCGGTGAAAATATCTGGCCCAGAGGGTGACAGCCCTGGCCCTCAGGGGACACTGAAGGCCAAACTGAATTCTGAGGACACAAACCTCCTCATGCCTCAAAGCAACGTTTAAAGCTAATTCTAAGAGGCAATCTCTGGCCCTAGAAGCCTGAGGTCTTTTTCCTTGTTTTGAAAAGCTGGCAGATTGCGTCCCTGGATCACTCACCTTCTGTCCGGGCTGGAAGGCCACCTGCTGCAGGCCTGCGGAGCCCAGGGCCTGCAGGAGCTCCTGGGGCTGCTCCCGGCTCCCAGGGTCCTTGCAGGTGAGGACAGGTTGGGGGGCGGCGCCCTCTGGCAGCTCCACCTGTGGCTCCAAGGGCGGCCCGGCCCCCAGGGGCCCATCAGAGGCAATGGGGCCGAGCACCCGGGCTCCCAGGAGCGACCGCTTACCCAGGCGGCGGGACAGCACGCTGGCCATGCTGCTGCGTCTGCGGGGGGTGAAAGGGAGAGTGAGTCTTCATCCAGCGTCCCAAGGAAGCAGAGACTGAGCACCAAGCCAGGGAGCGTCATCAAAATGAACAGAACATCTAAAAGTCACATTTATCATTATTTTTGCTCTTACAAAATTTGTATCATCCCAAGGAGGGCATTAAGAAAATACTAATCGGCACAAAGAAAAGAAAGTCGCTCAGAAACCTGGCTCCCAACGTGCTCATTTTTTCTAAATAGCGTTCTGCTCTTTCTTCCATACATGTACTTACCACAGCTTTACTTCTATAAAAACAGGACCCAGGGTTGGCAAACTGAACCTTCACTTTATTTGCGGGCTAAGTTTCTACCGTGTCATTAAATGGTACTCTCTGCAAACACAGGCACACAGGATTTTCTTAGGCAGAGACAATCACCACTGATGTAACACATCTGTGTCCTCGAAAGCCGCCTCAGATGCACTGCTGTCGAAACCTCTCTCAGCTAAACCGCTGTGCACACGCACACCCGTGTGCTTCCGTGGGTGAGGTTCCCACGCACGGCGCTGCAGGTCCCAGCAGGAAAACATCCGTCACACACGCAGCTGCCCCAGCTGACTTGGCTCCAAGGTACCAAGAGCTTAGAAACAAAGAACGCTATTCTGCTCACCTGCTCGGGGTGACAAAGAGGGGTCAGTGCCAGAGCCTGACAGAGCAGATCCCTTCAGGAGACCCTGCTGTCCCTGGCCCTGTTCCTAGGCCTGTCTGCTGCTGCAGGTCTTCTGTCCCCTCCTATCTGTGTATTCAGCTGGTATTTAGCTGAGGAATGGCTGTGTCCAAGGACACCCTGGTGCCATGGTGCTGGACAGATATAGAACACCAGGGTTTTCAGAGACCTCGTACCAAATGCTACCTCCCCAGCCCAGAAGGCCTCACCAGGCTAATTCCACTTGTCCACAAGTCCTGTCTGAAAGTCGTCACAGTATGTGTTTAAATTTTTAAAAATTATTATGGGTTTAAGGGAGAGTAGGGGAGTGGGGAAAAAGTTACATCATGTACAGGTACAAAGTCTCTATGATGAACGTGATCATTATGTATATCTAAAATATACCAATAAAATACAATGTGAAAAAGTTATTAAAGGATGCACTTCTGTTAATCTCCCTCAAAATGCTCCCCCTTACTTGCAGCACTCTTATGCCATTGCTCCTGCCACTTTCTGAAGCAGTTCTGCAAGTCCTCTTTCGTGAGTGTCTTTAGTTGCACTGTCCTGGCTGTCTCAATGTCCTGAATTGATTCAAAACAGTCGCCTGTCACGATCATTTTGACTTTAGGGAAGACCCGGAAGTTGCACACTGCCAGATCCGGTGAATGAGGACAAGCTGTCACATTCCTACCACCCTGCCTTTCCACTGGACAGCACTCGGTGTGAAGTGGCCTGCTCGCTGTATTTTTGATCACACCTCATGAAGACACTCCTGAAAGAGGACCTCCAGAACTGCTGCAGAAACGGGCCTGAGTGATGGGATAGGAGTGTTCAAAGCAAGGAGATGTGTTCTGAGGGGGATTCATGACAATGTGTCTTTTACTGTAGTAACTTTTTAAATTTAAACATGGACCGTATTTTTTTATCACACCCTGTATTAGGCTCAGCCTCTCAAGTAGAGGCTGCTCAGTCA
>NW_004955403.1:50774130-50788335 GCF_000276665.1 Chinchilla lanigera
CTCCCCTGGCCCCACTCCCATAAAGAAGAGGCCTGGCAGTGTATACTTTCTTCCAACAGTTCCCTAAACCGTCTTCACTTTCTATCCTGGTCCAAAAGGACCTCAGGGCTTGTTTGGGTCACACACTATCTCCACATCTTCTGATTCCTGGTCTCTTTCCCAACGAGTCCAGCAAGTTCTGCTAGCAAGCATCTCTATAATAACAAACCAAGGACAGCACAAATAACTCAAGGATAATAAGAAAGCTGCAAAAATACTGGGTCAACAGCTGGCTGGCTTCCCCAGCATTTCACCCAGGGACCGAGGGATGGAATCTGAGAGAGACCAGACAAAGTATCCGGAAAAGCTGGGAGTCACAGCGTGCAGTTCCCACTTAGGCAGCTGGTGGCTTCACCCCAGTCACACTATCTCAGAAAGCTTCACTATTACAACAGAAAGGAAGAAAAATACAAGGAATAAATGTCTTATCACCATAGTGCAAAAAATCCAGACCCAAGCAAAATAGGTTTTAAATTTCAGTCTCCAGCGCTGGGGGTGCGACTCAGTGATAGACCCTGGGTTCAACTCCAATGCCACAAAATAAACCAAACCAAACAAAACGCGGGAGGTGAGGCGCAATGCCACTTATGGACATGAGGTGGCAGCACCGAGCCAGAGAAACTGCCAACCCTGGTCTTGGCAAAAATCCCAGCGGCCACCCCCACTTTCCAAAGCAGGAAGTTTGGGGTTTCTACCGCTGAAAATGAACACAGGGTAGCATTTCCAAAATTCCTGGGTTTCCAGGCTCCAGACAGCGCCTGAGATATTTGGCCAACAAACTCCCACGATGTTTTTGTTAGCTCCTTTCGACTTCTTAGCTTTTTTACTTTTGACTTTCTTGGTGAGCCTACACCTTCCCGGGCCTGCTGGATCCGCACAGTGAGAGACCCTGCCGCTTCCGTCCTGCTCCCCCGCATGTGGCTTTGCCCACGCCGTCGAGCCTTTCTCCTGAATTCCACTTGAGAACCCCATTTTATTATGGGTTGTATTTATAGTCCTCCTAAATCTTAATTTTTAAAAGCAGAAGAGAAAGACGGAAGGGAAACTGCCTTTATTAAATGCCTCCCGGACACCAGCTTTCATAGACTGCATCTAATTTAACCCTCTGAACAACTTGAGATAAAAATAATGGTCTTTGATTTCTGATGGGGCCACTGAATTGCAAAGGAGTCAGATTACAAGGCCACATGGCTCAGGAACCAGCAGGCTTAGGTCTGAACTCACATCTCCCTGAGGTCCAAAGTCACAATCCTGCCACGAATCCAGTAAGTGTGAGATCTCTCAGAATAACTCAGTTCAGCGCAGTTTTTCCCCATGTCAGTGAACCCTGATAGAAAAGAATGGCCCCTGACCCTGCCAGTCTGGACCTCCGCTTCCCAGAGCGTTTTCCTCCTGTGGAAGTCTCCTCCCATTTGCATCTTGGCCTCCTTCCTATAAAATAAAGGTCAGCATTTTCGTCTGACCTGGTTCACTGGTCCAATTCACTGTTAATGATTTAGCGGTTCAGGTTTGCAAAGACCTTTATACACATACGGCCCTCCAAGAGGCCCAAAGGGGTAGAGGGAAACTTCAGCCAGGCTTACACTGGAGCATGTGGCATGGCAGCAGGCAGTGCCACCAGGGCTGCACCTCTCCTGCGTGTCCACACACCCAGTCTGCTACCGTGGCCGTGGCCCTGCAGGCAGCACAGTAAGCGAGAGGCCTCAGGGACTTGGAGCACTGACAAAGGTCACCACATGGGCGAGTGGTAGCCAAAGGCTGACACTGGCCCTGGGCGTCACTTTCGAGAGCCGCCATGATTTTTGCACCTGGAAGGTCTAATCCCTGCTTCTAGGTCAGTTTCTCTGCAGAGCAAATTTATTCCAGCCATCGAAGGCTGTGCCATGCGGTTCTGCAGCAGCCTGGAGAAATCAAGAAACCGCTATTTCAGGGTAACAATAACCGTAGTTCACCATGGAGCCAAATGTTGCTGTACAATTGTACAAGTTCTTCTCAACTTACAGAATTTCTTGCTCGCATATAAACTCATGCCGAAGAGTTGAGTTAGTTCGGATTCTAGGGTTCTGCACCTCCCCCTACCACTATCACTATCGAAGGGGTTGACCCCCCTTAGAATATGTATTTTGGTCAATGTCCAAAAAGGGTTAGTCCTTGTCACGCTCAGAAAACAGCTCCTGAGGTGCTAATGGGCCTTAATGAGGATGTCTGCCATCAGTTAAGTAACTGGAGTGGACAGAGGAGTAAAGCAAACCCGCTCTCTGGTTCACAGTTGCAAAGTGCTATTTATCACGTGGCAGTTGCTGGACAACTGCATGTCTCAGCACTGGTACGCCTGTGCACACGTCTGCATGCTACGGCTGCTATCTCCTACCACCCAGGGATACTGCAGCAAGCCAGACCTCACCTAGTGGCACTTGTAGGACACAGGTCGTATGTCCCAGTCATTTGTTACACAACTAATTTTTTCAGATGTTAAGAAGGGTGAAGTTTGGAGCAAGATTCCAATTTGCAAAAGCTTGGGTGCTTGCTACACCTCTCTAATGAAGAATTTGAGGATCAAAGTGAATGACACCAACCTCTACTAAAGAAAGCTGCTAAATTTCAGCTTTCTGTGTATTTTAAGATCTCCACTCGGTACCACTGAATAGAACAGTTTCCATTTTTAGTTTTTGCTTAGCCTTCTTAGTCCTTTATCGAAAGCTACCAGTTTTTTTCTTTTAAAGCTATGTTTTTAACTGAAATTTTTTTCAGTGGCATGTTCCAGACTCAATCAGAGCCCAAAAGGGTAACAGCAAACCACATTTTTTATTTTAAAATGGAACTCCATGGAAAACAAGATGCCCAAACAATTCATTTAGCAATTCTTAGCCGGCATCTCTGGCTACTTATGGTTCTGGGATCAGGGAGGGAAAGAATTCGGCCCTAAATAACAGTGCTATTTTCATGTTCCAGTATGTTTGTGGTCTTCCTGGTTTGCAGGTCACCATCCTAACCTTGGCAGAAGCAAGTTGTCACATATCCTGTCATCGCTAACTGGTCATTCTCAAGACTTTTCTTCCCTCCCCCCCAGGGGCACCTTCCCCAGGGAAAGTAAAATACAACTTGACTAAGCACACGGGCCTTTTCTGCACAGAGACCAAAGAAAACCTCCTCTGGCTTTGGTTAGAAACTCCAGTGATAGCATCTAAGACTCTAAGCTAAAACTTCTGAATCTCTGAGTATCTGTCAGGTCCTTTTACGTGATTTTGAAAATAGGTGCGGTGTGTGTTTAAGATTTTATAAAGCTTGAGCACTTAGCACAGTAGTGATCAGTGTTTTAAATCAGCTAGCCAGACAGTGACAATTTTGATTCCCAAGTAGTCTTTCGCTGGAGGATTTTTCAAAACCCGATTACACCACATCAGAGTACCACAGTTAAGACCCCTAGTAGGGAAAAAAAAAAAAAGACCACTAGTATAATTAGAATGATAGGTTGGCAGGACGACTTGCTCAGAGAGACCTGAAAGATGGTCCAACCCACATCAGGGCTGGCACCCACCCTCTCTCTAGCAAACCCTGTCACTAAGCACCTATTCTCCTCTATTCTGTTGTTTGTTTTACTTTGTTTTTCTTCCAGTACCAGGAATCGAACTCACGACCTGGTGCTTGCCAGGCAGGTGCTTTGCCGCTGAGCTAAATCCCCAGCGCCCCATTCTCCTCTATTCTAATAGATGTAATGGGATCAGGGAGGGAAAGAATACGGCCCCAAGTAACAGGGGCCGTATGCTATTGCATATGCTATATGCATATGCTATTTTCATGTTCTAGCAGATGGGCAAGAAATAGGCAACCTTATCTGGTTAGAATGAGTTCTCTCCCGCCAATAAGTGATTCTGATCAGCAAATACTTTTGTGGGTCTGACAGCACAGCGGTCCTTCAGTCAAGTAACGAAACCTGTGTCTACAACGAGGCAGGAAGGCAAAGCACTCGCACTTCCCCTTCCCGCACACCTGCTTTCCCGCTTGCTCTAAAAGCTGCGTGACCTTTGTTTATAACCACCCTGCTTACCTTAGCCGTAGGAAACAAAACATTCCCGAGATGCACAGGTAGGGCTCCGGGACCTAGAACTACTTCTACTGCAGATTAAGAACTCCTAATCTAAAACTCCAAAATGCTCCAAAAGTTGAAACTGCGAGTGTCTGCATAGCGGCCCAAGTGAGAAGTCCTACATCTGACGTCATAAGAAAGGTCACAGTCAAAGCACAGGCGTGCCACGATACTGTATGAAATCATCTTCCAGCTATGGGCATGATATGTATATGAAACATAAATGAATTGTGTGTTTAGTCAGGTTCCAGCCCCAAGATAGCTCATTATGCATATGCAAATGTAGGAAAAATCCAAAATCCAATGTATTTCTGGTCCCCGGCATTGCAGACAAAGGCTACTGAACCTGCAGGACAATAAAGTCATGTTTTCCTTAGACAGCGAGCCCTGTAGGGCAGACAGCAGCTCTGCTTTATTCCACCCAGATTTACGATTTTAAACAGGTGATCTTCCCAGGGCCAGGAGAGGCCCAGATGCGAGAAAAATGTGTTCTCAGAGAGACCTGCGGTGTGCCCTACGTGAAGACAGGTGTCATAAGTCAGGAAGGGTTTAAGCAGCATCAGACTCAGCTCTAAGACAGTGTCTCCCTCTGACCAGGCAGATCGGTGATCCGAAGAGGCAGGTCTCAGTACCTCTGTGCTTACAAAGCTGCTGCGTGCAGGGAAGGCGTCCAGCACGGTGCGTGTCATGCACGGGGTGGGGCAAGCATGGTTGCACACGGGGTTGGGGGAGGGGAGTGGTTAAACCTGCTTTAAACTGCTAAAGCAGCTACGTGAGAGTTCCAGGGGGCCGGGAGGTGGGTGCTGCCGACTTGGCATTCTCCCCAGAGCCAGGGCTGGGGGCAGGGCGGCGGGGCGGCTGGGAGAACCGACAGATGCTTCCAGCAGCTTTCAGGGGAGGCTTGTAAAAGACCAGAACTTGCATTCAAGGAATGCCTGAAGGGTACTTGAGTTTACTCTCGCTTTCATGCATGCCTTTGGGGGCTTCTTTTCTTTCCTGACCTCCCAGCAACTCAATAAAATATAGCAAGACACCATATCCCCAGTGTGCAGCTGAGAAAACTGAGGTCCACTCAGAAGGCCAACTTACTTGCCCCAAATCAGAAAGCTAGCAAACAGTGAGGCTGACAGCTTTCCCGGCTCCTGCCTGGTCCAGTTCTGCCTTCCCCAAGGGTGCATGACCGAGGGCTCAGAATTTGGGGGCAGGGGAGGCCTGGAGGAAGGAAGTGTGCCTTTCATTGGGCAGGAGGGATCTACTGGAAGAGCTTCCAAGACCAACAACCAAATGACAACACAAGGCTGTCACCCTAACAATATAAGCCAAAGACATGAACACTTTAGCAGTCAGGCCAGGTAGCTTGGAAGGGAAGTCCACAGCATATGGACCCCAAGGTGCCAATCCTGAGACTTGACAGAAAGGGTCCCTTATGTTCCCGCTCCTGGAGGAAGGCAGAGGGACAGTTCTGTACCACTCTTTTATGTAAGTGATTCAAGTAGAAACACCATGTAGGACTTTATAGTCATTGGAACCAACACCCACAGGCCCCACTGACGCGGAGGACTTGAGCACCGATGTCACAGCGAAACGGTTAAAGAGGAAAACGGGCCTGGCGCTCAGCCATCACTGCAGGGAGCTGCCACATCCCCAGCAAGGGACAAGGCCAAACCAACAGGCAGGAGGCTGCAGGAGGGCGAAGGCCACCGGGCGACTCCGCTGGCTGGAATCACACAGACCTGCCCCTCCTTCTTTGCGATGGACGATCAGGGCACACATGGCCACAGGTGCCCAAGCAAAGTGTCACCCAGCTGCGGGTGGGGACAGGGACAGGGTGAGCCGGGAGTCAAAAGGAACAGCTCTGTCTGGCTAGAAAGGGAGGCCCCAGCTACCACAGATCAATCTTTCCTTTCACTCTGGCTCCCTAAGAAACTGTCCATGCTTTCTGCATGAGGATGAGGGCTTCACCCCAGTTTGTCACCCTCCCATCCCTTCCTGGGGACTCCACTCTGCTGTCCTGGGAGGGGTGTCCCCAAGACCCTACAACTGACTCATCAGAATGGACACCAACATGTCCGGAAGAGGCTGGGCAGAGGCACCCCACACAGGGCGACAGCCAGGGACACAGCAGAGTTCCCAACTAGAGGTACAGCCAGTCCCCTCCACCAGGTGGCTTGGGACAACTGCCACCACCTCAGAGCCTCAGTTTCCACACCGCCGCTGGGAAGATGAGGACCCATGATCTCACGGAGCCGCAGTGTGGCTGCTCCCTGCAAAACGCCCCATGTCTCAAAGGAAGAAACAGAGGTGGCTGTGTCCCCCGCGCCCTGCTGTATCAGAACCATGTGAGACTCCGTGCAGACACCTGGGGACTGAGGCTGCTCCAGGATGTCCCACTGGAACCTGTAACACAACTCCCGACTTTAATGGAAACCCAGGGGTTGACCACAGGGGAGCCACTAATTAACTGAAATCACAGCGCTGATTTCAGCCAGATAGGAGAACCAGAAATCAAACCTGTTCTATCTAGAGAGTGATCGCTGGCCAGAATGAACCAACCTCTGGGTGCAGTGTTCAGAGCTCAATGCCAGGCAAGGCAGCTTTGCCCATGGAGCCCCAAGCCAGTGACCGGCCTCTGGCCACCTCACTTGCAGCTCCAGGGGTGCCTGCATCTCAGTCCTGGCACCCTGCCCTGGGTTGCTCAAGACCCAACCTCTGCTGAAGCGAGCCATGGGCAGACTCGGGGCAGATCCAGCCCAGGCCGGTGCAGACCCACCCAAACCCAGGGAAAGGGGCGCTGCAGAATTCAACCCTGCTGTGCACTGCACATGGGCCCAGCTCCTGCAGATGCACCACGCGTGAATGTTGAACGTTAACAAGCTGAAGGTTCAGAGCCGGGCATGGTGGCTCGTATCTGTAATTCCAGCGCTTGGGAAGCTGAGACAGGCTGACCACTGTGAGTTCAAGGCCAGCCATTCTAGCCTAACCTACACAGCAAGACAGAGACAGAGAGCGAGACAGAAAGAGAGAAAGAGACAGAGATAGACAGACAGAGAGAGACAGATGAAGGTTCAGACACTACTCTTGAAGCATCTGGGGCCTCGCTGAGCTTTGACCTGGCCCACACTGCCTGCACTGAAGTGAGCCAGCACTTAACGGGCTCTGGGGGCGACATTCACACGCTCACACTATGCAATGAAATGAATGAATGAGCATTTGCTTCTTTCAGAAAAATGTAAGACACAGAAATCTGACACCAAAGCCTGTTAAAAGGATAATTTTTAGAATAAAGCTTGTAAAGCTGAGTGAATATCCATGTTAAATTTTTAAGTTTTTTGACAGAAGTTAAATGAGTTGAAATAAAAAATGTTAAAAGTGTACTAATAAACTGAGTCCCTGAAGCTTGAGGGAGAGGATATGTTTCCCCTGGGGGAAAAAAAAAAAAAGGCAGAAAGTCAGCCTAGGGAATGGAAGGGTCTCATGAAAGATCACTTAGATACAAAAGCAGAAGGTGAGCAGAGTGGGGAGGGTTAGTCCATGGCACTCGCCAACAAGAAAGAACCTCAAGTGAGCTGTACATGACAGAAGCCACCTGAGGAATCTTTAGCACCCAACAAGTGTGGGGCTAAGGGTGAGTGCAAAGACTACACAGAGATGGAAAAACAGGTTGAGTGAGTGTCCTTCCCATTCCTACCTCCGCACGTCCTGTCTCGGATGTTTTTCCTAAAATGGATACAGTGATAGTGATCAGGTTACAAGGGGCAAAATGAATATGGATCAGTCACAGAGGAGATGGCCTATACTCATGAGTTTTGAGAGAAGTGAGAAAGGAAATTGGAACTCCTACCAGCCCTGGGAAAAGACAGTCAAGGACACCATATCAAGCCTTGCCCCAGTACTGGACTGGCAGCGAGACGGGTACTTAGTTCAGGGACAGCAGAAGACTGGGATCTTTTGTTTCTTTGTTTTTTCAATGCTGGGGATGGAACCCAGGGCCTTGAACATACTAAGCCACCACTCTACCACTGAGCTATGTCCACAGCCCAAGACGACAACCCTTTCAAGAAAAACCAGCAGGATGTTCTCAGGGAATAAAATCACATCTAACTACTTCATCAGAACTGTTACAGAATAGACAAGAGCATGACAGGAAGCCTTATACGGAATCCACGGCATTTCAAAGACTGTGCTTGTTCCTGAATACTCTACTAGTTCTCACTGACCAAAGACTCCTATGCCAGTCACACACTGCACATTTCCCAAGACACATCTCATTTAGTGCCCCACAAGTAAACCACGAGATAAGACCATTATCATTCCCATCTTGCAGATAAGCAAACTGGAGACTCAGGGAAGTTGAGTAATTTTCCAAAGCCACAGAGATAGAAAGTGATGGAACGCAGATGTGAGCTCAGATACGTCTGATCCCACAGCTACACTCTGCCTGCTGTACAGGCAGGAAAATCGTGACTGAAGCCAGGCTAGACTACATGACCTCATCCGGCTCTCTGGTACCGAAACCTTAAGTTGGGGAGAGGTTACAGTGGCACTGGCGGTTGTGGTATAGAAGGGGAAATGGACACAGTACCAACCCTGGGGCTCCCTGGGATTTGGAGCTACAACTATTCTTACCTGACCCGTTACACATGTCCCAAAGAGAACACTGTGAAACCATGGGGGTCGCCAATGAGCTCAGCCTTCCCACTGAGCCGACCGTGGACGATGCCCACATTTCTCTGTGACGCACTCTCCTTGCACGTAAAATGACAAAAATGTTGGTTCTTCTCCCAACGGTCAGCTCGGGGCTTTCAGGAGCCAGTAACTTTTTTTTTTTTTTTTTTTTTGCAAAAGTGCCCTTGTTTTAAAGAGTCATAGAGCTTCTCTTCTTAGAGATGCTAATCCCCCAAGTCTGGGAGAGGAAATCGCAAGAAAGAAGGTAATGAGAAAATGCACACTGGACAGAGGATTGAGTGCAGGGTAAATGGCAGCCTCCCACAAGAGACACCAAACCCTGGGTAGCGAGGAAGAAACAAAGCTATAGGTGCATCATGGGGAAGAGCTTGCGCAAATGCTGAGGGGAGAAGGCTCTGCAGGAGCTCCGTGGTGGCATCAGACCCAGGCCAGAGAAATCTGTGTCACTGTGGGTCAGATGCCATCTTGTTCTAGTCACAAAGGGCAAAAAGAAAGACATTTCACCCAGCACTACTGCAAAGCACAAGACCCACAAAGAAACACCCTGCCCAGCTCCCTGTAAATTCAGAAAACGGCCCGCCCTGTGAACAGTGGCCACTGCCCATCAAGAAAGACGAGCTGCGATGCCAGAAGACGGGCACCCTGCACCTGCCGCATGACGAGAGGGTAAGCTAAGAAGACCGCGTCCTTCAGGCCGGAAAGGTCAAAGGCAGGGAGAAAGAAGCTACCAAGGGGAGGAAGGGAGGGACCACTGATTCCGACACCAAATCCTGGAACGACAGAGGGGGCCCTGCTGACACCTGCTCGAGTCCACAGGAGGAGCTGCCTGTGTACCCCAAAGGCAGCAACCAAAGTAGTGCAAAAGCGGGCTCTACTGGGCAGGAACCAGAGCTGTCCCCCACCATCTGCAGAAGGACCTGAAATCCTGGAGCGGACACTCACTAAGGCCACAAAGGGCTCTGCCTCCTCCCAGCTAGGGGACCAGCGGCACCAACACACGCCAGCCTCGGGGCCGTCTTCAGCAGGGACACCGTCACACCTGCCCTGGGCACACTGGCTCCCAAGTGCAAAGGGCGGGCCCGGCGTGACTCACACGCGTGCTTTCTAGGAGATCTGCGGGGTGCTGAAGACGTCTGGAGGGAACGTGAAAGAGGAGCACACCATTCTGCCCTCGTGAACACTGCAGGGTTCTGAATGCCCTGAAACAACACTAAAATCCTTCCAGATGCCTCACCTTTGGCTCAGGTGTTAAGAGATGCTTTGTATTCTAAAGAGGGCAAGGAGACTGCAGGTGGACAGTAAGTGGGTTTAGAATTTTCCATCCAGAGTCCACTGTGGGTTGCTCATGCTGCTCCTCTTCCCCCCACACGTGTTGTCAACATACAGACCAAAGTCCTGGAGGCAGGGAGGGACCAGACATAGTTAACTACAGGACCCAGAGAAGGAGGTCCCCCCACAAGCCTTACTCACCTACCTGCACTAACTTGCAGGACCCGTAAAGGGCACGGTGGGAGGAGCACGCACCTCACACACTTTAACTCCTGCCCTAGTCTTCCAATGGTCACTGTGTAAGCGCATCACTACGCTCTACAGTAACTCTAAGCAAAGAAAGGAGCCTAGAACGTGTCTCCATCAGAATGTACAGTTAAAGAACGCGGCTCCCCAGCCATTCCACTTTCTCAGTACCTACCAAGAGAAAACTCCCAGGCCCTGCAGAGCGCTATGTGCTACAATGTTTCCTGTAACAGCCATTGTAACAGAAAAGGATCTGAAGATCCATGAAGGAGGGAGAAGTCAAGTAACTGATCCGCCTTGTAATTGTTAGGAAGGAATTAAACAAGATGAAGACCTATGAACACTGACAAGAAGGTACCCTGGCAGGGAACGGTGGTGCACCAGGAGGCTGAGGCAGGAGGACTGCTGCAACTTCAAGGCCAGACTGGGCTATACAGTGAGTTCAAGGCCAGTCTGAACTATATAGTGACACCCTAACTCAAAAAGCAAAACAAGCAAAATACCCTGATGAGGTACATGTCTATGTCCCTGACTTTCTGTAAGTCCTACAGACATAGATACAAATATGCAAAGCATTTGAAGAATACCAGCAACCCCAGGACAGTGGTTTACTTCCGGGGAAAGGGCTGGGATTAAAAGTGGTTGCCTTAAGATTTTTTTGCTTGCTCTGAAAGACTTACAGTTTTTCCCTCTACAGAGAATGTCTTCATGTATTACTTATGTAATGAAATTTTCATTTATTCACTTAATTAAAAAAAAGAAAGAAACAGACCCTGTTCAATACATTTCAATAATGAGTTCAGGAGCAATTTTCTACTCGAATCCCGCCCTTGCTTGCTGGGAGACAGCTCAGCAGGGCAGATGTGGATCGGATTTCCCAGCTAGCAGCAGACTTTGCAGCTCAGATCCCATTTCAATCTTACAAGTGCAACTCTGTAACTCTGTGGATTGTTAAATTTATCTGCCAGTTCTAGGAAGAGGCGGGCAAAAAGAGAAAGTATGTCAGAGGGACTTCTGGTAGTCCAAAGGGATGTCCTCGGAGCAATTCCAGTTCTTCCAAGCCAGCAGTGCAGCTCCCCACCACGCACACATAGGCACACAGGCATGCATGCACGCACGCACGCACCAATCAGGCAGCTGGTGCCCAGTCACACCTCCTCATGAGGGCAAGCAGACTGTGCCTTCCAACACCAGGCTGGAGCCCCTGGGCAAATGAAAAGAAGGACCCGAACATCTCGTTAAACAAACACTAAAGTATTATTTACTTACTGGGGCCACCCAGCCATATAAAATACTGTTTTATTTATTAATTTATTTACCTCCTTACTTCCTGTGATGCTGGGGTAGGAACCCAGGGCTTCATCATCCTAGGCAAACGTTGCACCAGAGTTACACCTCCAGCTGTGGATAATTATTTTCACACACACACACACACACACACACACACACACACACACTTCATCTCCACAGAACACTACTTGCAGAGCCCTTAGAAAAACACATTTAGAATATTCAGAGGAGCTATGCAAAACTAATCTACAGGGATAGAAATCAGATTTGTGGTACTTCCTGTGGAGGTAAGGATTACTTGGAAATGGGTACAGGAGCATTTCTGGGGTGCTGAGTATGTTTTATCTCCCCATGTATTTGTCAAAAGTGGTTAAATGGAACACTTAAGCTCTGAGCATTCTACTATATGTAAATTATGTCTCAATTAGAAAAAAAGAAAGTCCACTCCACACAGCTGCTCTGGCAGCTGTAGCAGAACTCTGATCTGTCCCTCTGTTTGTCTGTCCATCCGGACACTGGATTCTCTGTGGTGTTGGTTAAGGTGCGTGAGTAGCATGGTGACAGTCACCATAAAAATAGACCATGAGATTTAAATGGACGGACGACACGTGAATTTAAGAAAGGACACCAAGAGCGATTTGTGTTTTGCAACAGAATAAATACAAAGAGAAGAGAATGGGTTCTAATTCTTCAGCCACTGCAAGGGGCTGTTCTTACTAAAAGACTTTTGTGGCTCTCCAGTACCCAAAGGACAGAACAGGCAGAAGACTGTTATTTGTTATTGTATTTGTTTTACAGCACACCCCGAGTGTGGTAGTGCATACCTGCCACCCCAGCACTGCGGGGGGCTGAGACAGGAGGGATCCCAAGTTCTGGCCCAGCCTGAGCAATTTAGTAATGTATTGAGACCTTAGCTCAGAATAAAAAAATACAAAGGGCTAGGAATCTAGGTCCGTGCAAAGGCTCTGGGTTCAGTCCTCAGTACTGAAGAAAAAGGATGGTCTACCTTTTCCCCACACCGAGCATGTGAGGCGCAGAAGGCTGATTCTCAGCAGCTCAGCAAGCATTACGATGTGACAGAGAGCATGCGAGGAACGGACGACGTGGAAACAAAGGAGACACGGGCCATCGTCAACAAGTGTGTAAAGATCTCCCGACCTACATCTAAAGCTGCCATGCCGTGAGTGAGCACGCCCCAGATCTCCTTTACTCCATACAGAGGGCAGTTCTCTTGCCAACTACTAATTTTTCCATTGCCAGAATAGAAGCATCAAGCACACAGAGACAGAAACCATCCTGTGATAATCTCTGAACGTGAGAGGAACCTCTCCGCTCTCCGCTGAGCTCTCAAAGAAGGCTGTGCTCTCAAAGAAGGCTGTGCTCTCAAAGAAGGCTGTGCTCTCAAAGAAGGCTGTGCTCTCAAAGAAGGCTGTGCTCTGCAACGTGGCCCAGGCAGAGCCCCTAACGAAGACAACAGCAACTCAAAGATTTCCGAAAGCAGTGTCTGTTCCATATTTTCTTTCAGCTTTGACAAGTCCCGTAGTAACTGACCTTGAAAACTGGAAGACACTTTGGAGGTCAGCCTATGTCCTGCTCTTCCTCCTGCAGCAGCTCTGATCGACAACCTTCAGCATTATTTGAATACCGCCAACAAGGGGAAGCCCTCTACTGGGTGGGCAGACACACCCATTGCTGGACAGATCTGCCAACCAGAGAACCAAGCTGAGATGAGATGTACCATCCCAGACTTTAGGGTTAAAGGGTACTTTAAAGCACTTCAATAGCAGGGCAACCGTTCTACAGATGAGGAATCTGAAGTTACGGAAGATAAAGCAATTGCTCCATCAACAGGTCGTAGTCCAACATCAAGGGCAAAAATGAGCCAGGCGTGGGGGCGCATGCCTGTAATCCCAGCACTCGGGAGGCTGAGCCAGGAGGATCATTGCAAGTGCAAGACCAGCCTGGGCTACAAAGTGAGCTCAAGGCCAGCCTAAAGTGCAGAGCGAGACCCTGTCTCAAAAAAGAAAAAAAAAAGACCAAAAAAAAAAAAAAAAAGAGCAAAAGAGAACATGTGTACTCTTTCCTACCCCTGATAACCATGAAAACATTGCGTAGGCACTACTGGGTACCCCCTCCATCGCTGTACTCCCGTCATTCCTGATCCTACATCACCCTAGCCTCCCTCCGTGGACCAAGTCCGGATGCTCATGTTCCTTTTAAACCACGCCCCCCCAGTGGTGTAAAGGTCACGTGACCAAGGTCATTAAGACTAGATCCTGTGATTCTCAATTGGATTTGATTTTTGGAAAGCCTCATCCCACTGAAGACTCCACATTGAACTCATGAATAACAGGAAAAAACAACAACAAGACTTTTGCCATATGGCCTGGCCTTCCACAGTGGGCCTCCACCAACCACAGTTGGCCCTGAGTCTTTTTTTTTTTTTTTTTTTTTTTTTTTGAGACAGACTCTCACTACGCAGTTCAGGCTGGCCTGTTGGTGGCACATGCGTGGAAGCTGAAGGTGATGGGAAAGAAGCAATGGAGCTTCTGTGGTCTTGGCCCTGGTTTTTTTTTTTTCTTTTTTTT
>NW_004955403.1:50788435-50794521 GCF_000276665.1 Chinchilla lanigera
CCCCCTGGCCCTGAGTCTTATGCTGTGACTGCGGTACCTAAGCCAGCACTTGACACAGGGCAGGTAGCACTCGGCATTAGTCACCGCCTGAATCATCTACCCCTTCCTGGCCTTGAACAATAAAGACGTGATTAAAGTAGCAATATTTTCCCCACTGGTAAATAATAAATTTATAGCATGAAAACGAGAAAGTCACTCAGCTTGACCAATCTAGAAGTAATTTAGTTTTAGTATTATTAGTATACTTCCTTCCAGTTATTTTCTGTACACATCCCTTTAAACATTTGGAATTACAATGTAGGCGTACTGTAACTTTTAGCAGAAACGTTCTTCCTAGTTATTTTTTAAACTCCTCCTAAATATTACTTTGCATAACTTCGTAACAGTCCACTTTGAAGACACATCCATGGGATTAACCTAGCCACTACCTCGAGCCCACACCATTGGAGAGTTAGGTCATTGCCAATTTCCCAGTAGAGTTTTTAAAAACTCTGAATGATCTGTGCAGAAAATAGCATCTCTATTTTGGATTTGGTCTCAGCTACATCCCCAGAAAAAGAATTATCTTATTAGAGTGTTTGACCATCTTGATATATCACAGTTCAAAACTGTAAAACTAAACCACACTTTATATTTATTCCTTACGGAAATGAGGGAGGGGGCTGTGAGCTAGTCCCTAGCTAGCCCTATCTGTTTATTTATTTAGAGACAAGCTCTCATTAAGTTGCCCAAGAAGGGCTCAAACTTGCAATCCTCCTGCCTCAGCCTCCCAATTAGCTGGAAGTACAGGCATGCACCACCACACCCAGCTTCTTTTTCTTTTTAATTTAAGGTCCTCATCCTCGATGACTGGTTTATCTACTACCTAAGCAATCCTTCCCATCTTTGTGCCCCCAACAAATCAGACAAACATATCTTCTGTATCCTCAACCACACTAACCCTAACCCAAGCCAAAAATAGAGCCCTGTGGTGCTCCCTTTCTGACCTCCTTCCAGGCTGACTTGAGCCAGTAATTAACAGTGTTTGCATAGGATCCCCAAATTAAACTAATAACACCACCCAGCCCCCACTTTACTACTTATGATTTAATATGGACAATCATATCTTAGGAAACCGTGAAATGCTTTACTAAAGCCAAACATACCAGAGCTGCCACATCATTCCCCTCTGGTTTAGTAAGCAAACACCACATAAAACAGGAAATGGATTTAATTTGATGCAACTCAGCTGACTTCTAGTTACTCTTGCATCCTATGGCCGCAAGCTTTTAAGAAAAATGCACTGCAACTTTAACTTGTGTGCATGAGTTTTATTTATATGTGTGTATATATATATATATATATATATATATAAAGCAATACTTGTAAATGAAATTTGTCCTACCTGTAAAAAGCAGAGAGACTGCTGGCCAGCCCCTCTCACTGGCAAATCACCTGGGAGAAGCTCTGAATTGTGGGTAGTTATGGACTCCTGGATAAGTCAAAGCGTCCTCAGCCTTAGAGACTTACCACATCAGCTGCCCCCCAAATATGCCTACTCTTCTGGAGTCATGTGCATTAACCCCTGGGCGTGAGCCAGCTATTCTGAGGCCATTATGAATCTGTTGGATCATGCACTCTTCCCTGCTGGGGTCATCCCAGGGGTAAAAAAACAAGAGAGAAATGGCTTCCCCTTCCCTTGGTCTTCCTTTACAGGCTCACAGAACCAATGTTCCTCAGAATCTAATGTCACAAGGCAACTGTCAACCACGACTCACATCTCACCAACTTACTACCCCCAAATCCTCAGAGTGACATGCCAGAAGCCACCATCTAACCATGTCAGCCAGAAGTAGGAAGCTGCAGAGAACTTAGGATCCCTCTCCAGATGACAGGGCAAAGCCCTTCCTAATAAATACCATTCTGATCATCATAAAAGTATTTCCAAGTCGCAGCCAGCAGCTCCTCAGAAAGTGCTGCTCACCTGCCTAAAGCAAAGCCATGGGCCTTGAATCCTCAGATTCCAGTGTCGTGCTCCTGCCAGAATCCTCCAGGGGCCAGCCAGGGCCTATGACAGCAACCACAAGCTCTCTGGCATGGCATCCAAGTCTCTTGAAAACCGTGGTCACAAAGCCAAACGCCGATGGGACACAGCAAGGAACATAAAGCAACTGGACCCAGGCAGTCGACAGAGGACACCGGGATCGTGACAACTGGGAGCCACAGGCCTGTCTCCTTTTCATAGGAGATAGCCACCCCTTAGCTTGAAACGAGTGCCACATCTGACTCTTTCAAAGAGCCCCATGGGTTTTCCGGATTATTCCTAATTTTTAAAAGCCTTTATGCTATCCAACCCATAGCACATACAAGCTTAAAATATCTGCAAGTCACCCCTTAACAAGATCTATGCTTCCTACAACCCTTCACCATCTTTCCAAACTAATTTCTCCCTACTGTATCACAAGAGTCCTGTGTTCTTCACACTCACACAAGCATGCTACGTTTGCTCCTAACTCCCAGCCCTTGCACGCTTGCATCTTCTCCCAACACCTAAGACACCTACACTGTTCACCCCAGACTTCATCTGAAGAGTTTTCCCTACCCACACCTGCACGTATTACTACGTCCTCTCAAACACTCCAAGCATTTGTTTTTCATTTTTGGCATTTAATGATCTTGCTGGCTTCTTAATCCAAGCTGCACTTTACCTCTCCAGCCAGACCGCACACTTTCTGTCTCTCAGCTGGACCCCTCTACCTTCAGCACTGGGAAGGGTATCTTTGCACAGACGCAACTTAATAAATGCCTACTGAATGTGAAAATTCTCCCTGTGCTTTTCAAACTGTTCATGCATTGTGATCCATTATGTCATTAGAGAATAACTACATGAACCTAGTGAGAAACAGCAGCTTTAAAATAAAAAAAAAAAAAAACTAGGGTCTCACTAGGTTGCCCAGAATGGCCTTCAACTTGCGACCCTCCTGTCTCAACCTCCCAAGCATATATTACCGTGTCCAGCTGTCAACAGCACTTCTAATGAAATACGATAGAACCACCCCAAAAAGTTCAAGGAGATGGCATCAAGCAAAGGGAGGTAGTCCTGCATGAATTGAAATTAGATTGTTATATACACAACTGTATACACTAAGTCATAACATAAACTTTATTTCTTAATTTGGTCATAGAACAGTGCTGAAAACACTGTTCTAAGACGACTATGTTCAATCACTGCTTTATGCGGTTATTTTTCAGGGAGTCAGATATTTGCTATAAAGAAAAAAGTACTTGATCCACACCCCCTCAGGTCTCCTCCCGCAAGTCCTCTTCCCCTACCAGTTCCTGATCCTGCAGCTCAGAGAAACCAGGAGGCTAAGTAACTAATTACCTTCTCGGCTCATTCTGCAACCTTCTGCAATCACCCTCCAAATTCACATGTTGCAAGTTGAGGCTTGGGGAATTTGTTCAGCAAATCACCCTAAGTCACCCTTGCAATAAGAAAGCAGAATTCAGAGCTCATGTAAAACAGCACCCGCTCCCTTCTGTGTGCAGGTCACCAGGCTCCTGGAAACGGGCAACTGCACTGGGCTAGGAAGAACCAAGCCCTACAGAAGTCAACACCCCAGCCCCAATCCCCACCCCCTTCCTCAGGACGTCCCCATGCACCCCTTTCCCCCTGCAGGAATAAAATACTGGGACAAGCCCGAAGATCCTGGTAGAGTCCAAAGTTCAACACGCTTCAAAGTCCAACAACATACACCTTTAGCAAATCCTATTCTGCTTCTCTCCAATCTCCAATTGCACCCTCATTCCTAGAAGAATAAACAGCCCCAGTTTCCCAGAAGCCTCAGTTCTTCAGAGTTTTCCCTCAACTTCACGGTCAAAACCAGGCAGTGTCATCTGAATGGCAGCAACACAAGAGGAAAAACTGACGGGTGCTGCACGCCTGTAATCCCAGCACTCGGGAGGCTGAAGCAAGAGGATTGCCACGAGTGTTAGGCCAGCCTGGACTACACAGTGAGTTCCAGGCCAGCCTGAACTACAGGACCCTGTTGTCATGGTCCCACCCGGCAAAAAAGCCCTCCCAAGCCAGACTAAGTCCTACTCACATCCTCAGCTACCAATCTGACCAAGACTCCGCTTCCCCTGCATGCCTGCCCTCTCTAACACTCTGTCCTCACCAAGTCGAGAGCAGCAGTTGCTGGCAGCACACTTATGCTTGGATATCCTGGCAAATACAGAAACTTCTACGCAGCCCGAGTGTCAATTACTTCTCTGCAAAACACACACTTCCGATTTCTCGAGTTACTAACTACAGCGGCTCCAAGGTCCTGGAGTACAAATCAATTTCCTCAAAGAATTAATTTTCATTCATCTCTTCCCTTCACCCTGCCCCTGTCAACAGATTATTTCAACAGTTATGTCTCTAAAACTCACCTTCCCTTCCACTTCCAGTTAAACCCAGGGCAAACCCCGGGCACTCCAAGAGTGCAGCAGCCCACGAGCTGACCTGTCTCCCAACACTGCCTTCCAAAACCTTTCCAAATATTCTTCCTTGCAGGGCTCCCCCACCCCAAAACTTTTAATGTCTCCCAGGACACACGGAGGAAGAGCAATTCCCTAGTCTGGCTTTCTAGGACTTGCACAATCTCAACCATTGTTCCTCTCCATCCTCAGGAAATATCCAAGATGGCCAAGGCCATGCTCACTGCCACTCGGTCGCCCATCTGGAAGGTCTCATCTCAGAGCTCCCTTCTCTGACCCGCAACAGCAGCTGTGTCTGCCCCTCCCCTCTGCACAGCACATCGTGCCCTATCTGGAGGTCTTATTTTCCACGCGCCTGTCTCCCAGTGTCCTGCGTGAGATGACAAGTTCCCGGAGGAATCACTTTGGGTATCATTTTGTTTTGTTTTGTTTTGCAATGCGAGGATCAAACCCAGGCTTTGCACACGCTAGGCAAGCGTGCCACCACTGCGCTACAGCCCCGCTTCACTTATCTTTCCTACCCTCCCTCCCTCCCCATAACCGCTCCTCTGATCCTCCTTCCCAAGCCCTTTCTATCTGCTACTTCTGTTGACTTTGGATCGTGCCACGAAGTGACCCTCCACATGCACACCTTACTTCAAAACTGCTCCGCCTTCCCCAACGCTAACTTTTCCTCTGTCTGCTACAGCCCCTGGCCCTCACCAACGCAGGCAGCCATAGCTCATTAATTTGAAGCTGAGCTCTTAAAATCATTTCCACCTAGCAGATAGGCTTCCTCGGGCCTTAGATTTCTTGGGTACTTCTTGGCATCTCCCAGCGAGCCAGGCGTCCTGCTGAGAACACAGCAGCTCCCAGAAGGGCCAGTGGAGCCCAACATAATTGCTCTGTCTCAAGGATCCTCCGGACTCGGAGGCTCTGTTTACACAACACCCCAGGAGGGTGTCCCGAGACCTTTAATACCTGTTGAGCGTTCACTTTGAAGCCAACCGTCCCAGTCACACCTTCCTGGAAAGCGGGTGTGAAGCAAACAGAGAGGGCCTGCAGATAAACCCAGCGCAGGAGCACAGGCCGGGGGAGCCCTCCAGAACCCCAGAACGGGCTGGGCCTCCTGCAAACAGGAGGCGCGGCGGTGCCCACCGCCTGCAGGTGGGCTCCTTTGGCTCTCTCAGCCGGCCGCAATGGAAGGCACAGATCTGAACTCCGAGGCAGGGAAGGAAACGGTGCCTCTGAAATTGTTTGCACATGCCAAACTCCAGGCCCCCACGCGGGCACCCCTGATGCCCAAAGTGCCACCGCCTGGCAGGGCCGAGCGCGCGGGTTAAGGGAGCCAGGCTGAAGGCACTGGGCCAGACAGAGTAGTGGCCACAGCGGGCCTGGGAGAGGGTGCAGGGCCAACCCGCCGGGAGGAGGGTGTGTCTCGGAGCGGACAGGCGCGAGCGGGGCGGCCGGCCGGAAAGGGTCGGGGGAGGGCTGGGCTCCCCGTTCACGGTCCCTCGGAGGGACGACTCCCGACCCCCGCTCAAAGTTGGGAGGGGGATCGGACGGGAGCGCCGGCGCCCGCGAGATAAACAAGGCGGCGCGGGAGAGGGCGAGCGGCCACCAGCGCCCCCACCCCTCGGCCACCC
>NW_004955403.1:50795001-50815413 GCF_000276665.1 Chinchilla lanigera
AGAGATGCACACTCCCGGGTAGACAGTCGGTGCTCAATAAGTGCCGGGCCGCCCCCCCGTGCACATGCGCACTTAAACGTGACCCACTGGTGACCCCCCCCTCGCCTCCGCCCCCAGATCGGAACCGGCAGCTGCAGCCCCGAGCCAAACTTGAGGGTGTGCTTTTTTTTTTTTTTTTTGCTTTTTTCCACTGAGCTGCAAGCCCTGCCAAAGTTTCTCGCTGTTGTTTTTCCAGGCCTGGCTCCGGGACAGGCTTCTCCGAGAGAGGCCGCGCTCGCCCCAGGGCGGGAAAGGAAGCCAGAGAGCTGCGGGCGGGCGGCCGGGCGTCGGGGACCCGAGCTGGGCGCGGGCGACAGGGACCGGAGCCGCGGTAGCGCGGGACGGGACGGTGGGAGGGAGGAAGACCAACCTTTCCATTTGCTTCTGAATGTTCTCTTCCCCGCTTTATGGCATTTCCCTCGTTTGTAGTTGTAAAGTGAGGCGTTATTTACCGTTTCTGGAATTAAATGGGAGAAAGTTAACTATTAGCCTTCAACCCTTATGTAAACAATACTGGTTGCTTTTGGCACCGTTAGGCCCGGCTTTTGGATAATTTGTAACAAGGAGAATTGAAGCTGTTCCATTGTGTTGCTCTGTGTTTTTTCTAGATAAGACCAAAGCCTCAACGGTAGTACAGGGCCCAGGGTGTCTATAGTGAGGGCATACTATATATATTTATATTAAGCATGCCGGGCGTGGTGGCGCACGCCTGTAATCCCAGCCCTCGGGAGGCTGAGGCAGGAGGATCCTTGTGAGTTCGAGGTCAGCCTGGGCTACAGAGTGAGCTCAAGACCAGCCTGAACTGCATATCAAGACCCTGTCTCAAAAAGACAAAACATATATAGTGAATTTAATGAATAAAAGAGGAATCATCTCCTCACCAAAAAAAATTTTTAAAATATTTTCCAACCTAAGTTTTGAAAACGCAGTATACTTTCAGGCCTGCTGCTTCTCCTGCAAGGGCAAACCTGATTGAGCTGCTGACCTGGCTGGGTGACCTTCAGCCAGGCCTTCAAGTCTGGACATCAGCCTCTTTATCTGGAAGATGAAATAAAATGGCAGAGAGACGGTGCCTAGGGAATCAGCACAAACAGTACCTCCCTTCCCCCATCTCCCGCAATGTGCCGCATAATTACCTGGAACCAAAATTCCTATAGGATGCTCGTTTTCCACTGGGGCTGATTTTGCTCTCGGGACACTTGGCAATGTCTGGGGACATTTTTGATTGTCACAACTGGGAAGAAGGGCTTCCTACTAGACTTAGGGTGACAGAGCCCTAACCTTCCTTAGGGACAAGACAGCCCCCAAGGGCAAAGAATGCCCTGGTCTAAAATGTCAGTAGCACCCCTTGTTGACTTGTCTTGCTAAAAAGGAGGACACTGCTGTGGAGTAATTCGCAAGAGCCTCCTCCTACCGTCACTGTCATCCTGAAGGAAAGAGTTCTATTTTTCATTAAGAGGAACAAGACGTGGAACCGCAGCAGTTAAATTAATACACAAAGCCTCCCCTTTCCAGAAATGGCAGTTTGGAATTTTAGATTTTATTATTAAAAGAATAAATCCAGTCCATACACAGTTTTGTGTCCATCTTTCCATTTGTTCTCAAACATTTCGGCATCGCCCCTACCCTGAGGATCACACAACCACCCTGAGGGTGAATGAATGTCCATGCAACAATTAAGGAACAATACAAAATAACACATAATCAAGCTTTAACTGCAGCATACAGATTAAGGTAGCTCAGAGGAAAGGGAACCGAGTCCCTGCGGCAAAGCCCAGGTTTTACCTGTGGGTCCAAATGTTCTGGAGAAAGTTTCTGACTTTTAAGTAGGACTCCAGCTCAACTCCATCACAGGATATAAACCCCTTCATTTTCTAAATAGATACTGGTGTCTGGCTGTGAATTTATTTTTCTTAAAACATCTAGTCCAGGGGCTGGGGATTTAGCTCAGCGGCAAAGCGCCTGCCTGGCAAGCACAAGGTCGTGAGTTCGGTTCCTGGTACCGGAAAAAAAACAAAAAAAAAAAAAAAACATCTAGTCCAAACTTCTAACGAAACCTATACATTTCCTAAAATGACTATTAAAACCAAAATGCCTGTTCATTTGACAAATACATGCGTGCCTTCCCTATGCCAAATGAGCCCAGATCCTCTCCAAGTCAGAGCAGAACCTGTAGCTTGTTCAGTTTGAGCCGCTGTCCTGGCAACACACACCATGCATGGCATGCGCTCTCTAGCACAGGTCGGATGCAAATCCCTTTCCTGCAGGTAGGTACTTGCACGGTGTGCATTCCAGAGTTCTGCACATCAACACCTAGTCGGGGAGAACACACCATCCAGCCCCAAACGCACATGCCGCCAGCAATCAGCGCCTCGACAGGCAAGCCAGGCCCTTCCTGGACACACACTGCTCAGCACACGCGTTACCCCAATAAGATCGCCACTTTGAATTTCCACTCCTGTCCTCGTTACATCCCTCCTGCACGGCTGCTGTTTGCCCTACCCGGGGTCCATCCCACTCAGAACTATGCTTCGCTTTGATTTCCCCCACACCCTGCCCCCGCCTGTAAAATCTTGGCATTTTGTTCCTCATTTCCATCAAAGTAATTAGCTCTCTGGCGAGTATCTGCCACGAGTTGAGGTTAAGCAAAACAGACCCAGGCTCTGCCTCCCCGCTGCCACACATCCATAGGTCACATGGCAGGGTGCTGAGTCTGAGACTGCACCCTTCCCCTTGTCCTTCATCTGAGCAGCCTCCCTTTGCGCCCATGCCGTTGTCTCTCCTAGAACACACCCCACCCACCCTTTCATTCCTTTACCTGGCTTCCCTACTCACCCTTAAGGGGAAGCCTATGTAGCATGTTCTCAGGGAAGCTCTCTCTGACCCCAAGAAAGCTTATATGCCCCTTCTTTGTGCCCAACGGTACCCCAAACTCACCCCTGAGTCATTGTACCAAAACCTCCACTCTCCTGACCGAATTCCCTCGGAAACATTTTGTGAAGATAGCCAGTGTGGCTTGTTCTCCCCTGTATGTATTTCCAACACTTGCCACCAGGCATAGTATGCAGTAGGCCCCTAACAAGGACTTCTGAAGCAGTGAGTCTCTGGCTGGACCTAGGGACAGAGTAGAGGTGTTCCATAGTCCCAGCAATCCCTGACTCAAAGTATGCCCTGATGCTCTGTAGGTTCCAGGGCTCCTGAAGACCTCCCATCCATCTCCTGCAAGTAAGATGAAACTTAAGAAGGAATTGAGTCTTCGGATTCCACCAGAGCCTCTACCTCTACCTCCTGAAGACCTCCCATCCATCTCCTGCAAGTAAGATGAAACTTAAGAAGGAATTGAGTCTTCGGATTCCACCAGAGCCTCTACCTCTACCTCATCTGTTTTTCTGAACTCCAGGCTCTTTTCTCAAATTATTGACTTGGCATCTCCATTTGGATGTCTAACCAGACCTCAAATGAACTTGAGCCAGACATGGTGGCACATGTCTGTAATCTCAGCCCTTGACAGGCTGAGGCAGGAGGCTCACAAGTTTAAGGCCAGCCTGGGCTCCATAGTGAAATCCTATCTCAAGCAAAACAAAAGAAAACAAACGCCACCGTGTCCAAATCCATTTCTCATGTCCTCCAAAATCTACTCCCTCCCATTCAAGGAAGTAGCAATCCCATTCTCCTACTTGCTTGGAAGAGAGGTTGGAATCATCTCTAATTCTTATTTTCTTTCTCATACTCTGCAATCCATCAAGAACTTCTGTTGGCTCACCTATGAATTACCTACACAGAGAACTACCTATGTCCCACCATGTCCTTCCTCATTCAGCCGCCGTCTCTCTTACCTGGACTTCTGCAATAGGCTCCAATCTCTTGCTGTCTCTGGCACCTTGCTACAGTCTATTCGACACCTTCAGCAGCCAGAGTAATCCTTTTAAAGCCTACATTAGTCCACATCACTCTTCTGCTCAAAAACTCCAATGGCTTTCCATCTACTTGATCTTGGCCCAAGCAACTCTCTGGCCCCTCCACCTACCACTCCTCCCTGGTACCTGCAGCTCCAGCCTCATCAGACTCTTGCTGGTCCACAGACCCGCTCCCAACTTCCAAGACCATTCCTTTGGGCTAGAATGATCTCCCTCCACAAGACTTGCTTCAGCAGCTGATGCAAGTCCCTGCTCAAATGCACCTGTGAGAGACAGTTCCCAGTCCGATATATCTAGAGTAGCATCCCCCAACTGCACCTTCATTCTGCCTTGTTTCTCTTCCTTGCACTTGGCACTGCCGGACAATCTTTCCATTGTCAGGAATCCAGATCATTCCATCCTTCCTTGGCTGTAAGTTCAATGAGAACAGGGACTAGGTTGTTGCTTCCTATTGTATCCTCAGCTTCCAGAACGTTGTCTAGCTGCAAGCATATAGTAGGCACTAAATAACCATGAGTCAAGGACTATAATTAGATAACTGTCTTAGTCACTTTCTTTGTCTATGGGATAAAATACCCAACACCTGCAATTTAAAGAAGGAGAGTTTTTTTGTTTTTTTGTTTTTTTGTCTTCTTGAGACAGGGTCTCGCTATGCAGTTTGGGATGGCCCTGAGCTCACTTTGTAGCTCAGGCTGGTCTCAAACTCGCGATGATCCTCCTGCCTCAGCCTCCCGAGTGCTGGGACTACAGGTGTGCGCCACCGCGCCCGACGAGAGATTTATTTTAGCTCACAGTTGGTAGAGGTTTCAGTCCCCAGTTGACTTACTCCAGGGCAGAAAAGCACGGTGGCAAGACCTCAGTGGAGCAGAGCTGTTCACCTCATGGTGTCCCGGAAGCAGAGTCATGGGAGGAGCCAAGAGAGAGAGGAGCCTTTCCAGACCACGCCCCCAGGGACCCCTGCGCCTAATAGCAAGTCAGCTATAAGCTCCTAAAACCCTTCCACCTATGAGAGAGTAACACTCTTGGAGGACGTCGAACAACCAAAAAGTTACCCATGAACCAGGTCCCTACCACTTCTTCAGTCCCTACTACCCCCTCCAGAATTTAGCTCCCCTGAAGTAGAGCATCGGGATATCAGGTCCCCTTTGACAGTCACCCTCTTTTGCATTCACTTGGAGTAAGGGCCGCTGTTACTTGTGTGATACACAGTTTTAAACATAGCTTCCTTGCCATAATCTCAATCCAGGCTGTGAATTTCAAACGATGCTACTAGCTTGATATCTATAGCATATTTTGCCCTTTTTTTTTTTCTGGTTGAGAAAATCACACTGTATTTTAATGGACAAAAGCAGGCCCAGCACCTATCTGAAGCATTTTCATTCTAAGAAGTACAGGAGCCAGGAATGCTAAGGAGAAGGTGATCAGCAGTGTGCCTGGGGCAATGGCTTCTCCACTGTGATCTTGTCAATCAGCTCTGATCTATTCAGTCTGTAGGGCTTTCCTGGGCTAGGGGAGCTTTGCCTTCCATTGAAGAGAAAGGATCAATTGGTTGCAAGAAGGTTGTTCAAAGCTTAAACATCTCCCTGAAGCCTCTTGCTTAGGTCTGCACGGGAATGTATTCACACAAACAAGCTTCCACACGTGTAGGCAGCCACAGATACACCCCAGTGCATAAACTCCCGGCTCAGTGCCTACTTCCTCCTAACTTTTCTTTTCTCAGGCTAGGTGTCACTGTATAGCTCAGGCAGGCCTCCAGCTCACGATGTAGCCCAGGCTGGCCTTGAACTCTTGATCCTCCTGCCTCAGCCTCCACAGTGCTGCGATTTCAGGTATGCGCCACCACCATGCCTAGCAACTCCTAACTGTGAAACTGTGAACTTCAGCAAGAGTCCACATTCCAAAAATTCAAGCTGGCTTTGGGAACACAGAACATGAGGCCCAGTGACTCTGGCTATGAAAGAATGTGTAAGCCTGAGCAGGCTCTATGTGAACATCTGGTTTTTTCCTTTTAAGCTTCTGTGATTTCTATGACACAGGAAATTCACTTTGGAACAACTCTGTCTGCTTTCTAGTGAATGCCTTAAAAGAAAACTTGGGATCAAAATTATGTTTATCTCATTGCTCAGGCAGGATGATAAAATCCAGAACAGTACCATTTTGAAAGGGAATCAACTGTGGCTTCATCTGACATTGTGCCTCTGGAGAGGTGCTAGTCACTGAGCCCGGAGGGGTGGAGTACCGAGGAAAAGATTTCTGCACAGGCTTATGACGAGCCAAACAAAGCTTTTCCTTCGAAGCATCCAGATACAGGAAAATCTCACGCAGTGAAAATACCAGGTCAGCTCAGCTCAATAGTGTGCAGGTGGCTCCCAAGTGCGCCCAGGGCCTTCTCCACTGGGTTCCACTTCAGAGGAGTCTTCCTGGGGATGGCCCTTCCCACGGGCTAAGCCAGACAGCTCTTCCTACCCACAGGGGAAGTCACTCGGAGCTTGTTAAGAGATAACAAAAAATAAGGTGGGCACTATCATTTGGAGGCAGTTTGTCCCCTGAGCCTCCTGGGTTGATCCCCAGAGTGGCATTTTTGACAGTTGACAGAACTTTTAAGAGATGTGACCTAATGCAGGTGGCTAAATTACCGGGGCAACCTCCTCAGGAAGGATGAATGCTGGTCTCATGATGAATTCATTTTCTCAAGCTTGAGCCCCTCTGGCTTCCCGTCTCCTTCAACACGTGTTCTTGTCATTGCGATGCCACTGCTGCAAGACCCTCACCTGAGGCTGAACGGGGTGACCTTAGACTTTCAACTGACCTGAGACTTTCAACTTCCAAAACTGTGAACTAAACCTGTCTCTCTCTCTGTCTCTCTCTGTCTCTCTGCCTCTCTCTCTGTCTCTGTCTCTGTCTGTCTCTCTCTCTGTCTCTGTCCCTTGCTCACTCGCTCTTGACACGGTCTTGCTATATAGTCCATGCTGGCCTTGATTTCACTATGTAGCCCAAGCCTCAGCCTCCTGCGTGCTTGGATTACAGATGCGCACCACCACACTCAGCTGTCTCTTTCTTTTATTAAGCATCCAGACTCTGGTATTTTGTTATAGCAACTGAAAACAGACTACTACAGTGACGGGAAATAGAGAATCTCAGACTTAAAAGAGAACTGGGTTACACCCAAAGGAAGTCTGAAGGAAAATAACAAATGGTACTAGAAAAACATATCAGGAACCCCTAAAAGACAAAGAGAGATTGAGCAAATGGACAACAGCCAGTGAGAGAAGAACTGGCAGAATAACTTACATTCTGAATGCCCTCGTTTAGTGTCTTGGGTTCCGAGCAACATGTAATAGTTATTTTTCTGCATTGTATTAACTGTCATGTGACTTTGCTCATCTGGCTCATATTTTTACTTTCTGTCCCATGGTAGCCCTGGAAATGGAAGACTTCTTTAGTGAACTCACCAGGGTTTCATTCTGGCCAGTGGCTGAAGACCATTGTCTCTCATCTCGCACGCTCTCCGTTCTGCTCAGTGGCCACACACATGCATCCTTCTCCCCTTTATTCTTCTGCAGACCCAATGGCGGCATAAGGCAACTATGTGTGTGTTATGGCTTGTGTCTCAATGTCCCCCCAAAGCCTCATGAGCTCATGGGCGGGGCTTTTTCAGAAGTGGCTGGATCTACAGTGTGTGATGCTGGAATTGATTCACAATGCAGTACTAGGGTCCAGAACACTGGGATTAAGAGTGTGAGTGCTACCTACCCTAAGTAGCCTGGATAAGATATAAGGGATAGAAAGAGCTGTGAGGGGCCAGGGATATAGCTCAGTGGCATAAGCAATGGAAGGCCCTGAGTTTGATTCCAGGTAGCCCCTCCAAAAGAAAAAGAACTGTGATCGTCCCTTGTTGCTTTGCTACCTTCTGCCTGCCATGAACTGTTTCTTTCTCCGTGATGCATGTCTGCCATGCCACTCCGCCTTGGAGCCAGCTGATTACGGACAAACTGTGAGCCCAATAAACCTTTCCTCCCTGAACTTTGGGGGTCCAGTATTTTGTCTCAGCAACGAGAAAAGTAACTAAGAGAGCCTTCCACCAGCCAGGCCTCCCAAGGGTCAAGAGTGGCCAGATCCTAAGACAACTGTAGGAAAACTGTACATGGTTCTTGATCGTGAACACAGGATGATTCCATGCAAACCACAGAATGGCAAAACCACGAACACTAGAAAACACTAATAGCCCATGTTCTTACCCACCATTGCCCAGGATTTGGAGCTGATCAATGGGCCAACACTTGACAAACCAAATGAAAAGATTTTTTTTTAAAGTGCATAAACCCATAAACCAACCGGATTTTAAATGATGCCAACCACTGTATGACAATTTCTGCCTCTTCAGAAGTGAGTAACAAGTGCTGAAGTCCAGACATCTCACTGTATTCACAGTCAGCACAGCTCCTCCTGTCCTGTAGAGGTTGGGCTCCTTCGCTACACGGCAGGGCACACTTCACAAGACAGGTTTGCAAGAGGTTAGAAGCCCAAGAGGTTTGGCACGCAGCATGGAATCCCCCCTTGAGTTTCAATACAGACAGGAAGGCCTGAACCTAGATTTTCCTTCTAATTTAATTTTTCCAAGTCTACATAATTTTCTGACAAATGTTTCTCCTTTTTTCACAGACCTCCCTAAATTCATTTAAGTAAAGGGAAATGCACCTTACCTTTGGTTTTCTGGAGTCAAACACCTGCCCAGAAAACCTAGATTTAAGTTGATAAGATATCTAGTCACCATACTGATTTTCTCAACCCATAATTCATCTGGCATTAGGCCACATCCTGCTTAAGTAATCCTTATAATACATTGGAGTGGAAGTATTATGAATTATTAAAATCCAATTCAATTACCCTTTTGTATTATCCTCCCAGGAGCACTCTGACTTTCCAATGCTTGTCTTAGACATGGCCAAGCTCACAATTTCCTCACTTATAAGCTGTTGATTTACCCAACCCCAACCTTCCCGCTCTCCTAGTATAACTGACTGCCTCCCAAATAACCACAACAAGTTTTCAATGATTCCTGAGGGCAAGAGAAATGGCTAGGGTGAAGCACTTTGGAATTCAGCACTCCAAAGTGGAGGCAAAGATCTCAAATCACTCTTGGACCATTCTAGGCTTTTGCTCCCTTAATATTTCCCTTCCTCTTCCATAGTCTATCTCCCGATCCAAACTAACCATCCCAAAGAGAATCTTTGAAATCCATCAGCCAATTCATCTTGAGATAAACACCAAGAGCTAGCGACTGAGAAAGCATTCCCATCATGCTCTCTGGCACCCCCGAGTCCCATTGCAAAGCAGCAAGCCCACCTCTTGATCAGTAGAAGTGACTGGTGCCACACAAACGTCCTCTCTGCTTTGGGGCAAGGTGCACGAGCAGAGGCGCTGCAGCGCCTTTGGGTAGCTAGAAGGGCTATGAAGTGTTGAGGGGAGACCTGAGGAATGTGGGTGGCACAGCCCAGAGAGAAGCAAGCTCAATTCCAAAGGGCCTGATCCTAATCCGCCCTGCTTCTCTCTCCCAGCTTGGCGTGTGAGCTTCACTCCTTTCCTTGCTGGCCTTCTCACGAGGCTTTCAGAATCAAATGATTCCTGGCCAAGCAACCACGGCAAATCAGTCCATTCCCCCAATGGTTCTGGATGAAAATAGAAATAAAATCAAGTACAACTCCAAGAGGAGCACCGGAGAAGAACCAAGCGGGTCTATAAGGAGGTGCATGTGAGCTGCCCCCCGACCCCACACACACACACGGTGCTGTGTTGAGGTCTTTACCATCCTCTCTTATCAAGCTGAAAACGTCACCCCATCTGAACAGTGGGAATCTGATTTTTCTTTCTCTGTGATCTGCACCAGTGCGCTGGCACAGTAATGCATATGTGAAACCTTTTGCAAAAAAAGATGTCTCTATTGACATTCTTCTGGGAGGAAGCCAAGGAGGAATTTCATTGCACAACTCACATCCAAACTTTCAAAAATTCCTCTTTCCAGATTCCTCTCCCCCACATCTTACTCCCACGGCCACTATTTCTCTCTCTTCCTCCTCCTCCTCCTTTCTTCTGCGGTCCTCAACCTTGTTCTCCTCACCTCCCACCTTCTCCTTCCCTGCCTCCCTTTTCTCAAGGAGAGAATTACAGCCTGTTCCTGATTTCTGCAGACCGGCTTTGTCAAGGATCTCTCAGATGACTGAGCCAGCAAAAAAAAAAAACAAAAAAACAAAAAAAACTCAGCCTGCCCCCAGACATCAGACAGTGGACGAGGACTGGCACTGCACATATTCAACTTTTTTTCCATTTTGTGCCACTAATATAACACCAGTCTGTTTCCTCAATGTGCTCCCAAGGAGTACACACAGCTCCTCTATAAATTTCTCCCCAGATCCTCAGAACGGCCAGAGCTGACAAAGAATATGACAAAGATCATCCATCCCTGCTCTTTATGGACCGCTGACCACCTTTTGCTTAATGACCTAACTACCTGCTCATCACTGGCATTGTTCAGGATAAGAGTAATGACCTATGGGGGACTCTCTGTCTCTAAGATTTCATGATTGCACCCCCCATTCTTTGTAATTCAATGTTGTCTTTCTCCTTACAGTCCATGTCCATCAACAAATGCATGGGTAACGAAAATGTGGTATTTATACACGATGGAGCACTACTCCGCCACAAAGAAGGATAAATTTGCGTCACTTGTAGGAAAATGGGTGCTCCTTGAGACCACAATGTAAAGTGAAATAAATGAAACCCACAAGCTTAAATACTCTATTGCATGGCTTCTCCTATATAAGAAAACCCAAAATATAAAGAAAGAGCAAAATAAAAGCTAGATAACAGGAAGTAGGAGCACAGATCTTTTGCAAGTGGGAAAGGCACTCAGAGACGGTGGGAGAGGGAAGGGAAGGCAGGCGGAAGGGATGGAAAAAGAACTGAGCTGTATTATGTGCACGTGCCAACTCCCGACCCCCCGCCACGAGGAATGCAATCATGGCGTACTGCAAACGTGTATTCATAAAAATAAAACTGGGAGGGAAAAGCGACCCTTTCACCGCCCCATCCTCCGACGATGACCAACAGACAGAACAGTTATTAGTGCTTCTTTCTTTTCTTCGCCCATGTCACGGAAAAACCTACTAATCTTATCTCAAAAATCTCGGTCTTGTTCTCTTCATGGTCTGGGCTGTTCTAAGGTTAAATGTTATCTCTCCAGCCTCTCGTGCTGGCTTGTCGAATCGCGCCCTGCTTAGAACAGCAACAACGCAGAAGTTCGGGCGAAAATTAGCTGTGTTTCTGTCTCAGCCACATCCACGGGGCTCTCGCTCTCTGTGACTCATTTTGGGAAGTAGAACACTTAAGAAGTGATAGTTGTGGCCGTCACCCAACTTCCATTATTCTCTGAGGGATAAATAAACACTGCGCCAAACTTGCGAGTCAGGCTTCTTTTTACAGATAAATGACAGGAACTCAGTTTATGCTAGCTTAAGCAAAAAAGAGGGGAGGCAGAGAGAAAGAAAAGAACTTGTTGGCTGAACTGGAAAATCCAGGAGCACAACTGGCCCCAGACAGAGCAAGAACCCAGGTTTAAACAAAGTTGTAAAGGTTTATCCCCCGAATCTCCGATTTCTGTTTGCTGCTTCTTAGTCGGTCGATTTTTTTTTTCTATTTCAAAAGAGCTCCCCTCCCCCTCCACAAAAAAAAAAAAAAAAAAAAAAGAAAGAAAAAGAAAAAAGAAAAAAGGCGCTTCCTTCACAGACTTGAGAAGCCCGGTTGCTGTCAGCTCCCAACTATGAGATCCCAATTTTATCAGACCAGCAGAAAACAAAATTTTCTCTCCCAACAATCATATGTTAGTTCCAGGGAAGGACTGTTAGTGTTTCTGCTTAGTTAAAAGGCCCAACCTTTGGGCTGGTGACACCAGAAGGGTAGGATATCATGATTATGAGGCCAAATAAAAGCTGAGGGACGGAGGATTGAGGTCCGGAGGAAGGGACAGTGGACGGAGAAACTCGCGTGTCCCTCACACGTGTGGAACTAGGGCTCCCGCGCTCTCCCATCAGCTAGGCGACTTCTGACAAACCCTGCAGTCTTCGCGAGTCTCCATTCCTCACGCGCAGAATGGTTACATGACAGCTACTCATACTTGCACTGCATGTTTCGGATCACAGAGGCGGACTCAGCCTAGGAAGGCTTTGCTCGGTGACCGATGTGGTCTGGTTTTTTTCTGCGCAGCGCCTCGCATTTTAAAAGAAGCTCTTCGCGCACCACATAAATTAGAACACGAAGCTCAAGAGGCTAAAGGGTACTTATTTGTGTAGCTCTAGCCACATGCAGACGTGCAAACTGTATGACGAGAGTGCAAATGAATCACTTCCTGGATTAAGGAGAAGGCAGAGATCTACGGGGAACAACACGCGGCCAGCGCGCCCCGGCCAAGGCGGCGTCCCCACGAGCACGACTCCACAGCCCGAAAGGACGGCGAGCGTGCGCCGACGCAGTGCGCGCCGCGTGAGTGTCCGCAGGGCAGGGAAGGCCCAGAGGAGCAGCGTGCACTAAGCAGCAGGCTAGCAAATTTATTTTTTAATTTACAAAGACGCGGGAAGAAACCCCGCTTGCGTCCTGCGCCAGACCCTTTCCGGAACGCTGCAGACCCCGGCCCCCTCCCTAGTCCTGCTCCAGCGGCTCGTTGCTCCGGCCCGCGTTTTCGCGCTCTCCCTCCGCCCCCCGGGTTAAAGCCCCCCCGCCAGGAGTAAACAAGCCGCCAGTACCCGCAGCCAGTAGGACCGGCCCCTTCGCCGGTTTCCTGCGCCAACCCTAGCAACAGGCCCCGCCCCTCGCGACAGGCCCCCGCCCCACGCCGCGTCCGGCTGCCGAGTCTCCCGCCAGCCCCTCGAGCCTCCTCCCTTGGGATCCGCGCGGGGGAATGGTGCGTGGCGCGCACGTGACTCGCGCTGTGGGCGGGGCCTGAGCTACAGCGGCGCAGGGAGGGGCGGGCCCCGGCGCGCGCGGTGCAGGAGGCCCGGCTGGCCCCGCCCCCTCCCCCGCCCGCGCTGGCCCTGGCACCGGGCCTCACCGCTGCTGCGCCGTGGAGGTTGCTTCTCCGAACGCAGATCCTAGTCCTGAAGTTTCCGGCCTGTGCCCGCTGAACCCTACGTTCTCTTCGGCCCCGGACCGAGCATCCCCGCTGCATAATCGCGCCGCCTTCCTGCCGCCTGCACGCAGCCCAGCCGGCACTGTGCGGCATGCCACTCAGCCCCACTCTGCTTGAGGCAGATTCTTGCTAAGCTGTCCAGGTTGGACTCAAACTTGCAATCTCTCCTGCCTCAGCCTCCCAAGTAGCGGGGATCACAGCTATGCACCACTCTCCCCGGCCCTCTCCTCGTTACCAGGGGCTCCTGTTCACCCTGAGCCCTTCATGCGGTGGAGGGTCAGATGACTGCCTCCCCTCCAGCTGCACCTCACCGTGGGAGAGGCTCCTGCCCAGCACCTTCTGTGCCAGGGTGACTCCAGGAAACAGGTTGCCTTGGCTGAGCCCTGCAAGAGCAGTGGTTTCCCGTAGCGCTTTCAGGAGGGCTGAGCAGCCGGACTGCTGAATTCCAGCCCGGCTCCTCCTCCTACCTGTTATCTTGGGCAAGTCCTTCGACTGTCTTCCCGCTGGATTCCAAAGATGAATTGTAAACCAGAGGAGATAATAGCGACGACTGCCCGGAGTTGTGCAGATTAAAGCAGTGAGTGTAGGTTCGGTGTCTGGACAGTGCTTGGCACCTAATAAAACAACCAACAAATCACTGGGTGCTGGCACTGTGCTGTTATGTTCCTCCTGATACACACACACACAACACCCTGCACTCAGGCAAGGCTTAGCACGTGACTTCAAGGTTACCCTAGAGAGTGCTGAAGAAGAGAAAAGGCATGGGGCCAAATGGCGGAGTAGGGAGACCAAGTAGGTACCACCCAAAGGTTCACACACCCCTGACCTTTGCCCCCTGACCCTTGCCCCTAACCCCTCGGTGTCTTCCTCAAGTGAACGGGCACGTTTGGTCCTCCCTCCCCTGTGTCCCTGGCACTACCTGACTCGTGCATTGGGTGCAATGGATCAACAAGGATTTAGATGTTAAATGCAATCTTAACACACCATCCTGCAGGGCCCTGTGGAGGGAGGATCCTCCTCTTAAGGGGTTTTAGTTTCCCTATCCAAATGTCTCACTTTAACAGCAGAGAGGAAGGCTATCTGTCTGGGTTAAGCACAAGTTAGAAAAAAGCCAGCTCTGCTCTCAGCCCCATGCTGTTTCCATGACACCACGCTGAACTTCAAGGCAGCTGGAAGAAAAAACAAACTCCCTCAACCTTACAGAAGGAAAGAAGGCAGCCTGTGGTGACGACCTGGTGCGTGGGACACATGGTGGCTGTCACAAGGGTTGGGGTCAGCAGCAGAAGTGCACCCTGCAAAGGAAGGCCTGGCCTTGAACGACGAGTAGGATTTAGGGCTGGGAAAGAGACCAGCCCTGGGAGCGGAAGTGGCTTTCTGCTGGGCCTCCGTGGTGGTCCGTAAGGGCGGACCAGCTGGGTTGGAAGAGAGGCTGCCTTGGATCCCAGTGGGACAGAGCGTTGGAGGGCTAGGCTGAAGCTGGACTGGGGGAGATGTCAAGTGCCAGGACCAGGAGTTTAGACTTTCATCCGTGGAAAGCGCAGGACCCCTGAAAATAGTCCCTGAGCGGGCGGCGCTGAACCAAGACAGGATACCGGGCTCTGTCTGATTTGCATCTTTGACAGACAGTGGCTTGCTGTATATGTGCGTTTGCCAAGCTCACCCCACACAGAGGAAACTACCGGCAGCCTCTTTCCAAGGCAGCCCCAGGGCCGTGTGACACAGTCGCCTGGGGCAGAGGACGGTGAGGGGGAGGAACCCAGGCCGGCCCCTGCTGCTGGCCAGGCACTGCTGCCTGTGGCGCCTCATTTCATGGTCACATTGCCGCAGTGACTCCGGGAGATGGGTGTCACTCCCCGATCACGGAGCCAGTGGGTGGTGGCAACAGAATTCAAACCCGGCTTGGACGCCAAAGCCCTCTCCTGTCGCTTCTTACAACCTCTCGAGGAGAAGACACAGCGATACAGTTCTGGCTTCCGGCTTCCTTCTCAGACAGGGTCACGTGTTCCCAGAAGGCTCCGTTTCTAGGAGCATTTCACCTCCTTGGTTTCCTGTTCTTTAGGAAAAGGGAATCCCCATTTTGTGTCGTGGCGGGGAGTCAAAGCTGGGTTGGAATTAGCTAGTCTCAGGGGTTCACGCAGCTCATGAGCCCAACGTTCCCGGTCCTTCCCTTACACAGGCCACTTGCAAACAGCTCCCCAGTGTCAAACCCCAGTTTTGTATTGACCCTAAAGAGGGCTCCACTCACCGCATCAGCGCCAGGCCCCAGCACCTCCGGGCTGGCCCACTCACATGCCTTCCACCAGCTACTCTCTGAGACCTCGCTTCCTCTGCTGAAGAAAATTACCCTAACTGTGCTCACAGGCCAGACAGCCGGCTGCCACGTCGCCGCCGTGCCTGCACTGCTGATGTAACCTGAAGAACGGGATCTCAAGTCACCTTAGGCCTAAGACAAAAGTTCACACAGCCCCAAGGCCAAAAGAAATATCGAGACACTCTGATTATTTCGTAGTTAGGTTCAAACAACCAAAGTATTTACATCCTAACAATTTTGTAGTTCTTTACCAACATAACATACATAAATTGAAAGGAAGTAATAGTTTTATTACATTTTCCCCTAAGTGTTTTTGCTTTCTAATTGGACATGTATACCTGTTGAGGACTGCATAATTTCCAAACCTTAGAATCAGATTGTAACAACCACCCTCATTTCCTGTTGCCCATCAATTTTCATACGGTTCTTGCATGGGAGAGGTGAGACAAGTTCTCCTACATAGTTCAGGCTGGCCTTGCACTCACTATGTAGCCCAAGTTGGCCTCACACTTGAGGCAGTCCTCCTGCCTCAGCCTCCTGAGTGCTGAATTTATAGGCACCTGGTTTGTTTGTTTGTTTATTGTGTTTTTGAGACAGGGTCTTGCTATGTAGTTCAGGCTGGGCTAGAAGGCACCTGGTTTAGATTTGCTTTTTATAATTTTCTTTTTTAGCTTTTGCTTTTTAACAGGAACCCACCAAAAACCAACTCTAAAGACACAGTACCATCAAAGTAAATGGAATACAGTCTACTCCATGCTGTGTGCAACAGAGGCCAGAAACATTGTTTCCCTGAAAATGGAAAATATCAAGAAGTGCATCTACAAATTAACAAATTAGGGTACCCAGGATACAGTCTGGGAGAGGGAATTGTTAGAGGCTATTTCCAGAAGTAACCAAAGAGCAGGGCGGTCCAGTTCCCAGCCAGCCACTACAACCTTGCTTAATGCACACAGGAAATCTTTCTATCTCTTCCCTGGGTATTTACATAACATTCACGAGGCCAGGAATAATGGAGGGTTGTTTGGAGGCCCGGGCCTGAGTCCCAGACCTGCCACCCGGCAGGTGAAGCACCTTGGCCACAGCATCAGTCCAGAATTCCCTCCAATGTCTCCGAGCCTCCCCTGCTGGCTCTCCCCCAAGTGCTCAGGTTTTGAATGCACTCGTTTTAACGCAGCCTCTTTAGAGCGGGCAAGAATTCCTGGTGCACAATGGGAAGCTGAGCCGTGCCATCTTTAAATTAAGGGAAAATCCATCTTCACCTCAGGCACATTTCAGACAAGAGGGAAGAGAGAGCAACAACCAACAGCTCTCTAAGGAAGGCTGGCAAACAGGCGGCAGGAACGTTGCGTCTGGGTCTAAATGAAGATGATTGGGGATGATTGGCTTGGGAAAATTTTTCCAGCTGTGCTCCAGTGACATGTGCGTCTCACTATATGTGTGTTACACCCTAATTATGTATTTAGTCACTTCCTGAGACAGGGTCTTGCTGTGTGGTTCAGGCTGGCCTTGAACTCACTATGTAGCCCAGGCTGACCTCAAATTCACAGAGATCCTCCTGCCTCAGCCTCCCAAACTCCGGGCTTATAGGCATGTACCACCACGCACAGCCTATTTGACTTTAAAAATTTATTACAATAAAAGGCAGATTGCCATTAATCCCCCTCATACTACTCAAGGTACCCCTCCTTACTTTGAACAAACTCATCTATTGCTCTCGACCATGTGTCTTCTACTGTAGTTTTTAAAAAACAGTCAAGCATTTACTGTATTTTTCAGTCACCCCACTAAACATCCCCAACCCCAAAATAAATTTTATTTTTATTTATTTATTTTTGTCTTTTTTTGAGACAAGGTCTCACTATGCAGTTCAGGCTGGCCTTGAGCTCACTTTGTAGCCCAGGCTGGCCTCGAACTCACAACAATCCCCTTGCCTCAGCCTCCTGAGTGCTGGGATTACAGGCATGCACCACCACGCCAGCTTTTCCAAAATAAATTTTAAATCATTTGAAAAGCAAAATAAAATAAGGCTCCAATCAGCTACAAGGAAGCTTTAGGATGGGCCAAAAGGAGGAGACCTGTTCCCTGTGCATGGCTTCTTTTAGGTATGACATCCCTGAAGGTCCCTTGCATGGCTCTGTCCCTGTCACACTGAGAAGGTCTGAGGCTCAGACAGGGCAATTCCAGGACAGCTGGCAGAGCTCCCATAGGCAAAACCCACACTGCTCAGGAATCTTGGGCCCTCCAAGTGGCTCTGCCGAGTAGCCGGGGGCAGAGGATCTCCATGGCCGGAAGGGTGTCAGGGAGCATGGCCCAGAGCCAGGGACTCGTAGGGACCCGAGGCTGCATGCTTTGCAAGTCGCAGCACGGGGTGCCTGTGTCCTATACAACTAGCTGAGTGTGACCAGACTGCCTCTCCCGCAAGATGATGAACAGATAGTGAGAGGCCATCCTGGAAGAAAGGACATCAGCCTTAAGGATGCCTTCACAAGAAAAGCTGTTTGTCCAATAGGGAAAGCGGTCTTCAGAAGCCTCCGGGGACCAGGAGCCCGAATGGGAGTCACCAGAGAGATAGCAGATCAGGACTGACTTTATTTTATTTATTTATTTGTTTATTTATGTCTTTTTTTGAGACAGGGTTTCACTATGCAGTTCAGGCTGGCCTTGAACTCAAGTTGTAGCCCAGGCTGGCCTTGAACTCGCAACGATCCTCCTGCCCCAGCCTCCCAAGTGGTGGGTTTACAAGCGTGCACCACCACACCCGGTAGTCAGGACTGACTTTAAAGACCGGGGCAAAGCAGGAGGCTCCATGCAGCCCGAGAGGTGAATTCCCAGCTCTGGGCAGGCAGACAGGCTTATGGGATAGAGTCTAATAAAACCATGGCACGGTGACTGCCGAGCCAAATGGGCTAAGTCAATTCGAACGGCAGTGCTGTGGCTGTATTTTTTAGTCCAGATCATGCTGTGCTTTGATTGCATCAACAAAGCAAAGACTTAGAAGACAAAGCGCAGTTCTGCTTGGATTCAGCTCTCCCCACGGAGGGGGAGGGGAGCCAAAGAAAGCAAAAACGTGCTCTCAGTGTTAGAGCATCAAGCAGTCAGACGGTATCTTCGGGCCTCAGTTTTCTCATCTGTAAAGTGAGGGCTGTGATGTGCCTTCCTGGCCTAAAGAGCATGGGGCTACAGGCCGGGTGCTTATCACTGTTCAATCTTTTATTCAGTACTGAAGATTGCTCCCAGGGCCTCATGCATGCTGGGCAAGTCCTCTACCATGAGGCTAGAGCCTCAGACCTTTTTATTTCATTTGGAGACAGAGTCTCACTAACTTACCCAGGCTGGCCTCCAACTTGCAGCCCTCCTGCCTCCAGCATCTGGAATAGCCCGGATGCAGGCAGGCGCCGCCATGCGTGGCTCCGTGATTTTACAGTGCAGTGCTCAATCTCCAACATAGGCATTGCTTCAAGTCCCTTCGGATGCTCTGGTTTGGAGAATAAATCCTGGACAATGATTTTTTTTTGGGGGGGGCGGTCTTTTTGGGTCTCGCTATGCAGTTCAGGCTGGCCTTGAGCTCACTTTGTGGCCCAGGCTGGTCTCGAACTCACAATGATCCTCCTGCCTCAGCCTCCCGAGTGCTAGGATTACAGGCGTGTGCCACCACGCCCGGATGGACCATGATTTGCCAAGGAACTCTGCTCAGAGAGGCAGGCAGTCTTCGGCCAATTTCCCCAGAATCTGGGGATTCTTAACAGGATAATTACTGAGTACCTGCGCCATGCCTTAGCGCTGGGCTGACCCGTGGGAGCTGCTATACCGATTATTCTTCGAGAGGCGGGAGGGACATAGGTCTCCAGAGGACACACTTGTCCATCGCTCTGCTTGCCCTTTGAGTTCTGATCTGATGATACCGTTCTGGAGCTTGAGGGGAACAGGTGGGGGAGGGGCTGAAAAGCAAGCGCTGGCCCGAGCTGCCCTAGGCTGAGAGTCTGAGTGGGGAGGCAGGTGCAGTGATTGCTTTTCTTGTTTAATACAGGGCAGAAGGAAAGCAGAGATTAGGGCCAGAGAAGAAGAGACCGGGTAGCTTATTTCAAACCAGAAGTCTTTCCTGATCAATACCCTCAGGCCACGCAGCCAGGGCAACTGGAAATAGAAATTCCGACAACACCTGGAGGCAAAGGAGGGCGGGGGATGAAGAGGTGTTATGCTAACTCCGCACAAGAAAAGTAATCATTATGTACTGCAAACGTTTTTCTTAAAAAAATGAATAAAGAACTTTAAAAACAGTTGTATGCTTTCACCCCATAAAAAATGAAAATGGTTTGGGTACAGCTGTGCAGTTTTAGCATAGCTCCAGTGGACATATTTATAATGTATCTCAGGAAATGAGAAACGTTTATAAGATACTAAGTATGCAAAGCAGGGCGCCAAATGATTTGCACAAAACTGTCAATAACTAAAGAGACATACGCCTGGCAGGCGCCTGTTATCCCAGCTGAGGCTGAAGCAGGAGGATCGCCGCAAGTCTGAGGCCAGCCTGGGCTCCATAGGGAGTTTAAGGCCAGCCTGGAAAGCAATACGAAACAAAACAAAACAGAACAGAAATACACGTAGCAAAACATGAACCGTCCCAAACGGAAAGGCTGGAATTACGGGTGCTTTGGGTGTGTGTGTGTGGTCTAATTAGTCACAAGCTTCCACATTTGCGGGTTTCCACACTGAGCTCCTATTGCTTTATTATAGGGTGGTGAACTCAGGTGGAAAACAACCCGAAACGCCCGCTTCCTTCGTAGCTGTCTGTATCAGTCGCGTTTCCTCCAGGCCCAGCTCAGCCCAGCTCAGAAGGGTGCGCAGGGCCCCGGGGCGCAGAGGAGCGCGGAGGTCCCCGCCCCCGTCCCCTCGGCGCCACCGCCCACCCCGGGCGGGCGGCCCCTCCCCTCCTTTCCCCTCCCTTCTCCTCCCCTCCCCCGCAGCTC
>NW_004955403.1:50815513-50830877 GCF_000276665.1 Chinchilla lanigera
GGCCCCACGGAGGCCACCGCGCGCCCAGCGCCGCTGCCCACGCTCCGCCCGTGCCTCGGGTCGCTCGCTCGGCCTTTTGTCCCCGAGTCTGCACGGCCGGCGGGTCATATCGCCTGGGCCTCGCTGCACAGTGGCGTCGGTGTGGACTCCAGTGCCCTGGCCTCACACTGACTCCGGGGCCACCCGCGGTGGCCGCTTTAGTGGCTGGGCAGTGCTTGCGTTTCTTCTTGTCCCGGCTTCCTCCTTGCCTGGGCTTCTACCTCAGCTTCTTTCTTCCACGGCTGAAAGAAGCTGGAAGGGTATGGTGGCGCACGGCTGTTATCCCAGGAGGCTGAGGCAGACGGATCGCTACAAATTCGAGGCCAAGCCTGAGCTACATAGTGAGTTCAAGGCCAACCTGAACTACAAAGCAAAACCTTGTCTCCAAAACAAAAACAACTTGTTTCGCCCTTCCCTGGGTGCAGTCTGTCATCCCAAAGGCCTTGAGCCTGTCCTTGGCCTTCTCTGTCTCCAAACCTACCCGCACCCAAGAGAGCGACTGTCACCTCCCCACCGCCCCCTGCTCTCTACCCATGCCCTGTCCAGGCCCCGGTCAAATTGGACCTCCGCGTCGCCACCGGAAGAAGATACCACCCTGTCTCCCTGTCACCCAGAAACATCCCCAAGAGCAAGAAGAGGTGGGTGACATCACCCCGAGGCTGTGCTCTAGCTTGCAGGATGCGTGCAGAAGGAAAGTTCCGGCCCGGCCCAAAAGGAGACTCTGGAGTCCGGACAGCAGAGGTGGAACCAGACCTGGAGCCGCTCGGGTGCCCCACCCCACTTGCGGGCTTCCCTTTCCCCTACTTTAATTTTTTTTTTTTTTTCTTTTTGAGACAGGATCCCACTATGCAGTTCAGGCTGGCGGTGAGCTCACTTTATAGCCCAGGCCGGTCTCCAACGCACAATGATCCTCCTGCCTCAGCCTCCTGAGTGCTGGGATTACAGGGGTGCACCACCACGCCTGGCCCTAAATACTCTTGCATCAGATGTTTGAATAATTTCGTGACAGGATGGGAGGGTATATGGTCTCACTCTGCAGATCAATTCCTGCCATCACATATGTGTATGTTTCTTTTTTTTTACTTTTTTTTTTTTCTTAGTATAGGGAATCGAACTCAGGACCTTATGCTTGCCAGGCAGGCGCTGTGCCGCTAAAATATATCCCCAGCCCTCCCCTATTGTAAGTCACATCTGTCTGTGTCCCTGAAGGGAATGTGCTCAGCTCGTGGTCTTCTTATCCTTGGAGTAACTGCCCCCTCCTCTAAGACAGTCCCATTATGTAGCTCAGGCTGGCCTCGAACCCATAGAGATCCTTTTGTCTCAGCTTCCGAGTGCTGAGATTACAGGCCTATGCCACCAAACCCGGCCCCCTCTTCGTTTTCATTACCTCAATGCATGTCACACCCTGCCTTCATCTCCCAGCCAGATTTCCCTCCAAAGCCCCAGTCTTGCCGTCCTAATACTTTCTGGGGGTCTTTGCAACTTGTATCAAATCAGAAGTGGAACATATGCCTGCATTTTTTTGTTTTCTGGTGATGCTAGGGATTGAACCCAAGAGCAAATGCTCTGCCCTGAGCTGCATCCCCCAGCCCACAGGCTGTTTGTTTGCCTTCTTCCTTCTTCCCCTCCCTCCCCTCACCCCCATCCTTTTTGGGGGGACTAGGGAGGTACTGGGAATTGAACTCAGGGCTTTGCACCTGCTAGGCCAGCATTCTACTGCTGAGCTGCATACCCAGCCCCCTTTTAAAAATTTTACTGTGAGACAAGATCTCGCTAAATTGCCCAGGCTGGACTCAAACCTGCAATCCTCCTGCCTCGGTGTCCGGAATATTTTTCTTCCTTTCTGAGCAAAAGTGCTGAGCACTCAGGACCTTCTGAGTGCCAGAGGTTGTGCAGCCCTCACAGGGCCCCTGGCCAGCACCTGACAAACCTGGGGACGCAGTCGTAGTCAGTCCACGAACGTTAGCAGCACAGCCCACAGGACGGGAGGAGTGGACATTCTGTGCCACCTGACGGGAGACAAGGAGAAGGGACCGTGTCCCTTCTGTGATCTTAGTCAAAGCTGCGGAACCTGGGCCTCGTCACGAGGGAACACCGGACAAGCCACAGTGGGGGGACGGCTTGCAAAGTGGCCTGGAATAGTCAAGGCCATGGGAGCCGAGGGAACTGGCGGGACCGGACACAGGGAACAGCCAGGTGCCGCACAATCATTTTGCCACAAAGGGCATCTTGGAGACTGTAGTCCAGGGAGCCTCTAGGCAAGAGAATATCAGTCTTACCTTGTGCTCCCCCACTTTTCTTTTTCAGCAGGACGGGGAACGGAACCCGTGTGTTGAGCTACATCCCTAGCGCCTTTTTAATTTTTTCCGTAACTGCTAAATTACCTAAACAGGGCTTGAACTTGCAACCCTCTGGCCTCAGCATTCCAAAATACTGGAAGCACAGGAGTGTGCCACCACACCCAGCCATGGGATTCTTTCCTTTTCTTTCTCTTGTTTTTTGTTTTTTGTTTTTTTTTTTTTTTTTCTTTTTCGACAGGGTCTCACTAGATAGTTCAGGCTGGCCTTGAACTCACTGCAAGCCTAGGCTGGACAAGAACTCAAGGTGACCTTTCTGCCTCAGCCTCCTGAGTGTTGGGATTACAGGGGTAGGCCACTACACCCAGCTATCTTATTCTTTACTATAACTTTTTTCTGTAAATTTGAAATACTTCAGAAGGCAAAGAAAATTCACTGTCACGGCCCCCTTACCCACACTTTTTCCTCTAGACTCTTGCTAACAAAGTGGCCTTCTCCCAGCTCCGGAGCTTAACTGCTTTGTGATGGTCTCTGATCCCTCTCCTGTACCTACCCTGACACTAAATCCTATCTATTCAATTTTTTTTTTTTTTTTTTTTTTTTTTTGGTAAAATGACTCTTAGGTAACCACATTTTACACTGAAACTGCGACTACTTTTTTTTTTTGCTTTTTGAGACAGGGTCTTCCTATGCAGTCCAGGCTAGCATTGAGCTCACTTTGTAGCCCAGGCTGGCCTCGAACTCACAACAATCCTCCTGCCTCAGCCTCTCGAGTGCTGGGATTACAGGCGTGCGCCTCCACTTCGACTATTTTTATAAGCCTCTTGGCTCCCATGAGTGTTTTAAGGAGGACCCGTGAGAAGAATTCATGTTCCATAAAGGGCTGAGGAACCCAGGTGTGGTGATCGCACCTCCAGGATGGATCATGACTGTTTGCTTCTGTAATCTCCTCTCCATCTTCCTGCCTCCCAACGGATGCCGCCTGGCCCACAGTCACCAGAGGCCTCTGGCTCCCGATGTCTGCAGCGAGGCTTGATCCACAGGCCCTGGAAACAAACACCGTGTCCCCTCCGGGCGCGGCAGTGGCCCTTGGCCCTCATCCTGCTCTCAAGTGATGCGCTTTCCTCAGTTCACAGAGAGACAAACAGTGCACGCTAGAACCTCCTCAGCTTGGAAATTTTCATTTTCCTCTATTTGCTTTTCTGTGGTAATAAAACTCCGTGCTTCCTTCTGCTACCATCAGTAGGTGAGAGAACTGAATGAACAAGCAGCAAATGAATCATAAAGGGTTGGCCAGCCCTGCTCTGGAGCTGCCGGCAGTGGCTTGGCTTCTCTCGAGGGTGCGTGGACTGCTAGCTGTGATTTTTGTTAAGCGCATCAACTGGGTAGTTGGTTTCTTTCTTCAAAAGTGTTGCTGGTTTTTAATGAGGGAATGAATCTGATCGATTTCATCATGAACCACTTAAGGAAAGCTCTGCGCCCCCGAGCACACACAAGAGCCTTCTAGTTCAAGCTTTTCCAACCTTATTGCTTCTCCTCCCCTCGACTTCAAAGTTCATTTTTACGTTTTTTAAAAACCACTCTTCTTCCTAGAAGTCTGCCCTCCTTATGTCTACACAGCTCTGCCAGCTTTAAAGGATCAAACATCGTGATGAATCTGTTTTCTCTAACTCAGACCTTTTACTACTTTGCAAGCACCGCATAGTCAATTAAGCACCACACTGTGGGTTTTCTATTTAATTTTTTGAGACCGGGTGTGTATTGCAGGCTGGCCTTGAACTCGAGGTGATTCTCCTGCCTCAGCCTGAAGAGAGGGGATTACCAAAGCTCATCTGACTATATGTGGAGTATTTGTGGATGCACAGAAGAAAGACAGGCGTAACCTCAGGGAAGCATTTCGGTGAGATGAAGTGGAAGAACAGGACTGTTTCCAGTAATGACATTTCTGAGGTGACAGCTACAGTGCAAGACAGCAGTCAGATATGGTTCATGCCTGTCATCCCAGTACTCTAGGAAGCTGAGGCAGGAGGATCACGAGTTCTAGCCCAGCCTGAGCAACTTAGTGACTTAGTGAGGCCCTGTCTCAAAATTTTAAAAAATACTGCAAAAATAAAATACAAAGGTCTAGAATGTCAAATGTCAGACATATGAAAAAGATATAAAGGGGAAGACGGGTCCTGTCCTGGGCAAAAGAGGTAAAAATCACGAGCCGGGTGGTGGGAGAGAAGCCCCACCAAGACACCGTGGTGGAAGAGAAAGCTGTAGCTAAAACTGGGCTAAAAGATACATCTTGTTTTTTCACATGTTTTTAATTTTTGTTTTTATTGGTCCGTGCATACAGTACACCATGGTTGCCCTCCTTGTGGGGAGTTGGAACACACATAACTCATCTCAGTTCTCTTCACATCCCTTTCCCCTCCTGTCTCTCCCTCCTCCTTCTACTTCTCGGTCCTCCTTGCCATTTACAAAAGATCCCTGTTTCCTATCGCCTATCTTTTATTTTTGAATTTATTTATACTTTGGGTATTGAAGCTCATGGGTCTGATTTATTTCACTTAACATTATGGCCTCAAGGTGCACCCATTTTCCTGTAGATGACTCAAGCTTATCCTTCTTTACTGCAGAGTAGTACTCTGTTGCGTATAAATGCCACAGTTCCCTAGCGTTAAAAACATCCACGTTGTTGTGTAACCACCTCCATCATTCAACCTCAGAACTCTTCCACTTCCCAAACTGAAACTCTGTCCCCAGTAAACACTACCTCCTCGGTCTTCTTCTCCCCAAACCCCCAGGCAACCCCTATTCTGCTTTCTGTCCATGAATTTGACTACTTTAGGTGCCTCATATAAGTGGCAGTGCACGGTGTCCTTTGGTGGCCAGCTTATTCACCTTAGCATAATGTCCGCAGGTTCGCCCATGGTGCAGCACAAGTCAGAATTTCCTTCCTAAACCCTGGTCCCTTCTCTGTGTAGAGCACATTGTGTGGATCCGGTCATCTGTGAGTGGTGGCAGCTTCCTCCTCTTGGCCACTGCGAATAAAGCTGCTATGCACATGAGTGTGCACGTAAGTTTGAGTCCCTGCTTTCAATTATCTAGGACACATATGCAAAAGTGACACATATGCTGGGTCATATGGTAATTCTATATTTATTATTCAATTAAATTATTTATTCTGTGGTCGTTGAGATTGAACCCAGGGCTTTACACATGCTAGGCAAACTCTTTTTACACCCCTAGCCCTCAAGGCTTAATTTTTTGGAGGACTTGCCACTGATTCCATAGCTACTGTACTACCTTAAGGTAGGAGATTAGGGCTGGGGCAAACCTTTTCAAACAACTGGGCGGAAGCTGTCAAAGTCTTAGAAACCCAGGGCACATGAGCAGAACACCGGATCCAGGACGCCCAACAGCGCCTGGGCGCTGCACACGGAACCAATCAGAAAAGCGCTCTCTGCAATTCGTCATTTACATCCACAGGAAACCAAGCCAGTGTTCCATAGGGCAGTTTAAACCTGGCGCCAGGCCCAGTGCATTTCTGATAGGACAACGTCCCAAGCCCTATTTGCATGAGGAAGAAGCCAGTGGAGGAATTACAGCCCCCAAAGCCCCCTTTCCCTTCTGCTGGAGGCCCCTGGAGTCTGTCCCGGGCCGCGCTGTCTCCGCAGAGCGCGCTGCTCCCCACCTTCAGTGAGCGTACCCCGCTGTCTTCTCTGTGTCTCCTCCAGTTCTCTGCTCAGGACCCAGAACACCTGGAGAGAGTGCCCCAGACCCGGCTAACCCAGCCAGGAAGTGAGACACTTTGGGGGAATTTTTTTCCCCTTTTTCTCTCTTTTCTTTCCTGTTTTTGATTCTCATAGTGAGCTTAAGTCAGACAGCTAAAAGCTCCCAGGGTGTCAGCCACTAACTTGGCCACAGAATGGACCATTTCAGGCTCTGCCAGGTGCAAGAAAATTTCCAGGCCCCGCGCGGGTTCCATGTGTGCAACCTTCAGTTAATTGGTCCCTTTTGCTCTTGTGCTTTTATTCTTTCCGTTACTTTAGTCAGCTTTCTTATTCTAAGGGGGAAAAACCTATCAATAACTTGGTCTCCTGCTTAAGTAGCCACCTGCTCCAGCCTGGCCCTTTCGGTGCAAACCACGATCAAAGTCTCACTTGGGCTTTTCTCTTGGATGACCTTTCACCTCTAGCTGTCCTTAGTGAGCTACTTGCTTTAGGGCCCCACATCCTAGACCTCAGGGAGCCACCCCGGGTCACTTTTCCTGCACATTCCCAACTGTCCTCATGGACACTAGGACATCTCACCCTTAGAGATAAGAGCAAAGGTCTATACTTCGAGGGCACAAGCAGGCCTCCTCCTTTCCCTTCCAAATCTGGGTAGATCCCTCCTTGGTTCTTCCAGCAGGTAATCTAGAAACACATACCTGAGGCTCTGAGCGGAACAAGGGGAAGGGACTATTGCAATGGCAAACGAAAACACTGAAACAACACCCAGGATTTGGAGGCAGATTTGTTTTCATCCATGGGCACTGATTGGGATCATCCCCAAAATATCAGGCCCCTATCTCTGGTGGTCTAGGGCTTATATGGGGTAAGCAAGCAAGAAGTACAGAAGCAGAACGGCTTGTCAGTTGGAGACTGGTTCTTACAAAATTCATCATAGTGACCAGTGATGCATCAGAGTGGCCAGCAGTTTCTAAGAGACAGAAGCAACCCCAACTGGAACAGGAACTATGACCTGGGCAACTGAACAGTCCTGGCTGGGGGAGCATTTTCTGCTATGCCATGAAGGTGAACCCAGTGGGCTGTGAGTGTGTGGAAATAGAGCTGGGGTATTTTAGTCAACAGACAACAAACCGAGTCTTTGTACTTAGAACTTGCCAAGGCTTTTTTTTTTTAATGCTGAAAAAGGCTTCTACTGCTACTGCCTTAAAAAAATAATTACTGAAGTCTTTTATTATTGGGATAAGTGTTTCTCAAGCAGTGACCCTTGACTTACGAACTCAATTCATTCACAAGGGCTGGTTGTAAGTCAAGTTGGTTGTAAGCCAAGAGTATTTTTCCCATAAGAAATAATGGAAATACCCATAATGCATATTAGGAGGCCAAACCATTCCTTAACCAACTTTTTCATAATAAAAAGGTTGTATAATGTGTGTAATCTACCAGAAACACCAATAACTTACCTAGAGTAGTCACCAAAAAGTTATAAAATGTGTCTAGTTTACCAGAAACAACGATTTCATACTGTACTCGTCGTTCAAACTGACATCTTTGGCTTGCAGGGAGGATGAAATGGAAGGTGGTTATTGTTTGGAAGGAGATTTCCCTTGCCTAAGAACATCAGGAATCTGGCTCTCTGGTATCCTTCCCTTATTTATTTATTTTTTTTTGGCGGTAGTGGGGATCAAACTCACGACCTTGTGCTTGCCAGGCATGTGCTTATGCCACTGAGGTATATCCCCAGCAGATTTTATTTTATTTTATTTTTCTTCTGGTATCAGGAATCAAACTCACAACCTTGTGCTTGCCAGGCAGGCGCTGTGCCGCTGAGCTAAATCCCCAGGCCTCTGGTGTCCTTTCTGTCCTTGGGAATAGTCTGTAGCCCACTAGGACCTCCTTCTGGTTCACTAAGGTTGTGTTTCTCTTTTCTTTAACTCTGTTATATGATATTGTCTGTCATTAAGCAAGTGAATACAGTGATTGGCTTTTTCTCTGTCTAGGGGTGAGTCTTCTTTACAAATGTGTGTAACCCTGTCCATTCTTTCAGGATTTCCTTTATTTCAGAAGAAGAATTTTGCTGTATTGATTGTTGATACTCCTTGCTCCTCTTCAGAAAGCCCCTCAGCTGCCATTCTGTTGCTCAGCCAGAAGTTGCTGAAGCTCCTCTGTAGGCAGTTCCTCTGAGTGTTCCTCTACCAGTTCCTCAACATCACCACTGTCTACCTGCAAGCCTATGGACTCTGCTATAGTGACAGTGTCATCAACCACAGGGTCAATTGAAGGCTCAGGCTCCTCTACACAGCCTTCAAAGTCTTTCTCTTGCATAATTTTAGGCTACATTTCCTACCAGGCAGGTCTTAGTGTCCTTAGACATTGGCTCAGGATTTCTCAGCCCCACACAGGAAAAGATGTAATGTTCCTTCCAGAACTCTTTAAGGGTTAAAGCTATATCTGAGACCACCTGAAAGCACTTCAGTTCCTTGGTGTACAGCTTCTTAAAGTTAGCTATAACCTGCTGGCTCACAGGCTGCAGTAGAGGCGTTATATTAGGTGGGAGGAACTTGACAGAGAGCCATGGGACTTCTTCAGCCAATTCTTCTTCCAAATTTCATGGGAAAACAGGAATATTTTCCATGATGAGGAGAGCCTTGAGTGGTAAACCTTTGTCCTCTAGATATTTCTTAACAGTAGGACAGAAATCCTCCCTGATCCACTCCAGAAAAAGTACTCTTGTTACCCAGGCTTTTGCATTAGACCTCTGCATGTTTCATCACACTTGAAAACTTGGTGAAAGCAAAAATCATTTCTCTGTGTCATCATGTCAAAGAGGTGTTTGTAATTTTCAGCAGCCCTTTTATCAGCACTGGCTGCTCCACCATGCCTAGTTAGACTATGAACCCCAGTTCTCACTTTAGAATTGTGAAACCGCCCTTTACTGGCATGAAATGTTTCACCAACTCCACTCATTGATGAATTATCCTTTACAAGATCTCCATTTATACCCCTAGGTTTTTCAAAAATTATACACTCAGATATGCTGTGACCTGCCATCTGCCTTTCATTTATCCACACATTTATCCACACTATCTACCTCCTGTGACACTGTTGATGTGGCTTACTAACTTGAGTAACACCTTTAGCAACACTAGCTTCCTTATACAAATCTTTTCTCTGTAAGATTGCTGAGATGGTGGATTTTGACATGTTGTACATATTAGTGAGATTGGTCACACGAAAGCCACTCTCCTATTTCTCCATAATTTCCTTCTTTTCAATTGTGATCGCTTTCCTTACCTTCCTTTCCTTCCTTAGCCTCTTTTCTAGCTTTTTTGGGGCCATTTTGATAGCAGTAACCATAGCGATGATATAAAGCCCTGACTGAAATCACATCCAGGAACATGCACTCCTGAGCTCAGGCTGGTGCCTGCCTGGGTACACTTTTCTGACACTGTGAATCTTTGCTTACAGCTGCACAAGCGGCCAGCATTTAGGTCATAACTCAAGACTTTGGTCATAAGTCAAACCTAAAATTCCAGGAACCCAAGTTATCTGCATGTGAGACCAGTTATAACTTGAGGATCCAGGGTAGAAAATGGAGCCAGTAGGGCTCCACCCTGCTCTCTAAGGAGTCGCAGTAGGCCTTAGGCTATGGAGAGACCTAAGGAGGAAGAAAGGTCACCAGAGACGTCTGGTAGTGCAGTTTGGGTTCCATGGGGGACACCCCAAAGCTCCATGAGTGTCTGTCCCTCTGCAAGCAACCCTCAGAAGGACTCTAGACCTAGCCCCTCTCTTTCCATAGGCCCCATGACGTGCCAGGGGAAACACCCTGTAGATCCTGGAGACCTTACCATGAGCTTAGAAATGGAAACACTTTGACCCTGACAATCTGCAAAACACAAAAAGCAAAAAACAAACTTACCTTCTGTTGCAATACTGTTTGGCTCCCACGTCCACTAGGAAATGGTGACAGATGGGCACAGAATGGCAGGCTAGACCACAACGTTCTTTTTTTTGTTTTTTGTTTTCCGGTACCAGGAATCAAACTCATGACCTTGTGCTTGCCAGGCAGGCGCTGTGCCGCTGAGCTAAATCCCCAGCCCCTTCAGTTAGATCTTTCCCACAAAAGGCAGGAAAAGTGCACCAAAGCCCATTCTGTGTAGGCTTTCACAGCTCTGTATCTGAAACCATCCCTCTGCAAAGGCCCAAAAGAGGCTGAGACTGCTGATAATGCCACCTTCAGACCCTGCCTGTCTCTCAGGGGGATACAGGTCTCCCCTTCACGTTTAATGAAAACAGTCACACTAACAGGCCTCCTCTGCCCTCTCCTTGGCATCCGCAGGCCAGTAAATCAGTGCTACCCTCTCAAGTGACTTGGAAACTCCGCCATCTGCCACTCCCCAGAGAGACCCAGGCCTCTCCCCTTGCTCCTCAGACAGCTCTGAGCCCCACAGGACACACTCAGAGTAGAGGCTCCTGCTCTTCCCGCTCCTATCCTGCCCCTAGGAGAGGCCCTGGGACCACTCAAGCCCAGGTTCCTTTTTCAGTGGCAGGTTTCCAAAAATACAGGGAAGACAGGCCGTTATTCAGAAGATCCTAATAAGTTTGGAGACGAGTTTCAAACTTTTTTTTTTTTTTTTTCAAACAAGCTCTAGCAAGTTTTATAAATGAAAAATTTTGCATGGTTTATTTCTCACCGGTTTGCTCTGGCATGCCTCTAGTGATATCAGAATCACCTGGATCAATGGTCACCGGTGTGCATGCTCTGTAGTATTTTCCACAGGCTGTGCCCAGATCAGTACTGTGCCACTGGAGTGATGGACACCAGTTTTGGCCAACGTGGCATAGCACTGTAGTTCAGATTTCCTCAAAGCTGAGCCGTTGTGGGGGAGGATGATCAATTTCGCTTTGCCCTGTCTGCTCATCTTCAGAGTCTGCTTGTGTCCCAGCACACACTTTCTACTTTTTCTTTTTCTTCTTTTTCTTTTTGAGACAGAGTCTTGCTATGCAGTTCATACTGGCCTTGGGCTCACTTTGTAGCCCAGGCTATTCTCCTGCCTCAGCCTCCCAAGTCCTGGGATTACAGGTGTGCGCCACCACACCCAGCTCTACCACTTTTCTTAACAAGTTGGAGCCTAGAGTTGATGGGCTCCAGAGACCCTTGCATCTTCTGTGGGACCACCATCTTCCTGCCTGAGGTGGGTGACTGTACCCAATGAAGAACAGCCACCAAGATGCCCAGGACACGAGAAAGCAGGGCGTCAAACTTTGACCCTTGCTTTTGACCTTGCGTAGCAAAATGCCCAACTTGTCTTGGCCACTTGCTGAACCCTAAATAAAAAATGAGGACTCCGAGAGGAGGCTAGGAGACAGGCAGACGAGCAGAATGCTGCCGAAAGAGAAGAGAGTCACCCCAAAGAGGTCACCATGCCCCTGACAGAAGCGAACTGGGGTGGACTAGAGACAAGGTCTAAAGTGATGACTGCTCTTATGGGAATAAAAAGATGCATTAAGAAACCTGTTCATTATGACACGGTGAGAGAGGCACACAGGGCAGAGAGGACAATCCAGCTGTCTTTCATAGTCGATTACTAGACGGTTTCCATAAACATACAAACTCAGTTCTGACTCACAAGGTAGAATAGGCACCAGTGGGACGGCATTTCCCACCATCAGTCACCCCAGCTATCTGGCACAAATTCAACTTCGGATGGGCTTGGAGACCCCTTGGACTCTGAGGCAGAACTCGGCCTTTTTAATCATGATCTGGAGGAGGATAGAAAAGGGAGGAGCTGAGAGCAAAGGCGGACCAGAACTGTGGCCATCACAATTGCCTGTGCCTTAAGCACGCTCAAGTTGTCCAAGGGACACCCAGGACCAATCAAGGAAAGAGTTCTTGTTTTAAATGCAAGGAATCTGGACATGGAGCACACAGCTATACTAGGCCATCACCCGGGCCCTGCTCCATGTAGCAGGTGGCTGATGTGACTGATTTATGGCACGGAGCTGATGGTCCCCACAGCTTAAAGGGGCACTGGCATTGGGACACCTGCTTTTTATTGGATCCATAATGTGGGTAATCTTGCCAGGGCCGCAGCTCTCAGGCTCTTAGTAGTCTAATATCCCTTTGCACATGCTTTCCTCTCCATAGAACGCATGGAGATAAAACTCCTTAGAAGACATTTCTCAAATGATAGCATGGAAGAACACCGTCCCTAACTGCTGAATTGGTCATAGTTTCAAGACAGACCAAGAAATATGCTGATCTGTTCCTTGTCATGTCTGGCTTCTGGCTTTTCGGTCTGGTAGTAAAATCTGTCCATTCAAAAGATCCGTCTCAGATGATGATCCAGCCCATAACTCTGACGGATTCTCAGAGCTTTCTCCCATGCACAGGCAGCTCAACCAACAATTCCTGACATGTAGGTCCTGACTCTTCTTTCACTGTCTTCTGACAGGTTCTTTCCAGCCCAGCCAGTGAGCCCAGCATCCCAAGGTTGTCAGAGAGCACAGGATAACCAGCAGGTAGGGCCTGCAGCCCCTTTCAGCAGGAAGCAGCTGTAAGAAGAGGCCAGCACTGCCTCAGCAGCTCGTAAGAACCCTGAAGACTGTCTCAGAGAAAACTAAGGTAGATTAGGGCTGGGGTAAACCTGCTGGGCAGAGCCCGTCAAAGTCTTGGAAACCCAGGGCACATGCGCAGAACACGGGATCCAGGACTGCCCTGCAGCGCCTGGGCGCTGCACCCGGAACCAATCAGAAAAGCGCTCTTCGCAATTCTTCATTTACATCCACAGGAAACCAAGCCAGTGTTCCATAGGGCAGTTTAAACCTGGCACCAGGCCCAGGCATTTCTGATAGGACAACGTCCCAAGCCTTATTTGCATGAGGAAGAAGCCAGTGGAGGAATTCCAGCCCCCAAAGCCCCCTTTCCTTTCTGCTGGAGGCCCCTGGAGTCTGTCCCGGGCCGCGCTCTCTCCGCAGAGCGCGCTGCTCCCCACCTTCAGTGAGCGTACCCCGCTGAAGACTCTGAGAAGATACAGAGAAGACTCTGTGGCCCTCCCAGTTCTCTGCTCAGGACCCCCGCTCCGGTACCCGTGTCACAGTCCCACCAGCAATTTCGCTACATCCCTGACAGCTTATTTTCGGTTGTTATTGATCACAGCCGTCCTAATGGGTGTAGGGTAGTTGGTTACTTTTTTAAATTCACGTTTCTTCTTTGAAATGGGTTTTTTAAAATAAGTGACAATGTATTTGATTTCAACAAAATCAGAGACCCGAGCCGAATACATAAGCGTTTCCCTAACGAGGTTGGGCTACGGACTCAAAATCCCTCAAAGTCCCTCCTCCACAGAGGTGAAAACTGGAGTTTGCGGCAGCCTCGGCGGTGCTGGCTTTAGCGCCCCACGCGGAGCGAAGAAGCGCAGCGCCCCAACTTGGAGGCGAGCAGGAGCGCCCTCCAGTGGCCATTCCTTGCTGGTGCAGGGAATGAGAAGTCTGCCGAGAAGTACACGTTTCAGGAATTGTGGTGACGTTCCGGGGACAGCGTTGCTGTCAAGGAAAAATCATGTATATTGGGGGCTTGGACCAGCCCCCCCGGCCCGTCTCTGTGTTTTGATGTCTGTGTGGATCCTGCCTTCCTTTCTTCTCGATCGTGCCCTTCCCATAGCTGGCTTGCTGTCGTCGTTCAACATTATTTTATTTTTAAAAATTACACATATTTATGGAGTACAGTGTGTATTGATACACAGTGAGAGCCTGGCATGGTGGTGCATGTCTGTAATCTCAGCTACTTAGGAGGCTGAGGCAGGAGGATCTAGAGTTCGAGGCCAGTACACGTATACAGTGTATAACCATCAAACAGAAATATTAGCATTTTCAACTTCTTCAATAGTCATTTCTTTGTGCAGGGAACCTTCCAACTTCTTTCATAGCTTTATAAAATATGTAAAATATAGTCTTCTTACTGTGCTGTGAAAGACTAGAACATATTCCTCCTATCTCTGTTATGTGTGTTTAAATGGAGGTCTTGCTGTGTTGCCCAGGCTGGCCTTAAACTCAAGATCCCCCTGCTTCAGCCTCCCTCTTGAGTAACTGGGATTGCAGGCACACACCACCATGTCAGGTTCTAACTGTGTTTTGGTGCTTGTTACCCAGCTTTCTCTACCGGCTCCCCTACCCTTCCTAGCCTTTAGTGACCCCTGTTCTGCTCTCACCTCTGAAATAATCTTTTTAAATTTCTACAGATAAGTGAGAACATACAGCATCTGTCTTTCTGTGCCGGCTTGTTTCAACTAACATGATGCCCTCTAGTTCCACCTATGGGGCCAGGGACATAGCTCAGTGGCACAGCACCTGCCTGGCAAGCTCAAGGCTGTGAGTTTGAGTCCCGGTATCAAAAAAAAAAATAGTTCCAGCTATGTTGTCACAGATGATGGGATTTCACCTTGTTTGTGGCTGAATAGTATTCCATTGTGTACATACACCACATTTCCTTTATGCATTTATCCACTGAGGAACGCTTATGTTGATCCCATATTTGGCTATTGTGACTAAGCTTCCGTGAACCCAGAAACACAGATGTCTCTTCGGCACACTGGTTTCACTTCCTGTCTATTTATCTCTTGAGTTTTCTCTCCCAGCATCCCCTCTTTCCTAACCCGGCAGCTGACAGGGACACAGTCTCCATAGCATCCCTCATCCTTGATGCCTGCAAAGGTAGTGATAAAGGCCCTCTGGGTTTAGAGTTTTTGCAAATACAGTCTGACTCGGGACAAGCTACAAAGGATTAAGAAATTCTCCTGAAACCCCGGTTCCTGGAAGTGGCCTTCAGCTGGTCTCTTGGAGCCCTCCAGGGGATGGGCATGCTTGTCCCTTGGTCTATATTCTCTGCTCCTCTGGTGCTGACCTCTCTTCGTAGGCTGTTCCCTTCCCAGCCCAGTGCTGAACGGAGGTGGGTCCAAGCCGTGGCCGTGCATGGGAAGTCGCAGCTGAGGAGGAGTAAGCTGCAGGAGCTGTGAGGTGCAAAGCGCAGTTCTTTTTCTGGTTGCTTGTTTCGTTTTATTTTTGAGACAGGGTTTCACCTTGTAATTCAGGCTGGATTTAAACTCAACCGTGTAGCTCAGGCTGGCCTCAAACTTTCGACAGTCTTCCTGCCTCAGCCTCCTGCTTGCTAAGATTCCTGGTGTGTGCTGTGATACCTGGCTTGAAAGACAGGTTCTTTGGAGTTGAATGCATCTGGGTTTAAATCTCAGCTTTACTTGTTTGTAGCCATAGCCTTTTTTTTTTTTTTTTTTTTTTTTTTTTTTTTTTTTT
>NW_004955403.1:50830977-50844021 GCF_000276665.1 Chinchilla lanigera
TTTTTTTGTCTTTTTGAGACAGGGTCTTCCTGTGTAGTTCAGGCTGGCCTTGAGCTCACTTTGTAGCCCAGGCTGGCCTCGAACTTACAACGATCCTCCTGCTTCAGCCTCCCGAGTGCTGGAATTATAGGTGTGTGCCAGCACACCCGGCCAAGCCATAGCCATCTCGATCACATTATTTTATCCCAAATTCTGCATCTGTAAAATGAGAACACTGCCCTCATAAGAGTCTTATGGAAAGTAAGTAAGATCAAGTACAGAACAGCTTATGAAATATCTAGTTCAGTGGGTCCCAGGCTCCTTTGCCCCTCAAACCCCAAGCCTCCTGCTTGTCCTGAAGCCCCTGTAAAGCTCCTGGCTGAGCTCAAGACCTTTAAGACAGTTGCGCAACAAGAGCCACGCAGGAAACAGAATGGCTACTTTGTTTAGGCTCCCGCGTAGGATGGGGTGGGGAAGGTATTTCCAAACCTTCCTGATTGATTCGGGAGACTTTTCCCAGTTGCTCAAGCCAGAAACCTGGGCGGCATTCTTGGTCTGTCCTCTTGGAATCACCACTCTAAATTTCTAAGTTCTGCTCTTTGTTCTGAAGATCGTCCACTTCCTTCTGGGTGTTTCCAAGGCTTCAGCCCAAGTCACCGGTGTCTCTTCCCTGGAAAAGCACGGTGGCTTCCTGCAGGGGACAATCTTCAGTAGTGCCCCCAGGAAGCAGAGCACTGTCTCCGTGCGAGTCTTAGCAAGTCACTCTGCTGGGTAAAAGCCCTAACTGTTCGACAGCCAAGGAGGGAGCCTTAACTCCTCAGCGTGGCTTGGCTTCCTGTGTGGACTCAGAGCTACTTTTCCAGCTTTCTCTCTCCACCCGCCCCTCCGCAGCCCAACCCGAACTCCTGCAGGCTCTGAGCCTCCAGGAGCAGTCCCCGCCCCAAAGATAACTCAGTGTGGCTGGGGGGCTTCTTGGGGGGCCTTTTGGTGCTAAACCTGGGACGCCCCTGGGCAAACCAGAATGCTTGAGTTGCTTTAGGTCTGAGTCTCCTATTCCTTCTCAAGGACACCGCTCCCTCACCCCACCTCACTTCCTGTTTGCTCCTAAGCACGGCTCATCTCTGGGTTTCTGCCTGGATGTCTCTTCTGCAACTCAACACCCGGAGGCTAACACCCGGAGGCTCCTTTGTCCCCTGGATGAGCTTCCGCTCCTGCAGCCAGCATTGTATTACAGCGCCTGCTTTACTTCCCCGACATAATAAGCCCATTGAAAAGCAGGACAGGTGTTTCCCTCACACCCACACATACACCCTCTGATCATGGGTTCTTTGTCCTTGGCTCAGCCAACCAGGAATCAAAAAATTAGGAGAAGCAAGTTATGTTATTGCTGACATGTGCGATATAGTTAGGCCTACGTGGTTACATCTGTTCTGAATAGAGCGTCTTTTCTTGTCACTGTTTCCCAAACAATACACAGAAAAACTATTTCCATAGCATTAACACTGTATAAGTGATTCTGAAGTATCTAGAGCTGGGTGTGGGTGGCACTCGTCTGTAATGCCAGCAGTTGGGAGGCTGAGGCAGGAGGATTGTGAGGAGTTGAAGGTCAGCCTGGGCTACATAGTGAGTTCAAGGCCAGCCTAAATTACAGAGCAAGACTGTCTCAAAGAACCCAAAACAAACGTATCTAGAAATGATTTAAAGTACACGGGATGGGATAGGATGTAGCTCAATGGTAGAGCCCAGTGCTTAGCATGCAAAAGACCTTGAGCTCAAGCCCAAGCACTAAATGAAATAAAAATAAAGTATATGAGAGGATATGGGTAAGACTTGAGCATCACTTGATTTTTGAGGCCATGGTTGTCCTAGAATGAAACACTGTAGATTCTGAGGGGCAGCTGTATTCCCAGAATCTAAAGTGCCAGCGTAGAGTCTGGCACACAGTAGGTATTCAAAAAGTTTTGCTAAAATGAGGAATAGCAATATCTTTTTCAGGTGTTGTCCAGTTCGTGTCACTGTGTCACGACCTATGGACAGGTAAGGGTCACACAGGGAACCATCTGGAAGCCAAGAGTGTATTCCAAAATGTTTGCACACATTTCCCATCCCACATATTCTTCCAGAGCCTCCCAGTGCCCCTGAGTCTGTGTCCCTTCTGTTTGAAGTTGGAAAGTTGGATGAGTGTCTCCAGCTAAGGATGGGAGAAATGACTGTATGAGACTCCCAAGACTGGTACCCCAAAGGGGATTGGGGTTCCACCTGGCTCACTCCCATTCTGTGAGAGCCCCAGGCCACGTGGAGGGGAGCAGAGACTCCCCGTACAGCCCTAGCTTATCGACCGGTATACGGCAGCGCCTTCCAGCCAAGGGTGTCCGCCATCTTGGAAGTGCGCATGCAGCCCGCTGAGGAGAGGGCCCAGACCATGCCGCGGGGTCAGAGTTCAGCTTCGGGCAGAGCCTGGCCCAGAACTCAGATTCACAGGAAAAACAACAGATTTCTCGCAGCAGCAAGTAAGGTGGGGCTGGCTTTTCCACAGGAATAGACAAATATAGCTGAAGACGAGCTGCTGCTGCTGCTACTGGATGAAGCCTTCTTTCCCTTGAAAGGTCCTTGGCCAGAAGTTCTTGGTTTATTCCACAAGGAACCAGGGGCAGACTACAGCCTGGCCCATTCAAACATCTACTCGTAATGTGACTGGCTCCTGATGTAATCTAAGGGTACCCTGGGCCAAAAAGGGACAGACATGCTGGGCTCCAGGCCACGCCAGCTTCTATATCTGCCCATAGCTCTTGGGAGTGGACCGTACGGCTTGGTCTTCCTGAGTAGACACCCTTCCTGCTGGCCATCTGCTGTGCCATGGGAAGGATACAGGTCTCAGTGCAGGGTGACACATTAGTGTCACTCTGGGCGGTGCCAGACGCTGTATGCTGGGCTACACCTCCCCAGGCTACCGCGTTAAACCAGTCAAAATATGTACACAGTCTTAAAGTACAAGAACAGAAGGGTTCAGCATGATGGGGTTGGCAAACGCCTCTCTTCCCTATGATTCTGCTCTACCTAGGTAAACACATACCCTATAATGGTAACTTTGAGGGCCCTGCCATGGCTCCAGGGGGTAAGTAGGTTCGTTTAGAGTATATAACTAGTATTTGCAGCTAAGTGACATTTCCTGTTTTCTAGTGACTGAACCCATTTGGATGAAGGAGGGGTAAGAAAGTGTAGGGGGAGAGCAGGTCGGCTGGCGCCCCTCTTCCCACCCTGCTGGGTCTTGGGTGGACAGTGGCAGGGGCCCTTCACCCCGCAGCACACATCCATCAGGGGGCCCTGCTCCCATGGCTGTGGCTCCTACTGCTTCTGGGAGCTCCATTCTGTCCCCTTTGCCACTTCTGCTTTGCCAGGGCCCGGATGTCTCGCTGTCCCTTCTTGACTCTCCTAAGATGCGCACTAGGGGCTGGATCCTGTCCCCGGCATGTTGCTATGCTGAAGTCCTAACTCCTGTGTCTCTGGAGGGGACTGTGTGTGAGAGGAGCCTTGAAAGGTCTCAGGGCTCCGCGAGGTGGTCCCAGTATGACTGGGTCCTTAGAAGAAGAGATTAGGACACAGGCACACACCGAAGAGACCACGGAAAGGCACGGCATGAAGGCCATCTGTGAGCCAACCACACGGGCCCGCTGACACCCTGGTCTCGGCTTCCGGCTTCCAGAACTGTGAGGAAATAAACTCTCATTGTCAAAGCTGCTGCCTGTGGGCCTGCCCTTGCAAACTCAGCCCCTGGGACAAAGAGCTCTGTCCTAAAGCTGCCCAAGGAGCCCTGGGGGTGCTGTCATTTCCTTCTGGACGCTGCCTCAAATGCTCAGTATTACCAATGGCCACCCAGAGTCCCTTCATCAACCCCAAAGTACCTACCTCCGTGCTCTAGGTTATTTGTCAAGGTTTATGCCGTGAGATCAAACCACGGCTTCCCACGTGCTAGGCAAGCACTCTGGCCCTGAGCTACACCCCAGCCCTTTTCATTTCACTTGGAGACGGGGTCTCTAACTTGCCCAAATGGGCTCGCATTTGCAATCCTCCTGCCTTGGCCTCCCGAGTATCTGGGATTATAGGGGTGCACCACTCTGGCTTGTACCATGAATTTATTTTTAACTGAAATGCTGTAGGACTCACGTTCACCACAAAGTACTCAAAAAGGTTTCTGATAGACCAGCCGGTGGAAGCCAGTTCTCCACCGTGTAGAGCATCTTGTCACTCCTGCAGTGTCCTTTCCGTGTTCAGATCAGCTTGGCTTCGGGAACCTGGGTGGGGAGCGACTGAAGTGCGGGGTGTCTCTGAGGTGCTGCGAGGATTTCAGCTGCTGCTCCGGGGGTCAGGGTCCCATAGACGATGAGGAGGCCAGGCACAATGTGCTGGGGCTCTTAGAGGCGAACTGGGACTTAGGGACATCTAGGGAGGAAGAAGGTATCATTAAAGGGAGGTTATTGAAACATCAAGGGAAGCTTTCTAATTACACTTCTTGCAATGATATAAAACAACTTTATGAAGTCACAGGGCTGGATGGGACGTATAGAGATTTCCCAATTCTCCTCCCCCAGCTGCATGCAATCTTCGCCTTGAAGTACCAATAAATTCTTCCGTCTGCAAAACGCATGCACCGACATCGTTTCATTTGAACCTCAAGACCTGTCCGAGGTACACTGGAAGATGGCGACGCTCTTCACCTTAAAAATAAATGCAGCCGGTGGACAGGCCCTGCGGTGGGTGAGTTCACACAGCTGAGGTGTCACAGCTGCTCCGGGGACTTGAGGTTCACAGACATGGCCCCAGCACAGTTCCCTCGGTTCCCACACCGTCATGTGTACACACACACACACACACACACACACACACACCGAACTCACAGCGAGAAACGATTGCTCCTCGATGACAGCTGGCCGCGTCCAGGGAAGGGCAGAGCGCGGAGAGAAAAAACAGGAACAATACGAGCTGAGCTTGCGGGGGAGACGGCGAAGGGCTTTTTCAAGCTGGCCCTGCCTGGCTCCCACTGTGTGGACTGACCTCAGAGGGTTGGCGGAGCGGACCCCGGCCTCCTCCAAACACAGCATCCCGCCAGGCCCTTCCTCGGCTCGGAGGTGAATTCGGGTCTCATCCAGCCGCTTGGATCTGGGAAAAGCCCACTGGGGACTCCCATGGCCTGGGACCTGGCTGGCGTTGGCCTGTGTTTGCTATTTCTTGCGCTTTCCACTAAGTCCCTGGTTAGCCCAGGGAGTCCCGCCTCCCCCACACCTGCCGGAAGCACTCCTTAGTCCTGCCGGCCGAGGCCCACCTTCTCCCGGAAGCTTGCATGTCTCACCCTGCGGGATTTCTCCACCAGTCAGATCCCGGAGCTGTAACTATTCAGTATCTGGACGTCACACTGACCCTCCACCATATCTTGGACATTACTGTTCCCGTCTGAAAGTGCTGCTGTGTCTCCTAAGGAGAATGGGAGTTCTCTATGAACAAAACTGGAATCATTTCCTTTGCTGACTCTATGGGCGCCTGCGGTAGGAGGTCCTGGCAGGGTTGATGGTGATTTTGTCTTGGAAAAAGTGGATAAAAACGATGTTAAAGTAGCAAGTGGTAAAGCTGGGTATGATGTAATTCCAGCATTTGGGAGGCTGAGGCAGGAGAATCGCTTTGAATTTGAGGCCAACCTGAACTACATACCCTGCCTTGAAAAACCAAAACCCAAAACAAAACTAACAAAAAAGTAGCAAATGGTTAAACCTGAAGAGTAAAAGGAAAAATGGGAGTTGACTAACCCTTGCTCACGTGACGATTTCGGTGTTAAGACCGCATGGAATAAGCATTTTCAGTGCTGAGCTAGATTAGCAAGAGGAAGAGAATGCACAGGAATGTCCCGCCTGTGCTCTGGGAGATGAAGATAAGGAAGACGCCGCGTGAAGAACCCTGGCTGCCGGGGAAGCAAGAACGGGCTCGCCCCCTCTCTCGGCAGCCTTGGAGACTTAATCCCGTTAGCAGCAGAGCTCCCTGCCGCGCAGCGGGGGCGCTTTCTCCCGAGCCCCGGGCCCTCCGCAGGCCGAGGCAGGCCCCGCAGCTCTCCCTGGTCCGCACGGCAGGTCCCAGGGCTCCCCCTGCCCTCCTCGTCCCCTCCAGCGGTCCCCACCTATCTGGACTGCTGGGCGTCTCTCGTCTCCGAGGTCGGCTCAGGATAAGTGCGCTCTCGCCTGCCCTTGTCCCGTCCTGGAGAACAAACTCGCAGACCCTCTGCCTTGGGAGCCTTTCATGGCCACACGAGACAAGATGCCGTTTAGGGGTAAAACAGGCAAGCTCTGGGAAGGGGTGAAAACCTTCCGGCCTTGCGTCTTGGCCTGCCCAGGGCTGAAACTGTGCTCACAGGCAGGAGCGCACCAGCCTCCTCCTCCTTGCTGGCCTCCGCCTGGTGCCGAGCCCCGGTCCCTGCCTTCCGCCTCTGCCCCGCACACAGCGTCCTAGCATGACTGAACTCAATCGCAAGCGGCTGTTTGATTTCTGAGCGCCGCAAGCCCAGGCAGCGCACACTTCCCTAAGCCTCCGTCCCACGCAGCGCTCTTCCCTGCAGGGCCGTTCCTACAGCTCCTCGGTGATGTTTTCAAGACTACAGGGTTACTTTTCCACATAATTCAACATTCAAGTCCCAATTAAAAAAATCCCTGATCTTTTCCTCTAGGCCCTCCCCCCAGCCCCTTGGTTTCCAGGGCAACCGCGGCTACCCACTCTTCCCATCCTTCCAGAGATAGTGTATACAAAGCCAGGCCAGAGTTGACCACAGAGCAAACGTCGTACGCCGTCCCCTCTCCTTTTTCACGCGGCTGGAAGCGTGGTGTGGACACCATTGCTTTCTGTTCCGGCTGTGCTTGAGAGAGCGTGCGTGTGTGCACGTGCGTGTGTCTGGGTGGCAGTGACTGCACGTGATTACATGCACTTCCTCATTTTCTCGATGGTCCATTTATAGCTGAGCAGTGCTGACAGATATCTGGGCTGTGGTCCACGCCCTGCTCTTACAAACAATGCCAAGCTACGCCATCTTCGAAGGTGCCTGTCCCGGCGGTCGATGCCCGTCTCCCGGAGCGGATGGCGCAGCGGGTGACTCTTCATCATCACTCCAGACACCGCGGCACCATCACATGCAGCCCTGTCCTGGCCCAGACTGCTAAAGGACAGCACCGGGCCATTTACAGTTGCGCTGTTTTCTTTTTATTAGTACATGTTGGTGGTATGTGAAGTTTGCATTCATGTACAAGCACAGGACACGGTCAGTGTCTCTTCTTTTAAATCCTCTTCCCACCCACCCCCCTCCCTCCCCCTCTAAACCCCTTCCCCATTTTTGTGCTCGTTGATATTAATCTTAGCTCATGTTCCTGTATGTTTACATTCATTAAGGTCTTTAGGTGCCTGTACGTGGCGTATCTGTATCCCCCTTCCCCTGGCCCTTGGTCTCCTGGACCCTTCCCATTTGCAAGAGATCTGTCCCCCTGATTCCTTTTGTCCATGCTTTATTATGCTGTTTGTTTGTATTCTGTCTCACTCAAATGATACTCAGCTTGTATGTCCAATTTATTCCACTCAACATCATATTTTCCAGGTGCATCCACTTTCCTACAAATGTCTCAAAGCGGTCCTTCTTTATAGCCAAGTAATATTCCATTATGTATAGATACCACATTTGCTTTATCCATTTGTCTGTTGAAGGGTATACAGATTGCTTCCAGGATTGAGGTATTTTGAGTTGTGCTGATATAAACCTGGGTATGCATGTATCACTGTAGTACGATGTCTTTAGCTCTTTTGGAAAGTATCTAGAAGGGGAATAGCTAGGTTATATGGAATTTCTAATTTTAGTTCCTTGAGAACTCTCCATACTAGTTTCTGTAGTGGTTGTACTAGTTTACATTCCCACCGACAGTGTGGGAGAGTGCCCTTTTCACTGCAGCCAGCCAGCATTTGTTATTTTTTGACTTCTTAGTGATAGACATTTTTTCTGGTGTAAGATGGAATCTTAGTGTTGTTTTAATTTGCATTTCTCTAATAGCCGGCAATGTTGAACATTTCTTCCTATATCTATTGGCCATTTTTTTTTTTTTTTTTTGGTTTTTCTCCGGTACCAGGAACCGAACTCACGACCTTGCACTTGCCAGGCAGGCACTTTGCCGCTGAGCTAAATCCCCAGCCTCTTTCTTTCTTTCTTTCTTTCTTTCTTTCTTTCTTTCTTTCTTTTCTTTCTTTTGAGACAGGGTCTTGCTATGTAGTTCAGGCTGACTTTGAACTCACTATGAGGCCAAGACCGACCTCAAACTCACAGCAATCATCCTGAGTGCTGGGATTACAGAAGTGTGCCACATGCCCAGCTCTATACTTCCTCTTCTGAGAAGTGTCTGTTTATTTCACTTGCCCATTTCTTTCTTTCTTTTTTTTTTTTTTTTTTTTTGTGTGTGTACCAGGAATCAAACTTACAACCTCACGCTTGCCAGGCAGGCACTGTGGCACTGAGCTATATCCCTGGCCCTATTTGCCCATTTCTTGATTGGGTCTTTTATTTTAGGTGGTTTAATTTTTTTTGTGTTTTTTTTTTTTTTTTTTAACTTTGTTTCTTTTGGTACTGGGAATCGAACTTGTGACCTCAAGCTTGCCAGGCAGGCACTTATGCCGCTGAGCTATATCCCCTGCCCCAATAAATAAGCAGATCTGGGCTGGGGTGTCACTCAGTGGCAGAGAGCTTGCCTACCATGTGGGAGGCCCTGGGTCCGTCCCCAGCACTGGAAAACTACTCAGATCATATCATTCTTCTGCCTGAAGCACCAAAATTCCCCCTCTGCTTTGATTTTGTTTTATTTATTTATTTATTTAGGTACTGGGAATTGAATTTAAGACCTTGCACTTGCCAGACAGGTGCTTGTACTGCTGAGCTGTATCCCCAGCCCTAATTTTTTTGTGTGTGTGTTCTTTAAATATTCTAGATACTTGTCTTCTGTCTGAGGTATAGCTGGAAAAAACTTGTTCCCATTCTGTAGATTGTCTCTTCACTCTACTAAATTGCTGTGCAGAAGCTATTTAATTTGACATAATCCCATGTTTTACTTTTTGTGCAACTGGGGTTCTGTTTACAAAATCCTTTCCTTCAGCCTATGACTTCAGTGTTTATCTATTTATCTTCCATACTCAGTGTGTCTGTTTTAATGCTTAGATCCTTGATCCATTTTGATTTTGGTTTAGTACACGGTGAAGGATATGGGCTCAGATTTAGTCTTCTGCAAACAGTTTTCCAGTTTTTAGCACCTTTTATTGAATAAGCTGTCACTCCTCCAGTATAGCACCAGGTCATTTAAAGATATTTTCCTCATCAGTTGAACTACTCTTCTTTTTATAGAGATATTATCCCTATGTAGTGTTATTGTGTCTATTTTTTTTAAGACAGGGTCTTGTTGTGTAGCCCAGGCTGGCCTTGAACTCGAAGCAATCCTCCTGCCTCAGCCTCCTGAGTGCTGGGATTACAGGTGTGCACCACCACACCTGGCCTGTGTTTTTAAACAGAAGGAAGTGGAAGAGAAATACACAGCCATGCTTTTTGACGCTGGAATCCCTGGAATTCTGCAGAGTTCTGTTCTTGGCCTGCTTCCAGGCAGTCTTCTACTGGGATCCATTTCCCTGTCTGTTCTCCCTCCTGAGCTCCTGGCTCACAGATTCACCCCTCTGCGGGTGCACACTTGCAGTCCCACCCCGTCCCACCAACCTAATGCATACACGCCGCCCTCTGTCCAGTCTCAGGGGTGAGCGGTACAGACGTGAGAACGATGCCCACCCCGGAAACCTAGGAGCTGCCCTTACTCCGTGAGCCAGCAAGGCAGGGACCACGTCTCATCATGGTGCCTCCCCGGAGCCTGCACATCACTCAAGGGAATGGGACACTGGCAAATGCTTCCTCCTTCCCCTTCACTTCAGGGCAACGGCGAAAGCAGGGAGACTAAGGCAGGAACAGAAAGTACGTCTGCAGGCTGGATGTCGGAGAAAGGACAGAGAATACTGAAGAGGCTGCGAAAGCTGAGGGCCTGAGAAAGTAGGGCTCTGGAGAAGCTGAAGCCCAAGAAAAGAAGGAAAAACACACACACACACACACACACACACACACACACACACACACACACACAGCCTAAACCCCAGTACTAACAGTGATAAAAGCATGTCACCATTGCCAGGCATGGTAATCCCAGCACTCAGGAGGCTGAGGCAGGAGGATCACCTCAACATTTGTGCCCAGCCTGCACTACACCTCGTGAGTTCAAGGCCAGCCTGAGTGAGACCTTGTCTCAAAAATAAAACTTGTCGGGCTGGGGATTTAGCTCAGCGGCAAAAGCGCTTGCCTGGCAAGCGCAAGGTCGTGAGTTCGGTTCCTGGTACCAGAGAAAAACCAAAAAAAATAAAAAATAAAAAAATAAAACTTGTCAACACTAATATGTATATAATTAATAATTCACAAACACGGTTCTTCTGGTAGACCTTAAATGGAAGCTACTTTGAGTGAAAACCAATAGGCCCTTCGCACCTGTCTGAGTGTTCAGTGAGAGAGGAGCGGATAGACTCACTGCAGCTGGAAGTGCCGATGTAATTTATTATTTCTAGCAGGATAAACAGGAGGAACAAGATAGAGCAAGTAAACTCCGCTCTCTTAGCAGCAGAGGAGACAGGCAGACTCCACGGGGTCCCTCAGAGGCTTGGCTTTGCCCTGAGGGTCCTTAGCAATAAGGCCTTTTCTTGTCTTTGTTCTCAAAATGAACCTCTACCAAGGCTGCAGTTAGCAGCAGCAGTCCCACTCCTCCAGCCTCAGAGTAAAAAACACAGCAGTGTAAGGCGTCAGTGCAGGGAAGTGTGCAAGAGCTCAAAGCCGTGCAGGAGTCTCACAGGACAGAGCACACAGAGCTCACACTTCCGGGAGCTGTGGCTGCAACCCTTCTTTCCTTTGCAGGGCTGAGGACCGAGCACGAGACCTGGCATATGCCGAGGCAGCGCTCCACGGCTGAGCTATGCCTCCAGAGCCCCACCCTGCCTTCCACAACGGAAACAAGTTCTAGGAAGAAGGAAAAATGAGAAAACAAAAAAGAAAGCAGCGGCAGGATAGATAAAGGTAACAGGGACAGAGCCCCTGCCATGGCTCTGGCTGCCGGGCTGGTCCCTCCTGAGCTCTCACGGCTGCTCCCCATCAGATCTCTGTGCTTTCCCCCTGGTCTCAGGCAGAGATTCGGGGTGATTTTACTGCTGCTGCTACTACAGGCTGAGCCGGCCTTATCACAGATGCTTGGGACCAGAAATGTTCAGCTGTTGGAATATTTGTGTGTAAATCGACATTGAAACAGGAAACTTGTTTAAGCTCCATTTGTACCTCATACACATAGCCTGAAGGTAATTTCATATGACATTTTTTATGCGCCAGCATTTTGACCGTGATCCGTCACATGGGGTCAGGTGCAGAAATTTTTACTTGTGGCATCATGTCTGTGCTTGATAAGTTTTGAGTTTTGGAGCGTTTCAGAATTCAGGCTGGGTGTGATAATGCTGGTGGGCATGATGGTGCATACCTGTAATCCCAGCACTCAGAGGGCTGAGGCAGGAGGATCACCTTAAGGTTCAAGGCCAGCCTGCACTACATAGTGTGACCCTGTCTCAAAAAAAAAAAAACAAAAACAAAAAGGCAAAACTTGAGGTCTTCAGATGTGGGATGCTCATCTTGTACTACTCCTACTGTTACCGGGTGCCTGCTCCGAGCTGGGTGCAGTGCTAAATTCCTTATCTCCTGGTACCAACCCTGAGTCAGCCTTGTCACAAATTTCATTCTCCACATGAGGAAAGAGGTCTCAGAGAGGCTGTGGTGGACTGACCACTGGTGGTCAACTTGTAACCCCCAGCTGAACTGAACCAGTGTGGTGCTGGGTGTGGGAGGCCCACCTGAGGACTGTTGCTGGCAGCGTAAGAGGCAGACCTAGAGAGGAAGAAGCTTAGAAGCTGTAGGGCACTGTTGGTTTTCCTAGAGGAGCTTGTCATGCTGGTTTTCCTGATGAACTCAGCTGTTCTTATCATCGAAGGAGCTCGGGACCTTACTGTTACTGAGAATGGTCTTGGTTCATTTTAGGGGAGCTCTGGTTCTTACTTGGAGTGTCTCTTCCTGGCTCCAGTTGCAGATCCCTTAGCCTGCTGGCACGGATTCTTCATCCCGCTGGCACAGACTTTCTAGCTTCCACCTCTGACCTTTGGGCCTTCCCAGCACAGATCTGTGAAACAGGCCTGAATGAGACATTGTCGTGGGCTCTTGACCTCCAGTTGGACTCACGGGGGGCACTGTTACAGGCTCTAGGTCTTCAGCTGGACTCATGCAGGACATTACCGTGGGATCCAGGCCCTCAGCTGGATTCTTTGGTCTTTAGTGTGTGGACAGATTTCCTGCACTCTCTTTGTATATGGCTGTTTGGGTGACTATCATAAAATAATTCTATAAATTATGTGTCTTGTATTATTCCCCTTGCAAAACCCCTGACTACAGCAGAGGTTAAATGACTTGGCCCAAATCACCAGGCTACTCAGACAGCAATACCAGGCACTGAACCTCGGCTTTCTGAGTCCCAGTCTGTGCTCTTAGATAGCAAAGTAAAAAATAGGATGGCATTTAATGGAGAGAACACAAACATGTTAATTACTAAATATATACCTGGTATCTATCCCTGCCAACTAGGAATCACTATTCCCACTTTACAGATGGAAAAACTGAGGCTTAGAGATGTTAAATGATTTATCCAAAGTCATTCCCTTCAGCAAAAGAACCCAGGTCTGTTTGAGTGCAAGGCTCAATATCCTCCTTATTCTTCCTTCCAAATGGAATTCTCAGGAGTTTCACTGCTTGAGAGAAATGACTTCTTGGATAGCTTTAGCTCTGCACATCCAAGCCAAATAGAGATTATAAAGCAAATACTTGGAGAGTTTGACAGAATTTGAAAGAAGTATGGTTAAGAGAGCTTGACAAAGGGGCTGGGGATTTAGCTCAGC
>NW_004955403.1:50844971-50861563 GCF_000276665.1 Chinchilla lanigera
GAAGTGGTCTAGTTGTTCAACAGATGAATGGAAAAGAAAATGTGATATTTATACGCAATTGTGTATTACTTTGCCAAGAGAAGTATAAACGAGTCATTTGTAGGAAAATGGATGCACCTTGAGACCATAATGTTATGCAGTTGCATGATTTCTCTTATCTGAGAATCCCAAAATATACATAAAGAGTAAAATAAAGCTAAATAGTAGGAAAGAAGGAGATAGACTTTTTGCGAAAGAGAAGGGGGTATTAAAACAAGGCTTCTCTGAGTCCCAATCTGTGCTCTTAGATAGCAAAATAAAAAAACAGGATGGTATTCAAGAGGGAGAACACAAATTATTAAATAGAGATGGGGGGTGAAAAGAATTGAGACGTGCTTTGTGTGTGTACCAGCTCCCCATGAGGGAGGTAATTGTTACAGATCCCAAACATGCACTGATAAAAATAAAAATGACAAAAGCCCAAGAAATGTAACGGGTTATCTTTGGTGGTCTAAAGTCACTTCATCACAGCTCTGCCCTCCACGTACGGACACGAAGGCAGGAAGATCTAGGGGACTCCCTGGGTCCAGCCTTTAGTCTGGCAGGGATTTTAAAAAAAACAGTTCAAACTCCCATGTTATAAACAGGAAAAGGAAAGCCCAGGAGGCGGAGTTTCTCCTGCTTGAATTCGAGGGGAAAAAGCTTGAAGTCAGAGAACATTTGGAAGAAATCAGGAGTCTCAGAGTAAAGCTGTCTTGGAAAGAGACACAGAAGGTAATTTCAGAGGCTGGAAGAGATACAGTCTTATCTAAGGCAATTAGGGAAAACAGGCACTGCAAGGCTTGTGCTCCTTGGGTGTGGGCCAACTCGGAAATAGCAAGCTTTTAGAAACCCACAACCAAATCAGGACCGAGAAAGTAGGCACTGCCGCCTCCCAAGGAAGAGCTTGGGGCGCAGCACAAGATACTTGTTTTTATACTGAACATGGGAGGGACAGAAAAGCAAAACAAGATGTCAGGTAGGGGGCTCTGAGTCCAGTTCAAGGGCCCGGGAAATCCGATTTCCTTGATTTTGTGAATTTTCCCAAGGGCTTTTCGTTTACTCGGCCTCCTAAACTTTTAAAATCCTGCTTATACGTGTCCTCTCAGCAGAGTTTCCCATAGAGATGGACGGAGGCGTTCACATCCTCCTAGCAGACAAACTCAATCTGAACCCATGGTGTCATACCGCCCCGTCCCTCTCCCCTACCTACTCCGTTTCCCTTTCTCCTCTTAGCTCTTTCTTACCTGCTCCCCCTCTTCCTCCTCTTCCAGAAGTAAAAACGGCAAAGTATGGATCCTTTTCCTGATCTCAGGCACATCTTCTCTGGTCCCCTGGTCCCTGCTAAGACCAGTCCCTTAACATTTATTCTCTCCCTACTTTCCCCCACCAGATGGCTCCCTCCTGTCCTAAGTAGAATTGTGGGGACCACCTGTTATGATCTTTTATTTATTTATTTATTTATTTGCACTGAAATCCTCCTGCTTCAGCCTCCTGGAAGGCTGGGATTATAGGCATGAACCACCCATGTTTAGCAAGATCTTTTTAAAAAAGTCTCTGTGTGTGTGTGTGTGTGTGTGTATGTGTGTCTTTACACAAGATTGAACATCTTTGACGTTTAAGGATAGTACCTGATCACATTGGAGATATATATAAACTACTCTGCTTCATGTGGAACTTTATTACCGTAAGTAGCAGTAATGGAGATTTACGATATTTATAAAATCTTCTTAAGTCCTGGAAATTGTAAAGCATGAACAATCAAATCTAAGCTTTCACCTCATCTTCTGCCAGTCCCTCGCAGCACACAGTGCTGAGATGAAGCGAGTTGTAACTAAGGTTGTAACTAAAGCAGCCCCCGGGGATCTTGTCTAGAACTGAAAGCAGAAGAGAAAATCAGCTTCCCTTTCAAACTCACACCTATTAAATAACGGAATGCATGCAAGCTCACAGCCACATGTGCAAATTTGAAAATACTTCCCTGAGGACATTTCTCTTTGCAGCAGAACCCCCTAAGGATCGGGCAAAGGGGAGATGACCTCCTTGCCTGATAGCCAGGATCCTGGGACCCCGGGAGATGCGTCTTTGTCCTGTATGACTCTGCTCTTTTTCTCTTCCAGGTCTTTCCATTTGACAAAGCTTTAGTGTCTCCAACTGTCACCCATACCCTTTTCCCAGGATAGGAGGAGTGTTCCGGCTTAGACAATCTCCCAGTCAGGGCTGGGGGACATGTCACTTATCTTGCCTTTAACCCCAGCCTCCCCAAGTTATACCTGAAATCTCCCTCTCATCCCTGTCAAAATGACACGGACCTTTCCACTGAGTGAGCACCTGAGTTTCTCCAAGGGAGTCACACTTCGGTTGTGTCTACGCTGCTGCTGCCCAAGTCCTGCTCATTCTTCTGGGGACCCCAAAGTGGCCCCTCCATGCCCTTTTCCTCTTCCCCCAGCTCACAGCCAGCATGTCTCCGCTGTCACAATCATCTTGTGTCACCTAGGCTTCCTGTTTCTTCCAAGATCTGTGACCTACTACAAGAGGACAAACTGCAACCAAAGGAGGGGACCTGAGCCACACTCAGCCCTGTACCTCAGACAGCCAGGTGGGTCACAGGGAAACACATCCTAGGCACGCATCAACGATGACAGCATATTTTGGGGGGAGTTAATTATGTTTTATGCTCTTTCTCAAAACTATTAGCATGTGCACTGTTATAGGTAGCATATACACAAAAACAATGCAAGTGGACACATTGTCATTACGTATTTTATTTCCTGACAGCTAATTGCTTTCTATCATGGTTTCGTTTACCTGGTTTCCCTTTCAGCCTTCATCAGCACCATGTTTTCACTTTTTAATTTATAATAAATACTTCAACTCAAGCAATCTGCTAGCATGTGACAGATGGTTAATTAATGTCAAAGTCTCCTAAAGATGGCTTCTGGTTAGCCTTTGATTTTGTGGAGTTATGTTTTTTTTTGGGGGGGGAGGATTAGTTTTTTTTTTTTGAGACAGGGTCTCACTGTGCAGTTCTGGCTGCCTTTGAGCTCACTTTGCAGCCCAGGCTGGCCTCGAACTTGCAATAATCCTCCTGCCCCAGCCTCCTGAGTACTGGGATTACAGGCATGCACCACCACGCCCGGCTTGTTTTTTGTTCTTCGAGACAGGGTTTCACTATGTAGTCCAGGCTGATCTTGAAATTGCTAGGTGTGTAGCCCAGGCTGGCCTCAGACTTGCAGTGGTCCTCCTGCTTCAGCCTCCCCAGTGCTACCACTCCCGGTTATTGGGTTTTGTGTTCTGTAAGCGGGAGGAATGCCTGATTGTGCTGACGACCTGTAAGCGTGTATCATCATCAACTCTGAGCCTTCATTTAATGGCCATTTTCGCATGGACTTCTACCCTGGCCGGGGGGAGTGTAAACCAAGCAGGAGCGCTTCCTAACGGCTGCATGATAAGCCTCATAAAGTTATTTTTTGCAATTAATGGTTTCACCGACAATTTTACTGTTTCTCTCGAAGCTACCTCATTCCCTGGGGCCCCTGCACACGAGTCTATAATAAGCCTCCTCAGTCCGACAAAATTGGCCTCAGAATACAGTCCGCTCTATTTTAAAACCCTCATCTCTAGCTCTCTTATTTTCCTAATCTTTATTTTTGGAACATAACACTTGAAAATACATTTAAGCGGAGAGTAATAACGCTTTAAGGCAGAGCTATAAAAGTGATTTATTCATGAGTGTCACACTCCTCTCCCAGCTGACGTGCACCTGACGTTCCCTTTCGTTGAGCAGACTCCATGGCCCTTCACTAAATCTTTACCTCTGTACAGGAACTTTTTATCCCACCCGTACTGTCTGCTACTTCGCTCCAGAGTCTCACAACGAGCTAGAAGGGACCCGCCGGGGGTCAGAACCACATTTTGGGAAGTTGTGCTATGAATCGATAATGTTCCCTTGTCGCTGTTACTGGCTGTATTAGGCACTCAATTCACTGTTTTTTAATTAGAGAAAGAAGAGTTCTTAATTTATCGTTCCGCAGTCACTCCTAATGTGCTTTCCTAATCATTCTCATGCTGGCGGCATGAGCTCTGGGAAGCTCGCCTTCCTCTAGGCTGGGGAACCTTTACTCCAGAAGTGATTTTTGGTGGCTCCCATCCCTGTCTCAAAGGATACAGCAAAAGAAAAAAACTAGCAATGAAAGTACTCCCTCTATATTGTATGGTTTTCAGAGCAGCTCCATCCCCCTCTGCTCACCCAGTTTCTTAAAAGCAAAGATGAGAGGACAGAGACTCAGAAAGATTAAATAAAGGGCATCTTCAGGGACTCACAGTTGTCCCTGGATCAGTCAGTGTCAGAGACCAGACTTTAAATAATCACGGGATGATTCTGATTTGAAAAACAAATTCAATTTCCCAAATAGGATTAGCAATGCTGCAATTTTCCTAAACGGTTATGGTGATGAATCTTTTATAAGCAATACTTACCAGGGACTGTGCTTTTCTTAGCCTAGCTCGGTCCTGCAGTTTGTTTTTCTTGTCGTGGGACTGTTGGCTGAAATCTGGGCTCATTTCATGTCTTTTCCTTCTTCTGTAAATTGGAAGGCAGTGGAGAGAATTATAAATTATCATTTTACACTTTTGGCGGTATATATAGCTATTTGTTCACTTGACTTCTTTGCCCCTATGACTTAAAAGACTGTCTGCATTCAACTGGAAATAAACCAAATGTCTATCAATAGAGAACTGGTTGAATAAGCTCTGCCATAGCACACAATGGAGTACTATGAACTGTAAAAAGAAAGGCACAATATTTCTATAGATGACTTCAGAGGGAGCGCCAGGATATAACGTTACAGGAAAAAAGTGGATAAAGAAAGGTGAATGCATTACTATACGCTACTCATTTCAGAAAGAAGATTCCAAAAAGTACCTATATATGCATATATGTGTGTGTATATTTGATTGTACTTTGATTTTTAAAATTATTATTATTTTATTTTATTTTATTTTATTACTATAATTTGTGGTCCTGGAGACTGAACCCACATAACATTAAACTACATCCCTAACCATTTTTATTTTTTAAGTCACTAAATTGCCCAAGCTGGCCACAAACTTGTGACCTTCTTCCTTCAACCTCCTAAATACCTGAGATTTCAGGCATGCCCCACAATGCCCAGCTAGATCTAATTTTTGTTTTTTATGGTACTGGGAATTAGATCCAGAACCTTGCACATGCTAGGCAAGCAATCTACCAGTGAGCTATACCCCCAACTCTCTGTTTAATGAAAAATATTTGTTTTGAGACAGAGTCTTGCTATGGAGCCCAGGCTGACCTCAAATTTAGTCTTCCCACCTTAGCCTCCCAAATCGCTGGGATTACAGATGTGCACCTCCCAGTGCCAGGCTGGTCTGACCTTTTTAACAGTCCACCCCATCCTCTCAGTTTCCTGGTCACAAGTGTTTGAGTCTCATAGAAAACTCAGGAGAAAGCTAAGTGTGGTGGCACACATCTGCAATCCCAGCACTTGGGAGGCTGAGGCAGGAGGATTGTTGAGAGTCTGAGGCAAGTCTGGGCTATATAATGAGTTTAAAGCCAGCCTGAATTACAGAGCAAGACCCTGTCTCAAAAGCAGCAACAACAACAAACACCTTAGAAGATCATCAGTTTATCTTAACAAATATGAGTATCTAGGTGTTCTTATCTCTCACTTACCCCCTCACTTTTGGAGAAGAGAAACACAAATCCTATGAAAAAGGGAGCGGCTATAATGAACCATATGGTGCTGGCTTGGAATTTAATATTAAAACATCAAGCGAGACTACCATAGTAAGTAATTGCAGCTATAAAGTGCAAATAAATCATGATTCAAAGGGCAAATTTCCTAAGAATGGTTAGTTTACTTTTTCAATAGCTTCTTGCTTCTGTGTTGAAAAAGCCTTTGTGCTTCACAGCAAGTTTTATTTTCATCTCCTCATCTACTGAAATGCCCATAAATTGTTCTGAACAAAAAGAAGTGGAGAGGATGCGGGGCTTCTTACCCTTGGGAGCTGGGCTGGAAAGGGTCACAGTTGTCCAGATAATTAAAACGAATAATATCCGTTGGATGCTTGTCAGAGGATCGCCAGGGTGGAAGCTCTCTCTCCCCTGGGTTATTCTTCTTTCTTGTGGAGGAGGACCGGAAAGGGGACTGCTTATCCCCTGGAGAGCTGCTTGCAACTGGCTGAACATTGGGGATTACAAAGCCATCTTTTGGAGGTGTCTAGGGGAAGAAAATGTATTATTTCTGTTTCCAAAGCACTATGCTCATAATGACAACAACAAAACAAACAATACTGTCATCAGCATCGCCATCTCATCACCATGGCAACAAGAATGGTGATGATCATGGCAGCTGGTGCCCCAGAGAACTGACCGTGCACCGGGTGATCTTGAGCAGTTTTCATGCATTATATTATTTAACCTTCACAGTATCTTTATATTCATCATTGTTACTGCTATTTCATAGGAGAAGAAACTGAAGATGAGAGAAACTGACTAATCTGCTCACTATAGCCTAAGTAGAATTTGAATTTGAATCCAGGACTATCTTCCTTTGAACCCATACACCAAACCTCCTTATGCCAGCTTTGCTACCATATCATTGTCTACTTAGTCATTTCATTCCTCAAAAAGATGCAGTTCCAAAGAACAAAAGGGGCTGGGGATATAGCTCAGTGGCACAAGCGCCTGCCTGGCAAGTGCAAGGACCTGAGTTTGATTCCTGGTACCAAAACAAAAACAAAAACAAAAACACCAAAGAACAAAAAAGGTGCTCCAGCCCAAAGGTCGCTAACATAAATTTTGAACCAAATAGGGATAGATTATGCATTTCATCAGTTATCCAACTCAACCATTCCTAAAGGAAATTTCTGCTTAATTTCTAAAATCAAAAGCCTGTTTTTTTGTGTGTGAAATTCATATAGTTTATATGTATGTGGTTATAGCCTAAGGGAAATGGTACTGGTATGTTGGGATGCCATTAAGAGCTTAATTTTTGTTCATTAAGAGATTAGGGAAGCTTTACTTGGTAAATTGGTTGGTTTCAATTGTGTGTGAAAATCCAGAAATTCCCCAGTTGTGGCCTGGGGTGTAGCTCAGTGCTAGAGCCCAGGCTTGCCATGTGCCGGGCCCCAGGTCCAAGAGAGAGAGAGACAGAGACAGAGACACAAAGGAAAACAGAGACAGAGACACAGAGATAAAGGAGAGGAGAGGGGAGGGGAGAGGAGAGGAGAGGAAGAAGAGGGGAAGGGAGGTGGGGAGGGGACAGGAGGGGAGTAGGGGAGGGGAGAGGAGAAGGAAAGGAAGGAAGGAAAGATGAAAAAAGAAAGGAAAAGATAAGACAAGACAAGACAGGAATTCCCCAGTCCTCCATTGTTTTAACTGCCTTTTGTACCCATTTGTATTACAGGACACTACGTCCATCGTAGCATTCAGTGTTGCGATTCCGGCTCTGTTTATCTGTGTCTGTCCCAGACCACTACACTAGACCTGGGAAAACAGATTAGGATCTCTGTACTCTAAGCACCTTGCATACAACAGTGTATAATAAATATTTACTCACTTAATGATTGATGATAGCCTAACTGCAGATGAAGAAGATATTCTATACTAATATAATTCAGTATTTCTGGCAGGTCTCACATAGAATGGCCATTCATCTCATTTCTCTAAGCCTGTTTTACAGAAATAATAATCTGTTTTTTGCTGGAAGAGGCCTAGTTTAATACTACTAAAAATACATAATGCATAGTAATATAAAAAGTATTTCAAACCAGGCATGGTGGTGCACACCTGTAATCCTAGCACTCAGAAGGCTGAGGCAGGAAGATCGTTTTGAGTTCGTGGCCAGCCTGGGCTACAACGTGAGCTTAAGGCCAGCCTGAACTGCATAGCAAGACCCTGTCTCAAAAAGACAAAAGAGTAAAAATAAATAAATAAATAAATGGAAGTATTTCAGAGGAAAATACTCAGATATAAATGCCAGTAATTATACATAAGAATGATTAATTCTTGCTGAATATGGTGGCACATGCCTATAATCCCAGCTACTTGGGAGGTTGGGGCAGGAGAATCACAAGTTTGAAGTCAGCCTGGGCAATTTAGCAAGATCCTGTCTCAAAATAAAAAATAAAAAGAGCTGGGGCTATAACTCAGTTATAGAGTGCCCTTGGATCCAATCCCCAGTGCTGAAAAAAAATTTGGAATGTACAAAATAGGTAATAAGGAAATCTGTGATGATTTCTTTTTTTGAGACAGGATCTCACTATGCAGTTCAAACTGGCCTTGAACTCAATATGTAACTCAGGCTGGCCTCAAACTCATAGCAATCCTCCTGCATCAGCCTCCAGACTGCTGGGACTAAGGCGTGTGCCACCAAGCCCAGCCATATATTCAATTTTAAACCAACACAGGTTTATTCGTGTTTTCCATTGTTAATTGAATAGTTATGGTAATTTGTGTTTTTCAAGGATTTTGTCCTTCATCTAGGTTGTTGAATTTAGTTACAATAAATTATTTATAATAAATCTCACTATATTGCCCTGGTGGTCTTGAATTTGAGATCTTTTGTGGTTGGTTTTTTTTTTTTTTTTTTTTTTTTGGTTTTTCTCTGGTACCGGGAACCAAACTCACGACCTTGCACTTGCCAGGCAGGCGCTTTGCCGCTGAGCTAAATCCCTAGCCCCTTGAATTTGAGATCTTCCTGCCTCAGCCTCCTGAGTGCTGGGATTACAGGTGTGTGCCACCACACCCCACTTAGTTGATTTTCTTAACCTTAGCTTTCCTAATTTAGCTCTAGTTCTTTAATAGGAAAAAAAAAAACCAGTTTCATATAGCAATGTATCCACACAGAAACGGAATACACATCAAGAGGTGGCAGTTGTCACGTATCTAAACTACCCATTATTTTTAAGCATAGTTACACATCAGTGTTTTGTGGAAAGAGTTGTTTCTGAAGACAAAGCATAAAATTGGTTTTATGTGTTATACTCAAAATCCCTTCGCAGTCTACTAGCTAATTGCATTTCTCTCCCCACCTCAGGGCAGCCTGAGCTTCAGCTACTGACAGCTACTCCCTGTGGCCTACCTGAGAATGAGACTCCAGAAAAGCCTAAGGAAGAAAGGAGTCCTATCTATGGTAATTTTGAAAAGGACTTCTAAAATTCTGCATCTAAAATGATGTTTTTTAGCAGGTGGTAGTACAACACTTGAAATCCCAGCTACTCAGGAGGCTGAGAAGGACGACTGTGAATTCAAGGCCAGCCGGGGCAACATAGCAAGATCCCCTTTCAAAAACCATTTTTTAAATAAATAAAAAATTATCTTAAAAAAACAGCCTCATGAGGCACACCAGCTACTGACATCAGAAAGCCTAGTTTTATTGTCGCAATTATAACAGTATTAATTATGCATAGTTTATTACTACAGTAAGTGTAGATAGAATCTACTTCAAGAAAGTACAATAAAATCCAAACCTAAATAAGCAGGTTAGGAGTTGATTATTCATATTTCAAAAAGGTTGTTCAATTTTAAAAGGATTCCCTGCAGTTTTTTAAACAGACCATGACACCCTTGAGGTTTAAAATTATTTTAAAAATTAATTCACACATAACTTTTCAGGAGCTCATCTATTTCACAAAATGAGGCATAAGAATGCATGTTTTTAGATAATACCATAAAAAAAGACACACAAAATTTTCTGATAAATTATCTGGTTAGCTATGACTGTAAATGTGAAAATAAATATGGTTATAATGCATTGAAAGCCACTAGAAAAAATTATTCTCCCATTATTTACTTTTTTGTGATTTCATGTAAATACCTTGCATTGCTTAGTATCTAACTTTTTATTTTTTTATTTATTTTATTTTATTTTATTTTATTTTATTTTGTCTGTGTGAGACAGGATCTCACTATGCAGTTCAGGTTGGCCTTGAGCTCACTTTGTAGCCCAGGCTGGACTCAAACTCATGCCTCCTGCCTCAGCCTCCTGAGTGCTGGGATTACAGGAGTGCGCCACCACGCCCAGCCTAATTTTTTAAAAAGATGTTTAATTACACTTTTATTATCACCTTCCCTTAACTAATGACTTCATTGAAAAACTGTCCATTATAAATGATACAAAAATAAAATTCAAGCTGGGAGTGGTGGTATATGCCTGTAACCCCTGTACCCTTCAAGGTTGAGGCAGAAAGATCCTAAGTTTGAACCTAACCTGGGCAATTTAGCAACTTAGTGAGTCTCTGTCTCAAAATAAAAAAGGGCTGGGCATGTAGCTCAGTGCAAAGGCCCTGGGTACAGTCCCCAGTACCATAAATAAGTAAACAGATAAATAAATAAACAAGCAAATAAATAAATTCTGAGCTGACAGCTCAGTAGTACAGCACTTATCTAGCATTAGTTCCAATCCCAGCATTGAAAGAGATAAATAAAGAAAAGTTAAAACAGTATAATAGATATAGTGATGCCAGGCATGGTGGGCACATGCCTGTAATCCCAGCACTCAGGAGGCTGAGGCCCGAGGATTGTTGCAAGTTTGAGATCAGCCTGGGCTACAAAGTAAGCTCAAGGCCAGCCTGAACTGCATAGTGAGACCCTGTCTCAAAAAGACAGAAAAAAAAAAGATATAGTGAAAGGGAAAGAAACAGCTCAAAAGAAAGGAACAACTGGGATGGGGGAAAAGAGAAAAGAGGGAAGAGGAAAAAAGTATATATACACAAGATAGCAAAGAGAATTGTGCTACTAATTTCTATGAGTTCATTGAAAGGAACAGTTAGTGCTTATATTGTTTGATCAATTTTGCATGCCTGTATCTGGTAACCTGAGCAACTACTTGGAAGATAACAATGTGCAGTATATTAACCATTGTTAATTTCATGTCATCTTGTTTTGCAATTTTGTATCATCTTTATTGTTTTTCCCTCTCTTTAAAATAAAAAAAGTTAAAAACAAACTCCACGTCACCTTGTAGGATCACAGAAAATTTGAACTAGTAAAGTAAAATATGATGCTTATAGGTAACAAATACTGCACATCACCCCCACGGTTCCTGGGTCAGATTGTATCGAAACTAGAAAGGACAGACGTCAGGGGCCAGGACAGAGGGATGCTGCCATAGGCTGCCCTCCTGGATTCAGCCATGGGCTGAAGGAGGCAGATGAGGGTTCTCAATCAACACAGGCATCTGAAAAAGGGCTTTGGCGCCTCAGAAAAGGAGCATTTTGAAATAACAGTGGAAGGAAACATCCTTTGAGCTATCTCCTTTCCTCAGCTTCGGGTTCCATCATTTATTCTTAGTTCCAGAATGTATTACAGCTGATGTTTATAGGTGTGCTGCACTTTCTCCCAAGTGTACCTTGGGCCTGGTGACGTGAAGCTTTTTCACCATGTGAATATAGTGCTTCTTCCATATCCCCTGCTCGAAAGGACTCGGGGAGAAATTGATGTACCAGTTAAACCGTAAGCATTTCAGCATCCACAGCTGGTCCAGCTCTGCTAAGTTCTTCCAGTGCCAGCTCACCTGGGGAAACAATGGCAATTAAAAACAGAAACGCCCTCTCAGTTCACATGCCCACTTGCTCTAGGTTCCGGGCTGTCACTCTGTTTTTTTTTCGGTTTTTCTCCGGTACCGGGAACCGAACTCACAACCTTGCGCTTGCCAGGCAGGCGCTTTTGCCGCTGAGCTAAATCCCCAGCCCTCCGGGCTGTCACTCTGAGTGTGACACTTTTTTTGTCATTTCCCTCCAAATCACAGATTAGTTACCTCCTAGCTGGAGTGGGGTTACTTTAAATGCTAATTCAGACTTAGACTCATTGTCTACCAGTATTACTGGGCACCTATTAACCATCCTCATAGCAATCTAGGGAGATGAGTATAATTGTTACTCTCATGTTGCAAATGAGGGCACTTAGGCTCAAAGAGAATTTCAAGCTCCCTAAGGAGTCCTGAAAGTCATACGAAAGTTAGGTGAAGGTTGCTTAAACTCAGCTCTGCGCGTTGCTATTCATTTCATGGTATGCTTCCTTTTTCCTCTGTTCTCCAATTTCTTTGAACACAAATTTTATAAATGGAACACAACTATCAATACTATTCGGCATGTGAATCCATGTCCTTAGCATTTTGGCTGATCCCACACATCTGGAAAATGGGGGAGGTGGCCCTACCATGTTCAGGAGCATTTACAACCATTATCCCAGGTTTTGAGTAGGTCTTGCCAGGAACCAAGGTCAAATGTGTATATAAAGTTGAGACTAGTGATTCTGCTGCTGAGTTGTAAAAGTCGCAAAATAATATCTAACTCTCAAACCCAAATTTCACCCTTGAAGATTGGGCTCTTTTCAAGATTAGTTACTTAGTAACTGTTAAATGCCTTTCAAAAATCAGACTGTTTTTTATAATGGCCCTTGTTATCCATATGTGTGTGTGTATGCATGTGTATAGTGTGTGTGTGTGTGTGTGTGTGTGTGTGTGTGTGTGTGTGTGTGTGTGTTTTACTGGGAATTGAGCCCAGGACAGGGTAGCTAAGTCACCCAGGCTGGGCTTGAACTTTTCATCCTCCTGTCTCAGTCTCACAGAATTCTGGGATTACAAGTGTGCCACCATGCCCAGCTTCATACATCCACTTTTCTGTCCTTCTCTTTGCCCCTCCTTCCATCCACCGTTTATTGAGTTCTAGCTACGTCCAGTACTGTGATATGTGCTGAGGATGGAAGATTAGGGAAAGAGGAGCGCACAGTCAGGAGAGAAAAGGTCCAGCTGGAAGGCTGACACATCGTGCACACAGACCATGGGATCCGCTGTTCCAAATCCTGTTTCTCTCCAACTGGAAAATCCTGAGTTGCTTTAAGAAAAGCAACACCGATCACCTCATCAGTCAGAGATGACCCTTGCTGACAAACCAGTACGAATTGTTTTGTTTTCAGTTTTTGTTTTTTAAAGCCATGTATGAAACAAAACAGGGAAAGTGTACACACAATGAAAACTTGCCTTCTTCATTTAAATGTCACGGGAGCTCTGTGCTCCCCCAACATTTCTAATCATGTAGCTGTATGATGCCCCTATGACCAAACATTTATTTTTTATTTATTTATTTGTCTTTTTTTGAGGGAGAGTCTCACTATGCAGTTCAGGCTGGCCTTGAACTCACTATGTAGCTCAGGCTGGTCTTGAATTCAGGACAATCTTCCTGCCTCAGCCTCCCAAGTGCTGGGATTACAAGCGTGCACCACCACGCCCGGCTTACTGAACATTTAGATCACTATGTTCTTTTAAACGTTTATGTCTTTTTTAGAACCAGTAATACGTGTACAGTAATATAAAATTCAAAGAGACAAAGGAACACATGGTAAAATATGTCTTTCTCCTATCCCTATCCTCCACTTATTCGTAGCTCTGTGTACAACTGCTTTGCCAGCTGTTTATAGGTCAGCCCAGAAATATTCTGGGCAAATATTAACAAAGGCATATCTTTTTTTCTTTCCAAAATAGCAGAACTTTCCTGTTCTGCAGCTTTGCTTTTTTTTTTTTTTTTTTGGTACAATATTGTGGCAATCATTGCAATTAATTTACCCTGTCCCCAACCGGTGGACTTTTCTATTGTTTGCTACCTTCTGCTATGACAAATGGAGTTGCAATATTCTTATAGAGAAATAATTTTAACACATTGTGAAGTATACCCATCTGACAAAGAGACCCACCAGACAGTGGGATGGCTGTGCTAAAATGAATTCTTTTTCTTTTTTTGATACTAAGAATTGAACTCAGGACCTCATGCTTACAGGCTGGTTCTGTGCCCCTGAGCTATATCCCTGGCCTAAAAGGAATTCTTATTGAAAAATATATCACTACCCAGTTGCTCTCGATGGTGGTTGCACTAGTTTGTCTACCAGCAGTGCGTGAGAGTTCTTCTTTCCTCCAGCTCTTACCAATGCAGAATACGATCATTAACAGAAAGCCAACCTGAGCTATTAAAAATGGCAGTCAGGAGGCCAAGGCATCCCACAGAAGGCAGAGACACCCGCGTTTCTTTTTTTGTGAACTACTTGTTCATTTTCTTTCCTCATTTTTTGATGGGTTAAGTATTTTCTCTTTTTTTCATATATATTTACAGAAATTATTTTTTAAAATAAGGAAATAGCCCTTTGGTTGCAATACATATTTTCCCTGCCTACTGGTTGATTCATGGTGTTTTCTTCCATGCAGAATATTTTTATTTTTATAGTCACAATTTCAGCTCTTGCTGCTGTCATTCCTGTTCATGACATCGAAAATGAATAAAGCAAGGCTAGAAATTGCACATTTTCCTTTAGGCTTCTGGATATTGTAGAATACTCATAAAAGCCTCTTGCCCTGTGGGTTTGTTTTTTTTCTTTTTGAGTGCTTGGATGGCTTCCTTTGGTGCGATATAAATCTTCTCTACTATTGGCGTTTGTTTTCTATGCACCTGCCCAGGTATCCCAATGCCATTTGCTTCTGACTGCATTTATTTTCTTAATGTTAAAAACCACATTATTTCTATGTGGATGTATAGTAGCAGGTAATAGCTGGTTTGACTAAACTCTAGGAAAAGACTCAGCCAGGTGTGACAGTACACACCCATAATCCCAAGACCCTGGGAGGCTGAGGCAGGAGAACTTCCAGTTTGAGCCCAGCCTGGGTATGTAGCAAGACCTTGTCTCAAAAATTAAAAGAAAAAAAAAATCATGTGGGGAAGTAGATTGGTTTGAAGGCCCTGGGGATCAATCCCCAGTACTAGAGCAAAAAAAAGAAAAGAAAAAAAAAACTCATCAAAAATGACTATCAGATTTATAGCTTAAATAATTTAACTTTGCTTTACTATGTTACAGAGTTATTCTTAAGAAAATAATAGCCATCACGTTGGTGTGCTCACCTGGGTCTCTTCTGTGTTGCTCATGTCTGCAGGCACCTTATTTTGAGGTTTTCTATTCATGGTGGCCTGTAGTCTGCAATTTAGGATTGCAGCAGTATGCCATGCAATAAGAGACCGTCCTGCCGAGGAACCACTGCTAATGGGCATAGGCATCTCCCCACTAGCTAATACTCTTCTGGGGACAACACTGGTGTCTTATGCTTTTCCTTCCTTTGAACACTCAACCCAGTGAGATACAATGGAGGTGAAGATCTTTTAGCCTCTCCAGACTCAACAAATATTGCCTGGCTTTATGCACGTCCTTGTGTGAGTTTCGCCCTCAAGTCCCTGGACTTTCAGAGTTTCCAAAGGCTGTGTTTACAAAATGCCACACCTCACCTGGGCACAGCGACAAAGGCTTCGGGGGTCCAGGAAGGAAAAGATGTACACAGACAACACCCTGGGGAGCTTGGTAGTAAAATCTAGGGCTTCTGCTGGGATCTTCTCCTGAAGCTTTCGACAGCAGAACTTCTGCTGGGACAGCGAGCAGCGCTCCAACAGGCCAGTAAGGATTCTCCTCCTTTGCGAGTCTGTCCATTTGTCAAACTGGAAAAACACAGCAAGACACAAAGAGCTTCGGGTTTAGCTTGACAGCAGAGATTCATTATAGGGATATAATTTTGTCCTTTGTTTCCTGCATTCTTTCCTGTTTTTTGAGACAGGATCTTGCTATGCAGTTCAGACTGGGCTTGAACTCACTATGTAACCCAGGTGAGCCTCAATATCTCTGTGATCCTCCTGCCTCAGCCTCCCAAGTTGGGATTACAGGCATGCATCACCACATCCAGCTGAATTCAAGCCTTTTGAGAAGTCAGCTTCATTATAGTTGCATACTGTATTTTCATAATTAGTAGGAATATTTCTTAATTTATTTGCTATCATCAGTCTATTCAATGACCAATGAATCTCACATTGGAGACTGTAATTCAAGGATAAAAAACCTGAATAAAGTGAAAAAACAAAAACCTTCACTTCAAATACCACAGGAATAAAACCAATTCATGTGTGTGTTCCTTGATTTCTACACAACTCAGCTTCAATTCCTACAAGGGAGGCTTCTTTCCCAGTTCTTTTGGGATGGATTCCCGTGAGTAGAGAGATAACAGAGGATTAAGGCCAGGCAGAAGGAAGGACCGGGCCTAAGAAGCTGAAAGGGGAGGTTTGAGGAGATAGAATCCAAGCTCTAAGGCTTTACCTGATGAGAATTATAGGGTTCATAGCAACCATGATATTGCTTCGATAGGAAGTAGCATAAGAGAACTGGGGAAGGGGTGAAGATTTGAGGAATATTGTTATGAGTTCTGAACTGAACTCCTGTGGTTTTTCTTTGAGAAACAAAATGAATATTGGAATTAGGTTTTTAAAATTAATTTTGGGCAGATCTATATGACTCTGTAGAGACTGAGCTATATGGAGACCATAGATGGTAATGGTTACAAAGGTTTTTTTAATAAGATAATTAGTATCACTGTAAGAAATCAAAGATAGATCTTCGGGAAGCCTGGTGAATCTGGGCTCTGCCTCACTGACCAGTGTGCAAGGCAGGCGAAACCTCGGGCACTCTCTGGGGCCTTGGTGGCTACCTGCCACACCCATAGTGTGTCGGCCGC
>NW_004955403.1:50867533-50884534 GCF_000276665.1 Chinchilla lanigera
ACTCTCTTTAAAATAAAAAAAAAAGAAATCAAAGATAACTCAAAATACCTAAGGAAGGGCATCAGCTAAACAAATTGTAACATACCAATATGACAGGATACAGTGGGGCAGTATGGTGTGCTTGGGAATGAGTGATTGGGGCTTAAGACTGTGCAAATAAATGGAAAATCATGATGAAAAGCAACATTGATGCCTAGAATGTGTGAGGCCCTGGGTTTGATCCTCAGCATCAGAACAAAGCAAAAATCCCACACACAAGAGGACAACATGTAAGGGCTTTTCAAAATGGCACCAGGGGGCTCTTAATGGGACAGGTCTGAAGCTGCAGCCTAAGAATGGGAGCTGTGGCCACCCTCACCCTTTGACTGCTGGACTCAGGGCCCAAAGACTCCAGCTGCATATCCAGAGGTTCTCAAGCCCTTGCTTTATAGACGTTTCCCTTTGGTTTATTCATTCTTTGTCTTCTATCATGGAGCCCCTGCCAAATTTTGCACTTCTGTGAGCACACATGCACATGTCTCTCTCTTTCTCTCTCTCTCTCTCTCTGTCTGTGTGAATTTGCTTTTATCGGGACTGCAAATGTCACATTGGGATATGCTCCTCCAGCCCTTGCATTCTTCCCAACTTCAATGGGAAAGAATGTTTAAAGAATGCTCTTTAAACAACAATTACCTCATAATAGCTGAAGAGGTTTTTTTGCCTATGTAAGCTCCTTACCTTTTTCTGAACATTGATTCAGAGCTACCTGAACCTGTGTCTCCTGAATTGTGTTCAGGGCCCTAAATACTATTATTTGACAGTTTCTGCATTTTAGGTTGACTGACAGGAGTGAATACTGGATTTTCACTCTCAATTTTTTATTATTTCTAATGCTCATTACAAATATTTCACCCTAAATTTTCTCATTTATACATAAGAATAATTACATCTGCCCTGTAGGGCTGTTGTGAGGATAAAATACTATATATAATACATACGTGTGTATATGTATTATATATATATATATATATCCTAGTGAGTCTACAATGACTCATTGTAGAAAAAGCAGCTATTATTATACAATGGCATAATGGTATTAAAAATAATGTGTATGTGGGTTAAGTCAAGGTAAAAGCAGATAATATGCAAAATTAAAGTAAAAAGCATCCTATTGTCCTATTAGAATGACTGAGATTAGCTCGGCTACTCTCCTAGCTGCCCACTAAGAGCTGGGATTCAGATTACAGAATGAGTGACTGAAGATGAATATAAAAGAACATTAGGATTATAAAATGTGTACTGAAGAACTCTATAAAAGAAAACATTAAAATGCTTTCCTCCAGAGATTAAAAAGATAATTACATTGGTTCCTCATTTATTTCCCTGATTACAAGGGCCAAAGGTAATTTATATTTGACTTTGATAGGCGTTCTTGCCTTGAGGGATTTACCTTTGTAATTGTGTTTGCTTAAGCTAATAGAAAATGAATTTGCATTCCTTGAACTCCTACCAATTCAAGGTGGATAGATGACTCAGAAGAATGCTTAACAGTTGGGAAATCCCTCTGGGATTTAGAAGGCGCTAGGAATAATCCAAAAAGTAGATACTCCATGACAGAGTTAACTGTACAGGAATGTGATAATCTCCCACTTTTTTGACATCATGTCTCCAGGAAAAAAAAATGCCCATCGTCACAGAAAAGTAAAGGATGCAATGTGTGAGGGGCTGAGAAACAGGGTCCTTATTATCCTCTTCTAGTATGGGGGTGTGGCTCCTCCCTTCCCAGGTCCTTCCCGAAGGATGCTGCTTCCTGGGACTTGCCTGACTCGCTTATAACTGTGAAGATGCTATTTTTAGAGAGGCTGTTACAGGATTTTTTACCGCAGTTCCAGGAAGTGAAGAGAGTTGCTAGAGCTGTCAGGTCCCACTCATCCCACTCACAGCAGCAGGCACAGGGTGTGTGTGGGAGTAGCGGTAAAGAAGGACTTGATATTTTTTGTTTATTGGTTTTACATCTTGGTTTGGCTGCATTTCTGAGTCTTATAATTAAAGATTCAGTCTCACAGTTCAAGTATGAATATGTTCTTGTTTTTAAAGTTTTAAACAGATTTGGAAAAATCAGACCTAAAAATCCCAATCAGGCATCTCCATCACCTCTTACTTCATTGCCCAGAGACAAACACCTTTCAAGGTTTAATTTTCACCTCTTTCTATGTATTTACATAGAAATACACAGAAAGGTGTATTTACATATATATACCCATCAAGGCAGGAGCAATTAAATTAGGGTATAACCATCCCATGGAATACCTTGTGGCACTTTTAAAAATAAAATACAGCCATAGATGTCCTGCTATATAATAAACTCAAGACCACATGGTTTTCCCATTTGTCCACTGTAGGATGGGTATGCCCTGATGTACTGAATGTAGCCATTGTAGGATGGGTATGCACTCAATTTGGCACTTTTGTTTATTATTTATTTTGTGGTGCTGGGGTTTAAACCTAGGTTTTTTTTTCCCTGCTAGGCAATTGCTTTACCACTGAGCTACCTCCCCCAGCCCTTTTAATCCTATATCTATCATGGAATTCACAAAATGGTTTTCCCTGTTTCTCTTTGGAATTTTAAGTGTGTTGTGGTTTAGATCAAGAATGTCCCCCCAAATCTCATATATTCAGAGGTCTGACCTTTGAAAGATGAGCGAATCATGGGTGTGCTTTACTCACCAGCAGATTCATCCACTGATAGCTAAAAGAGCTGTTAGGAAGTGGGGCCTGGTGGAAGGAGGTGGGTACTGGGGTGGTGACTTGGAAGGATGTATTCTTGTTCCTAGCTCCTCCCCTCACTACCTCTGCTTCCTGGCTGCCATGTGTTGAGCAACTTTCCTCTGCCTTGCCCTTCCACCATGTTTGTGTCTTGAAGCCAGTTGACCCTGTATGGACTGAACCCCCTAGCACTGTGAGCCAAAGAAGCTTTTCCTCTTTTAAGTTTTAGGTGTCTGGCATTTTGTCCCAGCAACAGAAAATCTAATACACTCTGATTATGGCTGTTTCCAGCAAGTTGAAAGTGACACTAATTTACTAAAAATATTTATATTACTATTATTTCTATTAACAACATAGAGAAAGCTGAAAGTTTGACAACTTTTTCTTAAATCCAGATATTTTCCCCATTGGTATTTTCTGCATATTTGGGAGGTGATTACCTTTTCTAACAGGAATTGCAGTGCAGAGATTTGAGAGAACAGGGATTAAGTAGTAGGATGAAACAGTAAAGTAGAAGATCTTTTCAGGTTCTCTAAATTATTTGTCTTTTGCTATACAAATCCCAGGTGCTGGGATTATAAGGATATGCAGTGTGATCCAGATATTTTTAAATGGTTTTACTTCTAAATGCCAGAATAAGGTTTAAAATCAAAACTTGACTCTTACAATGAAACATCCACTAAAACATTGGTAGCTTTATTTCTCTTTTCTTTTGCATTAGGTTTTATGGGAGTACATACACTTCTACATGAGTTGGTACAACTAAGCAATAAGTTTATTAGGGAAAAGACAAAAATAAATATCATTTATTCATGTAGAAATGCTGACTGTCTTATCAGTATCAGGGGACATAAATTGAAACACAATAGAAACCAACCTGCCATCTCAAGTTTATTCTCTTTAAGAAGATAGATAATAATGGTCTTTGCAAATATATATTTCTACTAGCTATGGTAAATGAAAGAAAAGGACCTTTTTCTAAAAAGTCTGAAGACCTTGAATTTTATCCAGAATATTAAAAATAGTTAACAACTGGCGATGCCACCAACAGAAACTAGCCAGCCGTAGCAATGAACAAGGGCTGAACATTTGCCCTGATTATATTAACTCCAAGTGACAGTGCAGACATAGGTCATTCTAAATAAGTCACTTTATGAGCTGTTGGAAAGAGGTGCAAAACTAATTTAAAAACAAATGAGAAAAACTCAAGTAGGTTGTAAAAATTCAGAGTTTTAATTTCTTAATTTTTAGGTAAAATTTTGTTATTTTGAAGAGAAAACACATTTATATGATTTTTAAAAAATAAGGTGTGAAGGGCTTCAAGGAGCCGGGTTTAGTGGCATACACAGGAGGCTGGCACCCTGGGAGGCTAAAGCAGGAGGATCACAAGTTCAATCACAGCATGGGCAACTTAGTGATTTAGAAGGATCCTGTATCAAAAATTTGAAATACAGTAGAGCTGGGGTTGTACCTCAGTGGAAGAGCCCTAATTCAATCCCTAATGCCAGAACAATGAGGCATTTGCAGTGCATTATCAGCTCATCCATTGCTGAGACACAATATCCGACACCCAGAACTTAAAAGAGGTGATGTTTGGTTTGGCTGAGGTTTCAGGGCATTCAGTCCATGGCTGTCTGGCTCCAAGACAGGACTATCAAGGAGGAAGGGCATGACAGGGCAAAGATGCTTGTTGCATGTAGGACAGGAAGCAGAGCCAGGAAGCAGCACCAGGGAGGAAGGGATGAGAGACCAGACACAGATCCCAAAGCCACACCTACACGACCACACAGACACACCCAGAAGTGTGTGCCACCCATCCCCCATGTGGATCCCAAAGCCAATAGCATTGATGCTCTGCCCTAATTGCCACAAATGAAAAAAATCATTTCCAGAATTCTCCTTCCTGGAGGAGACTGGTATTACCCTCTTCTTGTGGCTCCCTCTAGCAATATTATATATACAATTTAAAAAACAGTGGTTAATGAATATCGTTTGTCTGGGGTTTGCAGAACAACAGAGGAAAGACGTGGTGAACAACTAAGGCAAACTCGAATACTAGAATTAGTCCTTTAGGCCGGTCTTTAGCTAAGTGAATTTCTGTAACTGATAGGAGAGAGTATCTGCCTTCCATTAGAGTCCAAGGCAAAGATACTCTCTCCAAGAAGACAGCTTTGACTGTAAATTTTAAGTAGAAAATAATGCTGGGTGTGGCGGCACAAGTCTGTAATCCTAGTACTCATGGGGCTGAGGCAGGAGGATCACTGTAAATTTGAGGCTACATAGTGAATTCAAGATCATCTTGAACTACATAGCAAGACCCTGTCTCAAAAAACAAAACAAAGGACTGGGGACATAGCTCAGAGGTGCAGTGCCTGCCTGGCAAGTGCAAGGGTCCTGAGTTCAATTCCTGACACCAAAAAACAAAAACAAAAAAGAGGGAATACTTCAGGATCATAACATACATTAAATTGGAAAAACCCATGTGAAGTTTTGTTTTGTTTTAAAGAACCTTGGTATATTCTTTTAAAATTCAGATATATATCATATGCCATAAAATTCAGTATTTTAAAGTGTAGAATTGACAGTTTTAGTATATTCAGAAGGTCATGCAGCCATCACCACTATCTAATCTCAGGACATTTTCATTCTCAAAAGAGAAACCCATGCTCATTACAGTCACTTCCCATTTCCCTCTTCCCCCACTCCCTGGAAACCACTAATCCATTTTCTTGTCTCTGTAGATTTGCTGATTCTGGACATTTCATATTAAATGTAATCATATACTCTGTGGTCTCTCTGTCTGGCTGCTTTCACTTAGATAATATTTTTACAGTTTATTAACACTGTATCATATATCAGTATCTCATTCCTTTTCTTACCCTTATTTTTTATTTTGGTAAAATACACCTAAAATTTACCATTATAACCATTTTTAAATATACAGTCCAGGGGCTGGGCCTATAGCTCAGTGGCACAGTGCCTGCCTGGCAAGCACAAGGTCTTGAGTGCAATTCCTGGTACCAAATAAATAAACAAACAAACAGTCCAGTGGCATGAGGTACATTCACATCAGTGTGCAACCATTCCCACCATGCATCTCCAGAACTTTTTAATCATCCCATCTGAAACTTTGTGTCCACTAAACAATACCCCCCCACACTACCTAGTTCCAGATAACCTCTATTCTTTTTTCTGTCTTTATGAATTTGCCTATTCCAGGTACCTCATATGAGTGGGATTATACAATATTTATCCTCCTGTGACTGGCTTATTTCCCTGAGCACAATGTTCATCCATGTTGTAACATGTTCCTTTTTATGGATGAGTAATATTCCATCATATGGATATACCGCATCTTATTTATTCAGTTGTGTCCATTGATGGACGCTTGGATTATTTACACTTTTTAACTATTTGGAATATTGCTGCTATACATATTTGTGTGTGTGTGTGTGTGTGTGTGTGTGTGTGTGTTTGAGTGACTGTATGCTTTCAGTTCCCTTGGGTCATAGAAAATATTTAAATTGGACTGAAGATGAATTTGATCATTAACAAATATTAATCAATATGGATAGTTTGATTACTACTAAGGGATGGGCAATGACCATGTGTCTCCCCATATGAGGATCAGATGAAAAAGTCCTCACTTTCTTTTTTTTGGTACCAGGAGTCGAACTAAGGACCTTGCCCTTGCCAGGCAGGTGCTGTGCCGCTGAGCTATCCCCAGCCCAGTCCTCACTTCTGATGAAGGATATCTGTATCATGTTCAGCAAAAGCACGAAGCTGTTAGAGTTCTGCTGTGGACGTTTAAGTGTATACGGAGGGGAGACCAGGGATGCTGAGTAGCCAGAGGGGAGGACTGTGCTGGTTACTACACTAACCTCTCTCAGATCCAAACCCCTCGTCTGTACTCATTCGTGTAGCGAGTTGGAGCTCTGCAAACACATCTGGTTCTCTGCTAAATGCTGCCAGTGGGGAGGCCGGCCTTTAAGGGAAACTGATGAAAAAAAGATGTACTCACCCTGATGATTCCAGGGTCCAGCTTTCTTTCAAAGACACAGAACGGCCATATTTCCTCGGATATAGTAGAAGGAGCTGCCTGTGATCTCACCTGCTTCACTCCTTACAAGCTCGGATCCCCTCAGGGTCCTGAAGTCCTCACTCTGAGTTCCTGAGGTACTGGTATAGCTGGTAGCACCTCAGTTCTATTTTCGGGGAACCCCAGTGTTCCCTTCTTCTGTTTCCTGCATTCCAATATCTACTTAACCAGTCCTTCTCATTAAATTCTGTCTATTAAAATAATATATGGTTTCTATGTCCAGACTGAACCCTAACTGCGCAGAGAGAAAGCACCAGCCATGCACAGCCTTGAGTCCAACCTGAATTCTTGGGGCAGCTCTGTGACAAAGCTACAGACTGAATGATTGTATCTCCCACCTAACCCAGAGCCACACACTGAAATCCTCACATCCACTGTGATGGTACTGGGGGGGGGGATTTGGGGAAGTGATTAGGCATGAGAATGGAGCCCTTATGACTGGGATCAGTGCCCTTATGCAATCGAGCCCAGAGAACTCTCTCCCTTTTTCTGCCATATCAGGCTGCTCATAAACAGGGCACTGGATCTGCCAGGAAACTTCATCCAGGACTTCTCAGCCCTCAGAACCGTGAGAGATAAATGTCAGTTGTTTATAAGCCACTTGGTCCGTGCCTCTTATTATAACAGCCTAAAATTGATAATATAATGCAGACATAGGTCTATGCTATTTTAAATGCTTACCCATTTTCCAAGCAGAGCTCTTCTTTCTTCAAATACCTGCAGTTAGTAAAAGAACAGGTGATTTCATATATTGTGGGTCATAATATCCATTTCCAAGAACAATGTCATTAAAAATCAGAAAATTTATGGTATTAACTAAGTATAAAGACACAGGTTTCATTCCCAAGAGGGTACTTTACTTATTTCTTGGGGCAAGTTCTTTAGTTTCTCTGTCTCTGTCTCTGTCTCTTTGTCTGTCTCTCTGTCCCCCTCCCTTCCTTTTTCCCTCTCTCCCTCTTTAGTTTCTCCATGTAGAATAGTATAATTCATAAGATAGGAAGTAATTATTCTTAGATGAAAAAAGAACAAAGTGGAATATAAAAAAAAGAATTTTAAAATTTGAAAGGAGGGCCGGGGATATAGCTCAGTGGCACAAGTGCCTGCCTGGCAGGCTCAAGGTCCTGAGTTTGATTCCCAGTATCAAAAACAAAACAAAACAAAACAAAACAAAAAACAACTAACTGAAAATTTGAAAGAAGATGAAAAACTAACAAGAAAAAAACAGGAAAATGGAGTTCCCCTCTAAAATGTCTATATTAATGGTGTGAGAATTTATAAACAAATGGGTCTATTGTTATATCTCAGTGTATACACACCTAAATGGGTGTCCAAGTGCTTCTGTGCTTGTAGGGTTAGTAATTTGTACATGTGCTCCTCTGGGCTGGTGACTGAGGATGGAGCTGTACAGGTTTATTATAACTGACTATTTAGGACACAAACCGTGTATCACTGATGGTGACATTCCCAGAGCAGCATGCTCTACGCTGTCACATGTTACAAGTACCTGTTTGTTGAATTTGATGAGGTTGTGGGGTTGAATATCTTCATGGATGTAGAAGTAAAGTGGGGATGTGTTGTGTTGGTGAATAGGTCTTTTTCTGAGCATCAGTGCACGAGCGAGTGAGAAAGGGAAAAGGAACGTGGGTTTTCTTGGCAGAGGAGGGGTTCTGAAGAGAATAATGAACATATGTGACTGTCTCACTCCAAGAGAGACACACACCCCCTCTGTCAGCTTTCAAGGGGGGAGCGATGCTTTTCCCTTCCTCCTGGCGCTGCCTAAACTCCCCAGTTCTGCAGGAACATTCCTGCTTGGAGAGGCGGCTCAGACCTATTTCTTCCTTTTTGTGGAGGAGGGTGAGGAGCTGGCTTTCTGCTTCCAGCAGAGAATGCTTTCCTTTCTTTTCCAGGCTCAAAGTCTGGTTGCCAAGGACATACAAAATGGGAACTTAAAAACTGCTCTAAAAACTGCCTCTGGGCCAGTGAGATGTCAAGTTTGTTCCTGTCCAGGCAAGCTCATCCATCACAGGTAGGCACTTCTTACATGTTAGAGAAAAAAGACCCTCCTCCCCCGTGCCACCTGGGGTACCAGGACCCTCAGGTAATGGCAACAGGTAGGACGTCTAGATGAGAATAGAAGAGAAGCTACAGAACACAGAAGAATCAGAAAACCTAGATTAGAATACAAGGGGGGACCAAAAATTACAGTGAATGTTTAAAAATTTTTATAAACTTACTACAGTGAAAGATACATTGCCGTGAATGATGGGACAAGTGTGTTTGAAGCAAGGGGAGTTTTTTTTTTTTTTTGCTATTTTGACAGGGACTAATGGCAATGTGTCTTCTACTATAGGCAATATTTTATTTAAACATTCACCGTATTCTTGGCTCACCCCTCAATGAGCAACCATTTACAGCAATTTCTGTCAAATAAAAATATCACCATGTATCCTTATGCACTTTATACACCGCATCTCGCACCGTGCGACTTCTGGCTCTTGCCCCAAATCAAAATGACCACGAGAGGGAAACGTCTGGACTCAATTCAGGACACTGAGGCAGCCACAGCAGTGCACCTGAAGACACTCACAAAAGAGGACTTGCAGAGCTGCTTCAGAAAGCAGCAAGAACGATGGGATAAGTGTGTTCAGAGTGAGGGAGGGACCTTGAGGGGGATTCGTGGTGACGTGGCTTTTACTAAACTTTAAAAAAGTAAACATTCACCTAATTTTTTGAACACATTTTGTGTTGCCTAGCTCTTTTTCTCCATGAGTAACCTGTCACCCAATCCATGCCGCCACCGCTGTCAGCGTTCAGATGCGCAGCGACCCCTCCTCACTCCCACCCCTCTCACAATCATGCTCCACGGGGCTTTCCAGGGCTCAGATTTGCTCTTTAGTGCTCTCTGTTAATTTGACCTCCCTGTGTGGATGACAACCCCTTCCTCCTACCTGCTCCCCAGAACCAGAAATGACAGTTTCTCAGCAGGCCCTCCACAGACACTGCTGACTGAATAACAACCACAACAAAGCTCCAGAAGGCCCAGAACTTCAGAGTTATAAGAAATCCTAAGATCTTTTTGTTCAATTCCTTTATTTTAAAGAGGTCAAACAGAGGCCCAAAGAGATTCTATTTATAGATTTTTTTAAAAAATCACTGGTTCTAAACTATCTGCTCAGCTCAGTTCTGCCGGTGGTCCCTCACATAAATCTTGGTCTTCTCTTCCCTGACTTCCAGCCTCACAGTGTTCATTGGTTTGAGGTGCTGGGGATCGAACCCAGATCCTTACATGTGCTAGATAGGCCTTTACCACTGAGCTAGGTACCCACTCCCAGCCTTTGTTGCTCATGCTTTGGGCTGAGAATGGGAAGAAAATTACGTTCTGGGACCACAACTGGGCTTTCAAAAGGAGGCTGGGATTGCACTGTCATGGCTCCCCTTGGGGGTGTAGTTCATTGGAAAGAGAGGACACTGACTTGGGAGTGGAGGGATAGACGAGCTTGGAAATCAGAAGACCTCAGATTGGGTTCTGACCCCACCCATGACAAGAAATAGCATTTGGGCCAATCACTTCCCAGTCAGGTCCTCAATTTGACGGGTAGTCTTGTATTCCCTGGCTTGCAGTGAATCTTCATTTCAGTGATTTGCAATCAGATTCTTTCCTTTAAAGAGCTGGAAACAAAATGTCTATGTAAAATGGAACTATTAAAATGGATCTTCCTTTCTTGCAGAATGCTGCAGTTTGTTTATATCACAGTTTACCCACAGCCTGCTGTTAAGTCAAAATCCCACGGTTGTTATTTTTGTCTGTTGACACTAAAATTACATATTTCTCCATGTGACATCATTACAGTGCAGAAGGGAGAGATTCAGGGACTCCTAAATGACAACTGATCGACTCCAAGGTGCTTTTTCTCAGAACACCCTTTTAATATGTACTGTACTAGATGTGGATTACATGCTAAAAGAAATGTGGCTCATTTGCTTTTTAAGAATTGTATGTATTTAAAGTCTACAGCATATTTTGATATACATTTATACAGTGAAAACATTATTACACTCAAGCAAATTATCCTATCCATCACTGTCTGTCGTTACCCTTGTATGTGTTGCGGGGAGGATTGCTTTTAACTACAACACTGGGTGGTGAAGAGATGTATAGTTTAAAAACCTTCCTCCTCTCAAAATTTTCAGTGCCTGAATTACTTTGTAATCTACTGCATTTGCCCATCCTGATGATTTTGTTTTTGTTTTAAAGCTTCTAAATTTGAATTCAATGTCTCTGCTTCAAGCCTGCTGTGAAGTTAAAATTCTGCGACTCTTATTTTAGTCTGAGATACTTATTTGTTTCACATGCTACTGCACAATAGAAGAAAGACAAAATTGGGACACAAACAAAACAAGACCTCACAATTACACTGATTAGTGGTGACAATGCTCTGTATTTCAGGTGAAGAAAAACCCTTAAATTGTCTCTGTGGATGCTTTCTAGCCAATGCGTCCTTGGCCATCTATTTTTAAACCTTTCATACAGTTGGAATGTTAGATGTGGAAGGGACCTCTGAGGTCACCTGACCCAAGCCACTTATTTTAAAAGGAGGATCGAGCCCAGAGAGGGTAAGTGACATATTCAACGCATGCAAAAAATGATTAGGACAGCTGACCTGAAGCCAAGTTTTCAATTCCCAGAGCTGTTATTGGTTGCTTTTCTTTGTATTTATTTTTAAACTCTTACAATTTGAAATATGAGCACATCATATAAAGTAAAAGAACAAAGAAAGCAAGAAAAAGAAAAGGAAAAGGTCTCTCTTCTAAAGGCCCGTCCCCTCCAGCCAGCAATGGCCATCTAAATTTGGGGGCTGGCAGTATTAATACTTTGGTGTAATCACATACAAAGTCTAGGTATGTGTCTGTGTATGTTGATACACATGTGCATATACACATGGCAAGGTTTTAAAAATAATTTTACTCCAAACCAGAACCTATCTAGATATTCTGGAATATTTGAGAATTCTGAACAATAAAATAAAATTTTCTCTATGAATCACCACTAAGTGTGACAAAATCCCTTAAAGAATGAAGATAAGACAACGTAACGTTTTCTGTGTTGTACTATTTGTCCCCCAGAATTGAAGGATTTATTCGTGCACCTGTTGGGAGGCTTCTGGGTGACAGCAACAAGCTTGAGAGAGCTGCCTGGACCGAGGTCAGCTCCTGGGGTCGGGGGACACCTGGCACCCATGGAATGGGTGGTTTGCTTGCTGGGTTGTAAGGTCAGGCTGGCTTTGAGGTGTCCCAGGGTCAAGGGAGACCTTGTGGAGACTGCATCAGAGCACATCTTTTTCTACTGTTCCTCTACGCTCTCCTAGGAGCATGTTGGTCACACATGCTCATCTCAAAACTTGCTTCTTGGAGTGAGAGGTGCAGCTCAGCGCTATAGCACCTGCCCAGCATGCCTGGGGTCCTGGGTTACATGCCCAGCACTACACAAGCAAAATGAAACAGAACAAAATAAAAAAGGGTCCAGGGATATAGCCCAGTGGCACAGTGCCTGCCTGGCAAGAGCCAGGTCCTGAATTCGATTGCTGGTACCAAAAAAAAAAAAAAAAAAAAGGAGTTTGCTTTTCTAGTCATCCAATTTACAACAGGCACTCAGGTATCTCTTAGTTGTTAAGCGCCCACCCACAGCAGCTACATGGAGCACGCCTCTTACTTTCTCAAGGAAATTTTCTGAAAATCAAACCATCCAACACATTTGAATTTCAATTCAAGTCACTTTTTCACACGTGTGTAAAATCTTCACAATTCTATGGGAAAACAGATTTCAAAACTAAACACTGAAGCCTGGGGGGCGGAGAAAGCAGATCGTCTGTTATGTAAACTGTTAGGGAACTTGGAACGTTGCAAACAGGTGCTCAGGAATGATCATTGTGCTGAAGGAACAAGATTTCAATAGACAGGTATTCGCAGCTATAGACGAAGGCTGGTTTCTCTCCTCTCTCCTCTGTCCTCATTCCCTTATCTTTCTCCTGTTTTACGTCTTCTCCATTTTGTTTCTCAGCGTTCCGATGCCTGCCCCAGCTCCTCCGTCTCTCAGAAATTGCTCAAGTTCAGATCAGAGGAATAGAAAAAGAAAACACCAAGAGGACCTGGGTTTGATGGCTCAGCTTTGCCGGAGCGATCAGCACATCTGTTAGGGTTAGAGAAGCAAAGGCCCATTTTGGGCTAAGGAAGCTGACGGAGCAGACCAGGTGATAGTCAGTGAAATGAGACCAGGAGGACTGGGCGCTGTTTCCGCCTCTTGTGCTCCAAGAGCCAAATCACGCCCTGGAGATAAAAGAGGGAGGCTCTCCAGCTTAAAAGTCTTTTGATCCCGGTACCGGAGAAAAACAAAAAAAAAAAAAAAATTCTTTTGAGACAACAGGGTCTCACTCTGTAGTTCAGGCTGACTATGTAGCCCAGGTCAGTCTTGAACTCATTGTGATCCTCCTGCCTCAGCCTCCTGAGTGTTGGGATTATAGGTGTGTGCCACCATGCTAGGCTTACTTTAAAGCATTTTGAGGAGGATGGGGAAGCTGCAAGCAGGAGAGGTGAGAACAAGAGGCAGGAAGCCAGGGAGGCAGCACGGAGGAGAGACACTGGAGTTGACTCTCACGGGTATGGCAGAGCAGGGTTCAGGGGACCCTGAGAGTGGCCTGGCCTGGGCCCTGAGGGGCAGTGGCATGGGTGGGTGGGACTAGGAGGCTGGCTGAGGTGAGAGCAGGAAGGGCCTCAGTGATGCATGTGGGGGTTTGGAATCTACCCTTTGGGACTAGGAGGCTGGCTGAGGTGAGAGCAGGAAGGGCCTCAGTGATGCATGTGGGGGTTTGGAATCTACCCTTTGGAGTGGGACTGGTATTTTAGAAAGATCATCCTGAGCCTCAGGGAGCCAGGGACAGAGGCAGTGAAACCAGGTGGGTCACTGCAGGGTGTGTGGCAAGGTGTGCCAAGGGTCTGAGGTGAGAACGTACAGCTGGCAGGGTGCGGATGGGTGGAGCAAGGGCGCTGGATGAGAGGCCTGCGAGGAAGACCCAGAACACGAAGCCTACGGACATGTGGGTGAGGGCTGCTGGCAGATGCTCCTGCATCGCCTCTCTGGTCCCTGAATGTCCTGGTACCAGGGACGCAAGCTGGCACTCTGCACTTGGGCTGCACTGGGGCTACCGCAGCCATGCTCGCTGCTTACCCGACAGGTAGTGGGGTCCTCGGCTCACCTGCCCAGCTGCCATGCAAACCCACTGTGTGCGTAGCCTTTTCTGGGCCGGGAGTCATGCTGTGGAGGTGGACGGGCCAGGAGAGCATCACGCAAGCATCACGTTCACTCTCATTGCTGTGCTGAGGGTAAAGTTTTTTTGTCTCTGACCCAGGAATCTGCATCTTTTACTGTGAAACTGTAGTGTCCTCGAGTCCATAAATAAAGGCTAAAATATTAGCTTATTAAACTGGGGAGAAATCAAATCCAAGACCCACCTGGAAGAAGGAAGATTCCCTGCCTGCATAAGTAGGTGCAAATGGGCGCTTTTTTCTCCAGGAGGAGAAACTAGTGTGTGTGAGTGAGGTAACAAGGTCGGTTTTAGGCACGTTGATTGTATTTTACCACCAACTAGGTGTGGTCCTGACATAGAGGATTGTTCAAAGGAGCTCGCAGACCCCTGTGTAAATTCTGGTCCTCACTGGAGCAGGAATAGAAATCCCCAGAATTTGGCCAACCTCACGCCCTGGAAATCCACTGCACTCCTTTATTTGGTGAATTCTACTAATTCCTTCCCAGAAGGTAGCCAGGAAATGATTTTTTGTTTTGGTACGGGGAATCGAACTCAGGACCTTGCACTGGCCAGGCTGGTGCTATGTCACTGAGCTATATGCCCGGTCCCCAGGCAATAAACTTTTTAGGAGAACTGGGAGTATGCCGAGTATTGTGAGTACTTGGTTGAAATTTACTCATTTTCTGTACCTGATGTATTTTACACGCAGCCTTACCCAATGATCTCAACCCTAGCCAGGGAACCTGTTTTTTTGCAGACTCTGCCCCCAGTCCCAGGGGTCCCAGAGGAGAACGAGTGACAGAGAAGGTAGTAACTAGAATGGGAGACAAATCGAAGTAGGAAAGAACAAATTGAAAGCATTTTCTTCTCAGGCAGGGACTCTTGTCTATTGCTGGCCTTGCCCACACTGCAGACACTCAGAGAAAGCTGTTTTAAATAAATGCTTTGTTTGTCTCTTCTTCATTCATCACACAATCCTAAATAATTCCTGTTTTTATGTTCATAAGCAAAATGTTATTATTTTTCTTTAAGGCATAGATCCAATTGATAAAATAGCTCTGGCCACTTACCCGGTCATTCAAAAGCTGATGATTTAGCGGTGTCCAAGTGCTCATCTTTGTCTGCATTTTGGGGCCATCTGTGCTTTTTGGAGGAGCAAATGCCATCATGAAATAACTGAGTGTTTTTCCATAAGAAGAACTACACCTAGAAGAAGAAACAGTCAACTTATCTTCAGAATGCTAAAAATACTAGTACTGTGTGACTTTTTGGAATGTTGGGAGGGAACGGGTGGAAGAACATTTATTTGGGGCACCTTATCTGTTGAGCACTCTGCATATGCTCAGTTCAGTTTCATAAGCTGGTGCAGCGGAGGATGTTAGCTCATTTTGCAGGTGGAGAAAACAAGACTCATTGAAGTTATACATCCTGCCCAAGGTCATACACCTAAGTGGTGAAGCTGGGACTCAGACCAAGGTCAGGCTAACGCTGCTTTCATTAAATCATGGGGGAGAGATCCAGAATTGCTCCTAGCTAAGAACATACCTTACCGGTGGAAAGAGAAGTATTTTAGATTTATAGTCATAATGCCGTCTAAGACACTTCAGTCCTCTCCACGTGATAGTAACTCTCCTCCTCCCTCTTCACTTTCTGACATCTATGTAACTTGAGTTCCAGCCTGGTGCATATTTAAGAAGTAGAATGGTATCATGGGCAAAGCCAAGGCTTTGGACATGGACAGACTTGAGGTTTAAGGGCAGATTTTCTAGGTTTAGTTGTCTCATATACAGTCTGCCTCCTTTGAATTAAAGCACTTTAATTTACACGAGGAATCATTTTTCCTTATGGTATAGCATTTGCTGGATTGGTTAATCAAGGTTTAGGGGTGTCCAGGGGCTCATCTTCATCTGTATGTTGGGACCATCTATAGTCCCACCCTTGCCATGAGGTGGTGATAAAGCCAGGTGTGGTGTAATTCCAGCTACTCAGGAGGCTGAGGCAGGAGGACTGCAAAACAGATGCCAGCCCAGGCGACTTAGCAAGACTTCTCTCAAAATAAAATGAAAAGGGTCAGGGACATAGCTCAGTAGTAGAGCCCTTGCCTAGCATGCAGAAGGCCCTGGCTTTGATCCCACTATTACGTTAAAAAAAGTAAAAAAGAGGTAGTAATGAGACAACAGTGCTGTTGGATCATAGTTCATCCTTATTTTACAGATAAGGTGGTCATTCAAGGCAGCACTGGTGCCCTGAGCAGGCTGCTACATTGTCCCTGCGGCTTCACCCCTCAAAGCCTCGTGTCCTTTTGTTCTGTTTTGCAAGCTGCCACTTTTGATTCTGTTAGCTAGAATGATTTTCTGGTATTGCAACCAAAATTTGTAAATTTTACTATATACAGGTTTAATCCGCACTCTAACACTGAGTGTGTAACTTTTTGCCAGTCATTCAATCTATCAGAGACTCAGTGTGCTCATTTGTACGGTAAGGATGTACCTCTCTACCTTCAACTGCTGCTGTTAAGATTACAGGGAGAAAGGTCCTGTGGAGTGGCTGATGTCTGGGTGGCCTTGGGGCAGGGCAAGCTCCTGCAGCCTTTCTTAGAACTTGTTATTTCAGAGAGTGCCTGGCACCTGTCCTTTGGAGGACCGCAATGACACATTTTAAGGTGAGAAGCACAGGAAGCAGGTGATAGTAGTTCAGTGTGTATCCTGTTTCCACCTTCCCTGCCTCCGAACAGGGTTTGCCCGCACAGGTAGAGGTGACTGACAGCTGCTCCAAGAATGACCCTACAGGGGCTGGGGATTTAGCTCAGCGGCAAAAGCGCCTGCCTGGCAAGCGCAAGGTCGTGTGTTCGGTTCC
>NW_004955403.1:50884634-50890912 GCF_000276665.1 Chinchilla lanigera
GATGATGGAAAGAAGAAGAAGATTAAAAAAGATACCAGCCTGAACTGCATAGTGAGACCTTGCATCAAAAAAAAAAAAAAAAAAAAAAAAAAAGAATGACCCTACAGCAGCAGACCCTGGAGAAGTTTTTTAGATCACTGTTTTTCACCTCAGATGGGATTTTTCCCAAATACTACATCTGAATCTCAGAGGCCCTCACCTGACATATGTTTTCTCTCAGACTCAAGCTATGGCTGTAGATGGAGCCAATGTTTTTACACTCCCATGGGTAGCATTAGTCAATGCCTCCCCACTGTCACCTGCTGCCACCACAGCATGGAGCAAAGGGGGCTCAGGTGAGCCCTGGGGTTCTTCTCAGCTCCTAATGGCTAACTGTCCAAGTCATGTGTTTTTAGTTTGGTTACACAAGGCCTAAGAGACGACTACAGAACAGGATTAGTTGGCAACCACTGACAAAAGTACATTCAAGCAGTATGGCTACTGAGTCTAAATCTGTTAGACTCCAATTAAAATTATATATTTCTTTTTGTTATTGTTATTTAGTTATGTTCTACATTTCTTCTTTTTAAGGCATGTGCTTATAATTTTTAAGAGTCATAAAGCCCTTTGAGAATAAAATGAAAGCTATGAGTCCCCTGCCTAGAAAATTGCTCACGAACATAATATTTTGTTTACTCCAGGTTAAAAACTCCTGCTATAAGCAGAGAAACTCTCTACCCTCCGTTTGGGTTGGAAATGATCTGATTTATTCTAGGCACTATATCCGAATGAGGATGAAATATGTAGGTTTTTTTCAGTGACACCTCAAGGGTCTACCTTGGATGTTTTCTTTCTCCTGGTTCCTCAGAGCTAGAAATTGCTTGGATTAGGCCTCTGCAATGCAGCTAGAGGAGGATGTGGTTTCCCAAAGGTAAACCTGGCCAAAGGCAGTGCTCTTGACAACAGAGCATGTTGTCACCTGCAATAGCATGTGTGTGTGTGTGTGTGTGGGGGGGTTACCTTGTCTTTTGTTATTATCTGCATGTGTGTGTGTGTGTGTGTGTATGTGTGTTTGCGTGTGTATGTGATGTGGGATTGAACTTGGGGCCTTCACATTGAGCTATATCTCTACTACACATCCCCCCTTTTTGAGACAGGGTCTTGCTAAATTGCCTAGACTGAGATCAAATTTGAGATTCTCCTGCCTCAGCCTCCCAGGGTTGTGGAACTACAGGTGTGCACCACCATGGCCAGCTTGTTATCCTTTCAAATTTGTTCCTCTTCCTTTCACCCCAGATGTTGGGTAGTGTGCATACCTGCATACACACACATGTTCACTGTGTAGACCACCGGTATGTTACATGACATGCACAAAAATTAATTGCCCCACTCTGTCAACAGACAAAGAAAAGTGTCTTATGCCTCCACAGATAGGTCTCACTGTTGCTTTCTTGTGACCTCCTATAATGACTGCCCTTGAATATTTCTTGGGATAAAGTGTAGAAAGAGGGCCCAGGGCTCTTGACCCCAGTGTAAGGTTCTAGTTTCATGTTCAACAGCCAGGGTCTGTCCTCTGTGGTCACATACTTCCTGTCTGGTCTTCTAAGCCATACTTCATGCCATCACTTTTCATTTATTTGTTAGTTGTTTTGGTGGCACTGGGGATTGAAGCCTTCTCACTAAGCTACATCCTCAACCATTTGTTTGTTTGTTTAGTGAGAGGGTCTCACTAAGTTTCTAAATTGCCCAGGCTGGGTTGGAGCCTATGCTCTTCCTGCCTCAGCCTCCCAGAGTGCTAGGAGTGCTCCACCTTGCCCAACTATACATTAACCGTCATCCAGCAACTTTACTAAGGATCTACGAGGCATGAGCTAGGGGCACAAAGATGCAATATCCAATCACTTTCATGGGGAAGCACATTCATCAGCGAGGAGTATGTTTCGAAAGGCCAGTTGATCATGTCACCTTTCAACTTAGAAACTTTCAGGCTTGCTAATGGTGACAAACTCCAGACTCCTCAGCAAAGAAGTCAGGGTACACTAGGACCGTACCTCAACCTCCTCTAGCATCATCCCTTCCCTCTTCGTGCTCTGTCCAGACACTCTGAACACTTTACCACTGAGAACATGACCCCAAACCTTGATGCTTCTTTGCATATGTGGTTTTTCTGACCCTGGTCATCTGAATCCTAATCACAATAGTACATAACAGATGCTCAATAAATATTTATTAAATCAATGAAGAGAATGAATATAGTAGGGGAGGGGATAGCAGCATAAGGATTAAAACTAGTGGAGTTGTACAGCAGAACTCAGAACATTAGGATCTGGGAACTGGGGTAATACTCATGATTACCAGATTTTTATTTGGAGTTTATCGATCAGAATAGGATTGAGTTTCTCTGCTGACACATAATTCCTCCACCATACATGAATATCATTAGAGGAGGGAATCTCAGGAAAGAAGATATAGGTAGATTTACATATGAACGCATCTTATAGTCAACCAGTTAAAATCAAGGCAAGAACTATAATGCGTTGCAAAGTGCTAGTGCTCAATAGGGATGTGATTGTTAGGTGTTGATTTTACAAGCTTGAAGCATTTGGCAATGGAACAGTTATCCCCGAATACTGACGCGAGTTGAGGGCGGCCCGAGAGCTCTCCAAGACATCTCCATCTTTTTCATGCATGGGGCTGCTCTCACCTCTTGTAGCACGGTTCCTTCTTCAAGTCTCAAGCGCCGCGGGTTGCCATAGCTGCACAGGTCAGCTTTTTCTTTGCCTCGTTCCAGCCCCCACCTCCCAGTTTCCAGTAGTCCAATCACCATCTAGAAATCCTGTTGCTGGCATCCGGGGTCTCTTAGGCAACAATGTGTGGTCTCTTGATTGGCCAGGGCATCTAAGAGGGCTGGCCCCAAAACTGGGCACAGAGATAAAATAAAAAGGTGTGGGCACCAAGCGAGTGAGAGGGGCTGCAACATCCCCACTGCTAGTGACAAAGACGCATCCAATCCTGAAACAAGCAGCTTTGAAAACCTGCACTCAAGACAAGTCACAGTTGTGGTCCTCATCAGTTCTCACCTACTGAGCATGTCCCGTAACATTGTTCTGGCATTCCGGAGCTCCGAAATGCAAACTCCACTTTGCCAGGTTTTAAGAGTGACCAAGAGGGAAAAAGAGAGGTGAAGGAAAAGGAATCTGAGAGTGGTTCAGTGGAAGAATAGCACCTGCAGCAGGAAGTGGAAGGATGGGAAACTGCCCCCAATACAAACACAGAAGTGCTTCAGCACAATTTCAGTTGGTGGGATTATGGAATTCAGACTGGGTGACAGAACCAGCATGGCTTCATAAGAATAATGTAACTCTAAATTTGGGGCTCTTAGAAATCTGGTCTCATTTAATTAATTAAATTTATTGAGCACCCACTCTGTAATGAAAACCAGAACGAGAATATGGGGGGTGTCTAATGACGAAAACTAGAAAAGGCAGTGTGTAACTAATGGAAGGTTTTACAGTCCTAACAGCTATGATAGAACTATAAGAACACAAGTTCAAATTCCCAGAACCAAGCTTTTTCGGATAACGTACCGCAGTTCTCACCCGCAGCAGATGGCAAACAACAGCAACAAAATCCCCAAACAATAGCAACAACAACAATAAAAACTCTCCTTGCTGTCTTTGTTTCCTAAAAAAATGTTCTTTCCTTCAATTTAAGCAAATATACAAACCTTGTGTTTAGGTTGTGTCTCCTACTTGTTAAATAGGCAGCATTTAAGTATCTCCAATTTGAACAGAAAAAGGAAAGTGGAGCCCATAGAGGTTGCTGCTTTCCCTAAGTTCACAAAGGATCAGGAGGTGGCCAAACTGAAATTAGAACCTAGGCTGTCTGAATTCCAGCCTAGAGGTTTTTCCACATGACCAGCTTGTATGGAAATGAATAAACAAAGCCTTTGGGGGTGTGAGGGGGCAGCCCAGGGAGGCATGTACATGTAATACTAAATTACCATGCATTACCAGTTAACATTTATGGTTTCAAAACGAGTCCATCCAGAAAGAGACCGGTTTTAACAGTGTCAAGAGCTCTGAGCCTCTCTGTGAAGTTCCCGCTCATTAAAGACTTTCTATTGGTGAAGGAAAGCCAGAGGAGGCGTACACAGCATCTCGCTTTAGCCTTGTGGGACTTGAATATTTTTATCCCTGATAAAAGGTCCCTTTTGTCTCTTGTCTGGACAGCACCTCCTGGACCCCCTCCTGTCCTGCAGCGCATCCATTTGACGATTGTTCCCCCAAAGGGGAGTGAGTCACCCTGTTCCCCCTGTGTTCACATTAAGCACATAGACACAGCTCAGTGTCTGTGATAGTCAGGATTGTTTTGACATGGAACAACCGGAACATAAAGAAAAGCTTAGAGACTTTCATAAGAAACACTCTATCTCTGTGGAGATTTTTTTTAAAATGTTAACTTTTGTTTTGTGTGTGCGTTTGTGCGTGTTTCAGAGATACAGCAGAAGCCCCTTTTGTACACTTCCCAAATCTCATTCCCCACCCTGTCTGCTTAGGTTGTCATGGTCGTGAAATGAGTGTATAGCCTTCTTGCTCATTTTTATGCTTTTATCATATATATATATATATATATATATATATATATATATATATTTGCCCTTATCAGGATAGGCTTTTTTTTTTTTAAAGAAAGAGACATCATTTACATATTTTGTGGTCTGCTTTTTGTTTTTTTTACTAAATATTGTATTTCTGAGATTTGATCATGTGATACATCCATGATCCTTTCTACATCATTCTCATCTCCTGATGTGAGCTATGGTGCATCCTATATCTGACAGTCTTTACAGGATGATGTGTAAATTAAGTAAAAATGCACCTAGCAACAGAGATACAGAGATTCCTCAGCCACAGTGGATCTGGAAGGAAACGAAGCAGAGATGAGATGAGATGGCTTTCTCATTCTTATGCATTCACAAGAGATGAGAAACTCTACCTAAGGCAAGATTTCCCACGCCCTATCTGACACGTTCCCCCCAGCAGAGACACAGCTGGCTTCCCAGTCACATTGAATCAGCCCACGGATCAATATTACCTAGAATTGCCTAGAATCAGTGTATGGATCAATACTACTTTTGTGACCTAAAATTTTGAGACAGGGTCTTGCTAGGTAGTCCAGGTTGATCTCAAACTCAAGATCCTCCTGCCTCTGCCTCTCATGGACTGGGATTCAAACCGTTCACTACTACACCCAGATAGGATCAGTATTACTTTTAAAAAGTTACTGGACAAGTAGGTATTTATTAGGAACACCGTCATTTCAGATCTTACTTATCATGCTTGTTCATATAGCACATCTGATGTTTATGCCCCTGACTCTTCAACACTTAATATTTGAGAAGCTTTTTACAAAAAAACTATACTCTTAAAAGTTGCCATCTTACCCATTTTAAGTGTACCCATCAGTGGTGTTAAGTACGTTCACGCTGTGCAATAGGATCAATATTAGTAAGGCTTATACCCTACCAAAAGGACAAAACGATACTAATTTGAAAAGATATGAAAAGGAAAAGAAAGCTAGGCGAAACGTGTAGAAAAAGAAAAGCAGCTATCCATCGCTTTGAATGAATGCAGACTGTCGTTAGAAGGAAGCATGGCTATGGGAATGCCACCTAATATTCGCGGGCGTTTGAAAGCTGAGGTTCTCCAAGGACTCTTTCAGCTCTCAAATCAATATGTAGAAAAGGAGATGAGAAACCCTACCTAAGGAGCAAAAGATGGGACTCGCCACCAAAACCACAGGTTCCACCTGTTTAGTAAGGTTTTGACAAAGAGGTTGTAAACTATTCCCAGGTGAGTATTCTGTTCCTATCTGCGACTCCGTTTCAGTGTGGAGTGCTGCACCTGGCCAGGTGTGCAGCGTTGCCTGCACCAGGGACCGCAGCACCGGTGACCCCGGGTCCCTAGGAGGGCACACGGGCTCTCAGAGCAGGTGCTGGGGTCTGGAAGTATCAGCCTCCCACGCTTGGGCGATCGAGGGCAGCTCCGCGTTGCAACAGAGGAGACACTGCTTTCTAAGCAGCGCCGAGCTCACTTCAGTCGCAAGCTTCCAGCGGTAGGAACCACCACGTTCGTGCGGGACGCTCAAAGCGTCACCCGGGGCGCGAGCGTGAGAACAACGAAGCGCCCCGCCAACCCTGCGCCGCCGGGTTCCACACGAGAGGCTCCACCGCGCGTGCGCGGCACGCCTGCGCAGTGCGTGCGCGCGCACTCGCTCCGGAGGCCGCGCGCCTCGGC
>NW_004955403.1:50891497-50894764 GCF_000276665.1 Chinchilla lanigera
GACCCGACCCGGGCGCCCTGGGACGGCGCCGCAGCCGGCGCGGGCGGCTTCGTGCCGACGTTCTCTGTCCGCTGCCTCAAAGTTGCCTCTTCCGGCCCATCAGTTGGCCAAGTCGGGGGCTCCCTCCCGGCGCCTTCCCCGCCGGCCGCCTCCGCGGGGCTGGGGACGTGGGTCCGTGCGCCCGGAGTGCACGGCCTCTGCCATAAAGGCGCCTCGATCGCGGGCAGCACTGACGAGTCTTGGGTCATTTCAGGAAAAGTAAACAGCATCCTAGAGGCTTTCGGCATCTTAGGAGTCTTGGAGTTAGATGCCCCCGCCTGTAGGAGAAACGGGGCTTTTTTTTTTTTTTAGAGGGTCAGGGGGAAGGGATAAAAGCATATGCTATTAATTTTGGGCAGAGGAGTAGAGTTTAAAGTTAGAAAAAATTATGAAAGAGGTCTGCCTCCCCACTCCCACCCCAAGGGAAAATGAAAGTCTGACTTTTGGTTTCCTTCTGAATTTAGACAGCAGAGCAGACCACCCGCAAAAATCTTACGTTAGAAAAATCGTTTTGCGAGACCTGGAATGTTTGTTAATGGGAATTGGGTTACTTTGCAAAGCCAGTACATAAGACGAAAGGAAACAAAGACTTGACTGACACTGAGTATATTAAGTCCCTGCTTAGCCGCCTTTTAGCCCATAGTGGTATGCTGGTTGCATTGTAGGCTGCAAAGAAATAGATAAACCCTTAGTTCTGTTATTAAGAAGCAGGTACTCCTAAAGATAATGCTTTCCATCTTTGCTTTTAAACAAACCAATATTACCGTTTTCCTCCAGGAAACAAAAAACATCTACTTGAACTACCAAACCATAGCATAAATATGAAAATACTCAGAGTTGGGGTGTCTAGGAAGCAAATGTAAACATTTGCATGAGCTTGGGAAGATAGAACTGAAGAAAAAATATAATTTAGATGCAGCCCTTACAATATTGCTCTGTATTTAGTAAAAAACGTGTTTCTCCCAACCCACGAATGCTTGAAACTCTCAGGAGAATAATTACTGATAGCGCCTACCATTCTCTTCTCCCTTTCCTTCTACTTTTCCTCCTCATTCACTACTAATCTTCTCTATCTCCATCTTGCTTTTAAATCTGTAACACTGCCATTAATAAAAGAAAGTGAAATCTCAGCCTTTCAGAGGTTGAGGCAAGAGGATCACAAGTTGCAGCTCAGCCTGTGTAAATTAGTGACTTAAAAAGCCCGGGGGATATAGCTCAGGGCAGGGCCCTGGGTTCAGTCCCCTAGTACCACCACCAAAAAAAAAAAAGAAAGAAAGAAAGAAAAAAAGGACTGTGTGGGCTGTTAGGTACTTCAATTCCTTTCCTTGTCTTTGAGCTTTATTATTGTGGTTTGCGCATTTAGGTGAATTTTTCTTGGGAGTTTCATGATTGAGATATTTGAAGTAGAAAGGGTTGAGAGGAATTTAATAGAAGAGTGCACATTCTTTCTTTGCATAGTACAATGTGAAAGCTTTATCACTGGGGAAGGAGAGAGGAGTTTTTGCTCACAATGCATTATCTGTTTCCCACTTGACCTCCAGAAAAAATATCTACTCGACTTATATTTCATATTAGTTTGTTAGTAAAAGTCTAGGATTTTATACTCAAAACTTCTTAGCAGGTTAGCTTATTGATATCAGGCTGCTGTTGACTTTATTTTCTTTAGGAGACAAGTGGTTCTTAATGCAGATTTACCTTCATTTACCAGAGAGAGTAGTGTTGGCCCCAAGTTTTTCTTTAACCCCAAACTCTAGAATTAGTGTGCTTAAAGCTGCAGCTGTGCACAAAAAAAGAGCAATAAGACAAAAAAGAGTGGCTTGGAAAATGCATACTGGAGAAGTTCTATGTAGTTCGGGGGGAATTATGTACCAAGGTCTTGAAAGAAAATGAGGTTTTCTGTAAGGCTAGGAACAAATATTTGAAGGGTAACAGCTTTTCACAAGCTAGGAAAGAGTTTTAATTATTGTGTTAAAAATGAATTTTGTCTCCTGGCTTTCCAGTTCCTCATTCTGAGAACTATTGACAGTTTGGTGGATTCAAGGATGCATTGCAAGTGAAATTTGAGATGATTATAACTAGACTAGTGAGCTTAACCAAATTTTATCTCACTGAAGTAATTCTGTAGTCAAGGAATACAAACCATACAACCTTGTTAAGGGGGAGAAAACTCAGGGGCTTGATACTTTCTGATAAAAATTTGGAGAATTTTCTGAGAAAATATTTTAATTGGAAAGGAAAGCTGCTGGAGTATCAGCCTTTTTTTCTTTTTTTTTTTTGTTTTTAGTGCAGAATTTGTCCAACCTTTAACTTCGTTTTATTTCTTTTTTTTTTTAAACTTTGTTTTATTTCTAGGCTACTTTTTAAAAGATCTTATGTTTTGTTTAGTATTAGTATTTAATAATTTGTAAATTGGGCTGAACTTTGATGCCCATCATTCATTTTAATTATAACCTACATATTTTTTTTTAAAGCCATATATTGTTCATCTTGAAATTAGATTTGTTGTAATCAGCAGGTGAGAAGATGGGCTTTAGAGATAAAAGGTCAGAAAAGATACTCTGAAGTTAGTAGGACTCTAGGTCTTGTGAGTTAAGTAGGAAGCTAAATACACTTTGTCATAGCAACCAAGAGGCAATATTTTGAGAATGAATTTATGTTTTAAATAATTAGATATGGAAAACAAAAGGCCAGAGACCACATGGATTTTAGGAAAAGGAAAGTAACCCTGGAACAATGAGTGTGTTTTGAGTGTATATTTTATCTCTTATATTAAGACAATAATTTCTTTCAGAGGAGAAACTTTCCTAGAGATAAGGATCACTAATCCTTATAAGTGTATTCTTGGAAAATGTGTCTGAAAGACAAAGAATATCCCTTATTTTCCCACTGATAGCCACAGTGTGTGTATATCCAGCATTTACTGTTCTTTGAGACAATGTTTTGATGGTATTTTTGAATTAGAAATGCAAAATTTATATTTATTCACAGTGTTAAGAAAATTACATGTAGCCAGGCATGGTGGTATGCATTTATAATCCGAGCATAATCCCAGCACTTGAGAGGCTGAAGCAGGAAGACCACCTTGAGTTGCAAGCCAGGCTGGGTGACATAGGAGTTCAAGGCAAGCCTGAACTACATAGACCCTGTCTCAAAAAACAAAACAACAACAACAGAAATTACATCTAAACTGAAAATGATGAAGTAGATACCTTTCTTTTTTTTTTTTTT
>NW_004955403.1:50894864-50972428 GCF_000276665.1 Chinchilla lanigera
TTTTTGGTTTTTCTCCGGTACCGGGAACCGAACTCACGACCTTGTGCTTGCCAGGCAGGCGCTTTTGCCGCTGAGCTAAATCCCCAGCCCCTACATACCTTTCTAGAGAAAATGTTGGAATAGAATTGCTGGACATAATCTTTTGTTGCCAAACCCTCTTGACAAGACTGTAGGATCTGTTTTTCTCATAGTTCTTCAGGGATTCATCTTGCTTTCCTCTTCACAGTTCTGAGTTCTTTGGGTCTGGCCTTGCAACTTTTCCAAAGTTGCGTCCTGTGCCTTTATTACTGGCCTTCAGGACTCAGCTGATCTTATTTTAAGGACTTTTACTTATTATCAGTAAAAGAAAACTCAAACCCAAGGTCTTGAGAATGCTAGGAAAGTACCCTACCACTTAAGCTATAATCGGCTTTCCAGATATTTTACGTGGTTCATGGAGAAGTGAAAGTACCTCTTTTTCCACAGATAGTGAATGAACAACATTGCCATAGCATTCACATTGCCTGGGCCCAGTGCTTGAAACCATGCACTCCAGGTGTGTTAACCAAGTAGGTTCTTTTCTACTGAAGATTTATGAAATACTGCAGATTCATGTAATGAAAATATGGTATCAGTAAGAATGCCCAAAACAACTCTTTTTTTTAAACTCTTATCTAACTCTTGGCAAGATCTTTGCAGTCCACAATCTTGTCTACACCCTGCAGGTCTGAAACTTCAACTTAGAGCTTTTCCTTGGATGACTCTACCTTAGGAAAAATGCCATATTTGCATGGTCCTGATTAGAAGTAGCTATTTCATGTTATTGAAGAGTGATTTGGGATATGGATCGGAGCTTAAATATATTCGTACCATTTGATTCAGTAGATTCATTTTTGTGTTGAAAAATCAAGTTTTGAATTATACTAAATTAATCATCACATTTTTGATTTTCTTATTACCTACAGTAGGACAAGTAGTGTGTCCCTTGGCTTGTTTTAAATAGCAATTCAACTGGTTAAACCCTTCAATTAGTATTTACTTTTGTCAGCCAGTCAGCATATATTCATAGGTTTAGTAGTAAGTTATTCCATATATGAAACAATGTAACATTGGTTCTTTTATAAAATTCTGTAGCACATTTATATTATTTTAAATAATTGAAATAGTTTAATTATATTCCTCACACTTATTTTTTTCTGATAAAAGTGGGTTATGAATACATACACATCCTGTTTGTTAACCATTTTTATTTAATTTTTTTAATCACCATATCAATAAATGCATTGTATTTTTTTGGTGTTGGAGATTGAACACAGCCTTGCACATGCTAAGTACACACTACCAATGAGCTATGCTCATTATTTTTAGTGACTACATAATATTCTATTATGTGATTGTATGATAACTTCTTTAACCAATCCCTTACAGGTAAACTTATAGGTTGCTTCCATTTTTTTGGTAATAAACAGTATTGCTTTACTATTTTAATTATGCAGAATGTATAATTGTATGTTTATTAGAATAAATGATAAAGTAGGTTTTCTGGATCAAATTGTATACATTTTTAGGGCTTTTGATTCAAGAAACCATTTTTTATTTTATTTTATTTCTGCTTTGTGGTGCTGGGGATTGAACCCAGGCCCTCACATATGCTAGACAAGTGTTCTATCACTGAGCTACATCCCATGCCCTTAAATAGCGTTTTTTGTTTTTTTTTTGTTTTGTTTTGTTTTTTGTCTTTTTGAGCCAAGGTCTCGATATGCAGTTCAGGCTGGCCTTGAGCTCACTTTATAGCCCAGGCTGGTCTTGCACTGGCCATGATTCTCCTGCCTCAGCCTCCTGAGTACTGGGATTGCAGGCATGCACCACCACACATGGCTAAAAAGCCATTTTTAAACTGCTAAGAACAGATTCTAGATTGACTTTAGTCAAAAGACCAAGAAACCATAAGTATACTAGAGTCCATTTCTTTAAAAAAAGTATCAACCAGTTATTCCTAGCCACAGTATTTGAAGATTTTGAAAATGTTCCTTTCCCTATACCCTCCCCTATGCTGTGTTCTATCATTTTTATTTTTGCTCATCTGATTGCCAAGTGTTATGATTGCATTTTTAAATTATTAGTAAAGTTAAATATCTTTTCACAAATCTATGGGCTATTTGTATCTCTTTTGTAAAATTATGTCCTCTGCTTATTTTTCTATTAAAATGTTCTAATTTTGCTTTTATTTTCAAACTCATTTTGTGTAAATTATTATATACAAATACACTTTTACTTTAAAATTTTCCTATTTGGGGATAGTGTTTCTCCAGACCTGACTTAGAGTACTTATAACCTGAGGGAATCACTAGAATGTATATCATTCTCCAGGATTCAGATTTCTTACACCTGTAGAGGGATTCCTGAATTCATTATACTTTTATAATAGAGAACCACTGTTGGAGGGGGGTGAAAATTCTTTAAGACCTTTAATCTGCATATTTTCTTTTTTGCTCACTATATTCCACTTTTACCCTTTTTAAATAATCATGAACTATAATCTTGTCATTTTGAGATTATTTTTTGTCTGCAGTTTAACAAATTTTATAAAAATATTTTGGCATAGGTAAGTTGGATGACATGCATTGGAAGCACTTTCATAAGAATGTAAGATACTTGCAATGAGGTAAAAGGAATAACTAAATAGATGAAGTAGAAGAAGTAGAAGAGGGCATTTCATGTTGTTTCAAAAACACAATTAGGTTTGATCAGTTTCTTCCTCTAGTTTTGGTCTTCTTCAGGTAGTCTTTGAAGCATGGGTATGAAACCCATAACTACTTGGAAAAGAGATTAATCGCAATGGAAAATTTGAAATTCTTGGTATTGTATTCAGTACGGAATTAATCTTAAGTTGCATAAACAGTAAACTAACAAGCTTTTAACAATTATTTGACATGTATTTAATGATATGTATGACTGTTACATGGTGCAAAGTAATTAAGCTTAAATAAGTTTTTAACTATTTTAATCAGTTTTCTACAGCCAAACCTCAACTTTTCTGGGGCCAACCTGAAAGAAAAAAAATAGGGCAAATCAGAAGGCTGTCACAGAAATCTCTGGTGTAGAGTGTGGGAGAGTTGGACTTTTTGAGCAGGGATTGCTTATAACCTCAGTGTTGGTAATTCTAGAGTCCAAACTCCCATTTTATTTCCACCACTCAAGACTTCCTTCTAGAGTCGGGGAAGATTCAAGCTCTGTTTTCTCTAAATATTTTTCTGCCTCCTAACTGAAGCTGGGGATATAGAGGTCCCAGTCACTGACAATCAGTGCATGAAGGACAGATTCTTTCCCTGGTTTGGCCAGGCTCATTACAGGTGTTAAGGTCTAAGCTATGATGGGTGCCAGTATTTGAGTTGTCTTGTTAACCTTGGTCTCTGAGAATTTGTGAATCTGAATTGCTCATCTTTTGTCAACTTAGGCTGTCCGCAGCAGATGCAAGGATACCCAGTGCATATGAAACAATTCAATAAAACCAAAGTAAACATGAATACCAATTCACATCAACATATGATGATTTAAAATATGCTTTTTCCATACCACACCTGTCTACTGCTCTACCCATGTGCCCCAGTTGAGAATTACTCGTATTTTTCTCCCTCCAAAGTAGGGAGGGCTGGGGTCATAGCTCAGTGCCATAAGCGCCTGCCTGGCCAGCAAAAGGTCCTCAGTTCGATTCCCGCTACCAAAAAAAAAAAAAAAAAGAAAGTAGGGGCAAGCAGAGATTGTAAGCTCAGTGGAAATAACTGGGAATCATTGCTATTCTTACTGTGACTTTTTAGGGATAATTTCTAGTCTCATGCAGCCTGTGTGCAGTGACCATTCATTGGGTCAGTTGTTCTTATTCAAGGGCTAAATCCATGATATTAAATTTTTATTTATGCTGTCTAAAGGAGATAATGTTGAAAAAATTGCCTGATAGTCTTTTTTTTTTTTTTTTTTTGAGTCAAGATCTCACTATGTAGTTTAGACTGGCCATGAGCTTACTATGTAGTCCAAGCTGGCCTCAAACTTGCAGTGATTCTCTTGCCTCTACCTCCCAAGTGCTAGGATTACAGGAATGTGCCACCATGTCCAGCCTGATACTACTTTTAGAACTATTTTTCAGTATTAGTTAATAAAGTTAGCATTTTTATAAAATGTAATTCAGTAATAAAAATACCTAGCATACTGTTCTACCATTTATGAAGTATCTTTACATATATTATCATTATCTTCATTCATATTCATTCTGTGAAAGAGGTGTTACTGGAATCATTTTCAGGAAGAAAAATTATGGGCGTAGAGAAGTTCAGTGGTATGTTTACATTCATACAGCTAGTAAGAGGCTCAAATCTATCTTTTGATTTATTTTTTAGACCTTTCACAGATGCCTCTGCCAGATCGATTCATGTAAAAAATTACAGTTAATGATTAAAGCACATAATAAATTTTCAATAATTTAAGTTACAATAAATTTTATTTAAATAAAATTTAGGACAAAACCATAAGAATTTTTCAAAATGAATCAGTTTTATCTTGTGACAAATGAAAAATTTCATCATAGATAAGAAATTAAACCATGTGTTACACAAGTAGCTAAGAAAAGAAAATTAATGCTATTTTAGGACTGTTTTAGTATATATATAGCATAAATAAGAAGTAGAAAACCTTATATCTTTATGAAGTGTATTTTTATCTATTAGATGAGCATATGTTTCATCAAAGATTTTGATGTCAAGATGACATATTTTGAGAAGAAATGACTAATTTCTCCCTTTTCAAATAATACTTTTCAGATAATTCAATCAAAGGAAGAAATAGTTCTCCTAAGATGGAATCTGTGATTTGGGAATGTGGTTGATCAACTTGATATGTTGGCCAAATGTGCCCTCTGTAATAAAATGAAGAGACAAGATGATGTAATTTTCCCATATTGTGAAACCACAAACAAATGCCTTTTGTGAGACCAAGCTAACAAACCTCTGATGGTACAGAGTGTTTAACTGATTGAAGAACTTAACAGTGGAATACAGAAGTTCTTTCAAGCCAAGTCCTGCAGTTATATGTTGACCTGACATACATATTGAGTAGGCCTGATCATCCGTATCTTGGAAGAATGGCTATAAGCTGGATCATCTTCTGTCTTTGGCTCTTGACTGTGTTTGTGGGGCATATAGGTGGGCACAGTTTATTTTCTTGTGAACCTATTACCTTGAGGATGTGCCAAGATTTGCCTTATAATACTACCTTCATGCCTAATCTTCTGAATCATTATGACCAACAGACAGCAGCTTTAGCAATGGAGGTAAGATCTAATCTATCCTTTGACTTATCTTAAAAAAATGACTCAACATTGCCTGTCAGTATGCTATTTTCAACTGTATCCTGTACATTAAACATTATATTTGTTTTGATTCATGTTCTAAGAGATCAAAGAGTTTATGTTTGGAGAATGCTACTCTTGATTTTTTTTTAGACATATTAAGTTTGAAACACTAGAACGTGGGAGATAAACACCATTCCGAAATTTTAAATTATTCTAGTTATAATAATTACTTGGCTAGTAAAAAACTTTAGATAAAAGAGCAGAATCTCCTGTGCAGTTTAGTCATAAAGTAGTGAATATAAGGAGTTTTTTTTTTTATTTTAAAGAGTAAAACAAGGATAGCATAATAATAGGGGGGACTTAGCATATTACAGACAAAATGGTAGGAAATTATCAATGGTTATCGTTTTACATATTATTATCTACAAAGTAGTTTCTCAGGAAAACAAATAGACAAATAATAGTGAGTTACAGACAAAAGAGGTAGGAGATTATCAAGAGTTGTTGTACTATACTTTGGTATCTTCAAAGTGCCTTCTAAAGAAAATAAATAGAGCTATACATGAGTGACCTATTGAAAAATCATTAACTATTCTCAATGGTTGTTGTAGGAAACACATAATAATAAACATACATCCATTTATGAAATAGGATAGGAACATTACAAACTTTACACAGTTATGGATAGATTAGTAGGAAAATATCAATGGCTGCTGTAATACATGGTGGTATCTTCAAAGTGGTTTCTCAGGAAGACAGAGATATGCAAGAAGGATCTAATAAGTAGTTACAGCCTAAGGGTTGTCAAAAATAGCATATTACCTCCTCACCAGTGACTCCTTTCACTGAGGTATGATGGCTGGAAGGAAGGCCAGGATTGAAAAGAAGGACCGAGAGACTTGCACCTGTGTCTAGCAACAGGCTGTTTTCTTGTTCCTCCATAGCCATGATTACCCAGGACTCCTCGCTGGAGATGACAGTCTGGCCAGAGGGAAAGGAGTTTTTTAAAACAAGTTATTTGAATTTTCTTAAGATTTCCTGGTCATACTGTATTCATAATGTAAGAATAACTCTGAAGCATTGAAACAGTTTTTGTTTTGTAGATTATCTGTGTTTGACTTCTCAGAATAATATGAATTATTTGAATTTGAATTTATGATGGTACTTCAGATACTTCTTAATAATTTTACTTTAGAAGCTATGGCAAGTTAATAGATATAGTTAATGAAGGTTTAAGTATGGGCACATGAATGTCTGTAGTGGTTTTGGAATTAAGGGCAAGAATATATTTATCAAATAAAAATGGGGAGGGCAGCAATCAGTAATGGCAAAGAGCGTGGACTTTGGAGATAGACAACCTGGATTTGAATTCTAGCTGTACCACTTTGTAGCAATGTTACTTTGACCAAATTATATGACTTTCTCACCATATTTTTTTGCTTATAAAATAAAGATAATAATCACACAGGCTTTTGTATGCAAAATGAAAATACATCTATAAAGTATTTGGTACATAGTAAGTACTCTATAAGTGAGTTATGATTTATCCTATTTTCTTACCAGAGTGGCTATATAATAAAATGTAGACGATTTTTTTTTTTGTTTGAGACAGGGTCTTGCTATGCAATTCAGGCTGACCTTGAACTCACTGTGTAACCGAGGCTGGCCTCAAACTTGTGGTGATTCTTCTGCCTCAGCCTCCTGAGTGCTGGGATTACAGGCATGTGCCACCACACCTGGCTAGAGGAAGTTTTTTATGTGTTACTCTTAAGCCCATTTGTATAGTGCTTTGAGTAAATGAAAGCATATATGTTTTGAAATTCTTCATTTATAGTAAAACTCAAATATTCATTATTTAAAGGTACACTAACATAAATTTGTCTGGGAAAATTTGTAGAAACATTACTCATAGATTTTAAAATCTGAGTGGTGTTCTGGTATCCTTACATATACCAAATATTTGAAGATGCTATAGTTGAAGTAAACATTGTTCTTCTCTTCCTATACAAGGTCCGCCTGGTGAAAAGAGATTTGGTGTGGATTCTCAGCTTAGGATATATGAAAAGAGGAATTGATTGACTGCATTTAAATTGGTTTCAGTCATGGTAACCTTGGTAGACTTTGCTATGTATTAGAGTTACTAATTTTACTCACTAAAAAATTCAATTAGAAATACCCTTATTTCTAGTGTCAGTATAAGTCATAACTCCTTTGGTAAGCAAATTGGCTAATAAGAGTAAGTCATAAAGATGTTTTACTGACTTGGGGTCAGCTTTTGGTTCTGCCATATAGTAGGTTTAAAAATAAGACCTTGAACAAGTGACTTAACATTCTTCAATCTTGTTTTATTAATTTATCAAAAAAGAATTATAGTGAAAATATTGGAAGGGTATTAGGATTAAATGAGAGGTTTCATAAAGTAGGTAGCACAATTCATAATACATACCAGTGGGTGATATGTAAATGTTATTCTATTTCAAATTTTGTTTCTAAGTTATCCAGAGAGAATGACTAGAAAGAGGATTCATTCCTGCAAATCAAGTTGCGTTTTAGTTATAGGTTTGTGGGACATTCATAATGATGGTTTGGCAGACTTTTCTCTCCTCTTCTCAGATATGCCCAAATAATCTAGATATTTCATTGGCAGTGGGCTTGTCTGTAGAATTTCAGATATTTTAGGGAAAGCCTCTGAGTGGGAAATAGTTCCTAAGATAAGACTGCAATGATTTGAAGTAATGTTGGGCATAGTTGCTTATTGTGTGGTTGACATAGCAGGTCAGTGATGCCACTGAGGAAATATTAGACAGTTTGAGAGCAGAAAGTTTCTGTACTAGCAAAGGACATGGGAACTGAATGGGTAGCACAGTATGCTCAAAGCTGCTGCTGATGACAACTCTACCTCCATCCTTCCACTGATCCAGGTATTCTGCATATGTCCTCTAGTGTTTACGTGAAACAAGTAATTGGAGCAAACAATACATCCCATTCTTGAGTGTTCGCCATGAGAGTGATGAACTGGAAGTTTCCTAGGTATAGCATTTGTGGGCCCACAGTTTAGGCTACTTAGGGTCTACTGCTCTACTTTTACTGAGTCAAAATAGGTGGGAAAGTACAGAATCTGAGTTATTTTAAATTGGATTATTTACATTTAACAAGATGGATATTCTCACATTTTATATAGAGTATTCCTAGTCTGTACTTTCAGTTGAAATTGGGACATATTTAAATAGATGGGGTAAATGTCAATCCATTAAGTTGGAAAACAAAATCAGGTTCTTGCCTAATATACAAGGTTCTTTCTATCCCTACCTTGCACAACATACACATCTATGTGCATACGTACACAAATTTTTTAAGTTCATAATTTGATATTTCTGTTTTTCCCCTATGGGTGGTTTTTGATAGGGTGGAAATTTCCTAATTTCTGGCTCTTTCAAACTATTTTGAGCTGTTCCTACTAAGTAAATTCTTGGGAACTATCCAGCATGGAGTAATAATCACAATTGCTGGTAACTTCACTGAGCCACGTGTCAGATATTTCTAACTGTAATGCTAATAAGAGATCTGAGCAGGCTTTTCCTTTGTACAGAATAATTAAACCAAATTGGTTAAGAAGGGAACATGTTAATGCTAGAAGTATTAGAATAGGGATGGAGAGAAGACTTGGATTCCCCAACTAGTTTTATGATCTCTTAGTGTTATTTTTCTTTAAGAAATGACACTTTCTCCTGTCCCTTTTCCAGGGTTATTGTTAAGGTCAAAAGAGATAAATGACTTACTTTAAAGAACTTTAAAAAGTTAAAGAGCTGTGTGAGTTCAGAGCATTATGCTTTGTTGCCTTTCACCCTATTTTTATTTTTAGTTACCATGTGGAAGAGCAATCTTTAATCTTGTAGGGCTGTTGATTGCTTTTCTCCTTTTTTTTAAAAGAAACTGGTCCTTTATATGATAATCACAGGAAAAACTGGGATGGTTTGCGTTTGCCTCTATTTTCTGTTTTCCTTTGTCATTCTCATTAAAGATTCATTATTGAAAGTTTTCTAGTAATGGGAGCATAAGAAACTGGCAGAAACAGAACCTAAAAGCCTAACATCTTTGGTATCTTTTATATATATATAATTTTTAGTAGACATGTGGTAATTATACATACTTATATAGTACAGTGTGTGAGATTTCAATAAGTACATGTATACAGTGTGTAATGATCAGATCAGTGTAATTGGTATGTGTTATCACCTTGAACAATTTTCATTGCTTTGTGTTGGAAACATTCAAAATGTTCTCTACCTGCTATTTTGAAGTAGCTCTAACCAACTGCATCCCCCCTAACCATTAATCATTCTCTCTCTCTCCTCTAGCCTCCACCTTTCCCGCTCTCTGGTAGCCACTGTCTTTGGTGTCTTTTTTTGTGCATATTGCATCAGTCTCCCAGTTTACCAGAACTCAAATTTTAGTTTTTTAAGAAACATTTCACTCTTAAAATTTTCCCTAAAAAGTAGTGTCTTTAAAAATATATGAATAGGGCTGGGGACTTAACTCAGTGGCACAGCACCTGCCTGGCAAGCTTGAGGTCCTGAGTTTGAGTCCCAGTCCCCCCAACCCTCCTCAAATGAAAATATATGAACAGAGTACCTCAGTCGTGTTCTCATCATCTTGAACTATCCAGTGAGCATTCATATTGCTCTTCAGTGTTTCACAGCTTTTTTTGCATTGACTTTTTCAAATCAAGGTCCATACTTTACACTGTTAAGTCCCTTAAATTTCTTTTAACTGTTTTTAGATTTCCTTTCCATTTCCTTTCTGTTTTTTCTTGTAATATGCTTGTGCTATAGATTACCAGTCTGTATTGTCCTTATTGCATCCCGGTGGTGGTGTTTACCATGGTCTTCAATCCCCTTTATTTTCTGTTAACAAGTAGCAAGCGTAGAATCTTTATTAGTTTCAGGTTTGTTTTTTAATTTTTGGAAGAATATTTCATAGGTTGTCTGATATACTTCCACCAAGAGCCACATAATATTATAATGCTAGCAGCCGCTGATCATTTCCTAGGTCAGGTTTTATTGAGAGTTTGAAAAAGTGGCATTCATTCTTTCATATTCCACTAAAATGCTTTATAGAAACTTCTTCATTAGCTATTGAGTGACTTTCATGCACAAACTACTTAAGAAAGATAGAAAAAGTAGCTTGTCATGGTGATGCATACCTAAGGCAGGAGGATCAAAAGTTCAACCCCATCCTGGGCAACTTAGTGAGACCCTGTCTTAAAATAATAAAAAAAATTTTAAAGGGCTGATAATGTAGTTCAGTGGTAGAGTGCTTGCTTAGCATGCATGAGGCTCTGGGTTTGAACCAGCACAGCATTAAAAAAAGGAAGAGAAAGAGTGGGTGGGAAAAGGAGAAGAGGAGTGAGGAGGAGGTGGAGGAGGGAGAGGGAGAGAAAAGAAAGATGGGCAAAATACTTGTCCTCTTTATTAGTTTTTGGAGTAATGAATTGATTACCAAACATCACAGGTGACCAGTGATTTTTTTTTAAAAGTATGGTTAGGAACATAAAGATTTTTTTTTTCACGTCAGATGAGCACTGTGCTACCTTATAACAAATTTTACACCAATTGTATGAAAACCCAGTCCTCAAGCTTATGAACCAGAAAAGGATCAAACTTGGATATTTAAAATATTTGTCATATCTTTAATCTTTCACAGTTGTTATTCTTACTGAGGCTCAAGATGGTCCACCTTTGGTTGTGGGAGCCTCCACATGGTGGCCCCTTAGTGTATTTGCTGGCATCTTAGTGAGCTTCAAAGCTTGCCTTGCTTTCTGATATCATTCAGGCTAACTTCAGAAATTCCATCTTAGACCTTGAATTGTTAATGTCTCTAACTAGAAATGATATTTAGAGAACATTATCTGGGTGCTGAGTCTATTGATCCTAGGTTAGTCATTTTTACGCATTTGCATGACAGAGCCAGGAAATACTTTTTTTTTTGTCTTTTTGAGACAGAGTCTCGCTATGCAGTTCAGGCTGGCCTTGAGCTCACTTTGTAGCCCAGGCTGGTCTCAAACTTGCAGGGATCCTCCTGCCTCAGCCTCCTCAGTGCTAAGAATACAGGCATGTGCTACCATGCCTGGTGGAAATACTTTTTTTTAAAAGAGAAAGTCCATTATGACTTTCAGTTCGTAATATGCAGGGTTTTTACTTAACATCATTGAATTTATTTTTATTTTTCTATCATCTTACACTAAAGCTTTATCATATATATGCATTGTATAGTTTAAAATAAGAATAGCAATGTTATTACTAACAACATGATTACTGAGAGCAGTTTAAGATTTCTTTATGCTGCTTTATCCTTAGGGATACATCTCACCAGGGATTGTATTTGAAAGTCATTTCTGCCAGTTCTTTCCGCCAAATTCATAATTTTTTGTTTATATTTCTATGAAAATTGTAAATTTTTAAAAATGTTTGCATAATCTCTACCTACCTAGGTTTTGTTTGTTTTGTTTTGTTTGCAGCACTGAGCTTTTAACCCAGGACTTTTGCACGGAGCTATATCCCCATCCCTTTGTATTTATTTGTATTTTGAGACAAGACTTTACTAAGCCACTAAGTTGCCCAAGCTGGACTTGAACTTGCAGTCCTCCTGCCTCAGCCTTCCAAAGTGCTGGGATTACAATTATGTGCTGTCACACCTAGCTTCTGTAGATTCTTTCACCTTGTTTTTCGTATACTATCACGTTTTGATAGGGTGTGCTTTTTTTTTTCTTTACCTTGCTTTTTTTCACTTAACAGTATGTCTTGGATATTCCATAGTAGCATTTATAGATATTCTGCATTACTTTATAAAAAATTCTAGTAAAATATACTCTACATAAAATTTACAGCTTCATCTCCAGAACCTTTCCATCTCCCACCAAAATTAAAATTCTGTATCCATGAAACAGCAGCTCCCTGGCCCGCCCCATCCTTACCAATCACTACTTTACTTTCTCTGTCTATGAATTTAAGTCCTCTAGTTACTTTTATATAATTGGGGTCTGACAGTGTTTGTCCTTTTGTGACTGCCTCACTTCTCTTAGCATGTCTTCAGCCTTCATCCATGTTGTACCATGTGAAGAAATTTCCCTCATTTTTAAGACTGATTCCATTGTATATAAGGTGCATGGTTTTCATTTTATCTCTTTATCCCTTAATGGACACTTGGTTTCTGTCCACCTTTTGAGTCATCTGAATGATGCAACTACAAACTTAGATGTAGAATCTGTCTGAGTCTCTACTTTCATTTCTTTTGGATATAGTGTATCCCCAGAAGTTAAAATGGTAGACCGTACAAAAATTCTAATTCTTACTGGGGCAAAAACCCCAGCTCTACTACAGAACTGCACCCCAACCCACACATAGTGCTATGAAACTATCAAAATTAATAAAGAAACTTTATTTTTAAAAATCTCAATTTCCCCTTTTTGTCCAGGACCCAGGGTAGAGCCTATGATTTAGTTTAGTTTTGTTTTATTTTTTTGATGAACTGGGATCCTTGCTATGTTACCAGGCTATATTCAGCCTCTTACCTTAGCCACCTGAGTAGTTGGGATTACAGGTATATGCCACCATGCCCAGTTTAAGATTTAGTATGTATTAAATATGTTTGGATTGAATGACCACAATGTAAAGAACTTGGTAAGCACCACCCAAAAGACATAAAGTACTTTCACAGAAAGAAGGATCACACGTGGAGGCCATCAGGAAGGGCTTCAAGTTACAAATGGTAGTTGAGTGTACTTTGAAGGTCTGACTGCTTGTTTGGTTTGTTTTTTAAGAGAATAGTATAAGGTATCCCACATAACAATAATTTTCGTTTTGTGAACAAGCTTTTGATTGATGATTGGTTGATTGCTTGGATTTTTGAAATAAGGTTTTGCTATGTAGCCCAGGCTGGCCTTAAACTCGGGTTCATCCTCCTGCCTCAGCCTCCTGAGTGCTGGGATTATAGGCCTCTGCAATTTTGAACAAGTTTTTTAAAAGGTGAAATTTCTTTTGTTAGAATTCTTGGTTTTATCTCTAGAATACATGCATTATCCAGCAGATACGATTTCCATATTGTCTTTTGTTTAGGTTAATATTAATAAGGTGTTTTTTCCTAAACAAACAACAATCTAGTGAAGAGGCTTGCTTAATTTGTTGATTTATTCATTAATTTTGCCATGCTAGGGAGTCAACCTAGGGCTTCATGTGTTCTAGGCAAATGCTGTAGCACTCAGCTGTATCCCTAACCCTAGCCATAAAATGGCTGCAAAAACCTGTTTTGTGACTAGCATAAACTAGCTAGAATTAAGACTTTTCTAAATTGAGAAATATATATACAAGTAGTGGAAAATTAATTGCATTTTTGATTTTAGAGGAAAAATAACAGCTTTTGAAAATTTTATTCTTATGTGACAGATCAATTTAGAATACCCTAGCATACTTGCTTCAAATTAAATTATTCAATATAGTTGGAATTTTCTTTGCAAAGTTTTATATTTTGAGGTATGCCATAATTGAGAACTGTCTTATATTGGAAATGTTAAAAGTTTATTTCTGAAAAGTCAAATTTATGGGCTGCCTGGGAACACCACTTTGACTTACATGAGTAGGTTTCTCTGATCTATTTAATTACTTCAAACCAGCCTACTGAAAAACTGTTGGAAAGTATTTATTTAATATACTGCTATGGAACATTTTTTAAAAATTAGTATTTAAAAAAGAAAGCTATAGGATTAAGGATGTTTTTGTAAACCTAGATACAAAATGAACCTGAAAAGTTTTGGACCTTTCTCCTTAGAAACTTTATTGTTACAGAAAGTTTTTTTTTAAAGGCACTCTTTTTACTTAAAATTATTCTAAAAAGTTGATTCAGAATAGTTTCTTATTTTAATTTGGATCTGAAGTAGCTATGAATACCATCTTTGAATTTTCATGGCCATTCCACATTTGAGTTCATGTTTCGTGAATTTAGTTGTAATATTCCTAAACCCAACGGGGTACAGTTTCTGTGGTTACCAGACCCTTTGTAGAGTGACAAAGATTGGAATTCTAATTCTCATGAGTCAAATTTTGGCCTTTGACTCTGTCCCCTTTTCACACCCCTTGCCAAGCTTGGGCTGTTGCTATGCTTGAAGGCTTGTCAGCTAGCAGGTTCCTATGGTAACAGAGATAGAAAATTGAAAGAAGAAAGAATGGGAGCACAAAGGGCTGGTTGATTTGAATTTGAACAAAGACTCCTAAGGTTCCATGTGGTGCACCTTTGTTGTAGAAACTAGAAATTTAATTTTAGAAAGTTACTTTGCAGTTTGTAAACTTCCTATACCCTGGTGCTGATTGAATAGACAGGAGTACTACTGTTTAGGGAAATAATAAGAATCTTTTAAAATTCAGTCAGCTAAAATTTCTTTTTTTCTACTTCATAGCACATTAGTAGTATTCCTGTTGTTATATATTTGTTCTCAACTTTTAAGGATCCAGGCTACCTTATTTAAAATCAAGGTTAAAATTAAGGCAGTTTGCTTACTTGCAAAGTATTAACACTTTGTTTTTGTGTAATAGCTTTATTAAGTGTAGTATGTGTACATTAATAAAGTGTTCACTCCCCCGTGTGTTGACAGACCCTGTGCCACCATCACCGTGGTGAAAGTAGAGGGTATTTCCACCCCCTGAAGCCTGCGTAGGCCCCTTTGTAGTCCTATTTCTCCTTTACTCCCCGCCCCACACAACCCTGATCTGCATTCTATTTTGGAATAGCTTTCATTTTCTAGAGTTTTATATAGTATAGATGGAGTCATACAGTACCTATTTTGTGTGTGTCTGGTTTCTTTAACCGGCTTTTATTTTTTAACCAGCATTGTGATTTTGCTACTTTCTGTGTTTTGTTTTTCAAAAACATCAGTCCACTGACTTTCTTGTTTAACAGTTGAAAATGGGGGATTTAGTGGTGTTCCTCATGCCTACCAAATAGACTGTTACATAGCTACTAACTTGCAGCTATTCATTCCTTAATCCACTTTTAAATTATCATTTATTGTGTTCTCTGTATTAACTACATCTTTTTATTTAAGTGTTAAGACCATTTTCCAGAAATGGAGCAGCTAAGCAGAACAAATTGTTAAGTGTAAGGTCTCTAGATAAGAATGCCAAGGTTTAATTGACTCCTGGGTCCATCTTCAGCTGTGTCATATTGCACAAGTTACTTAGCTTTCTTTTTTTAAGTTTTTTTTTTTTTTTTTTGTGTGTGTGTGTGTGTGTGGTACTGGGGCTCGAACTCATGACCTTGCACTTGCCAGGTAGGTGCTGCATTGCTGAGCTTTATCTCCAGCCCCTGTTACTTAGCTTTCTATGTCTTACTTTCCTCACATGTATTATAGAATCAGATTAATTATAATAGTACTTTATGGGATTGTAAGATTGAAATGAGAAAATACTTTAAGGCACTTTAAGCAGTGCCTGTCCAGAAGTATCAGAAAAATGCTAGCTGAGATAGAGCCCAACAAGGAACTTAGAGTTAGAAAGCTGCAGAAACAAAAATTTTAGCTTTTGGTTTAAAACAAGCAGCACAAAGTAGACATTCAAATTGAGTTTGTAATTTATGATGGGGCTCACAGATGGAGGTTTGGTTTTATAGTAGCATAATGATAACTGTTGATAGTCATAGTGTATTATCAGTTATCACATCTACTCTACAGTTAACTTCCCTGACATCAATGTCTTTAACTGACTCTTGATTTTCTGATAGCATATGTATTGGAGGCCTTTGGGAAATATTACACTCAGTATAGAAATAAATTGATTTCTACTCAGTAGCAGGGGGTGGTGGTAAGAATATCTATAACCAGTTCAGAATCAGTGGTGACCCAAGCCATTATATAAACAAGTGGGAGAAAAAACTAAGTAATCAAAAACCCAGGTACACATTTGTTGGGCTATGTGATCTGTAATCCTGTGGTTGTAGTGGTTATTTTAGTAATGTTTGGCTTTCTTTTTGTTTCCTAATACCAGGTTATATTGTTTACCTATATTACAACATGTTTTCACTTTAAGTTTAAAGAATTGCTTAAAACGTTTTTAAAAATGTAAAAAGAATAAGTAATTTTTAGTCAAAGATGACTGTTCCCCAACTTCAACTCCTCAGATAACTTAAGTATAACTACTTATCTCTTTCCTTTCCTTTCCTTCTTTTACTGCTTGCTTTCTTTCTTCTTGGTACATGTTAGTTGAAGAAAATATGAAAGTTGAAATACATAAAAGAAAAATGTATAAAAGAAAATCTCTTACAATCCTACCACCATATAGTAATCATACACTTTGGAGCTTTGGTGCATATCGTTTGTAAGGCTTTTTTCAGCACCATATATGAAATGAATGTTTCTGTTGTCTTCCTTCTCCTCTTGCTTTTCCTCCTCTTCATTCTCAATCCTGTTTCTTTATTAACATCACCCATAGTGTTTCAAATATACATATAGATTCTGGGCTGTATCTTGGACATAACCAGATTGGAATCTTCAGGGGTAAGCTAAGAGGATTTTATTTAAAAAAAAAAACGAAAACTACTTTAGCCTCTGTCATTGTGACAAAGTCTCTGAGAATAATAACTTCAAAGAGGAAAGATTTATTTTATGTCATGGTTTGAGAAGTTTTAGTCTAGGGTCAGCTGGCTCCATTTTTTTTAGGCATGTGGCAGGGCAGAAACATGGTAGAAGGGTATGGTAGGTGAAAGCTGCTCACTTCCTGGCAGCCAACAAGCAGAGTGAGAGACAGAGAACATGCACTTACAGGCTTCTTCCTTCTGCATTTATTCCATCTGGACTCCAGGGTACGGGTGCCATCTGCATTTAGGGCAGGTCTCCCACTCAGTGTGTTGACCCACCTGCAGGTTTTCTCTGGAAACAGCTTCACAGACACACGGAGAAGTGTGCTTTACTAATTTCCTAGCTGTTTCTAAATCCAGTCAAGTGACAGTCAAGATTAATTATCTCATTCTCCTTTAGAAAATTTAGAAAATTAATACCCTTCAGTTTTTTTAAGATGGAAAAATCTAAGCTGAAATATTACAAAAGCTCTAGTTTATATGCAACTCTTTATCTGATTATTCAATTTTGTTTTCCTAGCCCTTCCACCCTATGGTGAATCTGGATTGTTCTCGGGATTTCCGGCCATTTCTTTGTGCACTCTATGCTCCTATTTGTATGGAATATGGACGTGTCACACTTCCCTGTCGTAGGCTGTGTCAGCGGGCCTATAGTGAGTGTTCAAAGCTGATGGAGATGTTTGGTGTTCCTTGGCCCGAAGATATGGAATGCAGTAGGTATGGAAATCATACATTTTTGTGGGTCATTTCTAATGTTACAGTATGTTTGAAAACACTTGTCTTTTTATCTATTTTTAAAAGATATATATACAAATATATCAAAAATAAACTTTCTAAAGAATTAAGAATTATGTAGTTAAGACATTCAATTAATTTTTCTCTCTATAAAACACTTTTTCTGGTTATAAAAGTTATATCATTCGTGGAAAATTAGCAAATATACAGAGAAGAAATAATCATTACCTTACCACTGTAGTGGCTTAAGTCCCTTTGATTTAGATATGTTAATCACTGGCATTGTCTGTCAGGTTTTTTTTATCATGTATTAAGGCACCAGATTCAGAGAATGTCAAATGCTTTTCACCTCACATCTAACATATAGACTGTAAGCATTTCCTAAGGTTTGAGGATTTATTAGACTTTCTTATAGTTTTATATGAGTGAATAGTATTAGTCATAATTATACGCTAGCTTAAAGAATAATAAGTTATCTCTGTGCCTATAATTATCTAGTTTTGTTCAATTTTAACATTTTGTAATGTTTGCTTCAGATTTTGTTTTCAGAAATAAAATACTGCAGGTACAGTTGCAGATTCTTTGTACCCAGCTTGATCTCATTCCCTTCTTTAACCCCCCCCAGGGATCAGGTAATCATTATGATGATTTTGTTGTAATCATTTTTGTGTTTGCTTTTATATGCTTATTATATCTATGAAGTATGATCAAAATATACAGTGAATGTTTAACTTTTAAAAATTAACAGTCAAAGACACATTGCCATTTATCTTTCTCAAAATATTCCCTCTTGCTTCAAACATACTTATTTCATCATTTTTGCCACTGTTTGAACAGTTCTGGAAGTCTTTTTTTGTGTGTTAACACGGCATGATCAAAATTACGATGAGCAAATCTGCCAAGTGCTGTCCAATGGAAAGGCAGGCTCCTGAAAACATTATGATGTGTTCTCATCCACCTCATTCACCAGACCTGGCACTGTGCAACTTCTGGCTCTTTCCCAAAGTTGAAATGACCATGAAAAATAAATATTTTGAATCCATTCTGGACGTTGAGGTAGCCACGACAGTGCAACTAAAGATATGAAAGAACTTCCAGAACTGCTTCAGAAGGTTGCAGGAATGATAAGTATGTTGGAAGCAAAGGACATTAAAGGCAGCGTATCTTTTAATGTAGTGAAATTTTTAAAAATTTAAACAGTCGCCATAGTTCTTGACCACACCTTGTATACCAATCTACAAACAACATAAGATTTTTTGTTTTTATTTTTGTTTTACATGTGTCTGTATCTCTAGGTCTGGCTGATTCCTTTTAATTGCTAATTAAAACTTAATATCATTTAAGTAATTATAGTAACATCATCATTTAGCTGTCTCCCACTGGTCATTTAGGTTACTCCCAGGTTTTTGTTACAAACAACATTCATTTTTTAAAAGCAATTTTGCTTGTGATCTGGCAGTAGCTAATAGAGGAATGCTGTGTCCTCATGGTGCCAAAGGGCAGGAGAGCAAGGGGGTGAATTCTGTCTCAGAAGTTCTGTTACAAGGGCATTAATCCATGAGGGCTCTGCCTTCCTGACCTGGTGACTTCCTCGAGGACCCCGCCTCTTAACATTGCCACAGTGGAGATTAAGTTTTAATATAAACATGAGTGGGAGCATTGAGACTATAGCAGTTGTAAGAACATCTTCAATCTCATTTCTTTATTTAATTTAAATTTTGTGGCTTATCACTTAAAATAACTTGTTAGTTATTTCAGTGCGTTAGTATTTCCACTGTACTTCTTCAGACCTCTGACAGACTGATCTAGCCAATGTCTTACAAGTTAATTATGCTGTATATTTAATGATTCTCAAACCGTAGCAATTCTGTTACTTTGTAACTGCTTATCTTGGTCAAGAAAATTTGTGTTCATTATCGCAGTCCGTGTCAAATCTCTGTCACTTTCCTTAGACCTTCTCACACCTTTATTCCCTTCAACCTTAGCCTGTCTCCTTTACTGAAAATCATTTAGAGCATAGTCTGTGACCTGTTATCTCTCAGACCAGTCCTTCTTAATTTTCTTCTTGGAACTTCTTCCTCTTTCTGTCCCTTATCATTCTTCTCAGAGTTCAGTTCCTATTTTCTTTGTTCTTTCCACAGCTTTCCCTGGAGTCTCATCTCATGGATTCTAACTCTTGTTTATATACTAGTGAATCCTAAACCTAAATCTGTAGCCATATTTTCTCCCTGCTAAGCTCTAAAGGTACATATCCATCAACCTTTGGAAAATCTTAGCCTGTATTTGTTTCAGATACCTCAGCTTCTATATGTCCAAAACTGATTTTTTCTTTTGCTCTTTTTTTTAATTCCTTGGAAGTCATATTTTGGTTTTTTTTCTCCATTAACCTCAACCCTCATATCCAATCAGTTATAAATTCTGTTGCTTTTACCTAACTACTTTCCTATCTATCTCATTCATACTACCTTACGTAGTTTTCCATTTTTTTAACATATTTTAAATATGTATGTATTTCATCTGATCTCTGCCACTATTTTTACTCAGCTCAAATCTGACTTCACACTCCTTCTAGATGACCTTTTTGCTTACCTGGATAAAGATTATATGAATATATTCATTTAGTATTTATTAGTTCAACAAATGCCAGTCGAATGTCTTTGGTGTGACAGTTGCTTTTCTAGATGTTGAAGATAAGCAGTGAATAAAAGGAAGTCCCTGTTCCAGTAGAGCTAAAATTCTAGGGAGAGTGGTAAGTGGAGAAAGGTAATGAGTAAGTAGTTAATGTCAGATAGTTATGAATTCTAACAAGAAAGAATAGAGTTAGGAGATACAGTAGAAGGGAGCAGAGGGATTATTTTTCTATAGAGTCATGCAGAAGGGCTTTTTAATAATAAGATCTTGACCAGGGACCTAAATGGAAAGAGAGAATAAATGATAACAGATACCTGGGGGGGGGGCGGGGGCGGAGAACATCCAGGCAGAGGAAACAGAGTAGCAAGTGCAGAGGCTCTGACTTTGAAAGTACAGTCTGCTTGTCAAATTCATAGAAAAGCAGAAGACCAAAGAGGCTGGAGCTTAAGTGAGTGAGGGAGAATGGGAAGAAATACGAGCTGGTACTGGGGCAGGAGGTCTGTAAAGCTCTGCAGGGAAAATTGAATTTGCCTCTGAATGAGGTAGGAAGAAGGGAGAGTTTTGAGAAGAGACATGATCATCAATTCAGGAATGGCTTGTCTAAAGGCCCACTGTGAGGCTAGGGGTGCAGCTCAGTGGTACAACTCTTGCCTAGCATATATGAGGTCCTGGGTTCAATCCCCAGCACAACAACAACAAAACAAAGCAGAAAGCCTGTTTTCACTCTAGCTGTTATGTGGGAATGGAGATGAATTGAAGTCCTCCTGCTTCTATTCCCAGAAGTTCAGGGAAGAGATAATGATGGCTTGGACAAGGCAAAGTGGTGGGAAAAATGTGTCCAGATTCTGAATTATATTGCTGTTAGTCATCGTGATAAAATACACTGATAAAAAGGAGAAAGAAACGTGCATATCTCTCCAACCTCATCTCCTATCACCGCTCATGCACATTTCATAGTCCAGTAATGCAAAATGCACTGTGAGTTTGATTGCATTTGCTTCTTAGAATGCTGATTGGCATATGCAGTACTAATCCTGGGAAATACTGATTCAAAGCCTGTAATGAGAAACTCACTCTGTGAAATCTTTCACAACAGCTTTCCCTGATACAATTAATTATTTTCTTTATCATTTTTTATCTTACATAGATTATGATTGACTTATGCCTCACACTGTTGTACTTTGTGTTACGTTTATAAATTTCCCTCTCCTTCTATATTTTGTGTTACATTTGTAAGTTACGGTCTCTTGTTTTTCTTTGTTTTTTTTTTTTATCTTTTTATTGTTAGCCCTGGGATACTACACTGTGAACTTCTGTAGTTTGGCCTGATAATTCCAAGGCCTGTGAAGAAAGTGGTTTGTATTAAAAAAAGATGTATGTATTTGGCAAACTTAACATCTGTGAGAGTTTCTGGGAAGCTATTTGATGCATATAAAACTATAAACAACTAGTTAGCGGGAATCTAAAGTCTTAGAAAGTGAAATTGGCAAGAAAATTGAAGGTATTTGTGAGAATGGGCCCTTAATCGTATATCTGCAACAAAACTCTTGTGGTTTTTTTTTTTTTTTTTTTTTATCTTGAGGTTATTACACTTTCTGAAGTCTGTGGATCACTTACCTTTGAAAGTTTGTTAACACACATTTTAAAAATTTTTAAATTTTTTTAATGTAATACAAGTAGATACTAATAAAGAAAATATAAAAACACTCTTCTTTGAAAAAGTGAAACCAAACTTAATAACAAAATAGAGAATAACAATGGTTAATATACTGTGTGTCATGATCTCAAAAGAATAGCCAAAATGTTACTCAGCATACAAGTCATTGATAAAAAGATTTTCTCTTACAAAGAACAAACAAATAAAAGAAACTGAAATGAAACAAATTGGCATGTACCTTAAAATATTTTTGAAAACACAGAATAGATAATTTAGGTAGTTTTTTTAACTTCTCCCTGCTTCCCATTTATGTACTATTTTTATATGCTTACTCTCCCTCTTCCCCCGTATATATTTTAAAATTATATATAATATATATTTATATTATATGTGTTCTAATAAGGGAAAGATAAACTTGAGTCATTCATAGGCATGTAGATACAATTTGAGAACATAATGTTAAGTGAAATAAATCAGATACACAAGTCTAAAATACAGATTTTATTTTACAACCAAAAACATTCTGAAGTATGATCTGTGGTGTTGGGGACTAGCAATTTGGATTTTAGAAATATCTTCAAGTTTTTCTTATGTACCTCAAAGTTTGAAAATAGAGTACTGTGGGCTGGAGAGGAACCAAGGATGGCAAAAAAGAACTCAGTGACGTTAGAGACCTTACAAGCTCTTTAATTAGTCAATAGGCTAAGCAGAGAGTGAATGTAAAATGAGAAGATCTGAAAGCTGAGCCACTTGTAAAGATAGTTAATGCTAATATAACTCACAGTACCTTGAACATTCAGGGAAGATTTTTTAACTCTTATGCATAAACTTCTAGCTGCTGTTCCGTGGGAGCTATATAATTACACCCATATATTTTTATATTTCAAAATCATACTCTAAAACTGTGTCCTAAATAAACACTATCTATCTATCTATCTATCTATCTATCTGTCTATCTGTATTGTTCACAACTGATGACTGTGTTTAACTTTTTAATAAAGAGTGCTGATTTTGAAGGCAAAAAACCCCTAAGTTTAAAACGAGGACATGTTTTGGCCAGCTATTTAAAACTTGATTGTATGGCCCACAAACAAGGTATCACCACTTATTTCTGCATGCACAATTGCCCTCCAACAATTTAGGAATATAAAAGATCATGAGTGCTAACTTTCACAATCCAAATTATTAGGTGGCAGTAGATTTCCTTGTAAGTAAAAATGATTCATTTTGTGTTTTTTTAGGTTTCCAGATTGTGATGAGCCATATCCTCGACTTGTGGATCTGAATTTAGTTGGAGATCCAACTGAAGGAGCCCCAGTGGCAGTGCAGAGGGACTATGGTTTTTGGTGTCCCCGAGAGTTAAAAATTGATCCTGATCTTGGCTATTCTTTTTTGCACGTGCGTGATTGTTCACCTCCTTGTCCCAATATGTACTTTAGGAGAGAAGAACTATCATTTGCTCGCTATTTCATAGGATTGATTTCAATCATTTGCCTCTCTGCCACACTGTTTACTTTTTTAACTTTTTTGATTGATGTCACAAGGTTCCGTTATCCTGAAAGGCCTATTATATTTTATGCAGTCTGCTATATGATGGTATCGTTAATTTTCTTCATTGGGTTTTTGCTTGAGGACCGAGTAGCCTGCAATGCCTCCATCCCTGCACAGTATAAGGCTTCCACCGTGACACAAGGATCTCATAACAAAGCCTGCACCATGCTTTTTATGGTACTCTATTTTTTCACGATGGCTGGCAGTGTATGGTGGGTAATTCTTACCATCACATGGTTTTTAGCAGCTGTGCCAAAGTGGGGTAGTGAAGCTATTGAGAAGAAAGCACTGCTATTTCATGCCAGTGCATGGGGCATTCCCGGAACTCTGACTATCATCCTTTTAGCGATGAATAAAATTGAAGGTGACAATATTAGTGGCGTGTGTTTTGTTGGCCTCTACGATGTTGATGCATTGAGATATTTTGTTCTTGCCCCTCTCTGCCTATATGTGGTAGTCGGGGTTTCTCTCCTCTTAGCCGGCATTATATCCCTAAACCGAGTTCGAATTGAGATTCCATTAGAAAAGGAAAACCAAGATAAATTAGTGAAGTTTATGATCCGGATTGGTGTTTTCAGCATTCTGTATCTCGTACCACTCTTGGTTGTAATTGGATGCTACTTTTATGAGCAAGCTTACCGTGGCATCTGGGAAACAACATGGATACAAGAACGCTGCAGAGAATATCACATTCCATGTCCATATCAGGTAAGGAAAACGTTGTTATAAATTTCACAATGTGTGATAGTGGAAAAAAGGTGTATTACTAACTATTCTTTTAAAAACTCTCCATAACCCTTCAACTTGCACGTTAAAATTTAAGGCAAAGACAGCAAATATAGTAAGTCTGTAATACACATATTTCTGAAGCCTTCTTCATTTTAAAAGACAATTTACATGTCTAAGCTTTGCTTTTAAGCAGTCTGTTTTCAGTATCACAAAACAGAACAGTTCTTTATTGATTCTTTAGAAGTCCAGGTTTTTAGGGGAGAAATACTGTTCCAATACTGGTGAAAAAAGGAACTGTCTTTTGTAGAAATTTTACTGATACTCAAATAGACATTAATTTTGAATAGTTTGCAAAGATAATATAATGCAGTTATGCAAACTCTTAGTTTTTCTTATTTGCATAAGAGTTTTTTTATGACATACGCTGGATTTTAAAGAGTTCAGAGCCTCTGGTATTCATAGAATCATAGAATCTTAGTTCTAGAAAAGAACTTTTCAGATCATTTATTTGAATTCCCTTTCTACTTTAAAGTTCTTAAACGTTCATCTCTTTTGAAGCTTAAAAATGTTAAGTGGCTTGCTTATGCTTAGTAAATTACCAGCTGGGACTTAGTCTTAGGAGAGGAATGTAGCGAAGGAAAATAGTTCAGAGGAATTGATACTGAGTGTCTCTCTCCTACAAATCCTTCCCTAGAACCTATACTCTAGTGGTTACCCTCTTCCTCCTTTTAAAACAAGTTTTCATCAGAGAATATTTTAGCTAGATTCTCCTGTTCATCATGCTCCAGGTTTCTTATTGGAAGTGCACTATCTTTCCATCTCCCCCAACCCTTATGTTTTTCTAATACTGCTTAAATACTTTAATAAAGTACTTACATATTATAGATAATTTTTATTCACTTGTCCTTTTCCCCTACTAGGTTGTAAACTCTTTGCAAACGAGAAGTTCTTTTTCATTTTTGAATGCATGTTCTGTAGGTTAGTAAAATGTAGCAATGAGAATGTGGTTTTATAGATAGAGAAGAGATAATCTTACAGAAATGGTGACCTTACTACTTGGGGACATGGAATATGGAGTTAAAACATGGTCGCTGCTCATATTCAGTGATAGAGAATGCCAATTTTCTGTTTGCTTTGTGGTATAAACGGACTGTACAAATGATAATTTTATTGTAATGTTTTAAAAGATAAGCCCATTCAAAATTAAGAGACCAGGAAAAAATGAATAATTGAAATTCTATTAAATTTCTTACCACAGTTGCTTACTAAAAACTCTTAATGAATTTTCAAACCTGAAGGTAAGTAATCAAATTTTGTCTTAACTAAGAGAAAGATTATGGAATTATGTCAAATCTTTTCCCATATATGTTATCTAGAAATACAGGAAGGGGTATTAAAGAAATAATATTTGACTATGAAATAATTTTTAAGATTATCAAACCATAAACATGTAAGTAATAAATTAGATCAATGCAGTGTTGCTCCTTTCAAGACATTCTTACAGTTCCTTTAGCATCTTTAGAAACCAGTTTAAACTATATAAATGTATGTATGTATGTTTTTCCTGATAACCATAGATTAAAAGTGTTTCCATGAAATATTTCAACATATATATAAAAGAGAGGAGGAATATAATAATGTAGATATTAAACTCCAAAGCAAAGATCCTAACTTCATATCTTACTTTTATCATCTACTAGCTTTATAACCTTGGATCAACTTCCCCTTTCTGTTCATCTATAAAATGAAAATAGTAATAGAGCCCGCCTCTTGGGTTATTTTTAGGAGATATATATAGATACAGATATAGATAGATAGATAGATATTTATGAACAATTAGAAGTGTGCCCAATGTACAGTAAGTACTCAAACGTTAGCTCTGTTCTTACTCCTTTTATTATTATTGCTGTTATTTATGCATATATAATATCAAAATTTAAAAGAAATCATCTAGTAGCTTTAGCAAATGGAGTATTTGCTTCAAGCTTTTAAAAGAAATAATAAACAGCACAGGTGGCGGTGCTGGCACAGCCTTGTAATCCCAGCTCCTCCGGAGGCTGAGGTAGGAAGATTACAAATTCAAGGCAAGCCTGAGCAAATTAGCAAGACCTTGTTTCAAAATTTCACGGAAGGGCTGGATGTAGCTTTTAGTGGCTGAGTGCCTGCCTAGCATGCATGAAGTCCTGGGTTTGATTGCCAGCACTGCCTAAAAGAGGAAAAAATAACTATAGATTTAGTCTATATACCAATATGTATGTAGCTATAAAAAAATTTTTTTTGAGACGAGATCTCACCAGGTTGCCCAGGGTGACCTCAGATTTGCAATCTGCCTGCCTCAGCCTCCCTAGTAATTGGGATTATAGGCAGGCATGCACTATTATGCCCAGCCTAAAAACTGTTTGTTGTACATAGCATATAAATGGCATCATACTGTATGTGTGTTTCTTCAACTTGATTTTTTAACTTAAAATTTTATTTTTGAGGTGTATTGATGTTAATACTGCAGCTCTAGTTCATTTCTAAAATGTTTCCTTTTAAGGAAGTTTATGTTATATTTCAAATATATAGAAGTATAGAAAATAAGTACTCATGTACTCACAACCTAAATATCCTAAAGTCTTCACATTATGTCAAATACATCTATAGCTGTCTGTATCTGGTATAAAAGCTGATGCTTCCTTCTCAGAGGTGACCCTGATCATAAATATGGTATTTATCATTCTCCCAAATATTTTATACTGTTAGTGAGTATATGTCCATAAAACTTGCAGTGTTGGAAATTCTAAAAATGTGTACAAATAGGGTCATTCTATATCTTACTTTTTCACTCAGTTTTGCTTTTGAGACAACACATTTTGATCTCTATACTGCTAATTTGTTCATGTTAGCTGGAGTAGTATGCTATTGTGTAAAAGTGCTGCATTTTATTCAGTCTTTTTTTATCAATGGATAGTTTCTAATTTTTCTGCTATGTTGCAGTAAGTATTCTGGTAATATTTGTTTTTCTTGTGTACAAGTTTCCATGAGCTGTTCACCAGAAGTGGAATTATTGCAATGTAAGATGTAAGCATCTTCAACCAAAGTGGTAATTCAGTTCATATTCACAACAGAGTATGAGTTTCCCTTCTCCCCTATCTTGGTATTCCCAGACTTTTAAGTTTTTGCCAACCTTTGAAATGGTATCTCATGCTTTAGTAATATACATTTCCCTTCTCACTAATAAGATTATGTTTTCATGCGTTTACTGGCACTTCAGGTTACTCTTTTGTGACTTGCTTATGTGTCAGCTTTGTCCATGCCTCTGTTATTTGCTCTTTGCTGCTGTTGTTAACATATTCTTGGTATTTTTCAGTTATTTGTATTGCAGATATTATCTCTTGATCTCTTGCTTAGACTTTGTGCTTGCTTTTATGTTTTAAGAACTCTTTCATGCCTCTAAAATCATGAAAGTTGTCTGCCATATTTTTTCTAGCAGTTTTTATAATTTGCTTTTTGATTCACATTTGTAATCCTTTGAAGCTTTTGTCTCTGTTATAAAAAAACATAATCTTATTTTACTGTATAAGTAAGCAATGTTCTTTCTGAACTGTTATTTGTCAGTCATAATACAACCTCTATCAGGTGCCAAGCTTGATTTTTAAGGTCTTTGTTTCATTGGTTCTGTGTGTCAGTTGCACATTTCTTTTACCATGTTTGTCTTAAAAACTGTTTTAGTTACTCTTGGCACCTTGTTATTCTAAATGAATTTTAGAACCAATTTCATATGAAAAATACTATCAGAACTTTGATTGAAATTGTTTTCAATTTGTAAATGAATTTGGGGGAAATTGCCATCTTTGCATTACTGAGTTTTAGTATTTTTTGTTTATGTTTTTATTCCTTCCTTTGCTCCTAGATATCGTATAGTTTTTGTTATAATTGTGAGTGGGATGCTAACTCTATTGTATTTTAAATTGGTTATTGCTGGTGTACAAGAATGTCACGAGGGGAAAGGGCGGGAGATTTAGCTCAGCGGCAAAAGCACCTGCCTGGCAAGCGCAAGGTCGTGAGTTCGGTTCCCGGTACCGGAGAAAAACCAAAAAAAAAAAAAAGAATGTCACCGGTGGATTTAGTATATTAATCTTTGAACATCCCTGCTGAAGTCTTTTATTAGTTGTAATTATGTATGGATTCTCTTGGATACTCTGTAGAAATCTTACTGTCTGCAAATAAGGAGATTCCTCTCTTGCTGGCTTTATAATTCTTACATTTTATATAAGAGCTGTCCGCTTTTTCAGAAGATTGGGACATCTTCCTGTAAAGGCTTGTCCTAATATCTTCAAAGTAAAGACACAAAAGAAATTGTGGAAGTTGACTAGGTTTTAAAATTTTATTTGTTTCTCTAATAATATTTTTTTCCTTGGGAACTTTTTATTGATGTTGGAGAATCTGGCCTTTTTTTCTGCATAGAAAGGTTTTCCTAAACTTCATGGAAGGGGCATTTTTCACTGTCCTACCTCATGGTTTTTAACACTTGGATACATGTGACTTCTTACTTTCTAAAGCATTTGAAGCAGAAAGAAGTCAAGTGGTTTATAGTCAGTTAGCTGAGGTGAGAGCAAACTATAGTTCTCACTCATACTGTAGCTCACTAAAAACTATAGGGCCAGCCATTTATTAGTTTTTATTGTGTATAATCTTAATATGTTTGCATATGTGTATGTAAATATGTATCATAAAATTTAACATTTTAACCATTTCTAATGTACAGTTCTGAGTCATTACATTTACATTGTGAAATTACTGTTTTTCATCTTCCCAAACTATGATTGTGTGCACTAAGCAGGAGCTCCATTCCTCCTCCTCAGCAGCCCGTGGCAGCCAGCATTCTACTTGTCTTTAGAAATTTGATTACTCTTTACCTCACATACATGAAATTATACAGTATTTATTCTACTTTATGATTTTTAAAATAGTTGCTACTAGGATGTTTATTAGTTTTTATACAGAATTTTTTTTAATTTTAAAAATAAAAGGAGGAAAACATTAACGACAGACAACCTTTTACAAAATAGCAAAAGAGCAGTACAGACAATACAGAGTTACAAACAAAATGGTAGGAAATTAACAAGGAATCCTAGAGTTGTGAAGTTAAGCACCTTTATATTAAATTCTTATTTTGAATAGCCACAAATAATTGAACAAGATTGGCTATCATTCAGCATGCCTAAAGAGCACAGAAGAAGTGCTGATGAGAATTACTAATGAGAAGTGCTTAAGTATATTGAGCAATAATAGAATAGCCTCCTTATATGACTTAGAGGAAATAATATTTGAGTATATTTGATTAAAAATGGTGAGGTTGCTTTATAATCATTTCATATTACTGAAGATTTTGAATATCTGAAAAATCAGTTTGTAAAGTTTATCATATAATTTCAAAATATCAATTCGATTTAATGCAAGTTACATGTATATAAGTTTATAATTTGTAGAAAAATAGGCTGGTTATAAAGTATTTTTAAATCTTCAAAATGAATATTCTTGCTAAAGACAGTTTCACTTCCAAGATTTTATGACCACTGTTATTGGCTAGAACACTAATTTTTAATGTGTATTAAATAATATTTCAAGATAATATTTAGTGCTCAAATTCAGAATTAATTAAATATACCCTGATTATATGCAGAGTTGAACCTGGCTTGTTCAAAAGTGTGTTTAATTTTACAGTTTAAATGAAGTGAAATTTATTTCTACAATTTTTTAATATTATTTTTGGGGGAGTTAGGGTGGACAGCCGGTAGCATGGAAGCAACTTTAGAACAGCACTTGGAGGACACAGTGAAGAATCCGCCTATTGTTGGATCCTGTGTACAGATTCACAAGGACTTGATCTGGGTTATCGCAGGACTTTTATCAGATGAGCTTGCTGGGGTGATAACTATTCTAGCACAGCAAGCAGCTAAACTGACCTCTGACCCTACTGATGTCCCGGTGGTGTGTCTAGAATCAGATAATAGGAACATTATGATCCAGAAACATGATAGCATCACAATGGTAGTGTGCAAAATGGCCTCCTGATGTCTCCTGTCAGTTCTACAGCATCCCTTCATTGAGAACCAGACCTACCTGTTAATTGTCTTGTAAAATTATTACAGTTCCAGTGGTTAGGCTGTTTATCTGATGGGCATTTTTGTATTTATTTTAGAGGAAGTTACTTTTTAACCAACCTGTCAGGATATTAGTAGGAAAGAATCATATTTTGAGGCAGCAGGTCCAGGTTACTTTGTATATAGAATTTTACATTCAGTAGATCTGTATAGAGGAAAAGAATTAGTTTGAGGGGTTTATTTCATTTGTTACTTGTTTCTTGTTTTTTTTTTTTTTTTGGTTTTTTTTTTTTTTCCCGCTACTAGATACTAAACTCAGGACCTTCACATCGACTACATCCATAGCCCTTTTTAAAACTTTATTTTGAGACAGGGTCATGCTGAGTTGCGCAGGTTGGGCTCAAACTGTCCTCCTGCCTCAGCCTCTCAGGGCACTGGTATTACAGGTCAGTACCACCACACCTAGCTCCTATGTATTTTTAAATAACATTAGTAATTTTCCAGCTATTTGGGGGATTTTTTTTTTCCCCTCTAATAGTAATTCTTTGTTTACTTAATGCTTTTGGAGAGACTCAAAGCATTTTATGGAAGAGTTACTGTATAACTGGTATCTAGATGTCCCCCCAAAACCTCATGCAGTAATAGGGGGTGGGCTTTTCAGAGGTGGCTGAATCTAGAGTGTATGATGCTGGGATTAAGGGTGTGTGATTAGTAAATCACTCCACTGATTGGTTTGGCGTATCGCTGGCTAGGATTAAGGGTTGAGTGCTACACTTGCCCTAGGGCAGGTAGCCTGCATACAACATAAGAGACATAAAGAGGCTTGTTTTCCCCCTTGCTTGTTGCTTTTGCTGTTTTCTGCCTGCGATGAACTGTTCTTCTCTGCAAAGCCACCTTGCCTTGGAGCCAGCCAATGAGGAACTGAAACCTCTACAAATTAAGGCAGATAAACTTTTCCTTCTTTAACTTTGGGTATTGGGTATTTTGTCTCAGGGAGAAAAGTAACTAAAATAACTACAATTCTTAGTAGTTGTTGATATTTTTAGAATAGCTTTGAATATAATTTAACACTAGTATAAAAATTTGACTTTTGGAGTAGGAGTATAGCTCAGTGGTAGACAATTTGCTTGGCACGTGCAAGGCACTAGATTTGATCACCAGCACTGCAAGAAGAAAGAGAAACTGGGCTCATGCCCTACAGGTTGGGTTAATATCCTGGCTTTATCATGAAAATTGCAGGAAGTAATATGTTAAATACAATAACAACTCCCTTATGAATAGCTATGGAGATTACATAAAATAAATTTAAACCTCTTACTAGAGTGCTTTGCACAAAGTACAATTTCAATATTAACTTTTGAAATTAAGCTATATAATTCTTCAGATTTGAAAAAGTATCATCCCTATATTCTGTAGTAGAATCTTTTATTAAATTTAGACATTGATTTTCAAAGTTTAATTTTTTTCAGGCTGAGCATGGTGGCACATGCCTGTAATCCCTGTACTCGGGAGGCTGTTGCAAGTTTGAGACCAGCCTGGGCTACAAAGTGAGCTCAAGCCTAGCCTGAACTGCACAGCAAGACCATGTCTCAAAAAAAAAAATCATCCAATCCTTTCCAGCCATCTAATCCAATGCATTTTATCCCAAGGAATTTTGAAACTAGAACTTTTGTTTCAGTAATCAAAATATGTTACCATAGTACTAGCAGCTTAGCTGAGTCTATCAAATTCACATCAGAGCCATTTGTAGATTTCTAAAAATTATTTTTATAGAAAAACATCATTTTATTCTTCCAGCCACACAAGGCAATCCATCTGTTGTTTATCTAATTTTAATTTAGAAAAATACAAAAATAGCAGAATAACATTCTAATTTGTTATGATTTTAGCTTTATTTTTCTGATGAGTATGTCCCTTTACCAGGCAGTTCCAAAAAGAACCAACATTATTTATGAAAGGACCATCAGGAAAAGGGGTATGTTTTATGCTTCCATCATTAAAGGCAGTGACTAATTCTTCCATATAAATACAATATGTAACTAACCTTTTGTTTTTCTTTTTGGCTACTAATTTTTACCCCAACACTATAAAGATTGAGCCCTGGGCCTTCACACCAAGTTACAGCCCCAGCCCTTTTTATATTTCAGACAGGGTCTTGCTAAATCACTGTCAGTTTTCCCGTCATGGTACACACAGTGCCTGACTAACTTCAAGAGGAGAGATTTAATTTGATCATGGTTTCAGTCAGTCCATGGTTGGCCACCTCTGGTGCAGAAACATCAGGACAGAAGGGTGTAGGGGAGAAAGATACTTGTTCCTGGTGGCTGGAAAGCACAGCCAGTGAACAGCAGCAGACTGGAAGGGCCCAGGACCAGATACAGACCTCCAGGTCACACCTGCCTGACCCACCCAGACACACCTACCAACGCACTTCAGTGAACCCCTGGCAGCTCCCAAGCTACTCAAATTGACAGTCCACTTTAACTGTTACAATCGCTAAGGTGCCCCTGCTGGGCTCGAAATTGAAATCCTTCTGCCTCAGTATCTCAGTGATTATAGGCATGTACCACCACACCAAATTTGGCTCTTAAATCTTTAAAATGGTAAATACCCTGTTCATAACTTCCTAAAACCAAATTATTTCTGTTATAGAGGAAAAGAATGAAAGGTCCCTGAAATAATATTCTAAATCTCTTGTTTTATAGAAAACTAAATAGCTGGTGTGGTGGCGCACACCTCTAATCCCAGCACTTGGGAGACTAGGGCAGGAGGATTGCCGAAAATTGAAGGACAGCCTGGGCTACATAGTGAATTCAAACCCAGCCTGAACTACATAGCGAATTCAAGGCCAGCCTGAACTACATAGTGAATTCAAACCCAGCCTGAACTACATAGCGAGACCCTGTCTCAAAAATCCAAGAAAAAAAAAAAAAAAGGAATTTTATAGGCATTTATAGAAACTATTAACACTATCTTACAAGGTTGAAAAATACTGTTGAATTGCACTTTTGGAGAAATACATTGATGCATACAAGTGACTATTCTGGCCTCTGTTAAACAGAATTACCTAAACTGTGTGTTCAGTTGTCTTAACTGCAACATACCTAGTGTACAAAAAGCTTTATATTTTTAGGAAAAAAATAACTGTACTTGCCATGATCTGAAGCAGGGCACAGTAAATATTCTGTAGAGTCAGATAGTAAATATTTTAGGCTTTGCGGGCCATATGGGTTTTGTTGCAGTTGCTCAATTCTGCTTCTGTACTGCAAAAGTAGGCATAAACAATAAATAAAAAAATGGAAATGTTCCAGTAAACAGAGCTATATTTACAGACCAAGCATTGAGAAGATTGGGACTAGGCTGTTATTTATAAGTCTCTGATCCACATCAAGCATTGTTGTACTTTTTGTGTGTGTGTGTGGCACCGGGAATCGAACTCACAACCTCATGCTTGCCAGGCAGGCACTGTGTTGCTGAACTGTATTCCCGGCCCTCAAGCATTATTATTTTTTTTGTTTGTTTGTTTTTGTTTTTGTTTTTGTTTTTTCTCCGGTACCAGGAACTGAACTCACGACCTTGCGCTTGCCAGGCAGGCGCTTTGCCGCTGAGCTAAATCCCCAGCCCCCTCAAGCATTATTGTACATCACCTTTGATAATTCCTTTCCTAACAGTGGTTGGTGACGTGTAGGATTGTTTTTGTCTCATATAAATTGTCACTGTTGCATTCTCATTACTGCTTTGGAGGGTCATTTTATTCTACTATATTTTATGATATTAAGGATATTCAATAAAATCTATTATTATTATATCACTATAGTAATGAAAGTAACCTCTAGTATACCACTTTAAAGGACATGTCTCTAAAATATAAATTCATCATACCAATTTAAGGAAATAATTTCAATAGCATGGTATCTTAGTCAGTTAGATTTTACTTAAGTTTGCAAATTGCAAAACAGTCTGATACACATTTTATCCAGTCATATAGTAAGTGATAGAGCTGGGATATGAACTGGTTCCAAAGCCTGCAGGTGTAAAATCATTTTACATCTCTTTGACACAGAAATACTAATAGGCTTATTCAGAGGAACATGTTCTGGTCGTGACTGTAGCTCTGACTAGTTTTTTATCTTTAGGCTAGGTTATAATTTCCTCAGCTCTAAAATTTTAGAGGATTAGATTGAATAATCTCTCAAACTCTTCTCAATTCTAGTTTTAAATGAGTCTAGAAACTGCTTTCCTGTAAGTCACAACTTATTTTTCCCTTTATAAAACTTTTTCATTAATACAAAACCATCCATTATCTGTTATTCTGGCATATTGATGGTTGTTAAGGACTCAAAGATGAATAAAGTACAGCCTTTGCCTTGAAGAAATTCATAACCTAGGAGGAAAATAAATATGGGAATTAGTGATTCTGTGACTAAAGCACAATTATTTTTAATTTTTTTTGTTTGTTTGTTTGTTTTTCTCCGGTACCGGGAACCGAACTCACGACCTTGCGCTTGCCAGGCAGGCACTTTTGCCGCTGAGCTAAATCCCCAGCCCCTATTTTTAATTTTTTATTGTCTTTTCTTCAAAAAATATGGAGAAACAATGAAAGCAATTTAAAAGGATATAGCATTGATTTTACCCTATATCTAAAAATAGAGTTGTTTAGTAAGTACTATACAAAAATTAATTTAGAACAGTTTACTTTTCTAGCACTTCTAATGAAAATTTTTAGGCAAGTTAAAATACGTCTTTCTACATGTTGGAGAGGAAAAATTCAGGATTACAGTTTAGAAGTAATCAGCCAGGTGTGGTGGCACACACCTGTAATCCCAGTCCTCTGGGAGACTACGGTATGAGGATCATGAGTTCAAGCACAGCATAGACAACTTAGCAAGACCCTGCTTCAAAATTTAACAAAAAAGCAGGGGCGGGCAGCTTGAGATGTAGCTTAATGTGAAGACCCTTGGTTCAATCCCCAGTACCACCCATTCGCCCTGCCAAAAAAATTAACCAGGTAGCTACTTCAGTTTTTCAGACAAAATGTTTCATTATCTACCCTAAAATAAAATACAGCATTTTAATCCTAAAGGAAATTATGGAAAAAATAAAAATAATGTCCTAGAAATACCACCCAATACAGCATTTTGCATGCAATACACATTCTTTTTGTGTATATTACAATCACATTTTGCATGCCTTATGGAAGGAGAATGATGGCTGCAGATCTGGAGCTCCGGTGCTTAACTGATTGCTTATGTGTTATTTGGAAGGATGGTGTGTCTGTCCATCTAGAAGTTTGTCTTACATCCATTTTTGGTCCTGCTTTGAAGCTTACACTTGCAGTGTAATTGGGTGGAGAAAGTGGATGAAAATCTGAAAATACTAAGCTTTTTCCCTAAGGTCTAAAGCAGAGCCTCATAAGCTATCCTCTGCATGCCTCCTTTCTCCCAGCCCCTACTACAAATTCTAGTAGTGCTAGCAGAAGGGACACAATAAGGGGAAGAGCAACATTGCAGATTTTTTCCCAGTTCTTTACATTTCTTTTCCTTCTCCCATAAAATGTACACCTGTTTGTGCAGTGGCTTATTTGTCTTCTTGAGAACTCAAATTTGCCCTTTACTCGTGTCAAAACACCTGATTGCTGGAAATAGAACCAAGAGGCAAGACTCAGATCAGAGTGCTGTAAACAAATACCAGTTATACTCAAAATAACTGACTTTCTGGATTAGCCACCTTGCTGATTTAGAATATACTTCTCAAGCCCTCTATAGAATAAACCAACAACAAATGCAAGCAGATGCTTGGTCTAGATGGCAAATTTTTGGAAAACTATCCATACTTCTCTTCCCACCAGTAAAATTTATGTATTAATAGTTGATTATATTTTAAGAGCAGTTTATGACAGTACAGTATGTCAGCAAAATACAGAATTGAATATTAAATAGACTAATAAAGTATACATTGGAAATGAAAGCAGTGTTTTCATGAAAACTTAAGTTGATTGTTTTGGACATATTTGATAAAGGCAAATTGTTTGGAGAAAAAGATTGTTGGTGAAGTTGATATGAGCAAGATAAATTGTCAAAACCGCTAAACTGGATTGATGACATACACCTGTAATCCCAGCTACTTGGGAGGCTGAGGCAGGATGATTGCAAATTCAAGGCCAGCCTGGCCAATTTAGTGAAATCTCCCATATTTCAAAATGCAATTTAAAATCACTGGGGCTGTAGCTCACGGTTAGATCACAAGGCCCAGAATTCAGTTCTCGTCTTGGGGGTATGACTGGGTTCAGGGAATTGTAAAAAATCTAGGATTTTGCATTTAGATTGCTTTAGATATATTTGAATTCTCTTAACTCTAATCAAATTTGAAATCATGGATCATGGATAAGTGTGAGAAAAAACTGGAATACTCTCTGGCAGAGGCTACTCTTAGGGTATTGAATGTCCATCAGAGACTTGTGGTAAATAAAGGCTTGGTTGCCCGCCCGTGGCACTGTTGAGAGGTGGTAGAAGCTTTAATAGAAGGAAGTTAGGTCATTAGAGGTGTGCCATTGGAAGGTATATTGAGACCCTGATGTGTCTCTGTCTCTCCCTGTCTTTGTCTGTGTCTGTCTGTCCCCCTCCCTCCTCTCCCTATCTACTCCTCACCCTCTCTATGCCCCCTCCCCACTCCCTCTTTCCCTCCTTCCTTCTTTTTCCTCTGACTCTCCCTGTCTCTCCATCCTCCCGCACACTTTGCCAACCGACATGAGATGAGCAGTCTCCTTCACCAAACATTCCCACCACAGGCCCAAAGGAACAGGGCCAAACAACAATGGACTGAAACCTCTGAAACACTGGGCCAAAATAAACCAACCTGCTCCCTGCCTTCCTTTCTTTTTCCCTTCCCTTTCTCTGTCTCTTTCTCTTTCCCTCTTTCTCTTTCCCTTTCCCTTTCTGTTTTTTATAGTGCTGAGGATGAACCCAGGGTCTTGGCACTAAGCTACATTCCTAGCCCCTTATTTTTGAGACAGAGTCATGCTAAGTTGCTGGGCTTAAAAGGGGAATCCTTCAGCCTCATGCTGCCAGAGTTATGGGATTATAGGAGTGTACCACTATACTTGGCCCTTTCTTCCTTTTAAGTTTATTATCTCTGATATTTTGTCACAGTAATGGAAAACTGACTAACAAATGTACATCTTTACATAAATGCAATTAAATAAAAGACTTAGCTTTGTATCAGTTAACAAGTTAAAATATATTGTGATTTTTCTGGGTACCTTTTTTTTAACCATCAGTTTAATCATCCCAACTATGAAATCTTTCACTTTATTTCCTTATATGATTCATATATAGTCTGTCAGTGACTTTGTAGACTGTACTGTTAAGGTAATTGACCTAACTAATATTTTGTAAATTTGCTGATGAGCTAACAGGTTTGCCCCAAAGTAGAAAGTTGGAAACAGGTAACATACTCATCCATCTCCTTAACAGTATGACTTCTCACAATGTCTTTAAAAGCACCAGCAGTTAAGGTCTGAGTCAGTTACAGACTCTGGGAAGACACACAGTTCCAGACATTGTAGGTCTTACATGATGTAGGGGAGTGCTCCAAAGATCCCTCACTTCAAAAATCATTATGGGGGCTGGGGATTTAGCTCAGTGGCAAAAGCGCCTGCCTGGCAAGCGCAAGGTCGTGAGTTCGGTTCCCGGTACCGGAGAAAAACCAAAAAACAAACAAACAAACAAAAATCATTATGATCTGGAACCAGCACCCTAAGGAGCTGGGACTACTGTATGGCTGGAGCACAATAAAAATAAATCTTCTTTTTGGTGAAATAGCAGTCTCTAAACAAAGACGGAATATCTTTAAAAGATCAATAGAATGACCACTGGCTCCTAAATGAGTCAGAAGACAGAATAGTATCTTTAAAATATTGAAACAAATTCACTTTTCATTTAAAATTTTGAAGCTTATAAAAGAATTGTAGCAGGCATGGAGCTGCACTGCCACATTTTCCTGCAAAGGAAAATCTGCTCAGGTGCACGTGCTGTAGTCGGCAGACATCTGGGCTCCAGGAATCTGCCCTATCTTTAGCCCTGTGCTTCCCTGGCAGTGTGCATCCAGCAGTGTTCAGCAGACTAGAAAGGCCTGGGCATTTTAGCCCAATACAGGACTTTGGGAAGGTTATTGTTTGCTCAGGGCTCTCCACCAGTGTGGTAGTCTGATCCTCTGTGATAGTGCAGTTTCTTCTCTGCCTAGTCTTGCTTCCCCCTCCTTCCTTTCAGAGGCGACTCCCTAATAAACATCTTGCACCCAACATTTCTCTGCATCTCTTGGGAAACCCAGTCTTAAGAACAAAGATAAAAATAAAACATGTCTGTGTAAACAAAAACGGAGTTCACCGCTAAGAGACTTGTTCTAAAGGAACTTCCAAAGGTTATATTTCAAGAAGAATCAGATATAGGAGATACAACAAGGAATAGTGAAGGAATAAAGCTAATATGTACATACAGCTAATCAAATATGGTTTCTATAAAATACTAATAACAGTGTCTAGTTTGTCGGCTTAAAAATGCATCCAAAGTCCAGTAAAATAAAAGAGAAGAGTATACATATAGACCAGAATCAGCTTGCTGCTCACATCAATGAGTTACAGCAGAATTCAGTGAATTGGTGGTGATCTAGAACTAACAGATTGTCTTTTTCCCTCTTTTTCTTGTTTTGGCTTTCTCTTAGTTCTCTTGTTCTATAGATTTTTGTATTTTTTTTTCTGATTATGTTTTTTAACTTAATGTTTTAAGTAGGTGTGATACCTAAGCACAACTCAATAACATTAGAAAATGTGGATCATGGAAAGTGTTAACCCCTTTCCACATTCCTTGGATTCTCAACTTCCGTATCACGGGGAACCATGTTTATTAGTTTCTCAGGTGACTTTCCATACTTTGTTCCATAAAATAGTTTTAACAATGAAACAGTATACTTAAAAGAGTCCAGCACACAGTGGGAGGTTACTAACTTTAATTTTCTTCTTCCCTTAAGCAGTTTGTGACATTCAAATGCAGAAAAGACAGTTGGCTATGTATTTTGCTGCTGAATATTTAACTTTTGCTTGATACCTGTAGCCACAAATTATCCCAGGAAACTGTAGGTCATGTCTACATGAAGGTGCTAGAGTTTGACCTAGGGCCACAACTGACCTGCTGTATTTTAGATTGGTTTGGTTTGGTTTAATGTGGTTTGGTACTGGGAGTTGAACCCAGGGCCTTTGCACTGATCTGTTTTCCCAATTTAATTTTGAGACAGGGCCTCATTAAGTTGCCCAACCTGGGATTGAATTTATAATCACCCTGATTCAGCTCTCCAGGCTGGTGGGATTACAGGCATGTCCCACCACACCTGGTCTATGTCATATTCTTTTTTTTTTTTTTTTTTTTGGTTTTTCTCTGGTACTGGGAACCGAACTCACGACCCTGTGCTTGCCAGGCAGGCGCTTTTGCCGCTGAGCTAGATCCCCAGCCCCTATGTCATATTCTTAATGAAAAGTTGAGAGCACTTTTCCTAGCCTTGGCCTACTATTAATTAAAAAGACAGTTTTTACATGAATACAGTTGATAGAACTCTGTGTGCTTTTACTGGAAAGTGAATATGAACATGATATTCATGGAATTAGGAAGTAGGACTGTGCTATTTTTCTAGGTAAAAATAGTTGTATTAAATATAAAAATGTGTCATCAGTTCTTTTTTGTAAATCATGAGGTTGCTGAAACAATTTTGAGACATTTTTAAAAACTCATTTTTAAAATTTTTAAAAATTCATTTCTGAAAATGATCTTTTCTCTAAATAATTTCTATTGAGCTGAGGAAGTTGATCTGCTAGAGCAATACTTTGCAAAGTATAAACCATGTTTTCTATTCCATTGTTCTATATTTAATAACAAACATTTTTTGATGAGTGTTCACATCATATTTGGAAGTGAATAGAACTTTTCAAAATGATTTACATTTCATGTGGTCTCCCTAGAGAAAAAGCAGTAGCTTATATTTTCAATCTGAGAAGGAATGTTTTTAACATAAATGTATACATTATTATACGCTGAAAGAAGATTAGCATTCTTTATGCACGTCAAGATTAAACATAAGTCTACAGGGTTTTTAATTAATCTTTCCCATCTATTGTTGCATCCATTATTATATAGTATGTGTATACAGTACATTTTTCCATATTGTAGTTGTTTTTATTATAACACTTAAAGTGACATCAAATTGTGATCAGGACCCACACCTGGTATAATTTGGATGAATGTTCAAGATCCTGTCCTTGGCTTAAACAAATTCTATATAACTTGCTATTTTATAATGCTAGCAAAGCAAAGGATTTAGAGAATAGAGTTGAGATAACTATATTATTTCTAAATTCTTTTGTGAATTTTGACTTTAAGCCTTTTCATTTGAGTTTTCTGTGAGCCTTTTGAGTTTTCTGTGAGGTTAATTAATAGGAACACCATATCCAGTGTCATGATAAATCCTTGAGAAATATTCTGTAGTTACTTCTGTAAGCACTTGTGCTGTGTATCAAGCAGTTCCTTCCAAATCAAGCAGGCTCTGCTTTATATCCTTTCAGTTTATGCATCAGGCTACTTTCTGATCTCTTTGCCTGTCCAATCTCTTTCAGATGGTTGTGTGTCCTTGAATAATGGCATTAAAATTTTGTTAAGTCTTCATGGTTTATTTTTTGTTTGCTTAATGGTTGACAGTTATACAGCAGTCATTAATGAAGTTAATTAGATTAGAATTAAGTTGTTTAATTTTCTTCACTGCCATTAGCCACTGATAAATTTATAAGAAGTATTTTAAAATGATAGTCTCTGTTTAGGGAAAAATGAGATTATTTTTACAGTATTTGAACTGTGGAATGTAAGTTTATCTTTCTTCTAGTGATTGAAGGAAAACCTGGGAATTGAAGTCCTACCTTTGCTTTTTTCAGTGTTACATATAAATTCAGGGACCAGAGATAGTAGAATGTAAATTTAGACACAAAAGAAAAGAAAGGTAGACATATAGCTAAAGGGGTGAATTACTAACTGGCTGTCTATTTGCCCTACTAGTGCTGCTTTAATTAAAAACCTTTGCTTCTCTGAGAGAAGCGAAGTATATTGTAATTATAGGAACCTTAAAACCTCTCCTTTGCACATACATTTTTCCTTTTATTTTCTCTTTTCTTTTTAAAGAATATTATAATGGGCATATATGAATCTGCCAAAATGAGACCCATTAATCTGTATAACATATGCATTAATAAAAAAGAGGTGAGAAAAAAATTAAAAAGTATTATAAATGTTTTTGACATACAGATAATGTAGTGTGAAGAATAATACATTGAATCCTAATCAATCTGCTACTCAGTAAATAAGCACTAACAAAACCTACCCCCCTCCCTGATCACATCTCCCTTCTATCATTATCCAGAATGTAGTGTCTTTGTGTATTTATTTATACATTTACTCATATGTATTTTCCCAAACAACATATAGTCTAAGTTTCTATAGTTTCAAAGCTGAATTTTCTGGGCTGGTCTTTGTCATTCATTAGTTGTCAGATTTGTCTATGGCAGTGATGGTGAACCTTTTAGAGCTTTCAGTGATTCAAACAGCCAGCTGTGCCAAGCAGTGCCATAGGTTCATCACCACTGGTCTATGGTAATATATATGTATATGTTCTTTTGCCTTCTCTGCTGTTCCGTATTTTATTGTACGAAAATATCACATTCTTAATGGAGAGATTGTTTTTCCTCTATTATATATAATGTTGCTATGAATATTCTTGTGCATCCATGTGAATTTCTTTGAAGTTTTTACCTAAAAATGGAATTTAGGGGGTCATAAGATATGTGAATCTTCAGCTTTGCTTGGTGTTGCTTATTGCTTTCCAAAGTGGTTTATCAGTGTAGAATCAGATACGAAGGTATAGAGAATTGTTGTTCCATGTCCCACCATCACTCGGTAGTTTAATTTTGCTAGTCTTATCGACAGTCTTCGTTGCCATTTTAATTTATATTTCTCTAATTACTAGTGAGAGTCATCTTCTTATATTTATTAGCTATTCGGACCTTCTCTTCAGTGAATTGTTTGTCTACTTGTACACAGAAATATACACACATATATTCTGGGTTATAATTCTTTCTCAGTTTTATGCATTATAGATTATCTAGTTCAGCTTTTCACTTTTTAATGGTGTCCTTGGATAAACACATATTTACATTCTAGTGTATAATTTGTTATTTACTATTTTTTCTTTGGCTTTTTAAAAATAATTTTTAAGAAATCTACCCAGGGTCTTAAAAATGTTCTCTCTTTTCTTTAGCAGTCTTAAATTTTGCTGTTTAGGTTTGGGTTTTTAGTCTGTAGAATTTATATCTGGTAGGGGGGGATGCCATTTTTTAAGTACATTAAGTTAGAACCATTGATTTGCTAGCCCATCCTTTCTCCACTGATCTGTACTGCTGCCTCTGTCACAAGTCAAGCTTACATATGTGAAGCTTGTTTTGCTCTTCTGTCCATGGTCTGTTTCCTTGTCTTTTCTGACATGCTGTTTTAATCACTTTAGCAATAAAATAGGTGTTTGTGTTTGATAGGGTAACTTCTCAAAGTATCATAAAAATAAAGACAGTAAAGCAATATATAAGGTGATATAATTAAAAACTGTATAAAAATTGGAATCAAAAGCCTTTACTCAGGAACTGTTGTCACTTATCCATTCTACAACACACTCTGTGTGAGCCTGATCAATAGTTCTTTTTTATGAGGTATTTAAATGACCACTGGCTTGATATAAATCAACATTTTGTAATGAATTTATTTTTAAAAAACCAAACCTAATGCAATATGTGTCTCCATTAGTGAAGAATAGATTATACTTGATAAGGAAAGAAGCCAAGTACTCTTCTTGCCAACTGGATTTAAAGCTGAGGTCTCAGAAGCAAGAATTATGAGGTCACCAAATCACCATAAATGTTCCTTAGGTAATTTTCTTTTTCTGCAAGTCTTTTTTTCTTCCTTAGCATGAGTAATTTTTTGTTTAATTTAAAAGAATTTAAGCTCCAGGGTCTTTGATGGATTATGGATCTAAACAGGAAAAACAAAATGTGGGTCAGTATTTTCCATGTGATGATTGAATAAAGTCATACTGCAGTTTGTCCTTAAGATGAGAGTGGTGTTAGTGGAGATGAGCTGTGGAGAAGCTACTGAATGTAGGTGTTTTATAGCTAGCACTGTAGAACAAGGACAGTAATCAGAAGATCAGAGCTTTTACAGTAAATGTTAACGTCTCCCTTTGCCTGGGATTTTCCTTCATTTCCCAGGTGATAGGCCAAAGAAACATATCAGGTGAGTTTTTTCAGTTGTTAAGGTTAATTCTATAACATCAGGAGAAATATAATGTTTCAGGGACATTTATGAAAAAAAGAATACTTTGTCTCATTTGCCCATTTTAACATTCAAAGAACTGATTTATTTTGTAGAGTTTTTTCCTTTAAAAATTCTATACACATTCTCACTATAAGACTGTTTAAAATAACTCAACATTATATCCTTTTTTATTTAAATAGTTTTTCTTTAGTGGGCCTTGCCTTTCTAGTTAGTATGTATCCTGTTTTATATACTACTTCCGTATTTTTGTGTTCTTGGTGATTTATAAGGGAAAACATCTTCCTCGCCACTCTGCCGTGTCTTGGGGCCTGTGCCCCTGACACAGTGCCTGTGGCATGTGCACAAAACGCGTGGCTTGCTGTACCCTTACACTGGCAGGTGCTGACTTGTCTTCCTGGAATTTTGGCTTTAACCACAGCCTTACAGTACAGAATGTTCCATGCTATGTCCGTGCTGTCCTTCAAACCTATATTCTGCCTTACCTAGTTGAAGGTTTAGCTTGTTGCTTTTGTTGCTCCTAATTTTGTTTTTCAAAACTTCTTCCCTTTAATTCAGTCATTTTTGTTATGTGAGCAATGTTAATTTACAAAAGAATATTGTGCAGTTTAAGACACTAAAGAATAAAGGGTGGAAAATAGAGTTCTTTCTTACTCTGTCTTCCTACCCTCCCACTCCCTTTCTAGATTATTTTACCTAGGTCCATGGCTTAGAATATATAGCCCTGCCTTGTTTTTGAGCTCCCCCCCCCAGTCTATTTGCATGACAGTTCCATCTCCAAGGCATTGTAAGCTTAATTTGCCAAAAATAGAACTTTTTCTCCTAAGCCTGCTTGCTACAGCCAATCCCCATTTTTTTCTCCATTCAGTAAATTGTGTGATCATTCACCATTTGCTCAGACTAAATTTGGAGCTGTGCTTGAGCCCTCTCTTCTGTCATACCTCATGTCCAATCTGTTAGCTTCTCACCACCTGCACCTCTTCCTTAGTCTCAGCCATTCACAGTGATCATCGGATTCATTTTCCAGCATCTACTTTTGTTCTTTTACCGTTTATTTTCAACGTCGTAGCCAAAGTGATTTTTTTTAAAAAACAAGTGAGATCATATTGCCCCTTTGAACAAACCCCTGCAATGGCTCTTTACTACTCTTAGGATAAAATCCTATGTTTTACATTGCCTGCAGAGCATGTATCATGTGGCCCCTTCCTGCTTCTCTGACTTCATCTCCTCCCATCATAACATACTCGCCCCACCCCTATGTTGAGCTCTCGCCACATTAGCCTTGTTTTTCATTAGTGACAGATTTGTTCTCTCAAGATTATTGTTATTCCTGGAGGGGGCGGGGATGGCCTCAAACACAAACAGTCTAAAATACACTCCAAGTCCCTGCTCATACGATATTTCCATGGAGAGACCTTTACTGCCCACTTTGATCTAAAATAGCATGCCACACCAAACCCCAAACACTGTCCCTTTGCTTTAGTTCCCACTGCTTGCTCAGTACTTATTCGACTAAATTAAATAGCTGTGAGACCCTGAGCAAATCAGTTTGGGTCCCTAGATTTTTATTCCACATACAAAACAAGATCTTATTTTAAATCTGTCAGAAAAATATTCAGACTGCAGATATCAGTCAATTCAGAATCATAGATTCAAGCCACTTGTTTTACAAAAGTGATTTGGTCCAATCATATTGCTCAAGCCAGCACTTTTTTTACAACTACAGTACCCCTAGTTATGTGATTATCTCTGATGAGATATTCCTTTGTACTTCTTTGTTTACAGTTTTGCTAGTTTTAATTTATAAGTTTTTGGTCATCTTCCTCTTCACTAATATTTATCTAAGTTACTTCTGCATTTATGAACAGTCATTTTCATTATTCTTCTTTAGTCCTTGTTTGATCACTCATCAAATATAAGCAAATGAAGCATATTTAGCTGTTTCATCCTTCCCCTTGACTCACCCCACCTTTACAGGATTTTTTTGTGCAACAATAGTTCATGCATGCATGTTGACTAGCATGATATATTTGTAAATCACAGAAAGGAAAATAACTTTTGGAAAAAGGGACATTAAAAAAACTTCCTTATTCTTCAAAGAAGTTGGTCTGGATTAAAAGGTTCACAGGCTACTACTAGAGCAAACTCTAGCTGTTTTGTAAAATGACTCCTTAGTGTCTGTGAGCTTAGAAAACACTGAGGTCTACAATTTTCTTACTTAGTACTTCCCAGAATTTTCAGTATACCAGTGCGTAATCCATTCAAGGATTATAATACCCATATTTTATTTCACTACAAACTGTCTTACTGTAGATTACCTTTTAGTATCTTCTGGGAGAGTAGCGCTCTGTGGAACACATTTTTGAGCATTTATTAGGTATCAAGCATAGTTCTGAGTACTTTATATGTCTCAACCTATTTTTATATGACATACATTGTTTCTTAAGATTATGAGGAAATCTTCCTTTAAAAAATAATATGCCAAAAAATGCCATATTGAAGCAGCATATTGGAGAATATGAGGAGTTTTGAGTGAGTGTGTATATAAATGTAGACTGTGAATCTTAGGTATTGATTCATTTACAGATTCATCATATTCTCTGTCGAGTTGGTCATTCATCTGTTTCCATACATTACTTTACATATTGACAATATATACTGTTTGGCAGATTACATCTCAGTATAATTATTGATAATTTTAGAGCAATTCATGTAGAACATACATTGATATATTCCAGATTTATGTTGTAGCTGATAAAGTTTCGGCATTTCAACAGTACATTAAAGGTTTCCTAATTCAATGTTTTGTCAGTTTTGATTATACATATAGTCTTTTCCACTTGAAAAAAATTAAAATACCTGTAAAAAATAGTAAAATATGCTGAGAGGAAAAGCCTCTCCTCCTCATATACATGATTTACATTTTACTGTATATTATCCTGTTCATTGTGATCCTTATAGTAGCTACTTTTCAGAGATACACACCTACTCTCTCCAGCCAATAAGCTGTACCTCTTGCTCCTGTGTAATTGTTTCCTTTGAATTGGGCTGGCCTTGACTTGCTTTGGATTGGGAAAATGCAGCAGCATGAGTGTGTGACACTGATGGTGTCATAAGAAGCATTGCAGCCCTTGGCCAGGTTCTGGAATTCTTGCTCTGGGAGAACACGCACATTTAGTGAGATGTCAGACTACCATGCCACTGCATGGACGCCCAGCCCAGCCATGAGCTCTCTGGAAAGTCTGCAGGAAGGGAGGGAGAGAGTCATCAATCCTGGAGAGATTTCCATAGCTTTCTGCTACATTTTCTAGCATGCTAGCTGAGGTGTCAGGCTAACTCTGAGTGAAGAAGCACCTTGAGTTGTGTATGTATCTCTGCTTAGTCTGATATCTGACATTTGGATGATTCCAGTCTCAGCAGTCATCTGACTCCACTACATGTGAGAGCCCAAGTGCAAATCACCCCACTGAGCCTATTCAACTTGAACTGTGAGAGAGAGTACTTTTTTTTTTTTAAGCCATTCAGTTTTACAGAGCATTAGCTAGCCAGAACAACTTATAGTAGCATGTGACAAAACACCAAAAAGCTTTACTTAATATGTATACATAATGTTATATATGACAAGTGTTCTCTATAATTTTAAAACATGTATATGACTATTTGCACATTAGTCCACGCTTACTTGTGTGCTGGAGGAGCTGGTTCTGAGGAAACTCTGTAGCTCTTCATGACTCCACGTTCAGTGACATCATGGTGGTGGCCTGAGAATGGCCATGGACATTGGCAGATGCTACAAGCCAAAGCTCCTGCCTCCCACAGAATCAGCTGTGAAACCTTTGCCAACACACTACTTTCTATATCTTCTTTTTTCAATGACATTATCATTGTTGAATGATAAGTTATTTGGATATACCATAATTTATTTTACTAATCTTCTGTTACTGACCTCTTACCTCTTTAGGATATAATGAGATGAATACATATTTACATTTTTGATAAGGTTGCACGATCATGTAACAGTAAAATTATACCAATTTCTATCCCCCCCAAGAATGAGGGTGTTTCCTGATATACCACTTGGCATTTATTTTTATATTTGAAATATTCATACTATAAAACTTTTTTCTTTTTTTTATTCTTAGAGTTTCAAAATAGGTAATGTATTCAAATATTTCAAAAAAACAAATGTTAAAGAAGTGTATGGGGAAAATCTCCCGTTTCTGAGTTTTCTGGCACCCCTCCCAGTGGTAATTTGGAATTTTACAAAGAATTTATTATTTTCTTTCAGAAATGTATATGCATAGACACATACATTCCTTTTTCTCCCTTTTTTTTTTTTTTTTTTTTTACTCAAATAGTAGTTACAAAACATACTTCTCTGCTTTGCTTTTGTCCTTTAACTATATCTTGGAGATCAATACCTAAAGAGAAGAGGCCTCAATATTGTTTTATGTTCCCATAGTATCCTAATGACTGTATAAGTCATATTTCTAACATTTTACTATGGTAAATCATACTAGTGTATACATCATTTTATATATATGAATATATCTGTAACATCCCTTTTTTTTTCTTTTTTAAGTGCTGGTGATTGAACCCAGGGTCTTCACACTGAGTTGCATTCCTAACCCCTCTTTTAGTTTTTATTTTGAGATAGGTTACTGACTGCCCAAGTTGGGCTTAAACTTGTAATTGTTCTGCCTCAGCCTGCCCAGAATGTTAGGATTACAGCGGGTGCCACCACCATGCCTAGTTTTAGCATAAATTTTTGAAAGAATTTCTTGGTCAAAGAATATAGTTTTGTTGGATATAATGAAATTATCTTGTATAGAGAGATGCATGGATTAACATTCTGATCTTCAATATATAGAAGTACCTATATCTCCATACACTTGCTATACAGTATCCTGTCAGACTTTTGGATCTTAACTACTGATTTGTTAAAAAATAGAACCATCAGACTAGAGGTATAGCTCAGAGATAGAGTGCTTAACTAGCATTCTCTGGGCTCCTCTATTCTGCAACACACACACAGAATCAATATGTAATCTAACTATGAATCTGGGTTTATATTTGTATTTTGTTTTCTGTAGGTTGTCTACGTCTTGCCTATTTAAGTTGTGAACTTTCATTTCATGGTAGGAATATTTTATTCATAGCAAAATTAGCACTGTTATCTGTCATAAGATTTGCCACGATTTTATGCCAGCTTTTTAAAAAATCATCTGGCCATTTTTATGGAACGTACAGCCATGCAGAAATACGAAGTTTTCTGTTGTCACACTTTTCTCTCTTTATATTGATGTCTTTTAGATTTTGTGTCATTGTTGGAAACTCACCCCAAGAGTATAAAAGGTTTCATATTTTAGAACTTTATGTTTTTTTTTTAAAGTTTTTACATTTTAATTCTTATTTAGAAATTCATCTAGATATGAAATGCGGTATGGCTTCAGTTCTATTTCTTTTTTATAGATACCTGTTTAAAATTTATTTACTAAATGAACAATTTTTTTATCTGAATGGTGTAAAATACTACATATATTAAATATTAAAACTGTCTGTGCCCCACTATTACAAGGTTTAAATTAGAATAGCTTACAGATTGTTTTTCTTCCAGAAATTTCCTGTTTACTCTTGCTTTTTTCATATGAACATTAGAATTAAGTTATCTACTTCCCAGGTACCCCTGTGTGTATTTTCATTGGTATTTTTTAATTGTGTTTAAGTTAAGGAGAATCTACACTTTAATGATGATAACTCTTCTTCACAATGTGTTAAGGGGGGTTTCTTTTAAAGCATCTTCAAATAGCTTGTTAGTTTTCCTTATTTATATCTAGGGGTTTTTGTTTTGTCTCTTTCATTACTAGATTGTGTTACATTGCTAGGGTTACAATAATAAGATACCACAGACCTGGTGGCTTAAGCAACAGAAATGTATTTTCTCACAGTTCTGGAATTAAAAGTCCAAGATTAGGGTGCCAGTGGGGTGGGTTTCCTCTGAAGCTTCTCTCCTTGGCTTGAAGATACGTGCTCCTCTTGCCTTGTCCACACAGCCTTTTATGTGTGTAGCTCTGGTGTTTGTGTCCAGATTTCCTCTTCTTAAAAGGACACTTGTCAGATTGGATTAGGAGCCACCCACATGACTCATTCGACCTTAATTGCCTCTTGGAAGGCCCTGTGTGCAAACAGTTACATTCTGAGAAGCTGCAAGTTGGGGCTTGAAGCTTTGAGGTGGGGGAAACAATTCAGCCCCTAATAATGATGAGTAAGGAGTTTCTTTTCTTATATCTGCTATTTGATATTTTTATAATTTAACCTATTAATAGGTTAAATATTTAACCTATATATAAATTATAGGTTATAATTTATATAATTTATAATTTTTCTTCCGGAAATAGTTGTAATTTAACTATTTGATATATATATACATATATATCAGAATCATTTCTGCATTTTGTACCTAATTACTGTGCTCACTTCTAACAGCTTATTCTCCATTTTTCTACATATCCAATCACATTATTTATGATGATCGTATTACCTTCTCACTTCCAGTTGCTATAGCTTTGTTTCTTTTGTCTGGAGCTGTTAAAATAAGGTTAAGAACACTGGCAGTAGATAGTCTTATGTTCCTGATTGGAGTAAGAATATTTTTAGTGGCTTCTGATGTGACTGTTAAACATGATACTGGTTTTTGTGTTGAGATAAAGATATTTTGTCTTTTTAAAGACTTACTCATGATCCACTTATGTTTTAGTACAATTTTGAAAAATCAAAACTGAGTAATTTTTATAAAACGCCCTTTTGGCATCCATGAAGATAATCCCACATATTTTCCTCTTGAGCTAATAATGTATTGAATTTATAAATAAATTTACTAATATTGAGCCATCCTGTGCTTCTATATTTAGTTTTGACATATTCTTCTCATTTGTTTATGGAGTCTTTTGTGAACTACAACCTTATGTTTCTGAGGATAACTGGGAACTATTATGCAGGGAGGTGTTGCTCGGGGTTGAACGCAGGTCCTTCAACATACTAGGCAAGTGCTGTGCCACTAAGCTACTTCCCCAGCCCTTCTTTTTTTTTTAATTATTTTTGAGACAGGATCTTGCCAGGTTGCCCATGCTGGCCTGGAACTTGCAATCCTCGTACCTCAGATTCCTGAGTGAGATTATAGACATGCACTACTGCACCTGGCTTGGAAATGTTTTTTTTAAATGCTTCATTAGAGCTTTCCTATAAAGTTGTTGAGTCTAGTGCTTTGGGGGAAGAGGTTTTGTGGGGGGGGGCGGATATAGAGGTAGGGTGGTATTGTTTTGGTTTGGTTTTCTTTGCAGTGTTGGGAATCAAACCCAGGGCCTCATACATGCTAGAGAAGTGCTCTCCCACTGAGCTATACCCCAGCCCAAAGGATAGCTCTTTGACAACTTTATTTTTTCTATAATTTACCTGTTTAAATTTTCTATCCTCTTGAGTCAGTTTTGTCATTAAATTACATTTTCCTCTCATTTGTTTCTGTTAATTTTCAAATTTATTTGCCAGGCGTGGTGTCGCACGCTTGTAATCCCAGCACTTGGAAGGCTGAGGCAGGAGGATCACTGCGAGTTTGAGAACAACCTGGGCTACAAAGTGAGCTCAAGGCCAACCTGAACTGCATAGCGAGACCCTGTCTCAAAAAGACAAAGAAAAAAAAAAAAGAAAAAGAAAAAAGATAACAGACATCTAAGAAAATCAATAATGAAAAGATGGATTCACTCTCAGATAAAATAAAATAGACTGATTTTATTAAAAACGTATTTAAAAAATAAGTATGAGTAAGATTCTCCAAAAGATAAATAATAAAAACCATTTCAAAAGAAAAGAAAGAGCTGGGGATATAGCTCAGCGACACAAGCGCCTGTCTGGCAAGCACAAGGTCCTGAGTTTGATTCCCAGTACCCAAAAAAAAAAGAAAAAGAAAAAGAAATGATACGGAATAGACAAGTATAAGAACTGATAAGACATCTTAGAAGCAAAGTATAAAGTTACAGAAATTATAGCAGTAGAGTAAACCTTAAGTAGATGTGGTTAGGGAGGGAATTACTGAAGTAGAAAATTGATCTAAAGGTTTTACCTAGAGAACAGACTGTAGAAAGACAGGGGGAAAAAAAAGGCAAATCATAAACCAGGCATAGTGGCGCACACCTGTAATCCCAGCACTTGAGAGGCTAAGGCAGGAGGATTGCCATGAGTTCAAGGCCAACCTGGGCCACATAGTGAGTTGAAGAGCAGCACGAACTACATAGTGAAACCCTGTCTCAAAAAAAAGTCAATCATGTAGTTACTCAGTTAAGAGACATTAAGAAATAGATTGAGGGACTTCAGTATACAACAAATAGGAACTTCAGAAGAGGAGGCTATAAGAATGACTAAGAAACAGTAGCCAAAAAGCCAATGCCTGAGAATTTTCCAGAAATGAAAACTTGGATCCTCTGATTAAAAGTAAAATCTGACTAAGCAGGTAGGTAAAAACCAACCGCAGTGAGAAACAGTCAGTGTAACTATAAAACAAAAAGATAAAAAGAGCTCTTTTCTGACTGGGACCTTGGAAGCGTTGAAGGGAAGAAAAAGAAGGTTCTTGCCATGCTACCACCCCTTAAGAAAAAGTGAAAAGCAGAGCTGAAGGTAAAGTGCCTGAGAAAGACGTTTGCCCAAAAAATGCTTTGAAAGGCAAGGAGAAAGCTCATCTATGAAAAAGCGAGGTGCTGTCAGGAGTATAGACAGATGTACAGAACCGAGACTCAAATGACAAGGATGGTGAGAAATGTCTATGTCCCTGGAGAACCCAAATTGGTATTTGTCATCAGGATCAGGTATATGAGTGGTGTGAGCCCAGTGTTGCAGTTCCTTTACCTTCACTAGATCATCAGTGGTACCTTTGTTCAGCTCAACAAGGCTGCAGTTAACATGCTGAGAATTGTGAACCATGTACTGCATAGGGTACCTACATCTGAGGTCAATAAATAAACTAATGTACTGTACTGGCATGGTGTGGTGGATTGACTAGTGGTAAACTTGTACCACTTAGCTGAGCTGAGTGAGCATGGTGCTGGGTGTGGAAGGTCTACCTGAGGATCGTTGCCAACAGCATAAAAGGAGAACTGGAGGGGAAGGTGCTATGCTGTTGATTCTCCTGGAGGAGTTTGTCACTCTGGTTTTCCTGATACGAACTCACCGTTCTTATCGTTGGAGGTGCTCAGGTCCCTAATGTCCCTGAGGATGGCTGCACTTCTCTTTAGGGGAGCTCTGATCCTTACCTTGAACATTGCTTCCTGGCTCCATTGCAGATCTCTCAGCCTGGTGGTACAGATACGTCATCCTGCTGGCATAGACTTTCTAGCTTCCACCACTGGCCTTTGGGCCTTCCCAATGCAAATCTTTGATATAGACTTGTGTGAGACATGGTAGGCTCTATTCCTCCAGCTAGACTCATGGAGGACATTGCCATGGGCTCTAGATCTTCAGCTGGACTCATGAAATATCGCGTTAATATTATCCCCTAGTACCAGGCGTGGTGGTGCATGCCTGTAATCCCAGCACTTGGGAGGCTGAGGCAGGAGGATTGTTGTGAGTTTGAGACCAGCCTGGGCTACATAAGTGAGCTCAAGGCCAGCCTGAACTGCATAGTGAGACCCTGTCTCAATATGACCAAAAAAAAAAAAAAAAAATCCCCTAGTTTTTTCAGACTGATCAAGCCCACAATCTCCCAAACAAGTGGACAGCAAAGGCTTAAATAAAAGAGACAAATTAATGATTTCAGGGCTCCAGGAGGATCCAAACCCTCTCACAGAATTCAAGCTTCTGGGGGCTAATACCAAGAACTTCTCTAGGTAGCCCATATTTATTATGTTGTCAAACAAAGGGGAATACTGAAGAAAATGCAGGAATCTGGGCAGAACTTGGAAATCCCTCTAAGGACTTCTCCAAGTAATGCATTATATTAATTTAGGAGAACTATGTTATCTCCAGGAAGGCCTTCACTCCAGGAGAGATGCCTGCAGCTACAGTCTTTAGCTAACAGGCTGGAGCCAGGTGTCCTTAGTTGTGGTTTTGTCTTGTCCTTTGAGGCACCAGGCTTCACCTGCCATTAGAGGCTGCCGTCTCCAGACAAGGGGCCTAGGCCTTAGGCAGACTTACAAGTAAACGTGAAAAGCCAATTGGTAAATATAAATCCTGCTCAGAGCTACTTTGTATGGTCTCCATCAGTGCAAGACATTGCCGTGGGATCCAGGCCCTCAGATTCTTTGGGTCTTTAGCTCATGGACAGATATCTCTTACACTCTTCTGCATTTGACTCTTTGGGTGAATATTATAGAATAATCCTATAAATTATGTGTCCTATATTAAATCTATTCCCTTGCAAACGCTGACTACAACATGGGGCTATGGCAAAATCAGAAAATCAATTAAGAATATAAGAGGTTTGAACAACAGAAATAATAAATTTAATGTAACATAGGTTTTTTTTTTTTTTACCAACAATAGAGAATTTAGAGCACCCAAGCAATAAAAAAATTAACTGTGTCCTAAGTCACCATAAAGTCTCCAAAATTTAAAGTAACCAGAATCATACATACCATATTCTCTAACCACAGTAATTAAACTTGAAATGAACTTTAAAAACCTCAACTGACTACAAACTAGAAAAATGTACTTCTAACCAACTCATAGGCTCTCACAAGAAGCTTGAAAACAGAGTACACAGGAAGTAGGGGAAAGGAAGGGCAGATTAAAGATAAAAACAATTAATAAAATGGGGGAAGTAGAGCAATTCTCTGCTACTGTGGAACTGGCCAAGAAGAAAGTAGGTGCCTAGGCCTACCCAAGGTTTATTTTCTACACAAGCAAACTTTCTTTAGCAGATATTAGTGTCAGCCAGGAAAAATACAGGGATGAAAACATAAAGTATAAGTTTATCATGAGATTTTGAGGGGTATACCTTAAAACAGAAAACTTACCACAGAACCTCATAAGGGAAAATGTTAAATTTGTAGAGTTATCTTATTGTTGCTTATTTTGTTTAAATTTTTTATCATGCTGTTTAATAGTTCATTTTCTATATTTGAGATATTTTTCTCTGCCCTCTTGCAGGTTACTCAGATGAGTCGTCCGGACCTGATTCTTTTTCTGATGAAGTACCTGATGGCTCTTATAGTTGGTATTCCCTCTATTTTTTGGGTTGGAAGCAAAAAGACATGCTTTGAATGGGCCAGTTTTTTTCATGGTCGTAGGAAAAAAGAGTAAGTTCATAAATTCTCAATGTTCACAAACATCACATTTATGTAAGTTTTGTGTTGCTTATATTAAAACAGTTTGGATTGGGAGTATTCAAGTATTCAAACAAGACTGTAACTTTGACAGCAGCCACCAGTTATAATTGGCACGATAGCATTTCATAATTAAAACCTAATGTCTGATTTTCAGAAGATGGCCAAGTGGAACCGTGCCTGAGGTCTGTTGCTTTACTATTTCAGAATATTGGAAGCACTTACTGATCTTGGTGAAAAAAATCCAAATTATAATTTTGTTAAAATTAAAAACAAATTAATTCTTCCCTAAAAGTTTTTACTTGATCCTCCTGATATTCCTGTGAGGGTTGGTATGTATTCTCAACTCTGTTTTACAGATGAAAAAAATAGGACAAAGGTTAAATGCCTGACCACAGTCACGCAGGCATTGAAAATTGAGAGTTAAACTTCACTTGCAGTTATCCATTGTTCTTCCAAATATACCAAAAGGGATGTAGAAAGATAGGCTGTTATTCTATTCTAATTTAATACATGTAAAAGTTTTATAACCTTAATTTATTTTTTATTCTGTCTAATTGCAGCCTGGAGCTGTTGAAACAAAGCTAATTAAGAGTGACAGTGGTACATAATCTTGTATTTCTGTTTTTAATAATAATATTTCTAGTGGCGTCTGGCATTCCCATTAAGCATTTGGCTTTGGGATTAACATAGGTATATTTTCTGCCTATAAGGACTTAATCATATCTGCTTGTGTTTTATTATACAGTAATTTTTAAAAATAAAACTAACATTATCAAGAGAATCAGAGAATGTATATAGTCAACAAATATTAGTCTCCCTTCAACCTTTCTACCCTATTACCAAAAACAACAGCAAAAATCCTTTTGTAATTTGAGAATTAGAATATACTTTCTCAATATGTGGTCCAGTCTGTACATGTTGGAGTTTTATTTTTTAGTGCAATTGTTCATCTGATTTTAACTCTGACTCTCTTTTTTGTTTGTTTGGGTTTTTTTTGTTTTTTTGTTTTTTCTGGTACTGGGAATCGAACTCACAACCTTGTGCTTGCCAGGCAGGTGCTGTGCCGCTGAGCTAAACCCCCAGCCCTAACTCTGATTCTTATAGGGAGTCACTTGCATAAATGAGCACATGCATAAAGATCTATTTAATTTGCTCTTTTATTTAATTGCTGCTCTATTCATCATCATATACATCTACTTTTAATCCTTTCATAGCAGTTAAAAACCTTTGCTCCTAACAACAGTTCATCACTTTAAATTTTTTTCCTTAGCTTTTAGTATGCCCGGGACTTAATCTTTGTAACGTTTGGTGTCCTAGGAATTGTAAATTTCCTTAACTTAAAAAAATTTCCTTAACTTAAATTTCCTTTTTAGAAATGATGAAATTAGTATATACCTTCATTTTCTATTTGAGAAAAATGAAGGACAAAAGGGATAGCGATTTGCCTAAAATCACATATTTATTGATAGAGTTGAAACTAAAATCCTGATTTCCTTTTTCTAGCACAGGCCTCTTTCTAGCATATCACTTTAGGGGACAGATTGACAGGATTTTTCTTGTAATTCCTTCCTCTGATAACAGTATTACTTTATATCAGTCCTAATGACCTAATTTGGAGACCAACTACTTTCAAGAATATGATCACTTTTGCATGGCACTATTGTTTATTGGTCTGTTCTACCGGGTGTTAGTCCATATCTGAAACATATTATTATATTTTCTAGGATAGTGAATGAGAGCCGACAGGTACTCCAGGAGCCTGACTTTGCTCAGTCGCTCCTGAGGGACCCAAATACTCCTATAATAAGAAAATCCAGGGGAACATCCACCCAAGGAACATCCACACATGCATCTTCAACTCAGCTGGCTATGGTGGATGATCAAAGGAGCAAAGCAGGGAGTGTCCACAGCAAAGTGAGCAGCTATCACGGCAGCCTCCACCGATCCCGTGATGGCAGGTAGGTTTTTGTGAGTAACTTAGGTTATCGTGTGCTGAATGAAGAGTAGCCAATTTGGAAACAGAAGTTGAATGTCATTAAGTTTTTTGAACTTTTCTAAATAGAATCATCCCTTATGTTCCAACATAAAGCCAGTTAGAGGACTTTAGACTTTAGATACAGCAAAGTAAGCAATATGGAGTCATTGTGGGGCATTGAGCAGGGAAAAGACAAGATGGAAGTGGTTAGGTTAGTAAGATTAATTTAGTCAAAAATGACAGAATACTTGCCATGGCACTGTGCTAGCCTCTGGGAATACAAAGATGACTTACGCACGATCTGTGCTTTTCATAAGCTCCCAATCTGTCTGGAAAGATAGTATAGCCAATGTGGTGGTTAGGAACATGAGACTGAAAGATAAGTCTCAGTTTCCTGACCTATAAAATAGGAATAGTGCATCTGACCCTTTTAGTAATGTAAAAATTAAATGAGGTAACCCACCTTGTCACTTGGAACAGTACAGTTAGTATCTAATATCACCTTTTAGTTAAAGTAAAATGTAAGTGCAATAGCGCAGTTCAGGAATTGGCAAACTTTTTCCATAAAGAGCCAGATCATAAACATTTTAGGCTTTATAAGTCAACTGTGCTGTTGCTGTTCACTATTTAGTTCTGCTATTATGTCGTGAAAGCAGCCGTAGACAACGTGCAGTCAGATGGGAATGGCTGTAACCCAATACAACTATTCCAAAATCAGAAAGCGGCAGCTTTGGCCATGAGGCCATAGTTTTCTATCCATGTTTACTAGGGATAGTAGAAGAACAGAGGGAGTGATTAAAAAGCGTTTCAGGCATTGCTTACAGAAAGAATGCTTGCAAGGTGTTTGTCTGGGGGTTTCTTGTTAATTTTGAGGATTAAGTCCCTGGGAGTAGAAAATGCCTACAAGCCCTGCAGTAAGACATTTGAGAGACGATCCAGGCATATGGAGAGCAGTGACAGTGGGAAGAGAGGAAGAACTGACCTCAAAGGTACACAGGAGAGATGGCGGGAGTTGGTGACAGATTTGTATAGCTGCTAGAAAGAAGCAAGATTTTTCTTACCTTTTTATAAGTTTGGGAAACTAATGAAAATGCTAATGCCTAAGATCTGCAGTGTTTGTAACCTATCAGTCCTGCCTTCTTTTAGTTCTCTCTGTCTTCCTACACTCCCATTTTCCTGTACTCCCATTCTGACCTGCTCTTTCCCCTCTTTCCCCTTCTTGCTCTCTTTTTCCTTCTAACTTGAAGAGCTGCACTGTGTTTCAGAAAGTAGTTTGACTCTGCTACATCTTCTTTTATCTATTTTACTTTGCCTTCCCAGATGTTTGAAATTATAAAACTTTGAATATCTCTTTTCTATCTATCCTGTCCTTCCTCTCCTATAACTCTAGTCTTTTTCTGCCTCTTACTTACTAAATTGCACCCTTTAGCACCACCAGTATCTTGTTTTTAACCACATTCAATGATCGTTCTCCTTCTTGGTTCTTCCCTTCCACTTAGCACTTCTATATGAGAAGCATTCTTTTAAGTTTTAAAGCCACAAAGATGGAAGACAGAAACTAAACAGTTACAGTATGCTTTAACAGGCATAATAAAAGTATGCAAAGGGTGCTTTGGGATCCCAGAGAAAAAAGCCACCTATGTCATCACAGAAAGTCAGAGACAGCTTCCCAAGAAGGGGCGCTGGTATTTTGGATAGGATTCAGAAGAGTCAACTGGGAATGAAAGATGGGGAAACAGCAGCAAAGAGGAAGCAGGCTATCAGCTGCCTGAGTATCGCCCCAAGCACAGTGTGTACATCTGGACAGTTTTAGGAGATGAAACCATGCTGAGGAATTTAGATTCTCCCCTGAGGGCAATAAGAAACTGTTAAGGACTTTCAGCATTAGAGTGATAAAATCAGACTTGAATTTTAGAAAAAACACTCGGCAGCAACATCAGTAAGGAGATGGTAAGACCAATGAGGAAGGTTCTACAGTGACTTAGCACCTCTAACATAAGATTCCAGTAAGAAAGGGGAGAATCATAGAATCCCTTAGAATATATTTAATTAATCATCATCTCCATGAACTTTCAGCATTGATATTTGACATGATTGGCCTTATCCTTTTCCATGATGCATAACAGGAATAGTACAACTCCTGTACATGCGGCATTCTGTGTATAAACATATATAGAAGAAAGTAAAGTATAATTTCTATGACCTTATAAACAAGATAGGACATATACAAATGAACCAGTTACATAAAAGTTCAAGCCAAGATAAAATTTAAATAGTGTTAGAGATGATAGATGTTACAGAACTTTAGGAAAAGAAAGAGTAGTCCATGAAAATATCTTGGAGGAGATAAACAGGGTAAATGAATGGTAAAAGGTATGCTCCTATTGAGTGGAGAATTTCTGAGAAGAGTTAAAGATAGTTTTCAGCTACTGTAGTCTGAATGGAACTGTAGCTTAAATAAGAAAATGTATAATCATACATTTTTAAAGTAGCTGATAATTAAAATTGTGAAATAGAATCCCTTGAATTACAATAAAAAGAACAAGACCTTTGTAAATACTTACAATAGTAATAATTATACATAAAGAACAGTGGGCTTGAGAGTCAAAGAACATGCTTACAGACACAAGAAAATACATACTCCTACAAGTGTATGGCATGCAAATCAGAGACTAAATTATGCCTTCTGCCTTTCTGCTTAATCAAAATCACACCCATTCTCTAGGCCTGAGTCACTCCACATTCCATGGCAGTTAACTTACTGCTTTTTGTCTTTATCGTTTTTTTGCTTATGATCTATTTTCAGTACGGTTTTCTTCCTCAGCCAGATTTATAGCTTCTGGAGAATGAGACTGAGTGACATATATCTCTATATTCCTCTTTATTATATAGCACAGCACTAGATAGATACACGTATGTATTTATATTTACCAAATAATGACGTTAAGAGTAATGTGGGAGTTTCCCAGAAATTCAGGTCCCAGAACTACAGTGCATCCTACTGAAGGCCTGCTGAACTATGGTACTTGAACTCCTACTATAGGACCCTCTGTCATACTCAGACCTTCAGGGAAAATTTGAGAGAGCCCAAGCTGGTGTTGAACCTAAACGTCTGGACAAGGATTTTCATAGTTCGAAGCCACCTCCTAGTGCTGACTTGAGGTGTGATGGTATCTTTTGGGCTCCTGTCATCATCCCATGGTATACTGGCTGTGGGACTCACCCAGCATCTACCCTGGTGCAGACTCCTGGGTGGTAATTATTGATCTTTGTGCTATGTATAGTACACCTACACACTCTATGTCAGCTTCAAAGAATAATTGGTAGTTAGATGAGAGATGGATAATGGAGAAAGTGGCCGAGTAGGAAAGTGGAGGTCTAGGAGAGAGTGATTGGGTTGGTAAGTAGGTGACATGACAAGGGAAATCTAAGGAGTGAATAATGAGATATTCATAAAACTACTATTAGTTCAGTTATTTAGATTAGCGGTAGCAAATGGCATGGAGAATCAAAAAGAGATCATCTCCAAGTTTTATTCATTTTGATTTTGGCATGTCCATAATATCTTTTTAACAGCCACAGCAAAAGGAGCATCCTAATTGTTTGCTTAAGCTTATGTTAAAATTACTGTATTCTCATATTGTATATTAGAGTATATAGTCACATTAGTTTAAATTTGTTAATTCCTACATACACAATTTAGATTAAGCACTATAATTAATTTTCTATTTAGCTGGTTCCTAATTATCCATAGGCAGGATGTTCACATTTGGTATTTGTTCATATTCCAAAACTTTTTGTGGGTAATATATATGTATTAAATTATACAAAATAATTTTTGTGTAAAAATATATTCTTTGAGTCTTATTTATAACTCAAAGCTAGACTTTATTAGAAAATACACATTCATATTCTAACATGGTGATTTGTTTTTATTTTCTTAACTGATTTTCTGTCATTGCTGGAATACCATGTGGTTTGCTTTCTTCATTTGCTGTATTTATTTGACATAGATGCTCATGAAGCCTTTTAGAGAAGATAGATGTATGAAGCCATCAAGAGGCAAAAAGTCTCCAAATCAGCTGGCAAATCATATTTGGAAATTAAATCATCTTAATTTTAGAACAATAATCATTATGTAAAATGATTATTAAAGTAAAACAAGGGGCTGGGGATTTAGCTCAGCGGCAAAAAGCGCCTGCCTGGCAAGCGCAAGGTCTTGAGTTCGGTTCCCGGTACCGGAGAAAAACCAAAAAAAAAAAGTAAAACAAGAAACCCATCATGAAATATTTTCATCTCCAAATATTGTAACTATTTTACTAAAACATGCAGAACAAATTTAAATCTGTAGGTCCTAAATGTGAACTACCCTTTTGTTACTGAGGTGACATCTCAGTGTCTTGCCATGTTGCCCAGGCTCACCTTGAACTCAAGATTCTCCTGCCTCAGCCTCCTGAACAGCTGGGATTGCAGTTGTCCACCATCCTTAGCTTGAAATTTTTTTAATAAATAAGAGGTAAATTCTCTTTTACCTGTTTTCTTAAATTCAGAACAAAGATATTCTTTTAAAAATTGTTTTCAAAGGACTTCTTAATTTTTAAACTATAATGAAAACATTCTTTGACAAGCACTGTTATAAAACTAGAGGACTACCTTAGTAGTACATGAACCTATTTTTCAAATCTTTAAATTTTTAAAATGACTTACATTGAGTCATGATATTTGTTGCAATTATTATTATGAGGTGAATGCTTTTTGAGAGCCAGTAAATCTTCACCGGCTTATTAGTTATTCTGATAATTTCTTTTAATGGCTGGGGATTGTATTGTATCTCAGTGGAAGATCACTTGCCTGTCAGGTCCAAGGCCCTGGGATGGCTCCTTAGCACTGCAAAACCAAATCAAAACAAAAAATATATTCATTGAAATTATAAAGTATACTCCATTTTATTTGTATTATCCTAAATTAAATATATTTTATAAAAGAGTATATGACAGTGTGAACGGAAAATACTTTAGAAAAGTATTTCCTGAAGCAGTAGAGATTAAAAGAGAAATAAAATATGGCCCTTATCCTGAAAGAGTTCACTGTTAAACCAGAAAGACTGATAAATAGCATGCTAGCTCCATAAGTAAAGGACTAATAAAAGTTTATAATTGGTTTTCTTGACCTTGACTGGCCTAGACCTAATATATAGCACAGCACGAGATAGATAATATAGATAATAATATCTCACTCGTTGTGGCCGGGAATTTTACAGTATTCTTGCCTCTGCTGGAGCTCAGTGAGTCAGGATTGTAAGAAAAGAAAATTTAACAGCCCCAGTGCTGTGTTTCAGTCTAGATGGGAACAGATGGAAGAGGCCGTCCGCACTACGCTGTGGGCCGGCGCCGGCTCAGAGCTCAGAGCGGCCTCCTTCGAGGCTAACGGGATTGGCAGCAGGCCGCAGAGTGTCAGTCTTTCTGTGAAAGACTGTCTTCATGGCCTTGAGGCCTCATGAAAATAGCTAAGAGCACATACAGGTGGCTGATTCAGCTGTTCATGAGGCTGTCTGGAGATATGACGTGGCCACACACTGTCATCAGCACTTGCCAATTCATTCACTAATTTTGCCTGTGATTTCCCGTATTTCCTCTTGCAGTCCTCGTCTCTGAATAAATTTGAGCTTGCACTACTGCTGATCATAACCAGGCTTCTCTGTTGCCAAGGGCAGTGCCACGTCCTTCTGTTGTCATTCTTCCTCTCCCTCAACCTACCCCACCGCCCAAAACTTGCCTGAATGAGAAAGTGTCCATACTTGGTATAGCTCCAGTCAGTCAGCCTTACTTAACCTTAGCATGTGTCTTGTGGCAGGGAATAGAGCCTGAATTTTGGACCTGAGGTTTCTCCACTTTTTTGTTAATCGTGTCAGACAATTACACAGCATTAATGAACTTACTCTCAACAATCAGAAGTGGTTTCTGCTTTCTCATAATTGGTTTCTTAATCATTTCATCCCCTGAGACATGTTCGTGGAAAGTATGGGTGTTCTTTTCTTGTATGTTCTGTTACATACTTCAAAACCAACCCTCCCACCTCAGGTACACCCCCTGCAGTTACCGAGGGATGGAGGAGAGACTACCTCACGGCAGCACGTCCCGCCTGACGGACCACTCCCGGCACAGCAGTTCCCACCGGCTGAACGAACAGTCGCGACACAGCAGCATCCGGGACCTCAGCAACAACCCCATGACCCACATCACACACGGCACCAGCATGAATCGGGTTATTGAAGAGGATGGAACCAGTGCTTAATGTGTCTTGTCTAAGGTGGAAAAGTTGTGCTACGTAAAAAGCGGATTTTGTTCTCTGCCTTTGCATGACAGATGGCTGTAACTCACTGTCATCCCGCTTTCAGTCAGGTGTGGCGTGTGTCCATTGGGAAGGTAAATTTTCGCTTTTTATATTGAATCAAACTTGGAACATCAAGACATGCAAAACACTAGGAATTGTATTGTCACAGAAATAATTCTTTCTAGATTGTGAAGAGATAATTATTTGTCTGGTAAGCATTTTTATAAACCCACTTATTTTATATTTAGAAAAATCCTAAATGTGTGGTGATTGCTTTGTAGTGAACTTTCATATACTATGAACTAGTTGTGAGATAACATTCTGGTAGCTCTGTTAATAACACAAAGTTTCAGAATTAAAGGAATTTTCTATGCAAGGTTTATTTCTCAGATGAATAGCAGGACTTTGTAGTTTTATTTCCAGTAAGAAAAAAAAGAACTGTTTTTAAACTATAGGAGAATTTGATAAATGAGCAAGGGTATTTTCACTAATGGAATTTAAGTCAACAGAAGAATCTGATTAGTCTATGGGAGGTTCTCTTAAAATTCTATCAAAATAAACTGTATTCTGAGATATTCAAAATTTGGTTTAGCAATGAAATGAAAGCAGAGATGGGCATTTTCCTCCTATAATTGTGTTGTTTTTTACTTTTGTAAATATTACTTTTACTGGCTATTTTTATAACTTATCCATATGCATGATAGAAAAATTTTAGTTTGTAGCCATCTTTTTCCCAGGTTATAGTACTGCTTCATAGAAAACTTCACGTTCAGATATGCTCTGTGAGGCATGTAATAAGCATCACACATTATAAGGCTTTTTGTGGTAACCACAATTACAAAATGGCAAAATATCTTCTCTGTGTTCATTGTTGTACTTTTCTACAGTGACGTCAGTGACCTTGCCAAAGCCACTAGGCCTTGGTACCCAGGCCCCTCCTATAGCAAACTGATTGTCTGTACTTGCATTGCCAGTAGCCAGTTGGCTGCAACTCTTGCTCCACATCCCTATTTTTAGTTTCTGGACCATATAAAGCTGAAATATATATACTCTAAGCCTAAAAATGGTGATTAATTTGGGTATTTGAAAATCATTGTAGCTAAGTGGAGCATGATTAGTCTTGCTATGAATATCTATTAATCTTAAAACTATCAAGTCAAAAAGTTTGACGTTTTATCTTGTAATGTTTAAATAACTTACAATGTGGTGGTAAATTCTGTGAGGCATGAAATTGATCAAAAAGAAAGGTTCTGGAACATGTCAGATGAATTAAGTAGAAAATGCAAGTGATCCTCAACCCTGACTGCAGGTAAGAATCACTTAGGGAAAGGTGTTGGATTCAATTTAATAAAAGACAAAGAACTTTGCTGATGATTCTAATTTGCAGCCAGGCTTGACACCTGTTGTTTTAAACTCACTTGCCCTGCCTGGTGATGAGGGATGGAATCACATTGTACTACGTGAAATCTAGCTGGATTCAATGATATGCTTGTACATCATTATCTGATACATAATTGTTTTCTACCTTATTGTCCATTATAAAATGCAGAGTTCTCAGTTCCACTCCTAGGGATTCTTATTCAATAAGCCAAAGGTGGTAGGACTTTAAAATCTATATTTATAAAAATAACAGTTGATTCTTATGTAGGTAATCCAGGAATCACACAAAGAAAAAATATTCTAGACTCTAGGGAGGCCTGGCTCTGCCATACGCTAGTTTTTGACCTTTAACAAGTCAGCCTCTCTAAGCCTGGGTCCCCTTGTTTGAAAATGAAGATTGAAGATGAGTTTTTACTCTACCTACCTCACAAAGTTGTCAAATTAATAAGGTCAAATGAAAACACTCATATGAAAGCTCTTTTGAAAATTATAAAGGATTATGAAATATAAGGAATTCAGATTGACTATTGGTGATCTAAGAGGTTTATCTGAGGACCATTGTAGTACATTTCTTAACATATGTTTAATTCACGTGTATATTTCTCTCTCACCGTTTTAAAGCAAAAGATACCAAAAAATTAGGTTTTGGGAAAAAAAGTTTTTATCAGGCATAAAAATCAGTTTTCTAATAGCCATAATTTATTTGTGTATCATGTTAGTTTCTTCAAAGTACATAAATTTTACCATCACTTCTTCATAAGATATATTTGCACATTTGACCCAAAATGTTACTCTTTTTATTTGGTCCTTGTCTTTCTCCTTGGAACTGGAGTTAGTATTCAAATAGACTGGGTCTGAATTCCCTCATAACTGACAGTTAGCAAACCCTTTCTATGAAGGCCCAAATTATAACTCATTGATAAGTAAGTCAATAATTCACAAAGCTTTCTGTCTGATAATCTTTCCTGAAACAGCATGAGAGAACCAAAACAAACATCCATAAACAAAAATAAGAAGTTAAAATAGAAGTTACCAGTTTGAGCTCAAAGATGTTGTCATCTATCACCATCTGCATGATATTATCAACTGCCAAAATGTTAATTGGTATTCTTGTATAAGTGGGCCAAGTATAAACAGTTAAGTGAACATTGCTATGAAACTCTTAACTTTATGCACCCAGATTTTATATATTTATTTGTATCTTCTTTATTAAATGGATTATTGGTATATATGTGAATGCTGTATTGACCTTTCAATATTTTAATTTTGCTGTAGAAAATTTACATAACATTGTTAATCCATTGTTTGAAGAAGCAGTTTGGACCATATTATTAAGCTAGTGCTCCAAATTAAGAATTTTTTTTTGTTTTTAAAGAGACCATCAAAGAACTATAGCAAAACAACAATATCAAGTCTCAACTTGATCCAGTCAACTTGAACAAGTCTGAACAGTTTTCTTGCCATGTCTTTAACTTTAATTTGTGCTTAATGTTTTATTTGTACAATTGACAACTAAGGAAACAATAGTTTTCTCTAGGATGTTAATATATAATCTAAAGGTTTTTGAAAAGTACTTTCATTACAGCAGTATTGTTTCATCCAGGAATTAGGTAAAAGATCTAAGACAGTACTAGACTCAAAACAATAATTTGTTTCAGAAAACAATTAACCCAACAGCTAGCACTGAAGTTAGCACTTAGCAAGCTTTTCAATAAGTATTTAAATTTGTGAACAACTCTTGTCATGCAACTTAAATTTAAACTAAGTGAAGTGAATTAGAAATGCATAAATTATAACAAATGAAGCTTATTTCTCATAGAGTAATACTACTATTTTAATTAAGGGAGTATATGTACAAACATGCCAAACTTTTAAATTAATTTTTAAAAGTAAACAGTGAGTCTTAGAAATAAGTAATTAAGCTCCGTTAGCCTCATGCTAAGTTAGAGCTCTGTGTACCATTTATGTGAATGAATATTCTAGCAAACCTTTCTGCTGCTTTTTTTAAAAGCAGATTTATAAAAATTCTAAGGATCTCTTCAAATTAGAAAAATTCATCATGTTTTAACCTATCTCATTAGAGGTAGTTATTTCCCACCTCATGGAAATAACTAAAATTATACCCATTTTAGTTCAAGCTATATCCCCATGAAGTAAAAGTAATTACAATTTGTCAATGAAACAGCAGATCATTAGTGAGAGCTTAGAAGACATTATTATACCAAAATTTCATTACGGTGATTTTTATATTGCTTTTTGACATGCCAAAGATACATTTAGGTATAATCATATTTGGATGACTTACATAATCTAACATAATAAAATTCCACTGGACTTGGAATTTAAGGATCCATAATTATGATGTCAAGTGGACTGGTCATTTAATTTCTTACAATTTTAATTTCTTCAGTATAAAATGAGTAGAAGGTAGTTTTTGGTCTAAATCTACCTCACTGGATGTTGTGAGGATCAAATGAAATAATATATGTAGTGTTTCATAACCTATAAATTACTATAGTGGTACTGTTTTTGTTAGAATTTAGGGTGATTCTAGAAAACAAGAATATGGTCTTCTGTAGTATTTTGGGAATTTTTTGTTGTTTTGTTTTTGTTTTTGAGACGGAGTCTCACTAAGTAGTGGAGGCTGGCCTTGAACTTGCTTATGCAGTCCAGGCTGGCCTCAAATTTACAGGTGCTGGGATTACAAGTGTGCACCACCACACCCGGCTGTAGTATTTATTTTTAGCAGTAACAACAAAATAGGCAATTAGACCAATATTCATTTGGCCTAATCCTTAAATCGGTGATACAATTAACCTTCTTTAAAAAGTTTCTTTTTCAAGAGTAGCTATTCTTTTGAATTGTTTGGCTCTGATATATGTTACATGAATGTGTGCTCAAATTTTATAAGGTTGAATTTGCAGGTCATTTCTAACAGAAATTTGGGGATCTCCATTACATGTTCCCTTTTATATGGAATTGTATAAGTACATTCGCTTGGCTTGACTGAAATTTATAAGAACAACATAAAGAGGAAGCTAGGCCTTGTAACTTTTTTTATGAGTACAGTTAACTATGTTACCTAATTCTTTCTGGTTGAGAGCAAGTTTTGGAAAGGTGATTACTGTATCTTCTTGGTTTTAATCATCATCAGACTTTGAGTTTCAAGTTACAACACTAAGAGTGATTGTGTATATATGAATTTTTTAAAAAAAACCTATGTACCATTGTTCACACACAAAGTATAGCATTTTTATAGACTGAAGATTTACAAAGGAAATCCTGATTTCTTTTAAACTTTTTATGACCAATTAAAATGGGAAAATACAGTATTTACATTTAATTCAGTTTGTTATTAGTTATAGCATATTATATGCTATGTAGCTAACAGCAGTTTGCTATTATTAGTTATACAATTTCATACACTATTCTTATATAATTTTGATCTATTTTTTATATGAAAAAATATGTTGGTATCTCTTATAGTTTAATTCTCTTGTGTGTGTGTGTGTGTGTGTGTGTGTGTGTGTGTTTTGATTTTGTTCCAGTTATGAGCTTTGGAAAAGGAAGACTAAACATCTTTCACCTTCCATCTGACTGTAATCAGTTTTTTTTTTTTTTTTTCCTAATTTTAACTGTATACTTCTTTACTGGTCATGTTGATACAAGATTATACTTTCTCTCAGGATCCACATCTTCTAGGAAAGCAAATGTTAAGATCTATCCAGAACCAGTCATCTTTGTAGACATTCTTATTTTGGCTTGTTTGGTTTTGTTTTTTTTTTAGGGAGGGTTTTTTGGTACTGGGATTTGAACTCAGGACCACATGCTTGCCAGGCAGGCAGTGTGCTGCTGAGCTATATCCTCAGCCCCTTATTTTGTTGATTTGTAAAGATTTAATGCAAGTTAATAAGCATATTTCTTACTTGATGATCTTTAATTAGAAAGTAAAACTTTTGTTGCTATAAAGATAAAAGAAAATATTCACTAATATTTTAATCAAACCTTAAACCAGTACAGTGTTGCTTCCTATAAAATAAACTCATTCAATCTGTGTAAATGCATTGAGGGATTATTTCCTTCACATTTTTAAAAAATAATCACCTTTGTCTGTTGTGTCCTTTATGGATATTTTTATTGGTATGATAGTATTGTTCATAATTTACTCTCACTTTAATGAGTACTTAAACCAGTTTTTTCAGATAAGGAGACAAATTTTTACCTTATAATATTTCAGAATTTTAAAAATCAGTATTCTACTATTCTGCTAGTTACCATTAACTAGTACAGGTATATTTTAAAGTCTTTTTCAAGCTTGTTACATTTTCTGAAGTACACTTTAATAATAATAGACAATATTATTATTAAGGTAGATAATATTATTTTATTATTATTGCTACCCTAAGGTTTTTGTCATGTAACAAACTTATATAACTTGCAAATATTTCTTTGTATTGTGCTTATTGACTTTTTGTTTTTTAACTTAGAACTGAATAATTTCTTTTTCTAAGATGGGAAAGGTTTCTAATGACTGGTAAAAATGCATTATATTATTTTAAAGTATACCAAGATTTTGAGTCAGGTAAGCTTATATTTAGTCTTGCCTCTCTTTTCAGTGAGCTATATAACTTGGGCAAAGCATATTACCTCTTACGGTCTCTATTTTCTCATCTATAAATGAAGGGAATGAAGAAATTAGTTTAGGTTGTATGTCAAATTTCACCCATCTCTAATTTGTTTCTCCTTTGACTATTTTATAATCATAATTCTGGGCTTACTTTTATTTTTGTTGTTCTTCCCATGAATCATATTTATTAGACAACATGTACTCCTAGGAAATTTAGACTTACCTTGATAGGATTCAGATATATTAACTTTGTTTTCCATCCATGATCTACGTAATTTTTTAAAAAGGAAAATTTTAGTAGATATAATAAAAGTGAAGAATTATAAATAATATCCCTGACCTCTGAAGTTTTGTAAGCACCTTAAATTGATATATAGGAAAGAATGATGTAAAACTTGGTAGTCTTTGTCCTCTTAAATAATACAGCTAGTTAGCCTAAGCCTTACACAGAATAAATTCACTGAGCCTGGGTGTAGTCAGGGGTAAAGTGCTTGCCTAGCGTGTGTAAGGCTCTGGGCTTGATCCTAAGCACTGAAAGACAAATACATTCAGGATAAAATTCATGAACAATTAAATGGTAACACCGCCCCATTTCTCATTTAAAAACTATCAAGTTTTACCCAACATTAAAACAATTATAAAATCTGAAAGAAATTATAGAGGAGCTGATTGAAGTTTTGTTATAGTTATTCTTAAACTGCATTCTTAGATTCTTTGAATAAATACAGTTGCCAGATTGTCACAGTCAAGTAAATGTCCTGGTTAAAATAGTTAGAAATAAGTGTGGTTTGTTATTTTTTCTGGCTATGCAGGATATTTTTCCAGAAACGCTCCTTAATTATCGTAAAATGTCAAGGTTCCATTAGTTCATCTTGCAGCAGTATTCTCTTTCAGGTCAATGGTGTTTTCTAAGAAAAAGGCCAAAGAGCTTCATATTACCTTTAAAGATCATTGTCTTCACTCTGATCATCTACATTAACTCATCTCAATCTCTTGAGATTGAGATTTACATGTAAGTTTTACATTTGAGGTCTGATGTGTAGTGAGAATAGTGCAAAGTTAAAATAGGAAGGTGTGCTAGCTTCTAGTTTGATTTCTTTAGCTACACTTATTTCCTTGTCTTATGTAATTTCACTAGATCATGTAACCCTCCTGGCTTCCAGAAATTAAATTAGATACCACCCTTTTAATTCAGAGAGGCCTATATGTTCTTACGCACAGGATATAGCAATATTTCAGTTACGGACAGGCCACATCTATAATGGTCCCATAAGACTATATCCCCTAGTAACATCAGATGCATGTTAGATTGTGAGCATACCCAGTAATATTCACTCAGTGACAAAGTCACCTCGCCACACATTTCTCAGACAGTGTCTACATTATAAACAACACATGACTACATTGTAATGTTATTGAGAGTGCTTGTAAAAATAACAAATTTTCCATTTTCAGGCTTTGCAAGTCTTTGTTGTCATGTTTGTTAAATTTGGAAGCAAGGTCTAATTTCTTTGAAATTAGATTTTCTGAGTTTTGATAATGAGATATTATATAAGACAAGCCAAGTAATCCTAGGATGATTTGTATTCATCTACCATTTTCCTATTTATCTAGCTACTCCTTCTGTCTTCAGTTTTGAAAAGGAAATTGACAGATGTCTTCCCTTATCCTTGCCTCAGATCAATTTTCCCTGAACTAATCTTGTCAACAGAAACATGAAATAATTTATTACTGACAAGATCAATAAAGCAGTTCTTTTTATAGTAAGCTGAAGTGAATATATACTTGAAAATAATAATGTATCTTCTTTGTATGTGAACTTCAAATTTTAAAAATCATGAAAAGGACTCTCCAGTGTAAAAACATCAGTCTGGAAGTTCTTTTGTCATAAGGTGCTATTTCTACTATAGCTGTGAATTATCAGGCTAAATCTGAATGTTTTATCACTCATATTTTTGTAATGCCTACCTTCTGTAGGACAATCCTGTTTTATGTGTCTTTAACACTAACTTCAAACAATTTCTGCTTTTATTTTCAATTGTCTAATTTTATTTTTTGAGTTCTTGTTGAATTTTAAAAGTATCATACATATGAAGGAATAGTTACAGTTTGGACACATGCTTTGCAGGATGGAGAGATCACTACTATTGTCCTTTCCCTCAGCTCTAAAAAGAAAAGTTTATTGACAACTCCAAAGCTAAATTAAATTTGCTTATTTTGTTATTTCAAATAGCTGTGAAAGCTGTTTCTTTGGAATTAAAATGTTTAAATTACAAAAATACTTTTCTGTACTTTAATCTGATAGTGAATTTGGAAATTTATTTATATATATGTGTGTGTGTGTGTATATATATATATATATATACACACACACACAAGTAATAGTGACCTTTAGTTATTTTACTTTCTGTAATATGTAATACCCAGAGCTCATATTTATTTACTGTAAGCCATTTTTTTTGAGCCTTTTTCTATTTTGTCTTGTTTTCTTGGCATTGCACATTGCTGTATATGTTAGACGATCCTGGTCCTCTCTCGGTACGCAGCTCTCTTGTAGATCACTTGTTCTATCTGAGAATCAGGCCAAGGAGGTTCTTGCTACAGGGACATAATTGGGTAATATTTTTAAACTATGTGAAATTGCTGGTTTTATGGGTCAAAAATGACTAGATGTTAGCAATTTCATAATATATATTCAAGAAACAATCAAACCAAAAGATCTGTTAGAGTAGACATACTAAACTCTCCTCCTAGCTCTTTTTATCAGACTGTTAGGCTTTATGAAGGAGATTCTACAGAGAACCATAGTCTTCTCAAGACAATTCTGCTTCATCTTATTACTAAATTCTCTGGTTTTCAAAGATACTTCATCAGAGTAAAGCAATACCTTTTGGGCGTAAATTACATAAGCCTTTCATTAAATCCCTGTGTAGTTTTCAAGTTTAGATGTTACCATAGTAATCAAAGTGCATATCAGTCTGTGAGTATCACTTAGAGGCAAAATACTGCTCACTTCTAATGTCGACTCAATTATATCCTCTTGGTAGACATTCTATAAAATAATGAATACTATGTTATATATCAATTTTCCATAAAATTTTATTTAAAGATTTTCTTTGTGCTTACATCTCATGATATAAGAATAAAAGTATATGAGTATTAAAATGCATATAGAAAGATGAAACTCCTATTCAGGAAACTCAATTTTTTGATTGAGAAAGTTGTATATTAGGTTGTTCCAAACTTAGATTATATCTCTCCATATAAATTCTATTATTATGAATAATAAGGATAACAGCCAGAAAAAGCTAACCTAGTGCATAGTGTACTCTAGAATTACTGTAGGCATCTTGTTTTTGGTTAAATTTTTACAGTGGAGAAGCTAACTTTAATCTCAGTGACTGTTTAGTATGCTTCTTCAAGGCAATGTGTTTATGATACCCCAAGCCCTGCCCATGTACATACTCTCTCTGACCTGCTCCTCAACTGCTGCCTCTCCAAAACTTTTCTGCCTACTTTCTGTCCCAAGTTGTTCTTATCCGTACTTCCAAACTGTGACCCATCTCACATGTTCAGAAATAGAAATTTGCTTTAACCTGTTCATATTAAAACCTAAGTGACTCTAGCCCTTTTTTGTTAGAGAAATCTGCATTAAAAACAAACACGTTGCTGTTGCCACAAATTAATCTCAATGAGCAAAATATTGAACTTTAAAACAAAAGTGAAAATTATTTTGTTAGTGTTGGTATGACTATTTTTGAGGCAAGAAATATCACGAAGTGACCTAACTTAGAAATCTGCCCGCTTTACCCCGAAGCCATGTGATGTCTGAAAGTACTGTATACTTTCAGTGACCTTAAAGAAGGGAGTGGGTCACTGTATTTATGGGTCTTGTGAAGTCAGGCTGCTGATGCTGTTTTTCTTCTCAATTGAGGTGGTGTCTGGTGCAACCCAAATTTCCCTCATCATACTCTTCTCAGACTGTGTTTCCATCTCATTCTACCTCACCTCACTGCTGGGTTTCTCTTCCAGCTCTGTTCATTGGTAGGAAATTTACAGGTAAACATTGTCCATGCTTGTAAAATAAAGCCCGTTTTGCTGTAACCCACAATTTGTCAAGAGATGTGAGGGTAGGAAAGATAATCCTTTTTACTCTAAAGAATTATTATTTCTACATAGCTGGTACTTAGCAATTTAGTTTTTTCAAACTCTACTGAATTAAATTGCTGAGGTGATTCTAAATTGATTCTGGAATTTTAATTTTGTTTTATCATATAAACATCTAGTTAATGTTTACACTGAAGACTTGTGTTTTGTGGCATTTGTTCCTTTTTATACATTTACCGAAATTATTCATTCATTTCCAGATGAGTGGGAACTTTGCTGTCGTTGGGATCTGTATAGGGCAAGTGCACTTGGTTAGAGCATGAACTGTACTTCACACTAGCTGGATGTGCTTTGCACTCTGCTCTTGTAGATTTATTTTGTTTACAGTAGACTGATGTCTGTTTTTGTAAATGTTTTTTCTTAGCACTTTAACTGTGAGTGTACAAACTTTTAAATGTAGTGGTTGTATATTTTGGTTATAAACTGGAAGTTTTTAATAAAATTAAATAATTTGTTCTCTTTTCTGTCTTTAGTATCTGATTGAATATAATTTTCTATACCATCTTCCGGACTCAGTCTATTTAACATATTAACATTCCTATTTTTAAATTAGGTTTTATATTTTTATACTATTACTAAGTTTTAAATTAATAATTACATAGGAATCACAGTACTTGGGACATAGATACATATAAATACACACCATCCTGTATCGTATCCTTTGCTATCATACTCACTTTGTCAGTACAGGTAAGAACCACCTCTGGTCATTGTTATACCTTCAGTGCAGTACCACCACTAGGCACGTGATAGAAGCTCAATAAATATCTGTTGTAAATGAATACATAAAGTATTTATATTTGTTTTCTCATAAGGAATCTTATATGAGCATATAATTAGGTGTTTTGTTTTTTCATATATAGTAGGGTAGATTAGGATTTAGGCTATATATATATAAAACCTGTACTGTAGGAATTGGCCTACAAGTTTGTCCCCGACTGGGGGGTGAACAAGGATGAAAAAAAGACAATTAATTTAGAAAGAGGGGCCGGGGGCTCTTGCCTAGAGTGGACAAAGAGCCCTGCACATTTGGCTCACCTGGCTTTTATTCACTTAGACGTGGGGGCAAGCAATTAGAGTAGCATGAGATTCACCTGCTTCCTATTATCTATTGTCTAGGATCAGGTAAACAACCAGATCTCAGCTGTGTTGACTCTTCCCTGGAACTTGCAACCTGCTAGCATGCCAGCTCATTTGCCAGAGGGAGAACAGCTTGCCATTCCCTCCTGCATGTCACAGGGAAGGTCATTCAGGCCTAATCCTCAATTTCTCCTAGGTCTCCCCCTTTTTGTTTTTGTAATAGCAGCAGCTGAGTGTATTTATCACTGCTTCTCATCCACAAGGGAAGTATGTAGGTGTAGTCTTTCTATCTTTTGTTTTGAAGTCTGGCCTTTAACAACTGTGTCTTCACCCACAGTTGTGTCTACATTGGCTTCTTTCAGGTGCCTAGCCCTGTCTGATTGCCTATAGTATTTCTAAGTAACTTAGATGTTCCTCCTCTAAAGAAGCACCCCTAACTGCCACAAGGAGGCAAGGGGTGAAGACTGTTCTGGCTACTTCTGGCTGAAGAGTGTTGTAATTGGCAGTCAGAGATGCTCCCCAGAGGGAACCTAAATAAAGGCCCTCAATAGACAGAGGCATTCATATCTCAGGGAGGCGTGTAGTCTTGAGTGTGCTATGATATTAATTGTAGCAGTGAGATTATCTGATGCTCTGGGCAGACCTCAACAATGGACAAGTCTTTCTGCCTGTTGGGTAGTTTTCTTCAGTTGTCATCTGGAAGAAGGATCTCGCTAGTAAGAGCAGAGTCATGCTCCACCATGATCACTTCGTTGGGGGAATTTCCCCATGGTCACATGTTCCTAAAGGACACCCACACCTTCTATCCATTTCCTGCAATGACACAAGCAATCTTATGCCCCCATGCCAACTGGGTAACCAGTTCCTCCCATTTCCCCACCCCAGGGACCACCATAACACTCACGCTTTCTCCTTTTTTCCGTGCTCTTGTACTTTTGACCAATGTAATTCCACCAGGATGCTATATATATCACCAACAGGATTCAAAAAATTAAGTGTAAATGTTGCAAGATCTAGGCAGTCTTGTGGCTTATTATAACTTATTCCCCCTTTTTGTTTTTGTAACTGCCATTTTAATGTCAAATCTGCATGCTCAACAATAGCTTGTCCTTGTGGATTAGAAGGAATTCTGGTAGAATGAATAACATTGCATTGCTGCAAAAATCTTTCAAAGCTCCTGGTTGAATAGGCAGGGCCAGACCAGGGATATAGCTCAGTGGCACAAACGCCTGCCTGGCAAGTGCAAGGTCCTGAGTTCAATTCCCAGTACCAAAAAAAAGGGGGGGGCAGACTCCCGTTTTTGCAAATGCTGAGAGACAATGTTGATGTATATGCCCCGCAGTCTTGCCTGCATGGCAGGTAGCATACATAAAATGAGAGTTAAGTATCTATACTAACATGCACATACTGAAGTTGCCAAATTGGGATATCTGTGTTATACCTATTTGCCATAGCTCATTTGCCTGGAGGCCTTTGGGATTACAGCCTTCTGATGGAAATGATGTGGGTAAAGTTTGGCATGCTGGGCAAGATTGTACCATATGGCAAGCCTGTGATGTGGAAAATTTAAAGCCAGAGGTTAGGGACCAAGAAGGCCACTGAGAGAGTGAGGAGTGGGCAATATGGTCAGCATAAGGAGCCAAATCAGGGACTAATTCAAAACCTGTTATTTGCCAAAGCAGTTTCTATTTTCTAGAGCTCATTAAGAGGGTATGGGGAGAATTCAAATCTGGTTCTCCTTGCGTGTTTTATGTAGATTGCTTAAATGATAGGTATTCCTAGTTTTGGGCAAATCAAATTACTGTTCCCCAGTAATTTTGGGGAATCATTTAATGTTTGTAATGTCTCTTCTTAATGTTAATTTCTGAACTTGAACTACTGTTTCTGTTACCAGAGTTCCCAAGTAACTACAGGTGGGATAGTTTGAATTTTATCTGGGGCTATGCATAATCCATGTTGTATCAAAGCTTGTTTAGTTTCTGCACAAAGAAGGGTAAATTGTTGCTGAGAATTGACAGCAAGCAGCAGATCATCCATATAATATATAGGCTTGAGGCAATTTTTTTCAAACAAGATCTAAACGTGACCAACAAAATACTGTCACAGGGTAGGACTGTTCATCATCTCCTGTGGCAAAACTGTCCATTGATATCAGGATACAGGCTCAGCAAAGTTAGTGGCAGAAACAGCAAAAGCAAAACGAGGTTGGTCCTATGGACTTAAGGGGATGGTGAAGAAGAAATCCTTAAGATAAATAACTATCATAGGCCAGTCCTGTGGAACTTCAGTGGGAGAGGGAAATCCAGGCTGCAGAGCACCCATAGGGTATGTACATGCATTAATAGCTCTTAAATCGTGAAGCAGGCTCCACTTTCCTGATTTCTTTGGTATAACAAAAACAGGAGTATTCCAAGGGCTAGTGGAAAGTTTGATATGTTTCACCTTCAGCTGCTCTTCTAGTAATGTTTGTCAGTGAAATGAGCTTCTTCTTTGGTAGGGGCTATTGATCTACCCAAACAGAAACATCAGTTTTCCATTTTAATGAGAGAGTGGTTTTTTTGGATAGGGAGAAGCTACAATCATCCCCATTAAAAATTTGTGTCATAGCCAGGATCTTGCTTTTCATTCCTCTGGTAGACTTCTACACGTTCTGACATCTTTCTATCAAAAGATAGGATTGCCTTATTAGTAATTTGAATTTGCCATTCTTTCAGCAGATCCCTGACCCACAAACTGACTGGGGTCCCTGAAATAAATAGCTGTTAGGTCACTCATGTATAGCTCTATTTATTTTCTTTAGAAGCCACTTTGAAGATACCAAAGTATAGTACAACAACTATTGATAATCTCTTACCTCTTTTGTCTGTAACTCACTATTATTTGTCTATTTGTTTTCCTGAGAAACTATCTTGTAGATAACAATATGTAAAACAATAACCATTGATAATTT
>NW_004955403.1:50972528-50979951 GCF_000276665.1 Chinchilla lanigera
TTCCTACCACTTTGTCTGTAATTTGGTAAGCCCCCCCCATTATTATGTTATCCTTCTTTTACTCTTTAAAATAAAAATAAATAAATAAATAAATAGCTGGAAGACTCCCCTAAAATGTATCGTGGCTTACATGAGGCAGAGGTGTAGCACTCTGCATAATCTGTCTGGGTGACCTGAAGCCCACCAAGGAAGTGGCTGCTGCTCAGGTAGGCCAGGCAGGTGGCCACAGAGATGAAGCCATCACCAAAACATCTGTACCTGTGTCCATGAGCCCCCCAAAACATTTTCCTTTAATCTTGTTTTTAAAGAGAAAAAATAAACCAAAATTTCAAAATAAAAGAATAAAAAAAGAAAAAAGGAGAGTAACAATGGTTAATGCATTGCATATTGTTACCTTTTTTAATGAAATTAATTTTTTAAATTTTAAAAATATTTTTCATTTTAAAGAAAAAAATTTTCCAAAACAAGATGATAGGAGGGTAATAATAGTTAATACTTTGCATATTGTTATCTTTAAATGAGTTACTCAGAGTACAAGATATCAGCATTTCATTATACAAACAATATTAGCACAAACCTTTCTTTTCTCCTTTAATCTTAAGACTATATATGGGTCTGTGATATCTTAACTAAAGAACACCTTATGAGGGGTACTGTTAAATCATTACCTTCTCAGCTAATAGCTGTGGTTCCGACAGCCAGTAAAAGAATTAGTTGAGCAATATAATCTCCTGGTTCAAAAACCCAACATTGGCCAGGGGTATAGCTCAGTGGTACAGCACCTGTCTGGCAAGTGCAGGGTCCTGAGTTCGATTCTCAGGACCAATAAACAAATCTCCAAATGTCATGTGACTGAACCACAACCTGAATTTCCCCCACATAGTCTGAATCACTAATCGCAGTAGTACTCCAACACCCTGTAAGTTTAATCTACTTTTTCCTTTAGATCTATAGAACTAAGAGAAGAGAACCCCAGATTCCTGTGGGGATTTTAACAAATTTATCTCTGCCACTGAAAGTCACCTGTTCTGCAGTGCAAAGGTCTAATCCTGTGTTCCCTGGAGTTCTGGTGATAAGGGACTCAACCATCCTCTAGAGACCCACTGAGAATTGGGGCTATCAGCCTGTGCTGGGGATTCCCCTGGTGAGATGCCATCTTGATAATATTTAAAGCAACATTGATTAGGACAGTGATTTCCTTTTTGACATCTAGGACAAGGACTCAGCACTTTCCCCTCCAGGAGAGGGATAATTGCACCCTTTCTTGCTTGGGGTTGAATGCACTGTTTATATATATGCCCTGTTTTGCCACAATCAAAACATTGTAGTTTTGAAGAAGCCTGATTTTGTTTAATTAAACCAAACATAGCTTGAGCAAACATAGAGGACTTAAAACCTTCGGTACCCACATCTTGGCATACTTTCAAATAGTTTCCAAGATTTTTAATTGCTCAGATGGCCCCTAGTACTTGTTTACAGTCCTTATTAGCATTCTCAAAAGCCACCTGCAACACAGAAAATCTCTGCTGCTTGGGCATGCGGTATCTGTCATCAGACAACTTCTTGTAACCTGGCTAAGAATTGGGCAGAAGGCTCCTATGAGCCCTGAAGAATGCATAAAAAGGACTGAGTGGGAGTACCGTCCTCGGGAATAGTTGCCTAGGCTTGTTTCATCTGGAGAGCTAATGCTGATAATCCTGGTCTGGAAGGGTTAACTGTGGGACTAGTTCTGAGTATGGACCTGTTCATAACAGCGTGTCCTTAGTAATCACAAGATGCCCTGCTCCTCAGTGCTGTTGTGCTTGTTCAGCTTTGAGCTCTTAAAGATTAACATGGAAGTTTAAATATTGCCCTGAAGAAAGGTAGGACCCAGCAAAGTGCTTAATGTTTAAAGGAGCTAATAAAGATCCTAGGACAGACTCCAACAAGCCCAACGTGAAAGATGCTTGAACTCCATTGTTCATGACGATGGATTTTAATTCTTTATGCAACGTATACTCCAGAGGATTATGCCTATCAACATTTTGTTGTGGATTGTTAGGGTTGGGATGAATATTAATTAAAACTGCTCATGTTCCAAAGTGCTCTCTGTTAAGTGTATCCTGCCTAACCCATCCTTGAAAAAGGAGACACTCCTTCTCTATCAACCACAGATGGAAGGGAAAGAGGAAGAAGAGGAGAAAGAAAAGGGAACCAGGGTTCTTCACCTTCATTTTTATCTTCTCTCATGGGTGCATTAGGTGTGGGATGTTTTCCAGAGGTTAAAGGACAAACAGCTGTGTGGCTCAAGCTCCAAAAGGAAAAAGTTTCAGGGGCTATAAGAGAGCCTTGGCTGCAAACATGCTCCAAACCTTCTCCTACTCAATCCCAACTTTCTACATCAAATGTGCCAGTCTGAGGAAACCATGGCTTATGTTTGATAACACCTTGTAATAAATGAGAAAGTAAGTAGGTACTAACTTGAGCTTCAGATTGGTGCAACAGAATTTCCAATAAAGGGGTATAACACTATAATTCAGTTGACAAATTCTGCCCCGTTACCCTGGCTGAAAAGGTTTTTTGTGTGCATTCAGATTCCTTTCTCTTTTGCTGGCCTGCTCGGCTCCGCTCCACTGCAGAACTCCCTGTTGCTTACTCACTACACTTTCACCCAGGCAGACCTTGCCTGGTTGGGTCTCTGTTTGGGCACCACTTGTAGGAACCAGTCTACAAGTTTGTCCCCAACTGGGGAGAAAATGAGAATGAAAAACAGACACAGAATTAATTTAGAAAGAGGAGCTGAGGCCTCTTGCCTCTAGTGGACAAAGAGCCCTGAGCATTTGGCTCACCTCACTTTTTTCACTTAGAGACAGAGGCAAACAATTAGAGTAGCACAAGATTCATCTGGCTCCTATTAGCTATAGTGTATCACCAGATAAACAACTGGATCTCAGCTATGTTGACTCTACCCTGGAACTTGCAACCTGCTAGCATGCCAGCTCATTTGCCAAAGTGGGAATGCTCCTTCATGTCCACAAGGAAGAACAGTTAGGCCTCGATCCTCATTATCGTCTGCTCTCTTAACACTGTGTCATATAATTTTTAGTCAGAAGGGAACCTAGAAATCATAAGGCCTAATTTCGTACCCAGTGCAGAAATCCCTCAAAACTATCTTTTATTAACTTCTGTTCAAATTGTTGCAGTAGCAGAAAGCTCACCACCCTATAAGGACTTCCATTACATTTTGTTTTTTTTTTTTTTTTTTTTTTTTTTGGTTTTTCTCCGGGACCGGGAACCGAACTCACGACCTTGCGCTTGCCAGGCAGGCGCTTTTGCCGCTGAGCTAAATCCCCAGCCTCCATTACATTTTGAAACAGTTCTACTTTTTTTTCTTTTTGAGACAGGATCTCACTATAAATTCCAGGTTAGCAGGTTAGTCTTGAACTCACTATATGGCCCAGACTCTGTCAACTAATGTCAAATATTTCTTCAAGGAACTGATTGATTACTTACTACGTACCTGGCAATAAACCAAATAAAATGCTTAATCTCCTGACAATTTAATTCTAAATGAACAAAATATTTAATTAAGTTGGGAAAATCCCCTCAGTGATTGTGTTATGGTTTCTGGGTTTAAGGTGTTCCCATCTGAAGGAAAGTGGGATGGAGAGCATTGTTTTGTTTTGTTTTTTGAGTGTTTTGTAGTTTTCATTGGCTAACAGAGGCCAGTGCTACTAATCATGATGAGCATGCTAGAGCCCATAGACACACATGCTTACAGTTTCTTCTCTGCAAAGAGAAAGTATTGGCCAAGCCAGTGGTTTTAGCCATGGGAAACTTTCATCAGATAATTCATTACATGTAGTTTCAGCACATACAACAGATAATAGCAGATTTCTGTTTAAAAGGAGAGCAGAGTGCCACTTATGTGGCCTAAACCTTACCTCCTCAGTGCTGCATTCCTTGAAGCACCTAGGTGGAACTCTCAGAGCTCAAAGAGCTCACTTTCAACAGAACTAAATGGTTCTAATCTTGACTGTGCTGTTCACTGGGATCTGCACATGATAAAACTACATAGAACTATATGAACATACCCACACAGATGTGTCCCACACAAATGAGTGTCACACAGATGAGAGACTACCTACACCAGTTACTACAGAAAAAAGGTTACCACTGGAGGAAAGTGGGTGTAGGGATTATTTTCTTAAGATTGTACTTCAATCTATAATTATCTGAAAAAGTGTAACTCATTATTTAAAATGATCGCTAGGTCCTTTTCAAAAATTCTGTGATTCACAGCCCATTTATTTTCTAGGTGCCTTTTTTCTTCTGTTAATTTTAACAATATATTGGCACTTGTTTTAAATTTTTTTTAATTTTAAAAATTTCAAAAAACTAATGAAACAACAACGAAGACAAAATCAAAACAACACAAAAACAACAAAAATGATACAGGACCTCAAAACAAAATGATAGGAATTAACAATGGTTGCTACATTATACACTGTTATCTTCAACAAAGTTGCTCAGTCCACCAGAGATAAGAATATAAGATTGATCAAACAATCAAGACAGTAATAAGTAATCAAAAAAAAAAAAAAAAATGGAAATGATGCAAAGCTTTACCGTACACGATGGTAGGAGTTCAACAATGGTTCTTATACTGCAATTGTTGTTTTCAGATCATTCTGATTACCAAATTCAAGCATGCAAAATTGGTCAAGAAAAAATAAAATTTTAAGCACTGAGTTCCCTTTAATAAACCACAGACATCAGCAATACACCTATTCCAGCTATCCATATATATATACATATAAATTTTGTTTTCCATTTGTTGTTTTAAAGAGACGCTAAACTTGGAAAGAGCCTCTCACCCAGAAATTCTTCACTTCTTATTTGGCCCTCCTCATTTCATTTCTCCAGTGAAAGCAAGGCCATTTATATAAATTAGCCCTCACATCCACCCAGTGCCCCTTCTGCTCCTCCTAGTCTAAGTTTCCCTGACCAGCTGTCCCTCTCAGATGTCTGAAGAGGTCCATTCTAATTCCCAGAAGCAGTGAATATCTTACGTGGCCAAAGGGGACTTTCCCTGGTTGTGGTCACACTGATGTGATGTTGAAAGGACTTAACCTGCTGTCCCTGACTTTAAAGATGGATGAAGGGGGTCATGCACTAAGGCCTCTCCCCCGACACTGGAAGTGGCTTTCAGCTGACAATCAACTAGAAAACATAGCCCTTAGTCCTCCAACTGCAATGAACTTAATTCTGTCTACAACCAGAGTGAACAAAGAAAGTCAGTATACAGTCTTCGGAAAAGAACTGCTGACCTCTGGATTGTAGGCTATGAAATCCATGTCAGATTTCCAAGATCATCAGTTGTGTTGTCTAAACCCCGAAATTGGGGGTAATTTGTTACAGCACCAATAGAAAATAAAAACACTAAGCCTCATCCCTCTAGGCCTACAAAACGTAGACGGTAAACAAGTGAGTAATGGGAAGTGGCCCAGTGAATCCATTAGGAAGCAGAAACACTTCACAGCACTGGCCAGTTGCCAGGAAGCGGACTGAGAGCAGGGTGGAGACAGGGTGGCGGTGTTGAGATTTCTTAATCAGTTGCTGCTGTCTTTCATCTGATTTCACCTCTTACTAATTTTTTTTGCCATTCTTTCAATTTTCTTTGCATTTATTCCCATATCTTCTTCAATGCATCCTACTCTCTTTTCTTTAAAACAGCTCTTCCTTTTTCTTTGTTAATAGAATCAAGTGTGTTTTTGCGAGCCCACATTCCCACCAGCAAACCCACCCATTTGTCAGAAAGAGACAAAGGTCAAGTTACGCCTGGGGAAGAGGTTGAGATTTTCAAGTGTGCCGAGTATTAGAAAGGTTAGGGAACATACGTCTCCTCGCTGCTGTCTGCTCCTCAGCAATGTATACAGGAGAGCTATTTGCAAACCTATTTTTTAAAACCACAAAATCAGTCACCCAAGAATATTTTTTAAATATCAAAAGCTGTGGCTAAGGTACTGATGAGTCACCATCATCTATTTCACAGATGGAGAATCACATTGGGCCCTTTCACTATCTCTCTGTAGACAGCTCAAGTCTGAAGTTCTACAAGACTACTGGAAAGTCTTCACCAAGCCCACACAATATTACATGAGCTTGCAATAATAAATGTAATAGAAACATTTGAACATTTCACATGCAGTGCATCAACAAAGTTTGTATTTTTACTTTAGGAATTTTTAGCACCAAACTTGTTAGAAACGTGCTAAATTTGGGAAGTAAATCCATGCACTATATCTGTAAGGAGCTTCTGGTTTCCCATATGTCAAGTAGCCAGAAGGACAGAGGAGGGAAGTTATTCTCTGGCAACCAAATAGGCACAGTTGTGTCAGTTCAAAGGAGCTGTTGGTGACAGTACTCAGGGGTAGGATGACGCATGGGTCCCTCAGCCATCACCATAGTGGGTGAACCCTGGTCATAGTGATAAGTCTCTTGCATTTTTCATGTGATGATAATTTCTGAGACCTCCGAAGGTTGTATGAGCCATGTGGTTTTAAGAAATTAGTTCTATTTCTAGAGTCATTGCTGTAACATTAAAATTAATTAGCATATCTAGAGAACTAAGGAGAGAGCAAACTAAATCCTTTAAAAATCCCTTCTTTCTTCATCTTGCTCTGTTCATCAATAGTTTTTTATTTTTTGCAGAAACATGATTTATTTAACAAATAGTGCTGGGGAAAATAGATGTCCTAATGTAGAAGAATGACACTAGAACCCTATCTCCTTGTACAAAAATCAATTCAAAGTGAACCAAAGACCCAGATATACGACCTGAAAACTTGAAGCTGCTAAACAAACAAACAAACAAACAAACAAACAAAAAACCAGGAGCTGAATGGTGCACACCTGTAATCCCAGCACTCAGGAGGCCGAGGCAGGAGAATTACTGTGAGTTCAAGGCCAGCTTGAGGTACATATTGAGCTCAAAGCTAGCCTGAACTACACAGAGACTCTATTTTTTAAAAAATGAAAAATGGTGAAATACTTGAAGGCATAGTCAGAGGCAAAAACTTCCTGAATAGCACACCAATAGTAAAGGAAATAACAGCAAGAATTAACAAATGGGACTGAATCACATTAAAAATTTTGCACAGCAAGAGCATCAACCAACAGAATGAAGAAACAGCCTACAGAATGGGAGAAAAAAAGTATTTGTCAGCTATTCTTCCAACAGTATTAGTATCAAGAAAAATATTAAAAATTCCAAAAAACAACACCAAAATATCAAATAGTCCAATCAATAAATAGGCAATGTAAAACTATTCAACATCTTTAGCCATTAGGGAAATGCAAATCAAAACTACACTGAAATTCCATCTCTCCCCAGTCAAAATGGCTAGCATCAGGAATACAAAAAGAGCTAAACCTGTTGGTG
>NW_004955403.1:50980166-50988220 GCF_000276665.1 Chinchilla lanigera
AGGAAGGAAAGGAAGGAAGAGAGGGAGGGAGGAAGAAAAAGAAAAAAACAATAAGTACTGGCAAGGATGCAGAGGAAGAGAAGACTTTCTACACTGTTGGTGGGAATATAAATTAGCCACTATGGAAGGTTTTTAAGGTCCCTCAAGAAACTAAACATTGAGTTACTGTATGACCTGCCATATGATACCACTCCTTGGTATATACGTGAAGAAATTAAAGTCAGCATACTATTGGGGTAGCTGTGTATCATTTTTATTGCAATACAATTCACAGTAGCCAAAATATGGAACCAACCTAGATTCCCCCAGCTGATGAGGGGATATAGAAAATGTGGAATATATATATACTCAATGGAGTATTATTCAGTCATAAAGAAGGATGGAATTAACTGGAAATCACTGTGTTAAATGAAATAAGCCAGACTCAAAAAGACAAGCATCACGTTTCCCCTAATATATGGAATCTTGCATTCAGATGGTAGTTGTACAGGTGGACAAAAAATTCAGGGAAGACTTGCGAAATATTTTGAAGGTAGTGTCAGCAAGATTTACTGGATGTGACAAGTGACAGAAAAGGAGGAGTAAAAGATGAGTCAGTGTTTTGGACAGAGCAGATTGGTGAATTTGGTGTCACTTAATGAAAAGGGAAGATGGGAAGAACGGGTGCTGGAGGTGGGAAATCTATTTTGGACAAGTTGGGTTCAAGGTGACCATGAGTTAGCTGAGAGGAGGTAAGCAACTGGACATACAAGTCTGGTGCTCTGGTTGAGATTGTGGCCGACATAGATATTTAAGAATCATCAAGATGTAGATGGTATTTGAAACCACTAAGCCGAGGATATAGCTCAGCAGCACAAGTGCCTGCCTGGCAAGTGCAAGGTCCTGAGTTCAATTCCCAAAAAAAAAAAAAAAAAAAAGAAAAAGAAAAACATGAAAACCACTGAGCTATGTGAGATCACCTTGGAAAAGAGTAAAGAACTTGTGTGAGACAAAAGGATGGGAAAAGAGATCAAGAGAAGCCAATAAGCTATGAAGAAAACCAAGGGAATGTGTTATCAAAGAAGCCAGAAGAGAAGTTTTTGCAAAGAAAGAAGTTCAATTGGTCAAATGATGCTTAAAGACCAAGGAAGATGAGCCTGGCATGGTGGCACATGCCTGTAACCCCAGCACTCAGGAGGCTGAGGCAGGAGGATCACTGAGAGTTAGAGGCCAGCCTGGACTACTTAATGAGTTCAAGGCTCATGGGCTTCAGAGTGAGACCCTGTCTCAGAAAACAAACAAACAAAAAAAACACCAAAGATGATAACTAGAAATGACCTTTAGTTTTGATAACATGGATGTTATTTTTAAAAACTACTTGAGTGCACTGGGAAGGAAGCCGGTTGGGAGTGGATTGAAGATTACATGGGGAATTTGCATTTCCAGCAACTACAAGATTAGATACATACAGTGACCTTCCCAACAAAAGCAGCCAAAATATTGAATGATACATAAAAACCTCCTTTATAATTGCCTTGCTAAGCTAGCATGATCTTTCCAACAAAAGTCATAAACAAGGTAAAAGCGAAGAAATATTAGAGATAAGCACCTCCATGAGCTTCTGCTCTGTGTGTTCTGTTGAGCTCAGCATATGGGTAGCAGGTGACTTCTGCGGAAAGCTGGACCCCAAGGGGTTATACATACTTTCAGCGTGAAGGAGAGGGACACAGGGTAGGGCACCAAAGAAACTTCATTGCTTCAAAGTCAGCTCAAAGTTAGCAGGAGGATAGCAGACTCTCCCCTGAGAATTTATAATCATGACTGTCACCATATACATTTTTGGTGCAAATATTCTATTGCCTGTGTATAGAATATAACTCAAAGGATTACTATAACTTCATGCAGTTAGCAAAAACAAGCCACACTGTCTTTGGAGGAATGGATTTTCAATTCAGAGGTCATGGAATTTCCACAGCAAAATCTGCAAGAGAAATGAACAGTTCTTCTTCAAAACCAGCAAAACACACCAAAAAAAGACAATATCATCAGAGATCATAGTCTCCAAAGACTTTGTGTTTTAGAAGCAATAGACACAGAATATAAAATAACAATCTGATGGATTTAAAGAAACGAAGATACTAGGTGTATAAGAAACAGGATGCTATGAAAATAGACTAGGAAGGTTTGAAAAAATAAAAGACTATATTGAATTTCTAAGTGTGGACAATTACAATTTAGTAACTGAAATTAGAGACAACAAATTAAATACCAATGAGTGATTAGTGAAATACAGTAAAACGAGGTGACTTTTAAGTGTCCAGAATTTTTTGATTCTCTCTCTTCAAGAAATGGGCTTAATTTTCCTCCTCTCATCTGTGTGTTAGACATAGTGACTCACTTCTAGGAAATGAATAGAGCAAAATAAAGGTGTGGGATTTGGGAGATAGGGTCACAGAAGGCACGGGCATCCTGATGCTTTGTTTTTCATTTTTCTCTCTCTCCTGGGGAAGCCGGCTATCAGGAGGACACCAGGCAGCCCTATGGCAAGATCCCCAAGTGAGGAACTGAGACCTGAGTGAACCTTCTTAGCAGAGGAGTCATTCTGGGTCATGCCTTCCCATGACCACAGCCCAGGTTGACAGCTTGACTGCTAAGAGACGCTGAGTTAAACCCATTCGGCCAAGCCACTCCTGGCTTCCTGACTCTCACAAACTGTGAAATATACGTGTGTGTTACTTTAAGCTGCTAACTTTGGGGATACTTTATTATGTGCCCACAAATAACACAGATATGCCTGGAATTCCAGCAGGCTGGGAGGCGGGGGCAGGACAATCGCAAGTTTGAGCATCTTAGCAAGACCCTCTCTCAAAATTTAAAAATGATTTTTTAAAAAGCCTGGAGATTGGGGGCTGGGGATTTAGCTCAGCGGCAAAAGCGCCTGCCTGGCAAGCACAAGGTCGTGAGTTCGGTTCCCGGTACCGGAGAAAAACCAAAAAAAAAAAAAAAAAAAAAAAAAGCCTGGAGATTAAGTCAGTGCAAATGCCTTAGGTTCAATTCCTAATAAAAAAAAATTATTTTAGAGAAATTACCCCAAGTGCAAGCACAGACAAAGAGAAAACGTGGAGTGACATTAAATCAGCATTATGGTTTACATCTAGATGCCCCCCCCACGCCTCATGCACACATATGTGGGGATTAGAGAGGTGACTGGGTCATGGGGGTGTGATACTCCTCTGTGGATCAGTCCACTGGTGAGTTTATAGCCCTGTGTGATGTTGGGAGGAGGACCCTGGTTGGAGGTGGGTCCCTGGGGGCGTGGCCTGAAAGGGTCTGTCTTCAGCCTTGGTCTCTGATTGTTTCCTGGCCGCCCTGCCATGAATCGCTCCTCGGCCAGCCTCCCCTGCTCTACTCACCTGACTTGGAGCCTGCCGACCATGCAAGGACCAAGACGACTGAAACGTGAGCCAAAGTAAACCTCTCCTCCCTACGCTGGCATTGATTGTTGTGTCCCAGGGAGGAGACAGTGACTGAGACAGTTGGCATTCTTGAAAAACTAATGGTAAGAATGAAAGTGTTCGTAGCTGAGGATTTGCTAGAATTGTTGAAAGATGCTAATCATCAGGTCTGTGGGGCCCAGTCGGTCCTTATTTTTTTAAATCACTGCTGGAAATCAAAACCAGGGTCTACACAGGATAAACACACACTCACCGCAGAGTGTGTACACCGCTGACTGTACCCCGGCCCTAGGATGATCTCTTTTTTTTAATTGCACTTAAATCTTACAGGAAAGCTGCAGAATGCCAGAGGGGAAGAAATAAAGCAGGCAGAGCAGAGGCAGATCAATCATAAAGGAATAACAATTGCACCGAAGGTTGATTTATCTACAGCAATAGTAGAAGCCAGAAGATAGGAATATATCTTAATTTACTGAGAGAAAAACAACTGTAAAGTAAGAATCATAACCCAGCAAAACTATCTCTCAAGACTGAGGGCTAAAATAAGTATCTGGGTAGCCGCCATAACCACTCCAAACCCTCCACAGCCACCTCTTCTTCGACAGGAAGAGTAATGCTATACAAATCACACACCCTGAGTGTGACAAGAGGATAAACCTTACAAGTTTCAAATTCCCTGAAGTGTCAAACGCTGTTTTACAGCAGAGATTTCTCTTGATATCCCACTGCCAACCTTTGCAGAGGACCGAGCAGGAGGCAGAAAAACTGCACTTAAGTAAGAAGTGTGTATTGAGATAGAGTCCACTTTAAATACTGAAATACAGGATAAAAGTCTTGTCAGATCGGGCGCTAAAGGGGCTTAAAAAGAGATGCAAGAGGTAAGGAGGTGATCATCTTCAAAGGGACAAAAAGAGTCAATATAAGGGGCAGGAGGGAGATGTGCCCTTTGAGAGCTGGGTAATACAGGGGGTCAAAAAATTAAGAGGAGAAATGTTAGCACCTAACAGGACAAAAGAGAACCAGTAAGTCAAAGAACACACAGCTCCTCCCTCTACCCATTTCCCAAAGCGGCTTACAAGAGGATACCTCTGAACAACTACCCAGCAACCCTGTCCATGAAATGCACAGATGTAAGCAAACTCGCTTATATCAACCTACTGCAAGGAAGGAAAATCAAAACATTTCAGCTTGTCACGTGTCATCCCTGCTCTCCAAATCTGAAAAACACAAGTCTGCGAGAAACTGTGAAGAGAACACTACCCAGACATAAGAAAGGACTTGAGTCTTTGTATTGAATGGGTCCGTTGGTACAGAGGAAACTGACTGGCCGCTCCGGGAACTCCTGGTGTGGTCAGCCAGCCACAGTCCCAGTGAATCTCATCACCGGCACAGTCCCCACCCACAGCATCTGTGGGCACGACCTTCTTCAGTTACCTTCTCTGCATTTAAGTTTTGAAATTAGTGTCTTTGTTTCTTTTTAAAATAGTGGTAAAATATACATGTTCGCAGTTTTTAACCATTTTGAGTGTACGGTTCAGTGGCATTAACTCCAGTCGAGATTTTAGCCACCGTCAATACCAGCTGTATCCAGAACTCCTTTCATCTAGTACATTTGAAACTCCGACCCTAACCCTGTACCCTAATCTTAGCCCTAACCCTAACCCCTAATCTCTAACGCTAAACCCTTAAGCCTAATCTAATTCTAAGAGCTTCCCGGCCACCATGACATGAGCAGTTTTCCTCTGCCAGGCCCCTCTGCCATGAGTTTGGAGCCAGCCAACTGCGGGCTGGAACTGTGTCTGAAAGTAAACGTCCTTTCCTCTAGATTGTAGGCGTCAGGTATCGGGTCTCAGTGAAGAGAAAGTGACTTAGACCACTCTTTTCACAGTGATTAGTCCTGAGGCGGTTAAAAATGATGCCAAGATGGGCTGGTGATATAGCCCAGTGGGGGAGTGCTTGCCTAGTACATGGTACTCTGAGTTCAGTCCCCCGTACCACACACACACACACACACACACACACACACACACACACACAAATGGTGCCCCCAAAATTGTGTTTACTTTCTGTACTATCTTATAATACATCTTATCATTGATATTTAACTGACCTCTAATTTGGTAAAACCGTGTTTTCCACAGATGGTTAGGTCCATTTTCGAAGTATTGGAAGTGGAACACATTAATAAGTTCGATTGCTGGTGCTACGCATCGTTTCGCAGCCCAACCATCTCCTCTCCTTGCCTACTGACTCCCAGCGAGCCTCCCAAGGGCAGTGGTTCCGAGCCAGGCCTCACCCTGCTCACTCAGCCCCCCTGCCACGTGGCGGAACTGGGGCCGTCGGGGTTCTCTCTGAGCTGTTGGCCTGGGGTTCTCTCTGAGCTGTTGGCCTAGGCTCTCTAAGCTGGTTGCTTCCATAAGTCATCACCCTGGGAGGAGCTTACAGCAGTCTCTTAAGCGTGTGCTGTGGTTTGGGGGCAGAGTAGAGTGGGCGCACGCTCCCAGTTTTGCTTTGAATTTGGCTCTAATTTCTGGGGATGGGAAGTCCAGGGTAGGACTCTGGGAAGGGGTGGCCATGGGGGAGCAGAGATGGCCCCTTCTGGTGACGCTGTGGGGTCACGGGAGTTGTTACTGCCCTTATGGTTTAGATCTAAGACGTCCCCCGAAGCCTCGTGTGTGTGGAAGGTGACTGGATCGTGGGGCGCTCTACCACCACGGGATCCGTCTGCTAATGCGCTCCTGGCTGAGTGTGCTGTTAGGAGCGGTCTGGGGGAGGGGTCGCCGGGGTGCGGCCTGGAAGGGCGTCCTCTCCTCCCTGGCTCCTCCTTGCTCTCCCTGCTTCCTGGCGGCCGCGGGCGGGGCAGCTTTCCTGCACCGTGTCCGTCAGCCACCTTGTTTCTGCCTCGGTGGCCCGCTGGCCATAACTGAATCCTCGGAAAGCTGTGAGCCCCGATAAACCGCTCCCCCTTGAAGTTGTGGGTGTCGGGTATTGTGTCCCCGCAACAAGGAAGAGAATGACTGAGTGGGAAGGACCTGTAGGTGCAAGGAGAATGGGGAGGGTTGGGGGAGGGGTGGTGCGCTCCTTATCAGAACAGAGCACAGTGCCTACCTGGCAAGCCTGAGGTCCTGAGTTCGATTCCCGGTACCAAAGAGAGACGGGTGGGGGGAGGGAGGAGAGAGAGATGATCCAGAACAGAGACCCTGCTCCAAGCCCTAGATACTAGTAGGTGTTCAATTAGTGTATTAAATTGAGCAGGTATGGTGATGCACACCTGTATTCCCAGCACTTGGGAGCCTGAGGCAGGAGGATCCCCATGAGTTTGAAGCCAGTCTTGGCTACATAGTGAGTCCAAAGCCAGTCTGAACTATGTGGCAAGACCCTGTCTCCATAAGAAATAAAAAAAGCATTTCATTGAAATTGTCAATGTTACAATGACTAATAGGTTAGAATCCAACTGTTAGATAACAGGTGCAGTGAAAATGTGCTTCCTTCTACTTGAGAAGGGGATGTTTTTTCCCTTCCCCTTTAGCTTATCAGAACAGGTTAATTTATAAATTAGCATCTTATTTTGGAATGGATAAGATAAAGAAGAGAGGGAAGCACAATCTTGAGGATGCGAGCTCCAGCCTGGGAAAGGGTCTTGGTAAGGCAAGGGGCTGTAGGCACCCGTCTGATTATGCTGGGATTTTATCTATTTCCCGGGGTCTTCGCTGGATCGCTCAGGGGGGGCTCGGCTCTGCACCAAGACTCTCACTTCTCCTGAATCCCCGTTTTGATTGTGTTGTCCAGCCGCTGATCGAGTGCTCAAGCTGTAAACATTGTTTTCCTCTTCTTCCATCTCTGACTTCCTGCCCTTTCCCTAGCCAGGTATAAGACAAGGGAAACAGTATAAATATGTCTACAGAAGGGCAGCTGCCGTGGTTTGTGTCTAGATATCACCCCCAAAGCCTGATGTGGCCATGGGGGGCAGGCTTTTCCAGAGGTAGCTGAATCTAGAGTTTATGAGTGATTCATAGTGCAGTGCTGCATAAAGGTGCTGGAATTAAGACTGGGTGATTCCTGGATCCCTCCACTGAGTGGATCGGCACCGCCCTCATCCCAGCAGTCTGGATAAGATACAAAGGGCAGAAAGATCCTTGTTTCTCCTTTTGCTCTTCTGCTTTTGCTGTTTTCTTCTGCCACAGCCACCAGGAACTGTTGCCCCTCTGCCATGTGCCACCCTGCCTTGGAGCCAGCAGATTATGCACTGAAACCTCTACAAACTGTGAGCTAAATTAACCTTTCCCCTTTAACTTTGGATGTCTGGTATTTTGTCTCAGCAACAAGAGGAAAGTAACTAAGACAGCAACCAAGTCTCTTTTAAAGAATCTAAGGATTCAGGGCTGGGGATATAGCTCAGTGGCATAAGCACCTGCCTGGCAAGCGCATCGTCCTGAGTTTGATTCCTGGTACCAAACAAAAACAAAAACAAAAACAAAAACAAAAAAGAATAAAGAATCTAAGGATTCAAAAACTCCTTAGAGCCGGGTATGGTGGTGCACGCCTGTAATCCCAGCACTCAGGAGGGTGAAGCAGGAGGATCATTGTGAGTTTGAGACCAGCCTGGGCTACAAAGTGAGC
>NW_004955403.1:50989070-50990725 GCF_000276665.1 Chinchilla lanigera
CGCTAACAGCTTCCAACAGCTTCACTTCTCCAGTGCTGCCTCTTATGCTGCTGGCAACAATCCTCAGATGGCCTCCTACACCCAGCAAGCACCATACTGGTTCAGTTCAGCTGGGTGTTACAAGTTGACCACCAACTGTCAATCCACCACAATACATAGTAAATGCATGGGGCAAAACAGGCAGTGGGTTAGATTTGGTCAGAGAACTATAGTTTGCTGACCCCGATCTGATCATCAGATGATAAATCTGACACCAGTTAGCTTGAGGAAGAACAGGGCTAGAAACCTACTTTTGGGTCTCAGAGAGGGACTCCTACCAGACAGAGATACTCAAACATTACTTGCATAGCCAAGCACACTGGTTTATGCCTGTAGTTCCAGCTCCTTGGTAGGCTGAGACAGGAGGGCCCCAAGTTCAACATCAGCCTGGCATTGTCAAGACCCTATGTCACAGTAAAATGGGCTGAGACTATAGCTCAGTGGTAGAGCACCACTGAGTTCAATCCACAGTACTACAAAAAGAAAGAAAGAGAAAAAGAAAAGAAAAGAAAGAAAGATTTTTACTTGCATAAAAATCCTGTGGAGGGTGGGAGTTACGAAAAATTAGATTCCTTAGAGATTTTTGCATGTGTAGGGAATCGGTACTTGGGACTGAACCCAGGGCCTTTGCACTGAGCTGCATCCCCCTCCCTCTTTTATGATTTATTTTGAGACAAGCTCTCTAAATGTCTCTAAACTAGGCTTGAAATTGGAATCCTCCTGCCTCAGTCTCCTAGAGCACGAGGATTTCAGGCGTACATCACCACACCCAGCTACTTCAGAGATTTTTTTTTAAGTCTAAAATAAGACCGAAGAGTATGGATCTTAAAAGCAACTCAATTCCACTGCCTGTGGCCCAAGGACCATGGTTTGAAAAACACACCCCCACATCCTGGATTCTTGAATGCCCAGGCACCGAGCGAACCTCTGTGGCACTGGACAGGCAGGTGTCAGGGGCCATTCTGAAGCTCTGCCCTTTGGCCCCCTCTGCTGGGCTGCTACAGCATCCCTGGCAGATGGACCGGGGAGGGGCAGGCCCTGCCTTGGCCTGGGGGCCTCCTGGGGAGCACACGCCACGGGCGTCCTCGCATCGTCATTCACCTGGGAAGACACTCAGAGCAGGTGTCTGACACAGTTTTTACACCTGAGCTCTTCCCTTCTCCCTCCATCCATTACCCCTGGAGGCCCGCCCCATCCCTGAATGCAGACTTTGTCTGCCCCAGCTCGTCCAAGACAAAGCCTCTGTTCTTTAGGACACCACCTGCCCCACCCCCAGATGTTTAGGAAATATAACTCCTGAGAAACAAGGCAGGCAGAGAACAGGACACCAGCACCTTATTCCTGTAAGGGCCTAATCCGGAAATCCAGCTCTTCTTCCCTCCCTGCTTCTGACCCGCAACGCCTTCCTCAAGAATGAGAACCCCAGGCTGAGCCACACAAGCTAAGCCCAGTAGAGAAGTTGGGTGTCATGGGGCTCAACTTCAAAGTGCCCTCCTGGGCCAACGAAGGTTCCTCCCGTGACCAGAGAAGCCACCCATTGACGCCCACTCTGGGCGATTTCCAGGGCCCCAGGATGTTGGTTCCAAAATGTAAAATGTCTTTCTGAGTCCTTGCCT
>NW_004955403.1:50991897-51000687 GCF_000276665.1 Chinchilla lanigera
TTTTTTTTTTTTGTCTTTGTGAGACAGGGTCTTGCTATGCAGTTCAGGCTGGGCTTGAGCTCACTTTTTAGCCTGGGCTGGTCTTGAACTCATAAAGATCCTCCTGCCTCAGCCTCCTGGGTGCTGGGATTACAGGCATGTCACAAAGATCCTCCTGCCTCAGCCTCCTGGGTGCTGGGATTACAGGCACGTGCCACCACGCCCAGCGACAGAGGAAATTTTTGAAGGCAAAGAGTTTTGTTTTATTGGCTACCAGGAAAGTCACAGGTTTGCCCCCAACTTTTGCAATGGCCATGGGCTCTCAGGGGTCCAATTTGATAGCGCTCGGTCTGTCTTATCTATTCAGGCCCAACAGGGCACAACTCATCTGTCAGGGCTGACAGTCTAGTTTTTTTCAGTGCAAATGTGGAACTCAGAAGGGATTGTTGACAGTCATGTCGTGTGGGCGTTAGATGATGCCATCTGACCAGAATGGGCATGTAAGCAGAAGGCGCTGTGGCTGAATGCAGGCAGTGGCCCGCTGGAACCAGTTCAGTGGGGTGGAGGTAGACAAGCTGGGAGCAGAGACTGAAGCTATAGGTGCTGGCAGCAACTGCAGCAGCCGATGATGAGTGCACCAAGGCTGACTTCTCGGGAAGAATGGGCCCCTTTTTCCTTTTTTTTTCTCCGATATGCAGGGAGTGGTTTGGTTTCGTTTTTAACTCCATAAAAGCCCCTTTTCCTGCAGTCAGGGACCGTGGGTTTTAACTAATTAGCTCCCATTTTATCTCCCAATAGTGTGTGTTACGTGCCCTTGAGTGATGGTGCAACAGGTTGGGAGCGGCTGAAGCTGAAACGTAATTACGCATGCGGGACGAAGCCAGCCCGAGAACACGGGAGCTCCTCGAAGCATGTAAACAAGCCCTTGTAGCTCGTTAATTGATTGCTGGGCAGACAGACTAAAACTAATCAACCTCTCAAGGGTATAAAATAAACACTACTGGTCTTGGGCAGTTCCCCTTCTCCGCCCAGGAGAGAGAGGACTTCCACCTGATCCCACCTTTTTGCCTCTATTTTTGCCTCATTCTCGCTGCCGTTCCTTCCCAGGGTACAGCAAAACCCCAACGGACACTTACAGCAACGGACAAAGGGTGGCTGCCCCTCAGAGTGAGACCGTTCAGATGCCCCCCTGGCCATACCCCTCGTGGGGGCTTAGGCACAACTTAGCTAAGGAGGATGCGAGGCCTCCGTGATGTGGTATGTCAGTTGTCACAGAACTGCAGGCAGGGCCCAATCGGTCCCCAAAACCAGAGCTTCCCAGTCTTGGTGCACAAACGGAGCGGCCTATAGCTTATGCTGTCCATTCCATCCATTCACTCACACATGTATGTAGCAGACACTCGGAGGTTAAACATTCCAACCCCCCGTCCCTTGAGGGTGGCCTTAACTAACAAGAGTTGATCAAGCTCTTTTTCTGCTCTAACTGAGCAGAACTGACAGACTAACTGGGGTGCGCCCAGGGCTCTTATCAGAATCAGGCAGGCAGGCAGGCAGACAGAGTGCAACCTCCTCCCTTTTGGGTCTGACGTGAGCCACTTGAGCAGGGAGCCAGGGCTCCTCCTCCAGTTCTCCGAGGGGACTTGAGAAATCTTGAGGGTGTGCCTTCCTGTTGGACCTGGAGAGGTCCTTACTCCCTCTGAGAGGGCCACAACCAGTGACCAAAGAGATCAGCATGGTCGGTCTTCACCGCCAATGCAGCAGACGCAACAGCAAACAGAAACACCAAAATAACACCCAGGATTTGGAGGCAGACTTATTTACATCAATGGGCACTGATTGGGATCATTCTCAGAATGTCAGGCCCTCATCATTAGAGGTCTTGGGCTTATATTGGATAAGGAAGGGGGAAGTACAGAGGCAGCATGGCTTGTCATTTGGGGATTAGTTTATACAATGTGCATCACAGTGACCAGCCGTTTCTAAGAGATGGGAATAACCAGATCAGGTGCAGGAACTATTACCTGGGCAACTAACAAACTGAAGTATACTGGCTGGGGCGCACAATATCTGCTCCAGCTGAATGTGTCTGGGATTGTTTATGCATCTTCTGTTCTGTTCCATTGATCCACAAATCTGATTTTGTGCCAGTGCCATGCTGGTTTTATCACTATAGCTTTGTACTATAACCTCAAACCCAGCCAGGATTGTGATGCCTCCTGCTTTGCTCTTATTACCCAGGATTGCTCTTGCTATCCTGGGTCTCTTCTGTGGACCAGGAATACTTAACCTGTGGTTCACAGACCACTTGATTCTAGGAATGTCCATCTCTTGGATGGGCCAAGACTGCAGTTTCTCACCTTCCCCTCACAGACGGTGGTGAGGACAAGGGAAGAACTGGAGTGCAGGTCTGGCTTCCCTCTTCCTCGGTTCTCGCTCGCTCCCTGCCTCTTCTGTCCCCTGTCTTCTCACAGTCTGCTGTGCTTTTCCTCCCTCCTTTGGTTCTGTGTCCCACACTATCTTCCTTCCTCCTTCTCCCCAGGAAGCTGGGCAGTAATCATTGTTTCATACAGAGTGGTAAGTATTTAGCCTCCCTAGTGTGTGTTCCTTAGTCAGATATTATATTTCTCCCTAAAGAATTTTCACAAAGGACATGGATGTACCTTGAGACCATACTATTTAGTGAAATTAATCAAGCTTAAGTACTACATAGGGTCTCTTATATGAGGATCCCAAAATATAAATAAAGAGCAAAATCAAAGATAGATAATAAGAAACAGGGAGATAGATCTTTCACAACTGAAAGAGGACCAGACAATAGTGGAAAGGGGAGGGAGGGGAAATGAGGAGACATAAAAAAATAAAAATTAATGAATTTATGAATTTATGAATTGAAGTCGTAGGTGACTTTTTACTTGTCTGTTACCATTGCTTTTTTTTTTTTTTTTTTTTTTTTTTTTTTTTTTTTTTTGAGACAAGGTTTCGCTATGCAGTTCAGGCTGGCTTTGAGCTCACTTTGTAGCCCAGCCTAGCCTTGAATTTGCAGTGATCCTCCTGCCTCAGCTTCCTGAGTGCTGGGATTACAGTTGCACACCACTTCGCCGTGCCTGTGATCATTGCTTTTGCCCTCTATGAGCCCCTGGCTGTGAACTGGGAGATTCCTAGGGTTCTGTTAGGCGTCTGGAGCGCAGTGGCTCCCCCTAGTGTCTTTTTAGGTGGCACGCAGCTTGGATGAAGCAGGTAAACAGGCGAGGGGCCGCCTGGAGTCCCAGTCCGGAGCCAGTTTGTTTTCAGCAGCTTGCGGGTCTGTCAGGGCAGGTGGCTCAGAGAGACAAAACGTAGGACAGTGTGACACATGCCACTGGGGCAATATGAGGCTCTTCGTGCCTTAACCATCATATAGAGTGGGTCTTATATCATTTGTGTTTTTTGAGTTTTGATTCCCTGCTATCTCCATAATAAATTCTGCAGTTTAAAAATATGTGTAAGGTAGACCTAGAGCTGGTTCCGTGTGGCGTGGTTTGAATCTGTCCCGTCAAGCGTGCCATCGTGCTGGCTCTCCAAAGACAGAAACCCTGGCCTCTCAGTCTTGCCTGCAATCGAACCCAGATTTGCCTCTGTGCAGGGACTGTGACCGGATACCAAGAGCCTCGGAAATTCTCTGCTCACCTGCCCTGCAGCTGCATGCTCAGGGATCTGCTCCCAAAGGTCAGGGGGACGTAAACAAGGCCACGAGACTGACAGCGACCTCACGACCTCGCACGGCGCCTGTGGAGAAGGGGCTGTCGTCCTTGTCGACATGACACCCGGAGCGGCTCACAGGGAACGCCCTGTGCCGCCCTGTGCCTGGACCTGCACACCTTCCTCCAGCCACTAGTGAGTATGTGGGTTGTCACAGGTGCACGAGGATGGCGAGAACGGGCGCGAGATGGGACAGAGTATGACAGCCGTGGCAGTCCCCAATAATCCCGTTTCCCCTGCTGTACTGCTCAGAGTAGAGACCTTTCCCCCGGTTCAGGGATGCAGGCCTGGGCCGCCCTGATACCGGGCAGCCTTTTGTTTTGTTCAAAGTCAATTTTTACGGCATGGCCACATTTTCCAAGTACGATCACCTTCCCCTTCGGTGCTCCCTCCCTGCAGAGTTACACCCAAATCTCCTTCGTGTCTCTGAGCCCTCAAGCCTTCTCTTCCCCGAAGCCCTCTCTCTGACACAGCTGTCTTCACCCCTCGTGTTTTCTTCCTTCCTTTCTTCCTGCTTCCCTTCTGGATGTTTCAGGATAGGGTCTTGCCTTGTAGGCCAGGCTGACCTTGAACTTGCAGCAATCCCCCTGCCTCAGCCTTCGGAGTTCTGGGATTCCAGGCGTGTGCCACCCGGCCCTGCTTGTTTTGTTTTGTTGAGACAGGGTACCTCAGGCTGTTCTTGAACTCACTATATATGTAGCTCAGGCTGGCTTTGGAGTGCAGCGATCCGCCTGCCTCAGTACTAAAGGTTGTGGTTAAAAACAAAAAGTCCATAAAACACTGCCTGGTCACAGTGGGTGAACTTAGCTCCAGCCCCTGTCCCAGGGTCCATTAGCACCAAAGACTCTGGTGGGACAGAACAGCCTTCCTCTGGGCAAGGGCCACATTCCCTGAGGACTGCTGTGGATTTTTCTTCCTTCCTTCCTTCCTTCTTTTCTTTTTCTTTCTTTCTTTCTTTCTTTCTTTCTTTCTTTCTTTCTTTCTTTCTTTCTTTCTTTCTTTCTTCCTTTCTTTCCTTCTTTCCTTCTTTCTTTCTCTCTTTTTTTTTTTTGATCTTTTTGAGACAGGGTCTCATTATGCAGTTCAGGCTGGTCTTGAGCTCACTTTGTAGCCCAGGCTGGCCTTGAGCTCCCAATGATCCTCCTGCCTCAGCCTCCCGAGTGCTGGGATTACAGGTGTGCGCCACCACGCCCAGCTGGACTGCTGTGGATTGAAAGCTCAGCCTGCAGTAGATTTCCATCTACTGCCGCAGCGGCCACCCAGCACACTGCCAGCGTCCAAACAAGACTGTCTCAGGGCAGAGCAGAGCAGAGCGCCTGACTGGGTTCCCGCTGTTGAACAGATTCCACGCGGCTGTGTGACTTAGAAACTCGTGACCCTCTGCGGGGCAAGTCTCTGGGAAGAAGAGGTGTTAGTTTCTTCATTATGTTCCTTGTTTCATGTGTTTCATTGCATTTCGTATGCAAGAGAAATGTTTAAATCATTCTTGGTTGGTCTCTAAAATCCAGGCACACACCCACTCACATATTCAACCTGTACAGCTGGGTCCTTGCGGAGCATTTACTTGGACTTGCACGCTGTGTCAGCTGTCCTTCGCTGTGCGGCAGAGGCATGGTCACGCATGCCCGCAATCCCAGCACCTGGGAGGCTGAGGCAGAAGGGTCACGAGTTCAAGCACAGCCTGGGCAATTTAGCAAGACTGTGTCTCAAAATAAAAGGGCTGAGGACGTAGCTCAGCGCTGAAGCGCTGGCATAGCTTCCGTGTGGTCCCCGGAGTGGGGCAGGATAGAGAGTGCTTGGGCGGGAGCCTGCGGGTGTGCAGCCCATTTCGGTCCTTTGGGAACAGAGCGGGATTCTGGGCGGAGCTCCGCCCTCCTCTGCACCTGCACCAGCTGCGTGGTTGAGCTGAGGGACTTCTGAGCACCCCATTCTGCAGGACGATCTGGGGATCTGCTACCGTGACTGGTCCCCAGGAGCAGGGGCCCTAGTCACTCTGGTCTGTGTCCCCCAGAATCACGTGCTGGAGACTAGGTCCTCAGGGCAGCAGGTTGGGGGAGGGGCTTAGCTTCTGAGGCTCCGCCCTTGTGAGTGGATCGATCTCCATTATAAACGGGCTTGAAGCTGCAAATTCAATCTTTTACACTCTTGCTGTGTCTGTCTCTTTCCCTTTCACTTGTTTGTTTGTTTTTTGAGACAGGGTCTCACTCCATAGTCCAGCCTGGCCTTGAGCTCACTACGTAGCTCAGGCTGGCCTCAGATCCTCCTGCCTCAGCCTCGTGAGTGCTGGAATTACAGGTTCGCACCACCATGCCCAACACTCATCTTTTACCCCTCCTGCCTTCCTCCAGAGACGGCACCGCAGGAACATCCTCACCCAACTCAGCGCCTCTTTCTAGCCCCCAGAGCCGGGGGTATCGATCTTGTTTCTACGTTACACAGCCTGTGATGTTCAGAGGCTGTCCCTGGGACACTGGCTCGCCGTCCTGCTTCATAGTCCTTCATCTATTCTGGCCACACGCACTTGCTGAGCGCCTACTCCAGGCAGTGGTTTCGGGGCGGTGGGAGTCAGTGTCCAGGTGAATCGATGCGCTCCTTGCTGTCTGACAGGGCAGAGAAATCAACAGAAAAGCAGCAACGAGAGCTACGCTGGAGGTTAATCAGCGGGGCACCGCGGTGAGTGAAGGGGCAACCAGAGGTGACGATTCCGCGCTGAGTTCTGAATGGCCCCACCAGGCAGCGATGTGGGGAGGAGCATTCCAGGAGAGGCGCGGGGTGGGGGGGGGCGGTGCCAAGGCCCTGGGGCAGGGCGAGCTGGGCTGCTGTGAGGGATGGAAACAAAGCCCCCTTGTCCAGAGTGCGGCAGACGGACAGAGGGCCAGTGTGAGGGGAGTCAGAAGATCGCCCCAGGCTGGGTCGTGGAGACCGTGGCGCAGAGGAAGGGGTCTGGACATTGTTCTCAGCACAGTGAGAAGTCCCCGGGCAGCTTTAAGCAGAGGGATCCTTTGGTGTGTGGCACGCATTCTAGAAGGTCACCCGCAGGTCTGCGAGGCGGGCAGGACCGGAGCGAGGCTGCTACTGCGGGGTAAAGCTGAGGACGATGGAGGAGGGGGTTGGAGGGCCTGGGGGCGGGGAGCGTCGGCAGGAGATGCGGGAAGAGAACGGCTGGGGTGCGTCGTGGGCGTGGACTTCACACTGATGAGGAGGAGAAAGAATTCTTTCACTGGGAAATTGTTCGCGGAAGCAGCTCAGCAGATCATGCGGCCCCTTTTTTCCCCCACCCACCTCCCCTGGCCTTCCTTTCCTTTCTCCCCGTCCCCAGTACCGGGATTGAAAGTACCCAGGGCCTTTGCACTGAGCTACATCCCCAGCCCTTCTTTTATTTTCTGTTTTGAGATAGGGTCTCACTGAGTTACCCAGGCTGGGCTCAAACTTGCAACGCTCCTGCCTCAGCCTCCCAGAGTGCTGGGATTACAGAGGTGGATGGCGGGGCCCAACCATGTTGCTTTTCTGAGATGAGAATGACTGCAGGAGAATATCTGGGTGTCGAGGGTAGAAGGGAGAGTCCTCTTCTGAGCGAGCTCATGTGAGGAGCCTGGGAACCCTGTCTGTGTTAGTCTGGAGTTCTGGGCGGAGGTCAGGGCTGAAAATAGAGGTTTGAGGAAGGGTGGACCCCCAGTCTCTGATGGGGGTTAACTAAGTCAACGTCAGTGTCTCATGGCCTGAGGGGAACCACAGAGCCGCCAGCACCCTCAGGCGGACCTTTGGTTCCCAGCTTGACCCGATCTCTGCAAATGTAACTGGTGACTGTCACTGGACCCAGAGGCGGGAAGAAGGAGGCCGGAAGGCAGGCCAGCTTCCAGCACTTGGGTGTGGTGCACTCTGCCAGGTGCCTTACAGGTGATCTGCCTTCATTTCCACCCTGTGCCCTGATCCTTGTGATGCCCATTTTGCAGATGAACAAACAGGAGCTCAGGCTGGGCAGTCACTTCAAGTTTGCAAAGGAAGCGCAGACCCACTTGGTACCGCTGGACTGTGTGGCCTCTCCTTGCCGTGTGTCCTTCCAACAGTCCCTTCACCTCTCTGGCCTGCAGTTCCTTCCTTTATTAAAAGGGATGCTAAGGAGATTCCATGGTCTCATTGAGCTCTAAAATGCTGGATTCTGAATGCATTTAAATGTGTGGGTTTTTTGGTGTTTTTTTTGTATTTATTTATTTTGTTTTTGTTCTTTGAGACAGGGTCTTGCTAAACAGTTCAGGCTGGCCTTGAACTCACTGTGTAGCCCAGACTGGCTTTGAACTCATGGCAATCCTCCCACCTCAGCCTCCTGGAGTGCTGGGATTATAGATGTGTGCCACCACCCCCAGATGATTTTTCTTCATTAGCTGTCAGCATCATGGATTGCACAAGCTTTTCGTTTTTGTTTTTAAAGTTGAACTGGCCTTGCATACTTGGGATAAATCCCACTTGGCTATGTTGTATAATTTTTTGTTTACATTGTTAGGTTCAGTTTGCTGATAGTTTGTTATTTTTGCATCCATGTTAATGAAATATTGGCTCCTTGTATGTGTGTGTGTGTGTGTGTGTGTGTGTGTGTGTGGCATGTGGTCCTGGAGAATGAACCAGGCCAGCCCTGGTCCTTGGCTTTCTTTACATATCTAGGTCAGCTTTTGTATTCTGACAATGCTGTCTGCACACCATGAAGCAGGGGGCACACCCCGTGCTTCCATTTTCTGGAAGAGGACATAAAGAACTGATGCAATTACCTCCTTACACAGTTGTTAGAAATTCACCAGTGAATGTATCGGGGCCTGGCGCTTTGTGTTTTGGAAGTTATTAATTATCGATTCAATTTCTTTGGTAGAGAGAGCCCATTCAGGATGACCTGTTGCTCTGCGTGTGAGCAAGGTGGATTGTGTCTCTCCAGGAGTTGTGCATTCTATCAAATTATCAAATTTGTGGACTTAGTATTGTGTATAATATTCCTTTAGTGTCCTTGCAGTGTCTATGAGATCAATAGTAGTGGCCCCTGTGGTATTTCCAATACTAGCAATTTGTATTTTTTCTGTTTTTTTT
>NW_004955403.1:51001187-51008779 GCF_000276665.1 Chinchilla lanigera
GAGACCCTGTCTCAAAAAACAAAACAGGGCCGGAGTTATAGCTCAGCAACACAGTGCCTGCCTGGCAAGCACAAGGTCCTGAGTTCAATTCCCAGTACCAAAAAACAACAAAAATTCGCTTGAGATTTCTTCTTCAAGTTCATCAGAAGATTGGGGTTTGGGTTCCTATTTTACCACTTTCTCTTTATGAAACGTGCTGAAAGATTCATAAAAGTTGGACAGGTCCCCAGCAGAAATAAACTCTTAGCAAGTAGTGTGGGAAATATATGTGAGTTTCACGCCAATGTGCATAGCAGATTGTTCACAATCAGCAAAGCTAAAACAACTCTGGAAGCATCAACCGCTGTATCTGATGGGTACACGGGGCGGGCTGTCTACACACCGTGGAGTGTTCCCCACAGAGAGGAGGGAAGTTCTGACACATCCACGACACAGAGAGAGCTGGAGAGCAGCTGCTGGCAAAAGCCAGAGACGAAGAACAAATATCGCGTGAGTCTGTTTGTAGGAAGCACCTCGGGCCGGTTCATGCAGAGAGAACACAGATTAGAGGTCACCGGTGTGGAGGGGGACGCGGACCACTGGGAGTTATCCGTGAATAGGTAAGGTTATCCGTGAGTTTCGGGTAAGGGTGAGGAAAAGTTTTGGAAAGTGTATGGTTTGGAAAATGATGGTTGTGTATCAGTGTCAGTGTAGTTGACAAGACGGCATTCTACACTTAGAAATGGTTCAAATGAAGCCGGGCACGGTGGTGCCCACTTGTATTCCCAGCACTCTGGGAGGCTGAGGCAGGGGGACCACAAGTTGGAGCCCAGCCCAGGCAACTTAGTGAGACTCTGTCTCAAAATAAAAAATCAGAAAGGGCTGGGGGTGGAGCTGAGGGTTGAAGGCCCTGGGTTCCATCCCCAGAACTGCATTAAAAAAGAAACAAAGTTCCAAGGCTCTGAGGGACCCACGGAAGCCCACTGGCTCAGCAGTGGACAGGCCCCCTAGGCTGGGGGGAGCCGCGTGCAGTGACCCCAGTGCAGGAGGTCACCGTGTGAGGGGTGGGCGTTGGGGTGTGGTCTTCTTGGGACAGTGGCCCCCAAGAGCAGTGAGAGAGGGCGTTTCCCTTCGTCTTCTGCCCGAGCTGCTCAACAGCAGGGAAACACCAGAGCGAGCTCCGGGAGAGCGTTTGTCATCCTGCTAGGGCTGCTGTCCCCGTCCCCCTGCCCATGGCTCCCCGCTGAAACGCAAACACAGCTTCTGTGTGCCGCCTTCCCATGGCTCCTGCTGAGCGTCCTGCGTCAGTCACCTCTGACGCTGTGTGTTGGGTGGGCGCCTGAAATCAGCCAGGGCAGGGTCTACAGCTTGAGCCCTGCACGGGACACAACTGGGAGCTCCTGCTTCTGGAGAGCCCGCTGTCACTGACACTGGGGACTGACTGGGTGTGAGGATTAAAATGGGTGGCTCTGCTCAGGAAGACTTCTGCGCCTGTGGGCCCCCGCCCTATGCTGCCCGGGCTTGAGTCAGGCTCTTGGGCGGGAGCTCCAAGCTCTTCAGAGGAGGGAGCATGTGTGTCCTCCAGCAAAGGGGCCCTGCCGCCCACAGCTGTCACCCACATCTTTGCCCACATCATGAGGCTCAGATGCAAGAGATGCTTCCTTCCCTGGGCCAGGTGGCCAGGTACATCAGAAACACTAGCCACTTGCTATCTTACCTCAGTCACAGGTCCAAGTTCAACTGCCAACGCCAGAAGTGTTAAAGGGCAGAACAAAAAAGGTTGCAATCAGTTTGGTCTTCCTGTATGTATGTGTGTGAGACAGGCTCTCAATATGTAGTCCAGGCTGGCCTCAAACTTTGCAGCAATCCTCCTGCCTCAGCCTCCTGATTACAGCTGGGATTATAGATGTGCATCACTACATCCGGCTTCTGTGTTTAAACTGTGAGGATTTTGATCCATTTAAGATCACTTAACTTATTATTTTTCTCATGTGGTGTTTACAGTTTTCATAAGATTACACTTTGAATTCCCAGCTCCTCCTCTCCTTAAGGGTTAAATTGTGTGATTGTGTGCCCCACTTGGTTTGTCTGAATTACTTTTCTCATTGCTCAGAAAAAAATATCTGACAGTAAAAGTTAAAGGAGGAAAGGTTTATTTAGTTTATGGTGTGTAGAGGTTTTAGTTCATTTTTGGCTGGCTCCAAGGCAGGGTGGCATCGCAGAGCAGAAACAGTTCAAGAAGGGAAGAAGGCAGCAAAGCAGTGAAGAAGTGAAGAAGCAAAGCCGCAAGTGGCAAGTGCCCAGTGATGGCAGCAACCCCCATTCTGTCCCTGACATTTTCCCCAGCCGGGTAGTGCTCACACCCAGGGCGTGAGGCACCCTTAATCCTACCCAGAACTGTGCCAAGCCAATCAGTGGACTAATTGAGTGATCACACACCCTCAGTCCCAACATCACACACTCGATCCAGCCACCTCTGAAAAGCCCCACCTATGACAGCATGGGGCTCTGGAGGGACATCTGGACCCAAACCACAGCACTGTTCATATACTGAAGTCCTAACCATAGAATGTGACCTTATTTGGAATTTGCAGATATAGTCCTTGCCCAGGGTGCTGGTGCCCTTATCAAAGGGAAATCTGGACACAGGTGGGCACTTCCCTCCCATGGCTCAGAACAGGAGTCCATCTTGGGTATCCAGGCCCCAGCACTAGGAGACAATCAGTCTGTGCTGCATTAGCCACAAGCTCGAGGTCTTTCGTGAGAGCCTAGCAAACAAACGATCGCACTCCCAGAGAAAGCTACTCTGCCTGTGTTCTGAGCCCACAGGATGAGCACACAAGGTAAACTGTGTGGTTTGGGGAGGCCTCAGGGTGTTCTTCTTTTTTTTTTTTTTTTTCCTCGGGTACCGGGAACCGAACTCACGACCTTGCGCTTGCCAGGCAGGCGCTTTGCCGCTGAGCTAAATCCCCAGCCCCCAGGGTGTTCTTCTTATAGGTAACGTTTCTCAATCGCTAAGAGTGTGGGAAACTGAATTACAAAGCCATTCAGAATGAAAACGAGGCCCTCGTAGCTTAGAAGTGTTCATAAAGTTACATAATGAAAATAGAAGGGAAGACACATTGAACTCTAAACCCTTTGCATGGCTCCCAGGTTCCCTTTATATTTTGCAGCACACAGCTGGAATCACCGGCCACGAGCCTTCTGGTGTTCTGCGTCTGTCCTTTGGCATCTCTTGATAGAAACACTTTTACCTAGTGGCAATGCTCTCATCCTGTTCCCTAATTTATATGGCTACCTATTATTCTGCCTTCTTTGTTATTTTCTAATTTGTTCATTTACTATTGTCTAATTTTTCCACTAAGAACATTTATGTAACTTATTTTTTTGGTCCAATTCTTTTTTTTCCAGGGCTGGGGATTGAATCGGGAGCTACCTCCCCAGCTCTTTATTTTTTTTTTTTGTTTTGAGACAGTGAATTGCTAAACTGGTAAGGCTGGGCTCCAAAACCTGCAAGCCGTCTGTCTCAGCCTCCCACAGCGCTGGGATTACACTCGTGCGCCACCACCCCCGGTTCCCAGCAACTTTGTAAGGCCGCGATTTATTTATTTCCCACGAAGGTGGAGAACGGTGAACAATTAGCCTCTTCGGTCTGAGGCAGTCAGAGCCGCGCTCCGAGTGTTGTTGCAGCGGCGCCCGCCAGGGGTCAGCGCAGGCTTGGCGCTGGCCCGCGCGGCCCACAATGCACCGGGCTCCTGGCGCTCACAGCGGCCGGAACCGAGGCGGGGGCGTGCCCTACCTGTGTGGGCGGGGCCTTCTCATGGGGCGGGGCCTTCTCGTGGGGGCGGGGCCGCCCGGCGCGGGCGGGAGCGGAGGTCTCCGTGGCGGGCTGCAGCGGACCTGGGCGCCTGGCGAGGCAGCAAGGTAGGGCTCTTCGGCATTGCCCCCCTCCTAGGCGCGAAGTCTCTTAGTTGCGCGATTCGGAGCAGCCTGCGGCTGCTGCAGCTCGGGCACGGCGCTTACTTCTCCCGAAACTCTTTGTCTGTCCCCTCCTCTGGCTCTCGGCCGAGCCCCCGCAGCGGGAAGCTGCGGACCCGGCCTTGCCGCCCAGGCGTGGCGCGTGGGGACCCGGGGCCCACGGCCCTAACGCCCCGCGGCCGTCCGGCCCCGCTGGGCTCGCAGGGACCCCGCAAAACCAGCCTGTCGGCGAGTCGAGCTCGGCGGGCGGGAGGCGCTGCAGCGAGGGCGCCCGGGTCGCTGCGGGTCTTGGGGTCGCCGAGGTCGTGGGGTCCCTGTGTTCGACCTTGGTCCCAACCTGAAGACTCTGGGTGCAGTGCCGAGGTGGCTCCCCCTCTGCCCATTTTGCAGAGCCCAGCGGTGTAGTCTGATCCCCGGCCCCAGGGTAAAAGACATCTTACTTGTAAAGGGGTTTGTTGGTTCACGGGATCGAACCCAGGGCTTTCACACTAAGCTTTCACATCCCCAGTTCCCTTTTTAGTTTTTTGAGACAGGGTGTCCGTAAGTCACTAAATTACCCAGGCTGGGCTCCAGCTTTCCCTCCTTCTGCCTCAACCTCCTGAGTGCTGGGATTATAGGCCAGTTTAAACCCACCTGCAGTCACAGACTGGAATTTACAGGAAGTCGCACCGCCTGTGACTTGTCAGTCAGTCGTTTGTGCAGCAGGTGCTTCCCAAGCACCTCCTGAGGACCAGACTCCCTGCTGTGGTCGGGCTCCTAGTGGCCAGTACCACACACAGGATCCGGCTGTGGGCCGTGTGGCAAAGACCTTCCAAGAGTTCGGATGCAGGGCATTTCTCTTAGACACTGGGGAAGCCAAAGCATCTTGCCAGCCAGACCCAGGTAGTTCAGTTAAAAAACACACCAAGTCAGGGGTGGTGGCACATGCCTGCAATCCCAGCACTTGGGAGGCTGAGGCAGGAGGATCGCCAGGAGTTCAAGGCCAGCCTGGGCTACATACTGAGTTCAGCACCAGCCTGAACTACATAGTGAGTTCCTGTCCCTAAAACAAAATGAAGCAATCCCCCCAAACAGACACACACTCCCCACTGATTGATTGGTTTAGTCCGGGGATTGAAGCTGGGGCCCTGGGCATCCTAGACACATTGTACCCCTGAGTCCGCACAGTTGATTTTAAAGGGAGAAAGGATAGGAAAATGCCTCCAAATGTTTCCTCTGGCTTCCGTCTTTGTGGTACTGGAGGAACACAATGACATCATGACCCCTTACTCATGGAGTTGTGCAGCCTAGGCTGTGGCAGCAGCTCTTGGGGAGGAGAGCCAATCACATGGGAAGTCCCCAGCTCCCACGGAAAACAAGGTGCTGTTTCTTGGGTGCAGATATTTGCTCCACTGAGACATCTGAGCCCTGTGCTGGGATGGGAAATTCAGGACCCGTTTCACCCCTGGTCCTGACCTCGTTACAGGAGGGCGCAGGTCTGTCAGGATGGCATGTGGGCTCCTGTTCCACTCTGATGGCGCTGGGAAAGGACTTCAGGAGGAGCCAGCCCCTGGGATCAGTACTGAAGGATGGCTGGAGTTGTTTTAGCTGGAAGTGAGAAGAGAGCGCTCCAGGGAGAGGAGACACCCGGAGCAGGATCACAGAGGGGAACTAGCAAATTCGAGGCTCAGGAAGAGGAGGCGTGAGGCTGCTAGTGAGGAAGAGGGGTACAGAATGCGGCCACTTCTGGCTTTTGCATGAAGTCTTTGGTATGTTTTCATAACCACCCTTTGCAGTTCATTACGTATCTGGATGTGCCCCAAAGCCTCACTGGGTCATAGGTGGGGCTTTTCAGAGGTGGCTGGATCCAGTGTGTGACGCTGGGATCAAGGGTGTGTGATCCCTACCTTAGTTCTCTGGTTGGTTTGGTGTAGTTCTGGGTAGGGTTAAGGGTGCCCCACCGTGGCCGTGAGAGCTAGGGGCAGGTAGCCTGGATATGATAAGGGGCAGAAGAGGGCTGCTGTTACTTGCTGCTGCTGTTGCTTGCTGCTGCTGTTTGTTGCTGCTTCGCTGCTTGCTGCCTCTTGCCTGCCCTGACTCCATCGATGTCCTCTGAGATGCTGCACACTCTGCCTTGGAGCCAGCTGACTGTAGACGGAAATCTCTACCAACTGTGAGCTACATAAACCTTTCCTCCTTTAACTTTGGGTGTTGGGCATTTTGTCTCAGCAATGAGAAAAGTAACTAATACACAGTTGGTAGAGGGAGAGGAATACTGTACTTTGTAAGTGCTTACCTAGGTGTTTTGTGCATGTCATCCCTGATCTTTATGAAAAAGAACAGGGGCTGGGTCCACCCCCAGCCCGGGTTCCAGTGGAGCCTCTGTCTGAATTCGGCAAGGGGTATGGGGCTCAAGACAATGCATGTGGGCAAGTCCACACCCCGGGAACCGTTTCAGATGAATCACTAGGGCAAGAAGACCACAGACCTCAGCAGCTCTGTGCATTTACAGCCTCCTTGAAAACTGGTATGGAGGCACCTCAGAAAACAAAACAGAAATCTCACTTCAGGGTTTAAACCCAGAAGACTTGAAAGCAGCGTTGAACAGATATTTGAATGCTCAGGTTCATAGCAGTGTTATTCATGACAGGCAGAAGGCAGAAGCAGTTCAAGTATCTGTGGGTGGATGCATGGTAAATAAAATGTGGTAGAAATGTACAATGAATATTTTTTTAGTCCTGGAGGTGGAAGGGAGGGCCTCGCCCATGCTGGGCAAATACTCTACCACAGAGTTACATCCCTAGCCAGCCCCACCTTACCCTCTTCTTTTACTTCTTTAAAAATTTGAGACAAGCTTTCAGCTCCATTGCCTGGCCTCAAACTTGTCATCTTCCTGCCTCACCTCTAGAGTGCTGGGATCATAGGTGAGCACCACCAGGCCCAGCCGAGACCTTGTCTTGCACAATACTCTAATGGTTACAATGGTAAGTGTTACGTATATTTTATCATGCACACGAAGAGCCCCTTGGAACACCACGTTATGATCAGATTGCCAAGGTCTAGGAGCTTATTACCAATGTGTGCTAAGGAAGCACAGGAAATGGAGTTTTTAAAAAAGTGAAGGTCTCTTCTAGAACCCAGCCCAGGGGAGGAATGCGGGCTGGGACCCTTGAGGGTGGGTCACAGAGGGCAGGGCTGTGAGACAGCATAGATACAGGCGAGTTTAACTCTCGCTTTTGCAGATAAGAGCAGCGCCCAGGTTAGGAGTCACTTCCCAAGGGCCTGGAGCAAGTTCAGGCGAATCGGGGCTGGAGGCCCAAAGCTGTCCTCCCTCAAAGATGCCTGGTAATGAGGAGCCCGCCCGCCTCTGTGATCACAGTGAGATGGAGAGTGATCTTCCGAGATGGGCCGAGATGCTGAGAGAGAGGTGGGCACGATGCCATCCGGAAAGACCCCAGTTTTCATGGGGTGACATCCCAGTACTGTGCTGGGCTGACTCTTCACAAGGAGTCAGCTTGTATAAAAGTAGATAGAGCCTGGGTGTGGCGGTGCATTCCTGTCCTCCCAGCACTCTGGGGACTGAGGCATGAGGATCACAAGTTGGAGCCCAGCTTGGACACTTAGTGACTGAGGGAGACTCTGTCTTAAAATAAAAA
>NW_004955403.1:51009308-51028110 GCF_000276665.1 Chinchilla lanigera
GACTGAGCAGTTCCTGTGAAGTATGAGCATAGTGCCAGTTCTCTGTTAGGAGCAAGAGAGGAAGAAGTAGGGGAAAAGTGTTCTGCTTTTTGATGCAGAATTTCACTGTGTAGCTCCAGGCTGACCTCAGACTTGCAGCAATCCTCCTGCCTCAGCCTCCCACATGCAGGGATCACAGGCGTGCACCGCCACACCCAGCTAGAGTGAAGTTTTACTCTTAGCACCTCATGTTGCTCCCAGGCCACGGCAGCATGGAATGCATGCAGGCAGGGAAGGCGCTCAGAGTCTTCCGCAGGGCCAGGAAGAACGAAATTCCTAGCTCAGGAACTTGTGAAGGTTTGTGTCTGGGTGTCCCCCCGAAGCCTCATGGGGTTGTGAGGGTGGGCTTTTTGGAGGCAGCTAAATCTAGAGTTTGCAGTTGGTTCATTGTCCAGTGCTGGGGTTGGCGGGTGAGTGCTGCACCCGCCCCAGGCCTGCGTACTATATAAGGGAGGGAAAGAGGCCCCCTCCTCCCTTTTGCCCCTTTTTCTCTTGCTGCTTTGGTGTCTTCTGCCGCCTTGAACTGTGGCTGCTCTGCCACGCCACCCTGCCTTGGAGCCAGTGGATTATGGACTGAAACCTCCACAAACCGTGAGCTAAATAAACCTTTCCTCCTTTAACTTGCGGGTGTTGGGTATTTTGTCTCAGCGACAAGAAAAGTAACTAAGACAACCCTAGAAAGCACAGGCAAGAGATGGGGCAGAAAAACGAAAACTCAGGAAGGGAAGGCCCAGGACGGTGACAGTCCCAGGCGAGTTGTTTGTCTTTATAAAGCAAATTGAATACTTCAGGAGGAGGTACTCTCAGCTCCCAGAGGCTACACTATCTGACAGGGCTGGTGTCAGACCTCTCGGAGCCTGGCTGTCACATCGTGTGACAGAAGACTGCAGTGCAGCAGACACTTTTAGGGGAGACCGAGACAATCTGAAGATTTATTGATGATAAAACAAATCAAACACAGTTTAAGGACAGAGCTTGAAAATCACAAACAGCCAGGCCTGGTGGCTCAGACCTATATTCCCAGCCCTTGGGAGGCTGAGGCAGGGGGATCGTGAGGTCCAGCCCAGCCTGGGTTACATACGCAGCGAGTTGAAGGCCAGCCTGAATACCCGGCGAGACCATCTCACAAAGGCAGCCGGTCAGCATTGTCCTTCCGCCCTGGTGTCTCACATGAGCTGTTATCGCTCTCAACTGAATCTTTGAGGCTTTGTTCAGGAAGGACCTTATCACTGTCTACTCCATCCAAGTGCTATATCTCTCTTTTTTTTTTTTTTCTTTTGGTTTTTTTTCCGGTACTGGGAATCGAACTCATGACCTTGCGCTTGCCAGGCAGGCGCTGTCCCACTGAGATAAATCCCCAGCCCCCAAGTGTATCTCTTAAGAAAATAGTTGCCAGGGCCAGGTGTCCAGGAATATGGTGCCAATAATCCCAGCACTGGGGAGGCTGAGGCGGCGGTGGGGGCCTCTGCCGCCTGAGGGTTCCTGAGGGTCCTGCCCCCAGGCAGATATGGTGGGTCATGCATGGGGTCACTCGCCCTACAGCTTGTCCTCAGGAGGACGCTGTGTGGATGAGGTGGTCTGGGTGATCCAAGGAGTGCAGGTGGTGTCCTGGAAAAGCACCTGGTTTCTCTGTTCCATCAGCTGCTCCCCACCCCTGGCCAGAGTCCCCTATGAAATGTGACAGTGTGCTCTTTCGTAGAACTGTTTCTACAAAAAGCAGATGCAGGTTCTGCTCTTTTGGCTGCTAGAAATCAAAGCCAAGGCCTCCCATGTGCTAGGCAAGTGGTCCGCCACTGAGTTACATCTCCAACCCCTTTTAAAAAAATGTTTTTTTAATTTCAAGATAGCTCCTGCTAAGTTGCCCAGGCTAACCTCAAACTTGGGGTCCTCCTGCCTCAGCCTTCTGAGCAGCTAGGATCATGGGCCTGCACCACTGTGCCCACTGCTTTTTAGAGTAATTTTCTAAAAACAATCGTATCAGAATTGGGGATGGGCAAAAACAAAATCAAAGATTGAGGGAGAATAGTTGAATTTTTAAAATATTTTTAATTTTCAATTTATAAAATTTAATTGAAAAATGTTTTTAGTAATTTTTAGTTGGGCATGGTGGCTCACACCTGTAATCCTAGCACCCTGGAAGCTGAGGCAGGAGGATTGTGAGTTCAAGGCCAGCATGAGCTACATAGCAAGACTCTTACCTTAAAAAAAAACAAAGCTAAACAAAGTTTGCTTTTATTTATTTTTGCAGTGCTGGGGATCAAACACAGGGCCTACAATTTTTTTTTTTTTTTTTTTTTTTTTATGGAAACGAAAAAAAGCGTGATGAGACTCCACTTAATAGACATATTTCCAAAGGAAACTCCTTGGCTTTTCAGAGATTGTGCCTGAGTGATCTTCACATGTTAATTTAAAACAAACTATTCAATTTGTCTTTTCATTATGACTCTTCACCTTAACTGATAATTTTGATTCAGAGAATTACCCTCCTTCCTCCTGTATGCACTCAGACTTGTTCTATGCTTCTGAATCATTCCCTGTGGTTATAATTTCACTTTAGAATGGGATTTTCAGCTTCCTGAGGGCTAGGATGGACCTGTGGGTTCCCTTTCTTTTGCTGTTGTATATGCTTAATGCAGTGCTTGGCATGTGCCTCTCCTGGGAGAATTTATTTCCATGCAACTGGGCCAGCCAGCTGGTCTTTCTCACTGTGGGTCAATGTTATTGTGTTATTTTATCTTTCTTCCTTTTTTTTTTTTTTTGGTTTGGTCTTGCTGTGTATTTCAGGCTGGCCTTGAACTTGTGTTCCTGCTGCCTCAGACTCCTGAGTGCTGAGATTACAGTTATGCACCACTACACCTGGCTTCTTCCCTTCTTAACATGGGGATGTTTTGTTTCTTCTGGAAAGGGGATGGCCAAAGGGGCAATTAGAAAGAGGCGCTCACCCAATCTCTGTTGGGGGCTTGCTGGATATAAGGCGTAGTACAGGACATTAAAAAAAGACACTCAAAGAGAAAGACAAGTTGACAATATATTAGAAACAGATGTTTGCGCTTCAATTTAAAAATTCCAAATGTGACCCTTTGACTTAGCAAGTCTACTCTAGAACTTGATCCTGTGGAAATAATTAAACACAGACAAAAAGATTGGGCTCTAGCTTGTTTGTCTCAGCCTGGGTTTCCTGTTTGTGTGGTTTTGTTTTGATACTGGGCATTGAACCCAAGGCCTCCCAAGCTCCAAGCACATACTGGACCACTGAGCTCTGTCCCTGGCCCTCAGACTTGCCTAGTGTGAAGAATGAGAAACAACCTAAAATTTCCATCATAGAAATTTAACATAAAAATACAATGGAATTCCTCTGTTAAAGTAATGTCTATGTCAGCAAATATGTTTTCAATTGGAAAGTTATTTTGGTCACTCTCCTTCTCACTGGACAAAATACCTGACATAAAGGAGAAGAGGTTTACGTGGGTTCACAGCTTCAGAAGCTTCAGTCCATGGTCAGCTGACTCCCAGGCAGGCAGGCAGGAAGGAAGGCAAGCACAGGGGAAAGGCCTGGCGGAGGAGACCTCCTCATGGCATGGCGGGCAGGAAGCACAGAGAGGAAGGAGGAGCCCAGAGGGAGCTGCCTCCTCCCAGGCCCCACCCCCAGTGACCATGGCCAACCAGGCCCCAGCTCCTAACAGTGCAATCAACTGTGGAACTTCTTAGTGGAGGGAGCCACAGGTGAGGGTAGCCCCCATGAGCCAATCGCCTCCTAGAAGCCTGGCCTCTGAGCACATGAGTTTTGGGGAACATTACAGATCTAAATTATAACAAACATAAATTGTGTCCAGTTTCATCTTTGCTTTGCTTTGCTTTTTGCTTCTTTTCTTGAGATAGGATCTTGCTGGGTAGTCCAGGCCAACCTTATACTCCCAGGACAGCCCAGACTGTCTTTAAACTCACGATCCTCCTGCATCAGCCTCCTGAGCTGGGACTATCAGCGTGTACCATCGTGCAGGGCTTTGTCCTATTTTTATTCTATTCTCTTCTTCTTATTTTATGGTACTGGGGATTAAACCTTCACAGGTTCAATCAGCTTCATCTTGCGCCCTTTAAAGTTTTTTTTTCTTTCTTTCTTTTTGGCGACAGTCTCACTCCCAGGCTGGATTTGAATTTGTGATCCTCCTGCCTCAGCCTCCCAGAGTGCTGGGATTACAGGCATGCGCCACTATACCCAGCTGCAAATCCGGGTGTGGTAATGAATGCCTGTAACCCCAGCACTTGGGAAGCAGGAGGATTTCAAACTTGGGGCCAGCCTGGACTACATAACACGTGTTAGGCGGTTTAAATTGCATGTCCCGAAGCAACACAACAACAAAAAAGTATTCCAAATGTGAAATTTTATATGCCTTATTTTCCTCAAAAGCAATTGATTGTAAGTAAATAATTTTGTTAATAACTGGTCTTGTGGAAAGGAACACGCTGATTTTACATTCTCGCGTTGGTCCACTTTCACTTCAGATGCTGTGGCTTGGGAGTGAAAAGCTGTGTTAAACTGGCGTCTCATAAGAACAGGTGACTGGGGCCTTGTTTCTTTTTTTTTTTTAAGTTTTTTTTTATTTTAAAGAGAAAAAAAAGCCCAAAATTTCAAAACAAGACAATAGGAGGGTAACAATGGTTCATATGTTGCATATTGTTATCTTTAAATTAGTTACTCAGAGTACAAGATATAGGCATTTAATTGTACAAACAATATTAGCACAAACCTTTCCTTTCAATGAACTAAGGGAAATTAGTAGTGTAACTATCTTAACTATTTTCTGTATATATATATATTTTTTTTTTTTCTTTTTTCTTTTCCCTTCCTTTTTTTCTCCTTTCCCCAAATCCCAGTTGCTTTCCTTTTGAACAGTTTCTTCCCATCTTACATTACCTATTATACACTTTGGATCTTATTTATTCTTTCAACTTCTAACGATAGACAATACGAGGTTTTCACTTACGCGTCTGGTTTATTTCACTTAGGAGTGTGGTCTCAAGTTGCATCCATTTACCTATAAAAGTCTCCAGTGTATCCTTCTTTTTGGCTGAGTAGTACTCCATTGTATAGAAAGAGCACATTTTTTTGTTTTTTGTTTTTTGTTTTTTCTCCGGTACCGGGAACCAAACTCACGACCTTGCGCTTGCCAGGCAGGCGCTTTTGCTGCTGAGCTAAATCCCCAGCCCCCACATTTTTTGTTTTTTATCCATTCCTTGGTTGATGGGCATTTAGGTTGTTTCTAAGATTTAGCTATTACAAACTGTGCTGCTGTAAACATGGGTGCACATATATTGCTGTGGTACAGTGTTTTTAATTCTTCTGGGAAGATATCCAGCAGAGGAATAGCTGGGTCAAATGGGATCTCCTCTCCTAGTTTTTTGAGGGATCTTCACACTGATTTCCACAGTGGTTGCACCAGTCTACATTCCCACCAATGGTGGAGAAGCGTTCCTTTTTCCCCACAACCCCGCCAGCAGTTGTTATGGGTTGATTTCTTGATGATAGCCATTCTTCCTGGGGTGAGATGGAATCTCAGTGTTGTTTTAATTTGCATTGCTCAAATGACCAGTGAGGTTGAACATTTTTTCATGTATTTATTTGCTGTTTGTATTTCTTCATCTGAGAAATGTGAATTGATCTCAGATATTGGGCCTTATTTCTATACTTAATTCTCTCTTAATCTTAGGGTCTGTGCTTTTCAATTTCTTGTACATAACTGTCTGTAAAACGTGAAGAATCCGAGACTCTCTCTTCATTACCACCCCACAGGGGTATGAAGAGTGTAGCTCAGTGGTGGGCACCCGCCTGGCATGGGTAAGGCCAGACTTTGGTCCCCAGCACTGCAAAAAAAGCATCTGGCGGAGCCTCTCCTGGTTTGGAACGCAGCCCCTGTGGCCCACTGGAGAAACCCCGTAGTTGACCACTGACCTTCCCAAAGCTCCCTGGAGGTTTCTCCCCACTAATGAGGTCAGAATGAACCCTGCTTAGACGTTAACTGTGCCACATCCTCATTCAGCTCCTGGCTGTACTGTTCAGCTTTGTGGGCTTGGGGAAGTAAATCTCTCTGGGCCTCTGTTTCCCCATTTATAAAATGACCATATAATACAGCCCTTGTATGAATTAAATGTGATACCAAATGCAGAAGCCCAGCCCACAGTGAACTCCTCAAGTAGTAACTGCTAAGCGCTGAACACAGGCCAGGCACCGAAGGTCAGTTCACAGCACACAGTGGTGGCTTTCTAGGGTCAGCATTCTAGGTGCTGGGGTTATTTCAGAGAACAAACAGACAAAAATCTTCACGTGGCTTACACTTGAGCAAACGCAAAGGTTAAATAAGATTTACTCCAGGTGGGGTATGTTGGTGCAAGCCTGTGATCCAAGCACTGGGAAGCTGAGGCAGGAGAGTCAAAGTTTGAGCTGAATCTGGGAAATTTAGTGAGACTGTGTCTCAGAATAAAAAACCAGAAAGGACTGGGGATGTAGCTCAATGTGAAGGCCCTGAGTTCAACCCCTAGTATAGGGGAAAAAAGAGTAATCCAATCCACGTTCACAGATAATAGGAATTCTATTAATTTAGTACTTACTCTGTATAGTAACTGTGCTGAGTGATTTTCACGTTTACCCTTTTTCATGAACTCTGTGAGGTGGGTTTGTTTATTTCCTTTTTTTTTGAGACAGGATCTTGATATGTAATTTAGACTGGCCTTGAACTCACTATGTAGCCCTGGCTGGCCTTGAACTCACTGTGGAGTCCAGACTGGCCTTCAACTCATGGTGATCCTCCTGCCTCAGCCTCCTGAGCACTGAGATTATAGGTGTACACCACCCCTCAAGGTGGTTTATTGTTATGTGGCAGCAGGCAAGTGAGCATTAGAAGGGTGACACAAAGTGAGCAGAAAAATCAGCAGAGGGACTGGCATTCGAAGCTGAGTATTTGACCCTGAAGCTTGGGCCTGACCACTGCACTTCCCTCCCCTTGGGGAATCTGGCTTTCCCTCCCCTTGGGGAGTCTGGCTTTCCTCCTCTGTGTGAGGCTGTTGGTTTTGCTTCTGGTTCTTTCTTAACATTCTTGCCATGGGGTAGGAACTGTGAGGGAAAGAAAATTGAGACTTCTTCATGGTCATTATCCCTGTAGGAGATGATCAGGAAAGGCCAAAAGACAGCTCTGCATATAATGCGGCCTTGGAGGGCTAAGGGATCCAGCCGCGTCCTCCACACTAGAAAAGAGCTCTCTCCATGGGTGGAAGTTAGTGCAGGGCGCCTAGGGCCTCTAGAGCCGCTGCAGGACCCGGAGGGGCCGCCCTGCCCCTTGAGGGGGAGGGAACAGTTGGTGCCTGCTGTATACACCTCACAGTGTTGCAGCTTCTTCATTTCCTGGCTCTGAGTCTTTTGGCAAAGATGTGGCTTCTCCAGCTCTTGATATTGTGCTTCCCCTGCGGGGTTGTGGGGCTGTGGGGTTGCGGGTGCCGCTGGAGGGAGGGTTCATGTCCTACCCAGGTGTGGCTGGATTAGTGCTGTTGGAATTTTAAAATATTATTATTAGGCAATGCCTCAAGTATTTAGAAGCGTATAAGGAATAATAGTATGTATTCACCACTTGGCTTGTTTGGTCCTTCCACTTCTCCCTGACTTCAGTCTTCAAACTCTTGTCTGGCTTTGGAGATTTTTTGCTGGTCTGATGGAATGGGAAATGGTAGCTTACAATTGTAGGTCCCAATTGCTAGTGAGAATGAGCACATTTGCATGGGATTATTGGCCATTTACATCTCTTTGTTGAATTATCTGTTTATGTTCTTTGCTTTTTAATCTATCTATTGTGTTGTTTGTCATTCATTGTTCTTACTGGTAGAAGGAGTTTATTATGTATTCTGGTTACTAATCCTCTATCAGGCATCTGCGGTGCAGAATCTCCTCTAAGTCTCTTGCTCATTTTTTTTTTCTTTGTTTGTGGTTTGTTTTAATGTGCAGGCAAGTTTAATTCTAATGCAGTCTGTTATTCCAGTCATTTCTTCATTGTTTGTGCTTTCAAATCTTATTTTAAAAATTCATCTTCCACCCCCAAATCATGTTATTCTATATTATACCATAGTTTCTTTCTTTCTAAATTTTAAAAAAGTTTTTATTTTTCACAAAAAACAGTAAGTTTTCATTTTGCACATTATGTCAGCTTTCTGCTTCTGTGACAAAGTGCCTAAGAAAAGCATTTAAAGGAAGAAAGGTTACTTTGGCTCACGATTTCAGAGGTTTCAGTCCATGATCAGCTGATTCCATTACTTTTAGACCTGTGGAATCAGAAACATCATGGTGAAAGGGTGTGGAGGAGGACAGCTGCTCACATTATGGCAACCAGGAAATGAGAGGGGCTCCACATGAGGTCTTCTTCCTCCTTCCACTCTTGTTCATCTAGATCCCCAACCTTTTGAATGCTGCTCCTTACCTTTAGGGTAGGTCTCTCATCTGAGCTTTCTATCCCAAATGCTGATCATCCTGGAAATATTCTCCCAGACACATCCAAACATGTGTCATAACTTCCTAGGCATTTCTTAGTCCAATCAAGTTGACAACCCAGCTTAACCACCAGACACATGTAATTCAAAATAGAAATATAGTTAAGCTCCCTCTGTACCTCTCTTGAATTTCAGAATTTATTTTGTGGTATAAAGTAGGGATCCGTTTTTCTCTTCTTAACAAATCTAGACAATTGATTGACCTAGTACCCTATTGTATAGTGTATTCTGTCTGCCCTGATTTACCATGTCTTTCCCCTGTAAGTGTCCGTGCAGCTCAGAGTCTGTTTGGGACTCTTTTGGTTGATTGATCTACTTATCTGATACTGGGCTAATATCACACAGTGTCAATATTATATCTTATCATAAGTCTTTATATCCCATAGGGAGAGGTAGCCTATCCTATTTTTCTTTTTTCAAAATTATTTTCTGGCATTCTTAGTTCTTTGTTCGTCTATGTAGACTGTAGAATCACCTTATTCAGTACGATAAAAGACAAAATACTTGATCTTGAGTACTTTAGCAGGTTTCATCTACACCACCATGCTTCTGTTTGCACTGGACGTTATGACACTCTCTGTTATAGTTTAGATCTGAAGTGCCCCCCTAAACTCTCACATTTGGAGGTGGGGTCTGATCAGAAGGGGTGGGTCACTGAAGGCATGAATTGGAAAGATGGATTCTTGTTCCCTGCTCATTCTTTCTCTCTCTGCTTCCTGGCTGTCATGCAGTGAGCAGCTTTTCTCCACCATGTTCTTCTGCAATGTTGCTCTTGCCTTAGAGCCAGCCATGGACTGAACCCACTGAAAGTGTAAGCCACCCTAAACCTTTCCTTCTTTAATTTACAGATGTCAGTTATTGTGTCCTAGCAATGAAAAAGCTGATTAATACACAACATAAAGGAGGAGAGGTTTATTTTGGCTCATAGTTTAAGAGGGTTCAGTTCATGCTAGGCTGACTCTAAGGCAGGAGCATCTGGGCAGAGGGGCCTGGTAGAAGAAAGCTATTCAACCTATGTCAGCCCAGAGGCAGAGCAAGACGGGAGGCTCTGGAGAGAATATACCCTTCCAGGTCACACCCCAAGTAACTCCTCTTTCTACCAGGCCCCACCTCCAAAGACTTCTGGGGAACATTTTAAATTTAAATCGTAACACTCTCCTTCCTGATATGCTTTCACATTAGCTTCTGATTCCTGTATTTATAGGTCATTGCAGAGATTATTTTTTTCCTTAAATTATGCTAAAATACAAATACCTTCAAGTTGGCCATTGTGGTCACTTCTGTGTGTAACTCAGCAGTAGTGATTGCATTCATGCTGTTGTATAGGCCATCACTATGATGACAAAACTTCAAGTCCATTAGCTAGAGTTAATAAATCTTTGTGGCTGAATAAAACCCATTGTGTGTAGAGACCACAGTTTCTCCATTCATCCAGAGTTGGGCATTTGGGTCACTTCCATCTTGGGCTGTCGTGAACAACACGGCTGGGAACACTGGTGTGCGAGTGTGTGAGTTTTTGCTTTCAATTCCTTTGGCTGTTCACCCACAGTGGAATCGCTGGCTCACATGGCATTTCTGTGTTTAACTTCTTGAGCAGTCGCGCAGCTTTTTCTATAGTGGCCGTACCAGTTTAGATTCCCAGTTACTCCACAGCATCTCCAATGCTTATTTTCCTTTAAAAAAATACAACCATTGTAGTAGATGTGGTATGGAATCTCATTGAGGTTTTGATTCGCATTTCCTTAATGATTAATGGTGTTGCATATCTTTCCAAGTGATTATTGCCCATTTATGCGTCTTCTTGGAGAAATGTCTATTCAAATACTTTGCGCAATTCTTTCCCCTTTGGTATTTTTTGCAGCAGTTTTAAGTTCGCAGGAAAACTGAGCAGAAAGTACAGGAAATTTCTATTCCAGATGCCCCCTTGATCACCTGAGTGTTTGTTAAGAGTGCCGAACCTACACTGATGCATCACTGTCACCCGGAAAGCACGGTTTTACATGGGCCTTCATTTTTGGTATTGCAGTCTATGGGTTTAGAAAAATTCGTAAGGATGTGTATCACATGATAGTAGCACAGACAGTAGTTTCATCATCTTAAAAATCCCCTACCTGTTTATTCCTCCTCCTCCCCTTCTGCCTGTACTAAAATTGGGTTGGTTAATGTGCTTTCTATATTCTGCCTAGTAGACTGTTATTGCATATGATTTACAAATATTTTTTCCCATTCTGTGGTTAATCTTTTCCTGCTCTTGTTAGTCTTTCGTTGCACAAAAGTTTTTCATTTCATAAAGGCCAGATTGTCTGTTTGTTTCTTTTCTTCTCTGTGCTTTTAGTGTCATACTTAAGAAATCATTGCCTAATCGAAGGTCATGCAAATTTGTTCCTATGTTTTCTTCTAAGAATTTCTTTTTGGGTTTGTTTTTTTTTTTGAGGCAGGGTCTTGCTTTGTAATTTAAGCTGACCTTGAACTCACTATGTAGCCTGGGCTGGCCTTGAACTTGTAGTGATCCTCCTGCTCAGCCTTCTAAGTGCTGGGATTACAGACACGTGCCACCACACCTGGCCTTTTTCTAAGAATTTTATAGGTCCAGCTCTTGGGCATGGTGGTACATGCCTATAATTCCAGCATGAGGAAGGCTGAGATAGGAGGATCCTGAGTTCAAGTCCAGCCTGGACTATATAGCAAGATCCGGTCTCAAAAAAGTCCAGTTCTTAACTCAAGGCCTGTGATCAACATTGAATTAATTTTTATATACAAAGACAGATGCAACTTCCTTATTTTGCATGTAGATATCCAGTTTCTCCATTAAGTGGCTTGGACACCTTTGTCAAAATCAGTTGTCTGTAGATGTGGAGGGGGTGTTCTGGCTCTAAATTTTATTCTGAAAAGAAAGAAGGGAAAAATATGAATATATATATATATACACACACACACACACACACACACACACACAAGATAGCTAAGTTAATTGTACTACTAATTTCTATTGTGTTATTGAAAGGAACAGTTAATGTTTAATTGTTTGATCAATCTTATAGGCCTATATTTATTTATCTGAGTAATCAATTTGAAGATACCAATATGTAATACAACAACCATTGTTAATTTCCTATCACCTTGTCTGAAATTCTGTATTGCTTTTATTGTTTTTATGTTGTTTTATTTATGTCTGTGTGTCTGTTAATATGTTTTGGTTCTTTTATCTTTAAAATAAAACTTTTTTTTAAAAATAAATTTTATTCTGTAGGTCTGGATCTCTGCTCTTATGCATGATTAACAGTCTTGATGACTGTGACTCTGTAATCAGTTTTCCTTCAGAAAGTTTGAGTCTTTCAACTTTGTTGTTCTTTTCCAAGGTTGTGATGGCCCTTCTGGGTCCCCTGGAATTCTGGAATTTAGGGTGGGCTTTTCCATTTCTACAAAGATGTCCTTGGGGTTTTGATGCTGGTTGCTTTGCATCTCTATATTGCTTTGGATTGTATTGTCATCACAGCATTTGAAGGCTTGCAATTCATGAACACTGGATATCTTCCCATTTATTTAGATCTGTAATTTCTTTCAGCAGTGTTTGTTTCATTTTCTTTGCCGATGCTTGCTAGGAAGATGGTCACATATCTCTAGAATACAGCAGAAGAGCTTCTTTCTGAGATGTGGTCTTATAAATTTTACTTATAAAGGAACAATGAGACATAGTGTTTATTTTTCATACTAGAGTGGGCTTCCTTAGTCATTTTTTTTAGGATCCTTGAATAAGATTAAAAAAAAATAGAAACTTGTCTGGCCTTCAGATTTTAGGGGGATTTTGTTGACTTCCTCATGCTCAGCAGATCACAATGACATTAGTTTACCTGATACTGAATTTGACTGGGAAAAAAAAAAAACAACTCTCTGGAAGCTATTTTTGTTGACTAATGCAACATCTTTTTCTAATTCCATCAGTATCTTCATATTTGTATTACAATCGAATAGCCTATGCTAATACAGGACAAAACTAAGGTGTTTGCCTTCATGAAAGCCTGTCCTTCAACTCCCCATCGTAATCTTCAGACACTGGAGTTTATTTGCACATGTGTAGCCTTTAACAGTGTACTGTGAGCCTGCTCAGATCACCAAATTTAACTCAAGCATTTGGGGGAGTTTGCCTTCTCAGAGTTTTCTATCTTATTAAATATAAAGGCTGGCTATACCCAGTCCCAAGAAAGAATGACTCTAGATTTTTTTGGTCAGATAATAGTTCCACATTAAGACATTGCTCAACAAGGAAAACAGAATTAGTATTTAGTCAAACTTTTGGCTTAGAGGGGAAAAAATGACAAGTCTTTGTCTGGGCACCAAAGAAAGGTGGGAAGAGAGTGACAGATTTCATTTCCGGGTGCTCTTCAGTCCTGTGGCGTTTGGTTATCGATTTACAGAAGCCTACCAGGAGACCTCTAATATTTGGAGCTTGTACAAGTTGTGTATCCCTAATCCCAGTATCCCAAATCCAAGACCTGAAATGCTCTGCTCTCTGAAAATTAGCACCAACCTAATGAGGAAAAAACTTGAATTTTGGAGCATTTGAAATTTTGGATTTTCAGATTGAGCATGTTCAACCAGTAAAATGTATGCAGATATTCTAATATCTGAAAGACTCCTAAATCAGAAACACTTTTTATCCAAGTACTGTACTTCAGACGAGGGATATTCAAGTTGTATTGAGGATATTTCTCAATATTTAAAAGTTGTCACCTGGCTCCATCTTTACAAGGAGTCTGCAAAATAGCCAGGTGCGGTGGCACACACCTGTAATCCCAGCACTCCAGAGGTTGAGGCAGGAAAATTTCTGTGAGTTCAAGGCTAGGCTGGACTGCATAGTGAGTTCAAGGCCAGCCTCAACTACACAGAGAGACCTTATCTCGAAAAAAGTCTGCAAAACAATATAGTGTGTATTTCATTTTAAAAAGTGAGACTCAGAGAGAGAGAATACTTTTTCATGGTTACTCAGAGAGTAAATGACTGAGCTAGAATTACCCAGAACTATCTGAGTCTATGTTCTTGTTGGTTTCCTAATCTTGGCTTAGTTTATGTACTCTGGCACACAGATATCTTTTATTTCTGATAGGTGTTTGGCTAACAAGGGCTTGAGCATCTGTCTCTCACTCTGCTATACCAGATGAGCCAACCCGGTCCAGATGCATCCTCCGGACTGCGGGGGCAGAGAGGAAGGGCGATGTGGAGGTTGCTGTTGATGCAGAAACAAGAGCTCGTGGGTGATGGAGCGGGTGGGAAGGAGCAGGATGAGTCGGGATTCAAGCTCGTTCATCCTGCCTTTTTACACAGTAAACCTATTTTCTTCTGAGAGGCACCTGCCATTAAAAATACTTTTCTCTGGGATATGCTGGACCCTTGCCACTTACAATTTACATCTATGAGCAGTCGAGAGCTCAGTGACACATAACAGCTTGGATTTTGCCAGGGTGAAAGATTATGAATAATGTGTGGCCTGTGAGGCTGGGGTGTAGATGGTGGAAGCTCTTGCCCTGGGAAGGCTCAGGCAAGTCCCCAGCCCTTGCGTCTCTCAGCAGCTTGGCTGACAGAGCGGCTTTTGCGAAAGTCTGAAATGTCACTTACAGCTTTCAGTTTTCCAGCATGCCTTTTTTGTTGTTGTTGTTTTTATTTTATTTTATTTTACTTTATTTTTGAGACAGAGTCTCACTATGTAGCCCAAGCTGACCTTGAACTCAAGACGGTCCTCCTGCGTCAGTCTCCCAAGTGCTGGGAAGACCAGTCATTTATAAAGAAAAGGTTTATCTTGGCTCACTGTTCTAGGGGCTGAGGTGTCGGTACCCGGCAGCTGCATATGGGGAGGGGCTCATGGTGCTGCGGCTCAAGGTGGTGGTGAGTGGAAGAGCGAGGGTCCCGAGTGAAAAGGACAAAGCGTGCAAGATGGACATGTTTTCTGAACCCTGTTCTCTGGTAGCTAATCCAGTCCTGTGAGAGTCAGAGCTGGAACTCCTCAAGAAGACATCTGCCCGTTCCGGAGGGCTCTGCACCCGTCTTTCTTGGCGTTCCCCCTTGGAGAGTTGTTTATTGGCATGGGCCGGAGGGTGCGCTGGAGCTGGTGTACACGGACCACATGACACCCATGTCACCAGGGAGGCAAGAGTGATGGGAAGGCCAGAGCCTGATGAGGCCCTCTCCTCAAGTGCAAGGGCAGCTGAGGGGCGGGTGTATGTGTGGGAGGGGCAGTCCCAGAACCCCTGGGCCTGACCACTTGGAGTGACCTTTCCTTCCAGGCAAAGCTTCTTCCAGCCCAGGTCTTCAGCAAGGAAGCTGCAGGCCGGGCTGTAGGAGAAGGTCAGGGCCACAGCTTCAGGAGGGGAGCTTGTTGATGATGCTGAGATTGACAGATGCCTCCTCCACACTTTGGCCTTCACACAGGAAGAGGATACCAGGGACCGCGAGGAGCTTGGCAGTTGCCATGGCAACCTCCTCCTGCCAAAAATGTATGGGTCTGGGCATGGCCGGGGGTGACCATGTTGGGCTTCAGCAAGGTGCCTTCTAGGTGGGTGTGGTTCTTACCCGGAGCCTTGAAAACAGCAGACAGTGCCTTCTCGGTTACCCACGAACAGTGCTTCACGTCGTGGTCCCCATAAGGGGGGACCTCGGTGGGCACAGTGCCATTTGCTGGTAGATGCTGGTATGCTGGGCCAGGACATTGGCATTTTCCGTGATGGCAAGGGCTGAGGGGCACAGCACCCCTTGGCAAGGTCGGCTCCATCCTTTTTGTACTGCTGGGCACCGCGCTTAGCCAACCCAGCCAGCCTGGTGGTGCTGTTGCTGTTTGTTCCCACCAGGGGCACCATGCCTTCGTCTGCCTTGATGCCTGTGACACCACCCTTGGACCCGGTAACTTAGGGGGAAGGATGCCCATCATCCGCCTCTTGCTCGAGCACCTCAGAGAAGAGGACAACACCGTGTGCAGGGACTCACAGCGTCACCAGCAGCCAGCAGCAGCTGGCGGTAGGAGCGCTGGTTCTCCTCAGCATTCTCGGTGCCAGAAGACTGCAGCCGTGTGGCAGTGCTTCCAGCAGACTCATCAGCAGCTGGGATGCTCTTGCTTCTTCTGCTCTGGATGGAGTCAGTGCTGGAAATGGGCAGGCCATGGTGCCAGTAGCAGCAAGTTCCTGTCACAGCAGGGTGTTTCATCGGCAGTGCTGCCTCATTGAGGAATTAAGTCTCAATAGAAGTTTCGGAGGCACAAACCATATTCAAGCCATAGCATCCTCTGTGTATGTAGTGACACATTTTGGCCTGCCTGGTGCCACCATCCTGTCCCTTCGTACCAACCCTTTCTTCCTGGCAGAGCTGCCATGGTCTGTCGGGGTCACTGCAACCCAAGTGGGCAAGACTCATCTCGGGAATTTTGAACTGAGAGCTAGAAAAGGCTTCAGGAACTCACTGGCTGTCTGGCTTGACCTCTCAGTGGCTGCATTTCCTGCCCTGTGGAGGTGACCATGGAGGTGACCATGGAAGATTCATGCAGCGAGAAGATCAAGGAGAGGTAGAGAGAGTCCTGGTGGTGACGGGTCCTAGGTCCGGGTGCTGTGGAGCCTGCTGTATCCCTGCCTTTCCCTGGCTTTGGCTGTCCTAGTACTCTTTGAATTCTGTTCTCCACCACACACCCATTTCTATCATTCACAATCAAGTGTTCCAAGCCAGGTATGGAGGTGTACTGCTCGTGTGGCTGAGACAGGAGGATGGCCATGAGTTCAAGCCCAGCCTGAACTGTACAGTGAGACCTCGCCTCACAAAACCAAAACCAAACCAAACCAACCAAAAAATATAATGAAGGGTGCTAACTAGGCTGCAACTTGTGGCACACGCCTGTAATCCCAACTACTTGGGAGGCTGAGGCAGGAGGATCACAAGTTGGAATCCAGTGTGAGCCATGTAGTGAGACCCTGTCTCAAAATCAAAAGGGCTGAGGACATAGCTCAGCAGTACAGTGCCCCTGAGTTTGACCTCCAGTATGAGAAAAGTAAGTTCTGACAGTAGGGAGGGGGAGTGGTCTTGTGCTACTCCCAAACTTGGGATTTGGGACAGTTTTAGGATAAACATCTTGCCCATGTCAAGATCTGTATCTTTTCAAGCACTGAGGGGTTCGATGCTACAATTTTACTGACTTTCCTTTGTATAAAGTTGTTGGTTAAATGGTGGGAAACGGTGCTAACTTCAAATGAGACCAAACCTGCTTGAATAATCTAAATATGAACTTACTTTTCCTATAGTCACGAACAAGCTGAGAAAAAAAATTGCTGAAGATTTGAGTACTGGTGGGGAAGTGTCTGACGTGAAGGTGGCCGGCGTCATCATTTGGGTTTAGAGCGTGGAGGGAAGGGAGTGTTCCAAGGGCTTGATGTTAAGTTTCAAACCCAGCAAGCGTGGACTGCAGGGGGCGGGAGGCTGTCGGCCTACGAGCACCTCAGTGACTGCAGTGTCGCCGCATTGGCCACCCTGCCTTGGCCTGGCACCTTGGACAGGTCCCCTCTGCCCGCTTGACCAGGTCACACTGACCCACAGTCTGATGGTATCTTCAACATTAGAGGAACATTTTTAAAGTTGTAACATGACATTTTATTTGTTTGTTTTTTGGTGCTGGGAAGTGAACCTGAGGCTTTGTGCCTTTTGAGTTACACCTCCACCCCTTCCAAATCATAATATTTTAATTTTTACTATTTAGAGTTATGACAACCATTTTCTTCATTTTCAGTGCTGGGGACAGAGCCCAGGGCCTTGCGTATGCTATGCAAGTGTGGCACCCTGAGCCCACGAGTGCGACATTCTTGCGCCATAAATCTAAGGCTCCTTTCTTCATCTTGCAAGGTTTCTGGGCTATGTAAGGAGAGCGGATTGGCTTTGCTTTTTAATGTCCACATCTTTCATGTTTTATATTGTGCTTTTTGGGTTTATAAAAAGTCATCTATACTCATTTAAAAAAACAGTTGGAAACACATCACAGTATAAAGTATAAAGACAGGGAAGAGCCACCACCAGATTACAGGACTCGAGCCACACCCTCGCCCTGGGTGCAGCACTCTGTCGCGTCCTTGGGGAGTGATCTGAGCTCAACCTGGCCGCCGGCTCTCTTACCTCATGACGGCCACCTCCTTTGACAGGAGTTCCGTCACCGCCCTCCCTTCCCTTCTGCCCTCTGACAGCTGGAGTGAGAGCTACCGAGGGAGGCTGCTGGTTCAGGGTGAGGAGGGCAGGTCGCCAGCAGCATGGCAAGAGGACAGCTGGGTGGAGTGGGCTGTGCACCGCGGCTCTGTGGCCAGTAGCACAGTGCCACACCCTGGGTAAGTTACGGAGGAAAGAGGCTGATTTGGGCTCCCAGTGTGGTCTAAGGTCCAAGGGTGGCATCTGCCTTCCTGGGGGCAGATTCCTGAGGTGGCTCAGGGCATCACATGGCGAGGGGCTTGGCCCAGATGGCTTTCATGGCAGACCCACTCTCTAGGTATACACTGACCGTTAGCCCCTTACCCTGCTATCACATGAATGGATTAATCCACCCTTGAGGGCAGAGCCCAATCACTTATTTCAGATAATGAGGTTTAAATTGCAACATGAGTTTCAGGGAGGATGAACCATGTGAACCATGTGAGGATGCTGAAATCAGCATCCTCCCTCAACCCACTCTGAATAAGCAGCCTATGGGTACATGTGCGTGTGTATATGCACATGTGTACATGTGGGTACATGTGTGTTTATCTAGAGTTTTATTTATGAATGTTGAAGCACATACATGTATAATCTTGTATTTGTCATTTTCCTGTCACTGGGACCAAATACCTGATACAGCCTGAAGGAGGAGAGGTTTACTTGGCTCACGGTTTCCTGAGGGTTTAGTCCATGGCCAGCTGGCTCCAAGGCAGAAACAGCATGGTGGACGGGCCTGAAGGAGGAGAGCTGCTCATCCTAAGGCAGCCAGGAAGCAGAGCCAGAAGGAGGAGGCAGGCACAAGAAGGCACCCTGCCAGGCCATGCCTCCAGTGACCCACCTCCAACCAGCACAGCTAGCTGCTGTACTCACAAATGGATGGATCCTGATGAGTATGGGACCCCCAAGATCCATTCATCTTCCAACTGCATGAGGCTTCTGGGGGACATTATAGAGCTAAACCTTAACAATTTTATATTTTAGTTTTCCTCCTTGTAAACAAAAAGAAGTATCTTTCTTTCTTTTTTTTTTT